>NC_092377.1:47876951-48501951 GCF_030028105.1 Mobula birostris
GCAGCGGGCTAGCTGCTGTGGGCTATGTGTCCAGAGACCCAAGTTCTTTGGGCACAGAGCTCGGAAAAAGCAATGCAACAGACTTTTATCACCATAAATCAGCGAGTTGTTTTTTATGTTTCCGCTCTTGCTATCTATCCCTTTTATAAGTGTTTGTTTCTGTAAGATCACCTGTCATTCTGCTGAATTGCAGCAAGTATAGAACCAGGTGATTCAACCTGTCCTCATAGTAGACATCCCACCCTGCAAAAACTCATTTAGGGAGGTAGCATCATCAATTTGTGGGAGACTTCCGGGAGAGGTGGGATGTCTGCAATAGAGCAGCTAGCCAGCTAGTTTAAATAACATTAGCTATGCTATTGAACAAATGACACCTGTTAAACTCACCTCAACATGTCTTTTACAGTCTTAACCTACCACAGGCAATGGAAAAATCACTGATGCCAACAGTGCAGTGAGCAACACTGTCGTTATTTTTGACGGCTATTAGGCAGGGTTACGCTTTAGTGTAGTCTGGGGTGAAGTACTTTTTATATTTTCTTTTTTTGAAACACTCTGCCATGGCAGTCCGGGACACTAAATTGAACTGATGGAGAGACAGAGGTCGACTGTAAAGCTCGCCCACAGAGGAAACTGATAGGTCTACTTAGCATAAAGAGAGACCAATCAGGATGCCCACTCCCGCTCCCGCTCTCCCTCTCATTTCCAGGATATTGTATATAATTTGCGGGCTTCAGGGAGCTGCTATTAATATGCAGGAGACTCCCGGAACTTCCGGGAACGGTGGGATGTCTGTCTAGATTCAACCTGGTGAGCCTCGTCTGAACTGCCTCCAAAGCCATACATCTTTTCTCAAGTAAGGAGACTTGAACTACATGTAGTACTCCAGGTGTGGCCTCATCACTATCTTGTACTTTGCAACATAGCCTCCCAGCTCTTAAATTCAATCCCTGTAGCAATGAAGGCCAACATTGCATTTTCTGTCTTGATAACCTATTGCATCTGCAACCCAACCTTTTGTGATTCATGCAAGTCCCTTGGCACAATGGGATGCTGCAATCTTTCACCATTTAAATAATTTCATTTTCTATTCTTCCTTCCAAAGTGGATGACTTTACATTTACCAATAAAATATTCCATCTGCCAGTATCTTGCCCAGTAACATTCATTCCCTTAACCTGTCTCTATCTCTCTGCGAACTCTCCACACGCTGTTTACAATTTGCTTTTCCACTCAATTTAGTGTCCTCAGCAAACCTGGATACACTAACACTCAGCCCCTCTTCCAAGTCATTATTGTATATTGTGAACAGTTGCACCGATCCCTGCATCGCTCTGTCACCACTGACTGCTAAACAAAGAAACACACACTTAACTTTCACCCTTCTACTCATTAGTCAATTGTCACTCCATACAGATACATTTCCCCCCACTCCATGCATCCTTATAGATAAATCTTGATGCGGTACTCATTGAATGCCTTCTGGAAATCCCAAGTATACAATGTCCACTCTATCCATTGTAATCAAAAGGCAGCCTTTAGCTGACCCAAAAAAGTTGAGAACTATTTTTATTAGTAATTCCTAAAGGCAGAGACCGTTGCTGATCTAGAGCTCCATTGCTTCTGTAACCTCCAATGTTCATGGCATGTTTGCTGATGTTACAAAATTAGGGGGCCTTGTTGATAGTGAAACAGGTTACAAAGAATTGCAAAGAGATCTTAATAAGTTTGTGTGTGTGTGTGTGAGAGAGAGAGAGAGACTGAGAAATGGCAAATGGATAACACAGATATGCGTAAGGTGATGCATTTTGGACATCATACCAGGGTAGGACTAATACAATGAATGACAAGGCACTGACAAATGTTATGGAACAGAAGGACATTGGAGATTTACAGTGTTCCCTTTAAGGTGTGTGCACGCACACATCTTTTGCTGCTAGTGCCCAAAAGGTTGTCAACTGTACCTCTTTGGCATATTAAGTATATTTCATGATCGTGCCCAATCAAATTTCCTTTTCCGTTTTCTGATGTGGATGGTGCTGACAACATGGAGTTAGTGATGATTTGTCTGCAGATTTTAGAACTGGCTTATGGTGTTTTTATTGAGGAAATTATTGATTCACTATGTTGAATTCCAAAGAAGCAAAGTGCATGAAGTGCAAAAGAATTGCGAGTTAATTTAAAGCAGAATGGCTTAATGAAACAGTAGAAACTACTACACCGAAAGGTCATGACGTCAGAAATGTGAAGCTATGAGAAATATTTCTGTACAATACAGAAACTGATGTTATCTGCATAGAAACATAGAAAATAGGTGCAGGAATAGGCCATTTGGCCCTTCAGGTCTGCACCGCCATTCAGTATGATCATGGCTGATATCCAACTCAGAACCCTGTACCTGCCTTCCCTCCATACCCCCTGATCCCTTTAGCCAAGGGTAATACCTAATTCCCTCTTAAATATAGCCGATGAACTGGCCTCAACTGTTTCCTGTGGCAGAGAATTCCGCAGATTCACCACTCTCTGTGTGAAGAAGTTTTTCCTCATCTCGGTCCTAAAAGGCTACCCCTTTATCCTTAAACTGTGACCCCTCGTTCTGGACTTCTCCAACATTGGGAACAATCTTCCTGCATCTGGTCTGTCCAATCCCTTTAGGATTTTATACGTTTCAATAAGATCCCCCCCTCAATCTTCTAAATTCCAGCAAATATAAGCCTAGTCGATCCAGTCTTTCATCATATGAAAGTTCTGCCCTCCCAGGAATCAATCTGGTGAACTTTCTTTGTACTCCCTCTATGGCAAGAATGTCTTTCCTCAGACTAGGGGACCAAAACTTCACACAGTACTCTAGGTGTGGTCTCACCAAGGCCTTGTACAACTGCAGTAGTACCTCCCTGATCCTGCACTCGAATCTTCTTGCTATGAATGCCAGCATACCATTCGCCTTTTTCACCGCCTGCTGTACCTGCATGCCCACTTTCAATTACTGGTGTATAATGACACCCAGGTCACGTTGCACCTCCCCTTTTCCTAATCGGCCACCATTCAGATAATAATCTGTTTTCCTGTTTTTGCCACCAAAGTGGATAACCTCATATTTATCCACATTAAATTGCATCTGCCATGAATTTGCCCACTCACCTAACCTATCCAAGTCACTCTGCATCCTCTTAGCATCCTCCTCACAGTTAGCACTGCCACCCAGCTTTGTGTCATCCGCAAACTCGGAGACGCTGCATTTAATTCCCTCGTCTAAGTCATTAATATATTTTGTAAACAACTGGGGTCCCAGCACTGAGCCCTGCAGTACCCCACTAGTCACTGCCTGCCATTCTGAAAAGGTCCCGTTTATTCCCACTCTTTGCTTCTTGTCTGCCAACCAATTCTCTATCCACATCAATACCATACCCCCAATACCGTGTGCTTTAAGTTTGCACACTAATCTCCTATGTGGGACCTTGTCAAAAGCCTTTTGAAAATCCAAATATACCACATCCATTGGTTCTCCCCTATCCACTCTACAAGTTACATCCTCAAAAAATTCTATGAGATTCGTCAGACATGATTTTCCTTTCACAAATCCATGCTGACTTTGTTTGATGATTTCACCGCTTTCCAAATGTGCTGTTATCACATCTTTGATAACTGACTCTAGCATTTTCCCCACCACCGATGTTAGGCTAACCGGTCTATAATTCCCCGGTTTCTCTCTTCCTCCTTTTTTAAAAAGCGGTGTTACATTAGCCACCCTCCAATCCTCAGGAACTAATCCAGAATCTAAAGAGTTTTGAAAAATTATCACTAATGCATCCACTATTTCTTGGGCTACTTCCTTAAGCACTCTGGGATGCAGACCATCTGGCCCTGGGGATTTATCTGCCTTCAATCCCTTCAATTTACCTAACACCACTTCCCTACTAACATGTATTTCCCTCAGTTCCTCCATCTCACTAGACCCTCGGTCCCCTACTATTTCCGGAAGATTATTTATGTCCTTCTTAGTGAAGACAGAACCAAAGTAGTTATTCAATTGGTCTGCCATGTCCTTGTTCCCCATGATCAATTCACCTGTTTCTGTCTGTAAGGGACCTACATTTGTCTTAACCAATCTTTTTCTTTTCACATACCTATAAAAGCTTTTACAGTCAGTTTTCATATTCCCTGCCAGTTTTCTCTTATCTTTTTCCCCCTTTCTTAATTAAGCCCTTTGTCCTCCTCTGCTGGACTCTGAGTTTCTCCCAGTCCTCAGGTGAGCCGCTTTTTCTGGCTAATTTGTATGTTTCTTCTTTGGAATTGATACTATCCCTAATTTCCCTTGTCAGCCACAGGTTGACTACCCTCCCTGGTTTATTATTTTGCCAAACTGGGATGAACAATTGTTGTAGTTCATCCATACGATCTTTAAATGCTTGCTATTACATATCCACTGTCAACCCTTTAAGTATCATTTGCCAGTCTATCTTAGCTAATTCACATCTCATACCTTTAAAGTTACCCCTCTTTAAGTTCAGAACCTTTGTTTCTGAATTGACTATGTCACTCTCCATCTTAATGAAGAATTCCACCATATTATGGTCACTCTTACCCAAGGGGCCTCTCACGACAAGATTGCTAATTAACCCTTCTTCATTGCTCAATGCCCAGTCTAGAATGGCCTGCTCTCTAGTTGGTTCCTTGACATGTTGGTTCAGAAAACTATCCCGCATACATTCCAAGAAATCCTCTTCCTCAGCAGCCTTACCAATTTGGTTCACGATCTATATGTAGATTGAAGTCACCCATTATAACTGCTGTTCCTTTATTGCACACATCTCTAATTTCCTGTTTAATGCCATCCCCAACCTCACTACTACTGTTAGGTGGCCTGTACACAACTCCCACCAGCATTTTCTGCCCCTTAGTTTTGTGCAGCTCTACCCATGTCAATTCCACATCCTCCCGGCTAATGTCCTTCCTTTCTATTACGTTAATCTCCTCTCTAACCAGCAACGCTACCCCACCTCCTTTCCTTTCATATCAATCCTTCCTGAATATTGAATATCAGCATGTATTGATGTGATGCAGAAGTTGCTGGAGAACTTGCAAGTGGGGAAAAAGTGGAGTGGTATTTGGAAACTTTACTTTTTAAAGCATCATTTAGCATTGTCAAACTGAAGAGGGTGTAGGAGAGATTTGTGAGGTTACTGCCTGAGTTATAGGGAGTAGTTGGTCATGCTGAATCTTTATTTCCTGGCTGCAAGAGAATGAGAAATCATCATGGGTATGGATAAGTGAATAGTCATGGCCTTTTCCCCTGCAATGGGGCGTCTAAAACTAAAGGGCATGAGGTAAAAGCGGAGAGATTTAAAAGCAAGCTGAGAGGTTAGTTCTTTACACCTAGGGTAGTGAGTACCTAGAAACAGCTACTAGATGTAGTGGTTGAGGTGGGTATAATGGCAACATTAAAAAGTCAGTTGGATAGGACAAAATATTTTGTGAATGTACAAGAAATTCAATCAGATGATCAACTGAGCCTTTGAGTCTGTCCTAAACCATGTTGACAGACTAATCATGAAGTTTATCCTCACCAGGGTTCGAATTCTCCAGCAGTCATTTTATCCCCCTAGAGCTGCAAAAACAACTTGAAACAAATTCTGGGGCCAATAAGAGTAAAAATACTTTAAGTTCCCTTGTGAGCTACTCCTGGGGATCATATTTAATCCAGAAGATTACTAAAACATAACTTCATGTATTTCAATCTCTGCCTCTAATCATGAACCAGACCAATTTTCTCAAAGGTACATGGAGAATAAGTGTACATTGCATTAGCTGGCAATGAATTTCTGGGGTCAATATTTCATCAGGAAAGAACCACCACCTAATATTCAGTCTTTATTTGTCATTCATATAATTTCCTGGGCCTGCTCAATGCTTGGAACTAGGTTATCAATTTGTAGGGTTGCTTTTCAGCTTTTTATGTGTCCTGTACATACTTCCTCAAAAGTAGCATTGTCTATGAAACCAGGATGTGGATCTATTAAGCAACTACGCTAGGACCTTTCTCAAGGCTGCTCTACTGTCCAACATGTAATGGGATCAAATCCGAAAACAACATTTTAGACACATTACAGCATGTCAGTCCAGGGCTGCTTTTACTGCTGCAATGAAGCCACACTCAGGTTGGAGGAGCAACACCTTGTATTTTGTCTGGGTTTCCTCCAACCTGATGGCATGAACATGGATTTCTCAAGCTTCTGGTAATTACCCTCTCTTTCCCCCCCACCCTCCACCATTCCCCATTCCTCTTTCACACTCCCACCTTGCCTCCTTACCTGTGCATCACCTCCCTCTGGTGCTCCTCCTTCCCTTTCTTCCATGATCTTCTACCCTCTCCAATCAGATTTCCCGCTCCTTCAGCCCTTTATCTGTTTCACCAATGAACTTCCCAGCTCTTTAGTTCACCCACCTCCCCCTCCTAGTTTCACCAATCACCTACCACCTTGTACTACTTCCTCCCCCTCTCCCACCTTTATGACTTCTCATCTTTTTTTCCAGTCCTAATGAAGGGTCTCTGGCCGAAATGTCGACTGTTTACTTTTTTCCATAGATGCTGCCTGGCATGCTGAGTTCCTCCAGTAGCTTATGTGTGTTGCTTTGGATCTCCAGCATCTGCAGATTTTCTTTTCTTGGAAAGTTAAGTAACACATAACCTAGTGTCTAGATTTTAAAGTGTAATAAAGGAAATTTAGTGTATATTTTTATGGAGCTTTAAAATTTGTAAACAGTAAATGAAAGGGGAAGGTGGGCGCACAGGGCTGAATGTTGGTGGTTAGTTGTAATAAGTAAAAGTGAAAGGAAGCTGATTGAACTGAAAGCATTGCTGAGTGCTGCTCTCTGGAGATCTAAGCTGGAGCTGTTTTTACTTAATTGTGCAGACATTATGAAAGTATAGTGTGATTGAAGTGTAAGCTGAGTATCATAGAACAATCTAGCTTGTATTCATTTCTTTCTCATGTTTAATTACTTGCCTGCTAAATATTTCTATATCATTTGCTGTGTATATTCCATTGGGTAATGAGTTTCACATTCTTGCCTTTCTCTAGGGGTATTAAAACTTAAATATCTATTGTATTTATGGTGAATTTCATGTGTTCATAATATTTCATTTGACTCCCCATAAATGGAAGCATTTTCATTGTGCTTAACAATTAACTTTATCATAATCTAAAAGATATTATTGGGTCATTCTGCAGCCTGTCTTCCAAAGTGGTTGTCTTGCTTTCCCAATGAGTATAATTTTCAGTTCCTTTATACTCATTGAAATATTTCCTGCCTTCTTTTTCCCAGTGCCTCTCTAGCTTTGCATAATGCTTATTAATGACACCAACTCACCAATATGGTTAACTTTCAAATTCAGAGGCAATTGGGTATGGACAACCAATGGCAGAATTATGTCAATGTCCAAATCCCAGGAATGGGGACAAAACCAAGACCATCTACTCTCGTCCAAGTGTTGCATAACCAGTGTTCAATGCATTTACCATTCAAAAATGTGTTGTTTTTTAATTCCACCCCTCTCAAATAACTTTTTTGCTTTTTCTGATTATATTACTGTGCATCACTATATCTGGTGATTGGCTGTATGTTCCCATACACATACGGCTTTATTTCATTTAATTCCTTCCTTTCCCAATCAGAACATTGCTCCTTTTTCTATCAAAATGCTGTGTTTTACACAACAACATTGTTACTCATTTTTAATCAAGTTTATTAATGCCCCCTTTTATCAAGTTCCCCAGAATGAAAGACCAAATTTGTCCACTTTTGATTCCTGAATCAAACTAGTAGATGGAAGTGCTGCTTTCCCTCCTTTTTAGCCTGTACAGCTACAGTTCACTGTGGCCTTCAGTGTCCATTATACTAGCTGACCACCTGTGTGCTTTCCCAGTTATAAATCTACAATTGTTTTACCTTCATTTAAGACTGAGGCATACACATTATTGATTACCTTACTTTTGCCTAGTGGTTGTTTTACTTTAAAGAATTGGACAAGGTTGGAAAAGAACAGCTGACCCCTGTGTTACAGCTGTTTGGGTTATGGAGATTTGACCTTGTAGAACTCACAAATCACTACCCAAAAATTTGAGGTACAGAATAAAGTTCACTCTCACAAAACTGACGTATGTGGAGAAAAGGTAATTATTTTGCAACTCACTTGTTTTGATGCATGTGCAAATGCAGGAAAATTTGTAAGGTGGACTGGCCAACTGACTGCTCTCTGATTAGCAGAAGTGTCTTCCATGTAGAGTTTTATGTTATTAGAAGTAGCAGTTTAAGAGATGACATAGAACATACAATAGTACTGCACAGTACAGGCCCTTCGGCCCACAATGTTGTGCCGACCCTCAAACCCTGCCTCCCATATAAGCCCCCACCTTAAATTCCTCCATATACCTGTCTAGTAGTCTCTTAAACTTCACTAGTGTATCTGCCTCCACCACTGACTCAGGCAGTGCATTCCACGCACCAACCACTCTGAGTTAAAAAACCTTCCTCTAATATCCCCCTTGAACTTCCCACCCCTTACCTTAAAACCATGTCCTCTTGTACTGAGCAGTGGTGCCCTGGGGAAGAGGCACTGGCTATCCACTTTATCTATTCCTCTTATTATCTTGTACACCTCTATCATGTCTCTCCAAAGAGTAAAGCCCTAGCTCCCAAAGACACAACGAGACGATAATGTTGAACTTGCACTGCTGCTGGAATATTGTTTGGTTTGAAGCATCCTGTTCTTTGGAAGGCTATAAAAGCTGTGGGAAAGATGAAACATGTGTTTATATTTCCATTAATGGGAATTAGCAGTTACAGCAACAGAGGTTTATTTAGAGTTTTTTTTTATCTCTCTGGGTTGGGGATGGAAATCTGTTTGCTTTCAGGACTAAGGAAGGTTACAGTGAACTAAATTGTGATAAATTGCTCCGATTAGTTGACAAAACACAAAGGAATTCAAGGGAAGCTCAGCAACATTCTTTGCACGGTGGGTTGTTTTTGGTCTAGAACTGATTTTCCACTAATATGTTAAATGGGTGTACGATGAAAACTGAGTAAGATTACTGCTTGATGAAAACAATATTCCGTGAGTACAGGGAGTAAGCAAAAAAAATGTATGAAACTAAGGTATGGGCTTAGATTTGTTGGATGGAATTGTCCATTTCTTCCCATATCATTCTGAGTTTTGAAAGAATAAATTTAATGGTTTTTTGTTAATGTCTCTAGATATTAATGTTGGGAACCAATTCATTTTGATCTATAGTATGGTACAATTATTATTGGAACAAAATGCCTGCAATTCTCCTTATCTTTTTTAGTCTGAACTCTTGAAAATTGAGAAGTTATGAATCATAGTTACTGTCAGTAAATGTGTTACTGATCAGTCTAAGAAGACTAGGTAATTCATTTATATTGTATTTTTCCCAGCTGCAGGGGTGCCCTTTTCTCTGCCTAAATGTTGCTTGAGGAGCTCTTCAGAGTATCTCTTCAGCAATTAGCTCCCCCCCCCCACTCCACCCCCTCTTGGGAATTTTTGCATTATTTGTTGAGGCATGATGCTTTTCTGCCTACTTTTGCAGACTATTTTCAACAGCAGCTGCAGAAATCTTGATCCCACTCAGTTCAAACCAGACAGCCCTCCTGGATTTCTCTTTCTGTTCGCCTCTCTGAGTGCGGCTCGAAGTTTGCCAAATTGTTTTGATGTTCTTAGCAGATTCCATGTTTCTTTTGTATTTCATCAGCAAGTGGTTTTGTCTGGCTTTCAGTAGTTGGCTCTACTTAAGATGACCTTGTCAGCATGTTTTCAGCCTAAGGGAAGCTCTCTCCCATCCAACCTTACAGCCAGCTTTGTAAATTATAACTAACATCACATGTTTCTGCAGAACTAAATAATTATAGAGGAATTATAAATTGTTATATGCCTAGACAAAATGTAATTTTTTTTTAGGAGGTATTAAATTAGTGAAGCCTTCATTTTCATCAAATGCAAGATCTCTGAATGTGGAATACTCTATATTCCTGCCACTTCATTGCATATCTCTTGGGGTAGGGTGGGGGGGAAGCAATGCATCAAGACATCATTTTTTTTCTATCTAAAATTAGCTTGCTTCAGGGAAAAATAATATTGCTGGATTACTGCCATACTGTCTGCCCAATCCCTCCTCTGAAAGCTGGGGTACAGCTCTCTGTGTACAAATTTATGTAGATTTTAGAGATCCTTGTTAGTTTATCAGTGTCTCTGTTTCTGTTTTTTGTCGCGTTTGCATTACATTTAGTCCACTTTTTCCTTGGTCATTTTTGGTTGTGTAGTGTAGCCTTTCATCACAGTACTCAACAATTGTAAAACTGAAATCATAATGCTCTGCAGTGTATGCTTGCATTTAATTCAATCTAATTTGCATTTATATAACTTTAAAAAGGATTTTGCTGGCCTAGAATTTCTATTCCGTTGTGCAACGTTTGTGTGCTACTGAATAGTTTGACGGAAGGCAGTTGCTTTTCAGCGTTAAGACGTTGTCATTTTTGACATGTAGATGGGAAAATTGGCTGCAGTTGTCTCTGCGCATGGGCAGTTGTGCATGGACATATTCAGATGCATGCAATAGCATGCAGTGAGCTTTTTTTTGCTGCTACCTCTGTTTTTGGTTTATTGTCTGTGGAGGCCACTCTACAATTTGACCTAACAACAAATGTGAAGACCTGTCTAGGCAATTCTGAGAAGGAATCTAGTATATTGACCTCTTGCTGGGTAAGGCCTCTGTAAACTGCCTTATCTCTCTCTCAGGATCTTCACTGGATCTCTGGGACTTCATCACTGTACTCTGGCCTGGTCGCATCTTTCATCCTCCCCGCCTGATACTTGGTTACCATAAATTGTATGAAGTTTTGAGTAAGTTTTAACACAGTTGTGAAAGGGGCTGTTTGCCATTTCAGTTCTTAAGATCGTTTGAGCATTGTGTGCAAGTAGACAGATGATAGAATACAACCTGCCCTCTTCTGCCACCCCTTCTCCAATCCTAATCCCTTCCAACTGAACTTGTGCAGAGACTTCTCTAGCTATCTTATGCAATGAATTTTAGTGCTACGATGACTGACTTTGAGAACTTGTGGTCGTCTTCTCCTTGGATGGCATTGGAGAAATGAAGTATAGAACGCCATGAGGTTAAAGATTTTCATGTCATGCTGTTCATTTCCTCCCAATGACCTATGTTGTCTTATGATTGGTCATTTTCGGGTTGTGAGATTTGTGTGCTGGTCTTGTGAATATTGTGCTATACTACTTATCTTTGTAAGATCTCTCTTGTAGACTCTGTCTCCAAAAGATTAGCTAGCAAGGATATTCTCTCACTCTCCACTCCACTCCTGGTTCCTTTTACTTACCAACTTACTTCAAGCCTTGAGCTATGCGGTCCAGGTCTTGGGTAACTATCTTTCAGGATAAAATTTGGACAGTGTTTGATGACACAGCGAAGTCCCTGGCTCTTTCTATATGAAGACACTTGCTTTTCTCAGTGTTTGGAGGTTTTACATGATTTAGCACTTTGTTTTTGACATCAAGGCAGCATTGGATGGCAGTGAGAAGCCATAATGTGATTGGCATGGAGGGAAAGCACTCCATTGATCGGAGTCCTGCCTCACACAGAGGAAGGTGAATGTTATTAAATGTCAATTAATTCAGCCCAGGACCCCACAACAAATGTTCCTCGAGGCCCATCCATCTTCAGCTGCTTCATCAATGATCTTCCATCATCAGGCCAGAAGTAAGGAGAATATACATTGTAAAATGTTCAACTGCATTCACAATGTGGAAAATGAGGCAAACTATGATTACAGCAATAAGTTCTAGTCAACATTCAGGCAGAGATTCGCAAGTAATTTGTAGCACAAAGATACTCGGTATGACCAACTCCAATATGTGAGAGAGATGACCACCTTTTCTCAGTGCCATTATCATCTCCATGTCAATGAGATTTTGAATGTTGAGGGTTAGGATTAGGGTCCTACTACTTCCAGTAGTTTACTCTGGGTCCTTGTCCCTTGGAACTTATTGGTTCCATATTTAGGAGGAAGAAGGTGGTTATAGTGTGTGCTTGCAGCCAATTCTTCTACCTCAAAATGTTAGTCTCTTTCTGATAAAAGATACTTTGTTCAGTCTTCAAACCATATATGTTTGAAAACAGAAAAGAAATAAAAGAGGAGTTGACAGATGAGAGCTCTTTGAACCAGTGTCTCACTGGTATAATGAAAGGCAGCTCTGTCACATCAAAGGGGACTTTTTCTATTTTAGAAGTTGTAAGTTTGGTGTGTGTGTGTGTGTGTACACACTTGCGTCCACAGATTTTGCTTCTCCTACATTTGCCCTGTGCAGTGGTCCATTGGGGCTGTGTTGTATTCAAAGTGGCCTTTCATATTTAAATTGTAGAGATACCTCCCATCCATGGCCCACAGGTGTTGACTTTTTTGTTTATTAGTTCAAGCGCTGCCAAGCACCCTGTCTGATCACTATAGTCAGTAGTACGCTACTCTCTCTACACTTCTCACTGCCTCAGAAAAGCAGCTAACTTAATCAATGACCCCTCCAACCCTAGACATCTTTGCCACAGGCAGCTGTGGAGGCCAAGTCTTTATGTATATTTAAGGCAGAGGTGGATAAATACTTGGTTGGTCAGGGCGTGAAGGGATACAGTGAGAAGGCAGGAGATTGAGGCTGTGAAGAAAATTGGATCAGCCATGATGAAATGGTGGAGCAGGCTCGATGGGCCAGATGGCCTAATTGTGCTCCAATATCTTGTGGTCTTACTCTATCTTCTCCCCCTCCCATGGGGCAGAAGATACAGAAGACTGTAATCGCGTACCACAAGGCTCAAGGACAGCAGCTTTCTTACACTTTTAAGATTATTGAACGGATCTCATGTACGATATGATTGACTTTGGGCCTCACAATCTACCTTGCGCCTGATTGTCTATCTCTACTGCACTTCGTCTTTTGCTAACACCTGTATTCTGCATTCTGTTACTGGTTTTCCTTCGTACTATGTTGGTGTACTGATGTGAAACGATCCATATGGAATGCATGCAAAACAAAAGTTTTTCACCGTACCTGTAAAAATAATAAACCAATTACAACCATGGATCTTTCTGAACTAAATATGGTGAAACTTTTGCTGATTCAACTGTTAACATAATAATGTGAATTATACAATTGTTTTTTATGTTTTTTTTTCTAGATCAGGCAAAATATGATAAGAAGTCAACTTTTCACTGCATACTTCCCAGCTGCTAGAGTTAAGGACTTAATTTCTGGGGTTTCCAAGAGTGCAGTTTTCTAATAATAAAAATATTTTTAAAAATATTCTGAGATGCAGGGAAGACTGCTGTAATTGTTTAACCCAAGGAAATTAACTGCTTGTATAGTCCTGTAAATTACTCCTCGACCTCCCTCTTTCCTTTAAAATCTCCCATCCACTACCACCAACCTCATAATTCCCATACCCTGCACGTCTCATTTCTACCTGCTCCCCAAGATCCGTACAGATGACTGTCCTGGTGAGCCTATTGTATCTGCCTTCTCCTGCCCCTTTGAACCCATGTTGACTCCATTTTGTCCCCCTGGTTCAGTCCTTTCCTACCTACATACGTGACACTTCACATGTTCTCCATCAATTCAATCACCTTCAGTTCCCTGGCCCTTTCACTATGAACATCCAGTACCTACACACTTCTAACTCCCATCAATCTGCTTTCCGGACAACAAGCCTAATCAGTTCCCCTCCACTATAACTCTCCTGCAACTGGGGGAACTGGTCTTCACCCTCAACAATTTGTCTTTGGCCCCCTACCTTCTCCAAACTGAGGAGTAGCCATAGACACCCACAAGGGTCCTAGCTATGTCTGCCTCTTTGTCAGCCATGTAGAACAGTTCATGTTCCAGGCTTGCACTGGTGATGTTCCCCAACTCTGTCTATGCTATATTGACAACTGCACTGGTGCTGCTGCTTACACCTATGAAGAGCTCATCAGTTTCATTGATGTTTCTTCCAACTTCCAGCTTGCCCTCAAAATTACTTAGTCTGTCACCAGAGTTTGAGAAAGGGGAGAGAGGTATCAGAGATAGACAATCTATTGATATCTTTTACAAACCTACTGACTCTCGCGGTTATCAGTCAGACTTCATGTCGATTTCTTTAACTTATGTTAATTTCTCCCCCCCCCCCCTCCATTCACTGTTCTGGTTCTCCTCTCACTCCTTCTCTTCTCACTTCCCCTCTGCCTTTCTTCCATGGACCACTCCTATCAGATTCCTCCTTTTTCAGTCCTTCCCCTCTTCTACTTATCACCTCACAGTTTACTTCATGCTTCTTACCCCACTCACTTTCCCCCGTACCTGGTTTCATTATCACTTGCCTACTTGTACTCCTTAACTTTTTCCTCTCTTCCCCCCCCCCCCCACCTTTTTCATTCTGGCATCTTCCCTCTTCCTTTCCAGTCCTGATGAAGGGTCTTGGCCTGACACATTGACAGTTAATTCTTCTTGGATGCTGCCTGACTTACTGAGTTCCTCCAGCATGCCTGTAAGGAATTTGTACACTTTCCCGGTGATCGTGTGGATTTCTTCCATCTGCTGCGGTTTCCTCCCACATCCAAAGACATGCTGGTTGGTGGATTAATTGGTCATTGTAAATTGCCCTCTAGTTAGGCTAGGGTTAAATCAGGGGCTTGCTGGGTGGCACAGACTGAAGGGCCAGAAGGGACTATTCTGCACTGTATCTCAATAAAAAAATGAAATTTGTGTATGCTGCTCATAGTCAAAGAATTATTTTTGTAGAGAAGTTGTAGGAACTAGGGAGATTTTAATTTTGGATATATTATTTCAAGTTAAAGCCAGAATTGATCATGGCAACAGTGTAACTACTGGATTGTCAACAAAAGTGTTCCCAGTTCTCTAATGTATGATACCGGTTTTTCAGTAGGTTACATTAACTGTTCTGTTAAATGGACTAAGAGGTTTGGAGACAGAATCTGAACAACAAACCATAGGAATCTGTAGCTGCTGGCAAATTTCACTGTAAAATGGTGTCTTTGATAGAGTAGTGGGAATCTTTGATTGCTTTTCATTAACATTTTAGCCAGCATAATAAGCAGATTCCTAACAGGCAACACAAATTGGCAATTCTTTTGCCTTCAAATCTTCCCTCAGGCTTAAGGTACACTTCTCCTTCAAGGACGCTGTTCTTTTGATGCTTTCATGTTTGATGTTTAAAGAGTTCTGTTTTGAAAACTGAAAATGGTGGTGTCTCAGTAAAGTTACTGTTCACTTTTTTTTCTGTAAAGGGGGTAAATTCATCAAAGGAACAGCTTCAAAGGAATTGCAATCCAGACCCAAGCTGTTCACCCATCCCTACAATTGTGGCTGCTCTTGTGGAATTTCTGTGTTATTTTAACTTTATGAAAAAACTGAAGCCAACAAAAATGCCGATGCTTGTGGTTTTTGTAGAATTTTTGATTCAGCTTCTGCAGTTCAACAAAAGCATTGATTTAACCCTTTTATAGATTGTGGTAGCGTTTCTAAATTTTTGGGATTATGGTAATCATTTTCCACACAAATACGCCAGAATATTGGAAGAAATTTTAAAGTTTGATCACATTTTGTTTTGGGAGATGTTGTATGATACAAATGCAGCTAAAGTACTGAAGAAAATTGCATTTCTTTTGAGAAAATTGGCTAAAAGTCAGGAAACACATCACTGTTTCAGATTTGGAAATAGTTTGGGGCAGGGCGTAGTTGACAAATCAAGAAATAATGTCAGTTTGCTTTCGTATACCTATATTATGGCAGGAGAAGTTGATATTTGAGAGAGCTAAATACTTAATTTTGATCTCTTGGAGTTCAATTTGAAATTGTGATAACTAATTTTAAGAAACGAGCAGGGTGGAGGAAGTGTTTTTAGAGAGATTATTTAGAGTTCAGGATGTACAGTATTCCAAAAGGTGTAATGCTCACCCAAAGTACCAACTACTGCAGATAATGGAAATCTGAACATTAACAGGAACGATGAAAATACTGAACATGTTGGCACCATTTGAAGAGAGAGAAACAAGGTAGACACTGAGCTTGACTGGAGAAAGGACGCTTTTCAGTGGGTCAGTTTTATGCATCCCATCAATGGACCAAGGAAGCACCTTTTCTTCTTTCAGATCTGCACAATATAAGTAATTCCCATCACGTCCATTGCAAGGTTATTAAGTTTCTGTCTTTCTTGAAACTTATACTAACCATTGCCAATTGCATATTGGAATTTGCTGAGGGTTGTAAAAACAATTAACTTGTTGAACCACACACATTGCAGAACACCTGTTAGGATAATAGTTCAGTTGGAAGTTGTTAACTGCAATAGTCCCAGCCAGATGTCAAATTTTCGTGATTATTCTAATGTAGGTTAAATATAAGACATGCATTCTTTTTCAGGAACTAGACGGGTGTTGCTTGGTGCATGACAGGAGACGAGGATCGGAAGAAAGTACAGGGGCATGCTAGAACTTGCTGGTGTCTTGAACAAGAAAAGAGCTTTCTTAGTTGGTAACCAGTTCCATGCTAATAATGTGGTATGTACTGGCCAGTGCCTTTTTAACCATTCTGTGGGAAATGCAGAAAAAAAAGCTCTCAAGATGGTGTGTTGGGCTGCAGTGTTAACAATGAGATTTGATTATTTATTATTAATTTAACTAAGAATGGATTATGAATCAGCTTCCATCAGAGATGGGACCATGTGATGGAGATAGGTTTTATCTAGACTTGTTTCATTTGGATTATGATTACAAAGAATTAAATTTTTTTGTTGTTGGGTTAGACATGCAGGGAGCTGAATTGCAAGTTATTTTTCTGTGATTTGATCCAAACCTGATATTAAATACATCTTTTTGGTGCATGACAGAACTATTTTGAATTCATCTACTGGATTCGTAATGAGTGGAAAAATAAGGATAATGGCAAAACAATATTATTAATTATATGTATTTCACAAAAGGCTTTCAATTAAATCGTGAGTTATTTATCCATAATAACAACCCTGCCAAAGCTCTTTGGGCATTAGTCTTTTCTTTCAGTTATATTCCCTATTTTTGCTCCTATTACTAACTTCAACATAACTCAGACCTCAGCAAGTGCTGTTCTTGCAAATGAATTTCACTTAGTACATTTTTGAAAGCGTTGTTCTACCGTACTTAAGTGTTCCCTTTAAGATAGAAAGGTTTAATTTGTTTTCTCAGCTTCACTCCTCCATTTCCATTTACCCCTGTTTTCTCCTCTTGGTTTCCAGTTTTCATGTAGCATTTTCTTTGTCTCTCTTTTTTAATTCCCTAGTATGATCACAGCTAGCTACCTGTTGGAGATTTTCTAGCACAGCACACACCAAACCAAACAGTGTGCTTTCCAATTATTACTTAAGCTTTCTAAGATGCATTGGCATGTCACATTGCCCAAAGCTCATGAATGAAATCTGTTCCTTTGACTTTTCTGGATATATGTTCTGGGAGGGGCATCCATTTAAAATGGAGATACAGCGAAATTTCTTTAGCCAGAGGGTGGTGAATTCGTGGAATTTGTTACCACAGGCAGCTGCAGAGGCCGGGTCATTGGGTGTATTTAAAGCAGTGCTTAATATGTTCTTGATTGCACATGGCATCAAAAGTTATGGGAGAAGGCCGGGGACTGGGGCTGAGGAGGGAAAAAGGATCAGGTATGATTGAATGGCAGAGCAGACTCGATGGCCTAATTCTGCTTCTATGTCTTATGGTCTTATAATGGGCTAATATATTTTAAAAGTGTTGTGCATTAAGCTTATCGGTGTCCTCAGTGTATGCAGCGAATAGTCTAAAGTTTGGTATATTTGCCCTCTACATTACTTTAGGAGAAGTGAAAACCTAGCAGAATGATTTCACTTGACTTGTCCAGTGATTTATTCTAAGAAGTTTAGAACTTGGTTGTTGAGCCAGAAAGCAGTTTAGTTTGTTTGTGGCTGAGAATTTCATGATTGAATCATTCAAGCTGTCTAGGGTTCCATGGTCAATCGAAGTACTACAGGATGAGACATTCTCTTCAGGGGAGAAACATTGCACAGAATTGTTTGGAATGCACAAAGGGAGCATGCATGCATGTGCTTTTGGATACAGTTTGATCGTGCACAATATATACCATCCTGTGACACAGTGACGAATGCTCTCTCATATAACTCCCCACAATCCTTCCTGATTTCCTTTTACTTTAATTCCCTTTTCCCTCCCTTTCCTACTCAACCCCCTGCACTCCCCCACCCCCAACAGTGAAAGCAATTTTTCACAGATGTATGAAAGCTGCTAAATGATCTCACAACAACTTAGTGTATGCAGGATGCCACATCCCAGTGATGAGTTGGGTGTTGAATTCCATGCTGATTGTGCAATGCAGATACTAATACAGATGCACTGAATTATTTTTTCCACATCTTGGATGATGCAGTTCGCACTCCTGAAGTTGGATTTGGAATCAATATAGTGAAGCATGTTAATGGTATTAAAAGAAAAGAATTTTAACTAAAAAAAAAAAGATACTAAAACATATGAGACTAGAAATTACGCAGGGTAGCTTGACCTTTTATGTGCATTGTCAGTGAATATTATCCATTGGGAAATTCGATCCTGGCCTACTTGCATACTACGTTTGCCTGGAGGCATGCCTGGTATATCGTCAGTCAGCATGTCGTGTACATTTGTCTCACTATATATTTTAACTGTGTTTAAAAAGTTAGAGAGGTGTAGATCTCTAATACTGGGACCAGTGTGACCCTTTGTATCAGGATTACCAATGGATCATTCCTTACAACTGCTTTAATATTTAATTAAATTGTTTTTTTGTAACTCAATTGCAATTCTTCTTGAAACTAATTAGTTCCAGCAATCGTAACTAATGTATGGGTAGTCAGCCACACGTGCTATATTTAAAATTGTTACACAGCTTTTCTGACCTTTACATGGTTTAATTAACAGTCCATTGCATAATCCTTAGAATAATATGAATACATAATTCGTGTTTCAAATTATTTATTGTTCTAAATTGTTGCCTTAATTTGATTTTGTTATTGTGACATTTGACAAATAGTTCCTATTTAGACTCTTCATTGAATACTTGTGAACTTGGAACCCACTGATTTGTACTACTATTGTGACTGGCATAATCATGCCAGGTTATAGGACATTGCTTCATGCTTTGAGTTTGCCTAGAGTGTATTTTTTTTTGTGTGTCATAGTTGGCAGTGTGGATAACAGGAACAGGATCTTTCCCATGGGCTGGATGTGTCCTGATGAATGGTCTCGGCCTGACTTGCTGCGTGCCTCCAGCACTTTGTGTGTGCTGATCATAGCCAAGTATTATTTTTGTAGAGTGGTGATGGTTATGTCAACAAACACACCTTTATTACCAGTGGCATACTGTTATTCCTTATATGTAGGACTCCACTTGTAATAAAGGTAATGTCCTTTAACAATAGTGATACATTTTAGCAAGATCTCACACGGTAGGCACAGGGGACCCAATGAAGATTGATAAGATGTGTGTAACTTCTTAGATTTCCATTGTCTGCTTTTTAAAAAAAAAACATTTCTCTTGCACTTCATTTTAATCCAATGGCAGGGAACCTGGTGATTGGAAACCTGTTATTGGAACTCCGTAGGGTTTGGTATGTACTTGTTTATATTAATGATCAAGGCTTCAAAGTAGGGGTACGGTAAAGAAATTTGCCCATGCTACGTAACTTAATTCTGCAGATAACTGGGAAGAGGATATCGATGATGTGGTAGGTTGACAGAAAATTGGCAAATAGAACTTGATTTTGCAGGTAGTGCCCCTAGGGAGGTGTGCAAAGCATGGGATTGCACGTCAGAGCACACAGACATGAAACAGAGGGGTATCGAAGTATGTTGCAACAGCACATTTGAGATAGTGAGACTGTTCAATAAATTGGTTCAAATGATATTGTTTATTAGTTAAACTACAGGATTTTAAAACAGGAACACAATACTCAGTTATGCTGGAGGCCATGGCTTTAAGGTGAAAGGGGGAATGTTTCATGCCAATGTGTGAAGCAAATATATCTGCACAGAGAATGGCAGGTATCAAGGGAGGTGGTGAAAGCAGATCTGATGGCAACATTTACGAGGCATTTAGATTGGCAGGTGGAACAGCAGGAAATATGGGAATGGAAAAACTGTGCAGGAAAATAGGGTTAGTTTTGATTAGCAGCACATTCGGCTGAAAGGCGAGGACACAAAATGTTAGGCCAGGCAGCATCTATGGAAAAAAGTAAACAGGCAACGTTTCAGGCCAAGACTCTTCATCAGGACGGTGGGGGGGGGGGGGAGGGCGCGGGTGGAAGATGAGAAATTAGAGCAAGAAGGTAGTGAGGGGAGAAAGAAGTACAAGGTGGTAGGTGATGGGGGGGGGGAAACCAGGAGAAAGGGAGGGGTGAAGTAAAGAGCTGGGAAGTTGACTAGTGAAAGAGATAAAGGGCTGGAAAAGGGGAAATCTAAAAGGAGAGGGTTAAAGACCAGGGAAGAAAGGGAAGGGGGATGAGCATTGGAGGGTGGTGATGAGCAGTTAGGGAGATGAGGTGAGAGAGAAAGGGGAATGGTGAAGGGGGAGCAATTACCAGAAATTTGATAAATCGATGCCTGGCCTGCTGAGTTCCTCAAGATTTTGAGCGTGTTGCTTGGATTTCCTCTCCTCAGTTCCTATGCTGTATTGTTCTCTGTTCTGTATCCATTTTAAATAAAATGAAAATGCTCAAAACACCTAACAGACCAAGCAGTGTTTATTGAGAGAGAAACAGAATTAAAATTTCATCACTTTATAAAAGCTTGGTGTTGATAATTGTAACCATAAAACTATCAGGTCATCACAAAGGTTCTGATTTCCTTCAGGAAAGGAAAGGTGGCAGTTTGCTTAATCTAGCCTGTCTACGAGTCCAGGAATGGTCAACTCTTACTTCTCATTTTTGGGTACACTAGAGAGGGGCAATAAATAATGGCAATGGGAACAATGTAAACAAATATAATCTGAGCTTTCTGATTATTCATATATCTATCTATACATCCAATTCCTGAACTATCCATGAACTCATTTGTACTTTTTTTTTGGTGTGAGGGTCGCCGGGGGGGCTACATTGGTAATATTAACATTTTTATGTCTTGTACTGTACTACTGCTACAAAACAAATTCCATGACGTGTTAATGATAATAAATCTGATTCTGGTTGTTGGACAAATAGACGTCAGCCACGAGAAAGAAAAAAAAACACTGTGGGGCTCTTTCTTAGATATTGTAATTATTGTCTCTACAAATAGACAGGGCTTCTTTTTAAAATTGCTGCTCAGTTTTAATTTTTAGTCTAAAAAATGCACTGAAGACTTGCGATAAGGTTTTAAGCAGTGTTTTCCGCACTCGCGTAATGTACTTCAACTGCCCAAATTGACGCTCTGTACTGGACCTGGCCTGTGCCCCATGAGCAATGGATGTGTGCTTTTCAATGTACTGCAGGGGCCTGTGTTATGGTTGCTTTTCAAAACATGGCGCATCACTCACTACTTAAATGATCAAAATACTCTTCAGTTTTAATGTGCTTGAAAGCATTTAACTGAAAAATGATTTTAAAACATTTATAATTAAGTGTTTTATTTTAAAAAAAAAAGTGTGCACATGTGGATGAATGGGTGTAGACTAGATGCCATTGTCCTGTCAAGCCCCTTGGGCTGAATCAGGTCCAGAACCATATGTCGTCCTGAAGGTGAGTCTGGGGCACAGCAGTTGCTCAGATGTGCCTGCAGCTAACAAGAAGTTTACTACACAGCAGCTGCCTAGCCATTAGTTTCATCCAGCTCTCCTCCTGTAGATACTTCTAATGGTGGTGAGGGTTGTGTCCATGACATATCAGGCAGAGTCCAGTACTTTCTGCAGCTTCTTGCATTCTTGCACATTCAGATCACCATACCATACCATAAGGCAACCAGTCAGGGTACTTTCAACAGTACATCTGTAGAAGCTTGTTAGCATACTTGGTGACAACTTGAACCTTCTTAACCTCCTTAAAAACAAAGTAAGGATATTGGTATGCTTTCCTTATTGCATCTCTATGCTGGGCCCAGAAGAGGTCCAGCATTTGAAGCTGCTCACCATCTCATCACCGATATAGACTGGTGCATGTTGGACCTCCTTTCCCCTTCCTCAAATCAGCAATCATTTCTTTAGTTTTGTTGAGTTTGATCAAAATGTTTCTTCAGCCTTTCTTGACATATAATTATTGACATTGCTTGGATATTATCCTTGTTTGATTGAGTTTATTTTTAAAGCAGTGACCACGGGGATTGGTAACTGCAGACAGTAAACATTGTTGACATGGACTTCAACAAACAAGATCTGGAAAGGTCCCACATGGGGATCTGATCTGGAAGTTTAGATTGCATGAACTAACTAATTGAATGCAAAATGGGCTTGGTGGACAGGGTCAGGATGATAGTGGATTTTCAGATTGGAGACTTGTGACTAGTGATGTGCTGCAGGTGTTCGTACTGGGTTCCCTGTTGCTTCTCATGTACAGTAAAGATTTGGGTGAGAATGTATATGATGTGATTAGTAAGTTTGTGGATGATACTGAAATTAGTGGTGTGGTGTACAGTGAAGAAGGTTGTCTAAGGTTACAACAGGATCTATACTAACTGGGAAAGGGGACAAAGGAGTATCAGGTGGAATTTAACAGACAAGTGCAAAGTGATGTTGTTTAAAAAAATTAAACCAAGGCAGGTCATGTGCAATGGATGATAGGGCCCTGCAGACTGTTGTAGAAGAGAGCAATCGAAGGATATTTCAAAGTAAGTTTATTGTCAAGGTGTAGGATTTTGGGAAGCTGAAGGGTAACAATAGCGATTAAATTAGCCTTCTTTGTCGCATGTACATTGAAATATGCTGTGAAGTGCATTATTTGCATCGAGAATGTGCAGCGGACAGTCCGCAAATGTTGCCATTCTTCTGGCGCTGAAATAGCATGCCCACACCTTATTAACCCTAACCCGTACTTTCTTTGGAATGTGGGAGGGAAACCCACGCGGTCACAGGGAAAATGGGCAAACTCCTTGCAGACAACATTGGGAAACGAACCCGATCATCCATCTGGTGCCGTAAAGCAATTATGCTACCATGCCATCCTCATGATTTCATGAGATTCATAAAGTGTGAAGGGGCATCAGTGGTGGATCATTGCTGACTTTCTCCCAGGTAGGGGGAGTCTGAACCTAGAGGGTGCACCTTAAAGATGAGAGGGGAAAAAAAAATTAAAAGCGGTTTGAAGAGGCATTGATTGCACAAATGCTGACATGTATATGCAACAAGCTGCCAGAGGAAGTGGTAGAGGGAGTACAATTATAACATATTGTAGAAGGAAATACAATGTTGGAAAGTGTATGGTTCTGCACTTTTTGGCAGAAGAAATAAACAGGCAGACTATTATTTAAATGGGGAAAGAATTCAAAGTTCTGAGATGTAACGGGACTTGGGAGTCCTCGTACAGGACACCCTTACGGTTAACCTCCAGGTTGAGTCGGTGGTGAAGAAGGCGAATGCAATGTTGACATTCATTTCACGAGGAATAGAGTATCGGAGCAGGGATGCGATGTTGAGTCTCTATAAGGCACTGGTGAGACCTCACTTGGAGTACTGCGGGCAGTTTTGGTCTCCTTATTTAAGAAAGGATGTGCTGACGTTGGAGAGGGTACAGAGAAGATTCACTAGAATGATTCCAGGAATGAGAGGGTTAACATATGAGGAACGTTTGTCCGCTCTTGGACTGTATTCCTTGGAGTTTCGAAGAATGAGGGGAGACCTCATAGAAACATTTCGAGTGTTGAAAGGCATGGACAGAGTGGATGTGGCAAAGTTGTTTCCCGTGATGGGGGAGTCTAGTACGAAAGGGCATGACTTAAGGATTGAAGGGCGCCCATTTAGAACAGAGATGCGAAGACATTTTTTTAGCCAGAGGGTGGTGAATCTATGGAATTTGTTGCCACGGGCAGCAGTGGAGGCCAAATCATTGGGTGTATTTAAGGCAGAGATTGATAGGTATTTGAGTAGCCAGGGCATCAAAGGTTATGGTGAGAAGGCGGGGGAGTGGGACTAAATGTGAGAATGGATCAGCTCATGATAAAATGGCGGAGCAGACTCGATGGGCTGAATGGCCGACTTCTGCTCCTTTGCCTTATGGTCTTATATAATACATATGTTGACATGTAAAGTATATGGACTGGAAAGGTATAGAGGCATAAGGGCCAAACAAGGCAATTGGGACTAACACAGGAAGGCATCTCAGTCAGCATGGGTGAATTGGGCCAAAGGCCCTTATGAATTTGTAGCAGCACCAGAATGCATTGCAACATCTGATTTGGCAGGATACCATTGAGGTTTTCTTATTTTCTTGTCATACTTGAACATTGTTTTGAGCTTGGCAATCTGTGTATTTTGAGAGGTTGTGGGATGTTTATAAGATCTTATTGGGAACTTTTGGGTTGTAGCTCAGAATGGAAAAGATGTCTCCTGGAAATTGAATACTATAGCTTCCTGGGATGTTCCAGTCTTATTCCATGTTTCATAACTTGTTGGTTTGTCTAGATGGGACGGTAACAGCTCAGAAAACATCTGCTGAGGGACAGTTCCTGTGTGGGGGAGGGAATACAATGCTTTCATTTATACATCAGTGAGGTTAACCCTGTTGGAAATTGCCTGAAGCCAAGACATTTAGCTCACTTCAAGGTGCAGGAGAAAGTAATTCCACATGTACTGAGTGCCTTCAGATCACAGTACCTTTCTTTAATTGCTGCTAGTGAGAATAAAGGCGTGTACGAATGCTCAGTTCACACGTTACTTTCAGACATCAGCTCATTAAACTGGGTAAAATGTTTGTTTTAAAAAATTGAGTGCAGAATAATGTAACCAAATGGTAAAATTAATTGTTCTCCAGATGGGTAATGCTTTTCACTAAAAGTATTTGACACAAATGAGCATGAATGAAAACATTGTTAAATCATGGTATTTTTTGGCCTCTTGCACTGCCTGGCTAGGGAAAAATTAAGCTAAATTCTGTTTTTAAAAAAACCCAAGGGCAAATGTACAGTCATATCATGATAATTATACTGTTGAAAATGCAGTTTGAGTAAACAAGAAAGCAAGTAATACACTAACATTCAAAAATTAGAATACAATCACAGTTTATCTTATTTTTAGAGTAGACTGAACTTTGAAATCAAAATTTAAAATGAGATCTTTACGAATCTGAATGAGGCCATGACAGGTTTGGGTGTGTGTACTTCGGTAGCAGTCTTTTTTGTTTTTGCATTTTTTGGTGTGCACCAAGCAGATTCCTTGTAGACATTGGAGTGTTGTTGAAATAGATATTTATTTTTCAAACGTTTTTGAATCTCCGATTTTAAAGTTGTACTAGCTTTAGAAATAGCATTTTTTGGGAACATTTGAACCCACTCAGCATTACTTAAGAGATGGAATATTATTAAAATGGAAAAAAAATGCAGATTATATCAGCAACAAGCCTCAACAGAAAATCTGTTTAATCTGATGTGAAAGTATTTGCAGGCAGGCATTGCCAAGTCAGTGGGTTTTTAGTTTTCATGAATATTCCCCTGAAATATCTAGTGAATATTAATATGCAGTTGATCTTGTTGTTTGTGTTTAGTTGTACCTGGCAATAATGTAACCACAGGTGCTGATATTTAATAAGGCTCCATGTCTTAGTTTAAGTGGCTTAAGGTGATGAGTTACTTTTGATCAGGACTCGCTGGCTGTGAATTAGTGTTTGAGATTCACATGATTATCCAGTTCCCATATCTATGTTAGTAGTAATGTGGGATATCACATCTGAGTTGGTTTGTAGACTGTTATTTGCTAAATATGCTATCTGGTCTCTTCATGTAAATATAAAAATGATACAAAATGATCAGAATGAACAGTATGACCAACAAAGAGCAGAGTTGCTTCATAGGATTTCAAATCATAATTTTACAGAGCATTCAATGTATATAAAATACTTCTTTGCACCAAGCTGGAGATGATCTAAGCTTGCCAGCATGAAGCTCATCAGTTGTTAAATGGTATTTTGGCAATTGTGACATTTCATTTGTTTTAAATATGTTCAGATATTAGTTTAGGCAGCTTAACTTAAGCTGAACATTAAGCGGAACTTCCTGGTGCCAAACATTTTAATTCCAATTCTGATTCCCGTTCTGGCATGTCAGTCCAAGGCCTCTTGTGTCACGATGAGGCCACTGTCTGGGTAGCCTCCATCCTGAAGGCATGAATGTTGATTTCTCCTTCTGGGTAAACAAATTCCCTCCCCCTCCCCTCTGCTATTCCCCACTCTGTCCTCTTACCTACCTTTCACCTCCCCTGGGTCCCCTCCTCACTCCCTTTCTCCTTTGTTCCACTCTTGTCTCCTGTCAGATTCCTTTGCCAACCCTTTATCTTTTCAACCCACCTGCCATCACCTATCACCTACCAGCTAACCTCCTCCACCCCCACCTTTAATTCTGGCATATTCCTCCTTCCTTTCCAGTCCTGGAGAGGGTTCTTGGCCCAAAAAGTCAACTGTTTGTTTATTTCCATAGATGTTACCTGAGATGTTGACAGTTTCCCTTTCCACAGATGTTGCCCGACCTGCTGAGTTTTTCTGGGATTTTTCCAGCATTTTTCCTCCATATTTCCAGTTTCTGTATTTTTAAAAAAAATTTTTTTCAACCCAACATTATTCACTAAAAAGATGCACAAAGGTGCCAGCAGTGTTTTGATTTTGTTTTTAATTGGAATGTTTAGAGTAATGGGATGAAGAGATGATTATGAAGAATATATTAAGATATGTTCCATAATTTCTGTACCACGTGCAGTTTTAAACATCTGCCAAAAGGGCAAATGAAAGTCAGTGAGCAACATACATGTGGCAGGATTCTGCCAGAACTATCATAGGGAACAATTTAAAATGCTTGGATATTTTCCAGTGAACCAGACATTTTGAAAGCGATGTTTAAAGTAATGGTGAATTTTGACAGTGGTACAGGAATATGATTTGCTTTTGGTTGGATCACTTTCCCACATTCCCCGGAACATACTGGTACAATTCTATTCTGTCATCTTAAAGGAGAATTCTCACATCAGCCTTTACTTTTGGTTTGCTGCAATGTCATCTCACGATGTACGAAAACTACAGCAAACTGTCAGGTCAGCGGAAAAGGTCATTGGCCGCAGTCTACCTTCATTGTAGGACTAGTATGTCTCCAGGACAAAGGAGGAAGCATGAAAAGTCATTGTGAACACCATCCAACCAGCAAACTGCTTTTTCCAAAATCTTTGTTCTCAAAAGTGCTATAAGGGCTATTAAAACATAAAACCACGCCATCTTAAACATTTCTTCCCTGATGCAGTTAATTTCATCAGTCATTCTAGTTAGTCTCACACCCCTTCCATCTATTACCTCCACCACTGCACTGCATAAACCACTTTTTGTAATGCTATTTGCAATGTGAATATTTGCTGATATTTATGTATCTATGAACATTTTATTTCATAGCCATACTTGAACATCTAACTTTATTTAACATATATTTCTTCCTTATAATTGTTATTGCATTTATTACATGTCAAGCCCTGACCAACACATGACAGCAAATTCCTAATGCATGTAAATGTATATAGCAAATAAAGTTGATGATCGATAATGAAGAATTAAAAATGTCAGATATTGCAAATTGTGAGAGGTTTTTATGTAATTGATGCAATGTTATGCTGAACATTACTGCATAATGTAAAGATATTTACTTATGTATGTGAAGTATGTAATAAATAAAGTCACTTCAATTCAAATATTTGAAGGGACTGTGAGAAGATTCAAGATGTACACCATTACACTTGTATTGTTCCAGTAAGATACTACAGGAGACACAACATAAGGCTTAGAAACTCTTAAGTAGGCTTAACATTTTTTGTGTGCTACACGAAGGAATTTATTCCAAAATAAAAAAAAATTAAAGATACAGTCCTTCTGGCCTGTTGAACTGCAGAGCCTAGCAATCCACCTATTTAACCCTAGCCTATACACAGGACAGTTTGCAATGACCAATTGACCTGCAAACTGGTATCCCTTTTGGAATGTCGGGAGAAGCTGGAGCAATTGGAGGAAACCCACGTGCTCACGGGAAGGACGTACACGGCAGCTGAATTGAACTGGGCCAACCGAGCTGTAGTGTTGCATTCACCACTGTGCTACCTGGGTGCTCCTACAGAGCATGCTCACAGTTCACTCACCCTAACCTCTATGTCTTTGGATTGGAGGAGGAAATCGGAGCACCTTGTGGAAACCCACGTGGCTTTGGGGAGAACGTACAAGATCATGGTGGGAATTGAACCCTGGTCACTGGCTCTGTAAAAGGTTGTGCTAACTGCCATGCCACCATGCCTCCCATTTTCTGGAACGCTGTTTTTGTTCCGGGTCACCTTTGTGGAAGATTTCCTTGTTTGTGGCAGTAACATGCAATAATATCATGCACAAGAAATTAGCAGGTTTGTGGTCCTTAATAGCACAGGCCAGTCAGAGAGTAGCCGACCTTTTGCAAGGCCAGTGATATTGGCTTCAGCATGATTTACAGAGGGACTCACCTGACCTGGCACCCTCCAGTAGGTAGTTTCCCTTTTCTGATTGTACATCTTTGGTCAGATTGAACCAGGAGGAACCTAGACAGGATATCACATGGATATTCTCTCCAAGCAACACACATAAAAGTTGCTGGTGAACACAGCAGGCCAGGCAGCATCTCTAGGAAGAGGTGCAGTCGACATTTCAGGCCGAAACCCTTCGCCAGGACTAACTGAAGGAAGAGTGAGTAAGGGATTTGAAAGTTGGAGGGGGAGCCTGTGGCAATGAATTCCACAGATTCACCACTCTAGTTAAAGCAATTCCTCATCTCTGTTCTAAAAGGATGTCCCTCTATTCAGAGGCTGTGGCTCTGGTTTTAGACTCTTTCGGAGAACTACCTTTAACCGCAATCCCATCAAGCTGCAGTCAGCACTGTCCATCCTGCAAGTACTGCAGGAGAAGGATCCTGTGGCGTATTTTCTTGAACAGACTATCAGTACCATTTGGCAGAGTGTTTTGTCATCAGAGCTCACTAGCAAGCACCAAGAGCTTGCCTTTCTGCAGTGACAGAGGCCTCCCTGTCCCATCTCTCCAGAAAGGTGATAATTTCTCTCCCAGTGTATGCTACACTGAGATAGCTGTGATGAGGGTGAGGTGCTCAGCCACTACTTTGTGAACAGGGCATTGACAAAGCAGCCTGGAAGGGGATGAGGACTCCTTGTCAAGGGTCATTCCGAGCAGCTAGGTAACAGAGGTCTCTCTGATCTTCAGGTGAATCCCGGGAATACATCCCCCAACATCAAGTGCTGCTGAAGGTGATCAAGTCGATGAAAGGCCGAGTTTGCTGAAACTTGATGGTCTTCCAATACAAAGGGGGAGTGCTGCTGAATGGCACATTCCTAACTGCAGGGACGTGCCCCAACAGATGCACAGAAGTGTGGTGCAGCGAATGCAAAGGTTTTGTGGGGAGGAACTGTAGTCTAAGGTCTTCCTGCTGCTGAGCAGTGAGGGGCTTGGTGCTGTGAAGGAGCCTTTGAAAGTTTACTATCACCCAAAGAGTGCCGGTGGTGCTCTGCGCCCAGACTGCAGTCATACTACAAATATATAAAACCAATTACGCTGTAAATGTTTAAACTGAATGACAGAGTGTAAAGAAAGCCATGCACTTTTTTTTGTCTTTTTATATGGTATATTTTTATAATAAACTTTATTTTGAAATAAATGCCTTTCCCGTTGTCTACTACTCCCAGTGTCTACTACCAATTTCCTTTGAACACTCTCCAGCCACTGAATCTCATCTGCCGCCGCCCCAACACATTTAGGTACTGCACCTCTTCCTGCCCATCCTGAACAGGAATAATTTGCCACCTTTGTTTTGCATATTTTCTGTGAAACCGTAGACTTTGAGATAACATGGAGGAGGGACAATTGTTCATTATACAAATTCATCAGGATTTACAGTGCCTACTCCGGAAAGCAAGCTGTTATACAGTTGCAAGAAAAAGTTTGTGAACCCTTTGCAATTACTTAGCTTTCTGCATTAATTACTCATAAAATGTGGTCTGATCTTCATCAAAGTTACAATAATAGACAAACACAATCTGCCTAAACTAAAAACATAATCAGAGAATCTGCAGCTGCTTCAAATCTGAGCATCACACACAAAATACTGGAGGAATTCAGCAGGCCAGGCATATGTAAAAGAGTACAATCGACACTTTGGGCCGAAACCCTTCAGCAGGACTGGAGAAATGAAGATGAGTAACTTTAAAAGGTGGGGGGAGGGGAAAGAGAAACACCAGGTGATAGACAAAACGGGGAGGGGAAGGGATGAAGTAAAGTGCTGGGAAGTTGATTGGTGAAAGAGATGCAGGCCTGGAGAAGGGGAGTCTGATAGGTAGAGACAGAAGGCCATGGAAGAAAGAAAAGGAGGAAGGAGCACCAGAGGGAGGTGATGGACAGGCAAGGAGATAAGGTGAGAGAGGGAAAAGGGGACGGGGAATGATGAAGTGAGGGGGGCATTATAGGAAGTTTGAGAAATCGATGTTCATGCCATCAGGTTGGAGGCTGTCAAGATGGAATATAAGGTGTTGTTCCTCCAACCTGAGTGTGATCTCTTCACGTCAGTAGAGGAGCCCATGGATTGACATATGGGAATGAGCAGTGGAGTTAAAATGGGTAGCCACTGGAAGATCCCACCTCTGGTGGATGGAGAGTAGGTGCTCGGTGAAACAGTCTCTCAATCTATGTTGGGTCTCATCAATATACAGGAGGCCACACTGGACACAGGATATGACCCCAACGGACTCACAGGTGAAGTGTCACCTCACCTGGATGGACTGTTTGGGGTCCTGAATGGTAGTGAGGGAGGAGGTGTAGGGGCAGATGTAGCACTTATTCTGCTTGCAAGGATATGTACCAGGAGGGAGATCAATGGGGAGGGTTGAACGGACAAGGGAGTCCCTGTGGATAGTAGAAAGTGGGGTGGGGCGGGGAAAATGGTAGAAGTTGTATGCTGGACGCGGAGGCTGATGGTGTGATAGGTGAGGACAAGAGGAACCCTATCCCTGATAGGGTGGCAAGAGGATGAGGTAAGAGTAGACATGCATGAAATGAAAGAGATGTGGTTGAGGGCAGTGTCATCTCTGCCGCATCTGCTCTTAGGATGAGGCTTTTCATTCTAGAATGAAGGAGATATCCTCCTTTTTCAAAGAAGGGGGCTTCCCTTCCTCCACCATCAATGCTGCCCTCAACCACATCTCTTCCATTTCACGCATGTCTGCTCTTACCCCATCCCCCCTCCCCCCTCCCCCTACCAGGGATAGGGTTCCTCCTGTCCTTAGCTACCACCCCACCAGCTTTCGTGTCCAGCACATAATTCGCTGGAACTTCCACCATCACCAACGGGGTTCCACCACCAAGCACATCTTCCCTCCCTGCACGCCCCTCCCCACCAATTTTTGCCTCCTTCTGGCAGTTATCCTTGCAAGCAGAACAACTGCTACCCCTGTCCCTACACCTACTCCCTCATATGAGGCAACACTTCACCTGTGAGTCTGTTGGGGTCATGTACTGTGTCCGGTGCTCCCAATGTGGCCTCCTGTATACTGGTGAGCCCCGGTGTAGATTGGAAGACCGCTTTGCTGAGCACCTATGTTCCATCTGCCGGAAGAAGCGGGATTCCCCAATGGTTATTTTAATTCCATTTCCCAATCCAATTCCAATATGTCAATTCACGGCCTCCTTTGCTGTTGTGACGAGGTCACACTCGGACTGGAGGAGAAACACCTAGTATTCTGTCTGGATGGCCTCCAACCTGATGGCAGAACATCGATATCTCGAACTTCCGGTAATGGCCCCTGCCCTCTACTTGACCAGTCCTCATCCCCTTTTCCTTCTGTCACCTTACCTCCTTGCCTGCCCCGGAGCTTGATAGGTTCTTCATTTAGTCAGGGCTGGAAAGGTTACGGGCAGAAGGCAGGAAAATGGATCAGCCTTGATGAAATGGTGGAGCAGAATGGACTAATTCTGCTCCTTTGTCTTCGTTGTATGGTAAAACTTGAGCAACACACACAGCATGCTGGAGGAACTCAGCAAGTCAAACAGCATCTATGGAGAGGAAAAAAAGCAGTCAATGTCTTTGGCAGAGACCCTTCAGGATTGGTAAGGAAGAGAGCAGAAGTCAGAATAATATGGTGGGGGCAGGGAAGGGTGGCAGGTGATGGGTGTGTGGAGGTGGGTGGGGGAAGAAAAATGAAGTGAGAAGCTGGGAGGGCAGAGGTGGAAGAGATAAAGAGCTGAATACGAAGACATCTGATAGGAGAGACAGTGGACCATGGAGTATAAAACTTAGATTGATTTTTCAAATAGTTGTTATCCAGCTGAGAAATGGGCATAATGTTTGCCATATCGTTGTTATAAAATCTCCAGTTTAATGGCTTGCTCCTTTATAGGTTCAATTTTTCTGTTGAAATCTTGTAATGAATTTTAAAAAGCTAAATCTTTAGCTCTTCTATTGAAACATGAAAGTTATGCCATAATTTTGCACACAGCTCAAGGCTGTTCGTCCTCCTACCACAAAATCATGCACCCATGAATTATTATGGAATACCTCATGTATTAACTTCAAGGCCTTCAATTTTTTTTATATGTCACAGTCCTGCAGTTCTATGTATCTCTTTTACTCCACTGAAGTCCTGCCTCTCCATCCCTCAACAAAAACAGTTTTGGAATTTGACTGCCTCTAAATCATTCCATTGTTGGCATTCATGCCATGGGCTGCTAAGGCCATAAGCACTGGAATTCTTGTCTTAAACCTCTCTGCCTATCTGTCCGATTTCCTCCCTTTCAAATGATCCTTTAATCTCCCACTTTGTACAAGACTTTGGTCATGTGCACTGATCAGTTATAGCACAAGCTTTTAATTTATTACATATTCCTTTTAGTACTTTAAAAGCTACTGTTTAAAGAAAATAAGTTGCTTTTGTTGTAAAACTGTCGCCCTAAAGATCCCTTTCATTAACTGGTTGCAGTCATTGGAGGTTGCATACTACAAAAGAATTTCATTGTCCTAACTATGTGACTATTTTCAACTACTCAGGTATTAAAGCTAAGCTGCTATTATAATGTGGTTATGTATCTGGTGTTTAATAATGACATGTTTCTACTGAGAAATGAGCAACATTTTAATCTTGTTACCTTTGTTTAAGAAAGTTTTATTTACTTTATGCTTTCTCCTCACAGTATGAGTCACTTGCATCGTGGATTGACTTGAATTGACTAGGGTATTCCATTGCCAAGAGTGCAGGATGTTTTGTATGGGAGGCCTTTAAAAGTAGAACCCTTTCATTAAGTTTTTTTTAAAAATAAGCTGTACCTGTTGTGAGGCTCTTATTTAAAGTGGTAATACAGTGGGTTCTGGTTAATTGGGCCATTGGTGTATTTGCGCCAACCCTTAAAGAACAAAAACTAACTGAAAAATAGCTGGGATTCCCTTTGTTTATTTGGGGCACTGTGCTGCATAATTGGGAGAGGAGACTGTTGCTTAAAGTTTCTAACTAGTATCGGTCATATGCACTTGTGAGGCAGTTAAACATTCCACTGTACTTAAGAGCAAGCAGTGTTTAAGTAACTTCAGTTACGTGTGTTTATCACTGAACACTGAACCACGGTGAGCAAAACCACTTATCACTGTTCGTAAAAAGTAAGCAGTAAGACAATTCAGAATGGTTTTGCTCACTGTGGTTTCAAGCATTCAGGATTGGAGATGCCAAAAATGGCCTGAAGTGAAAATAAAACAACTTCACTATTTCAACAAGTTTGGAACTACGAAGAATTTGAAGGGATCCACAATCATCTTGAATGTTAAACTGAAAATGAAGATTTGGAGGATGCAATCATATGAAGGCAGTCCATTATCTGCACTAGGTGTCAGTGCTGATTTTGTTAATTTATAGTCAATCAAAAGAAAATGGCAAGTACACTGGATGAATTCCTTTGTTAACTATTAAGAACGAATACACAGTTTTAAAGTGCTATAGTAATATTGAAGGTGTTCTAATTTGTTCTGTATTTCATTTAAATACATAATTTTTACCCAGTTAAATGGTAGTTTTTTCTGCTTTATACATTTTAACTACATCCTTGAAGCTTTGGCTAACTGGAGCAGCTGCTTAATTGGGCCAAAATGTACTGATCCCAATGTGTCCCAATTAACCTGAACCCACTATATATCCATATTCTTTTCTTTTGCCTTTTTCTGTTTTCACCATCTATTTAAGAAAAACATGGCTGGATGCTCTTTTCTGAAGTCTGCACCTTTTCTGTTACTGAGCTTGCGATGGGAAAGAGTAAAAGTGCATTGGAGAATCTACAACCCTCCTTACATTTTAGTCATAATAGAACACGAATGCATCCTGTGCAGATTTGCACTGGTGAACTGACACCTGGCTGCCAATTGGTATTGTTTCTAGAACCTCTAGTCTTTCTAAAGTCCCAGATTCCCCTCCTGCTGGCTTAATTGGTATAAAACAATAGAATGTGTTTCAGCTATTTAGTAGAGTAGTGCCCTAATTTGAATTACTTTCGAAACAGTCGATTTCAACTGAACACCAAAGACACTCGCAAATTTCTGCAGATGTACTGTGGAGTGTAATCTAACTGGCTGTATCACTGTCTGGTAAGGGGAAGGGCACTGCACAGGATCAAAATCTGCTGCAGAAAGTTGTGAACTCAGTCAGCTCCATCATGGCCTCTAGCCTCCCCAGTGTCCAGGATATCTTCAAATAGCGATGCCTCAAAAAGGTAGCATCCATCATTAAGAATTCCCATCAGCTAGGACATACCCGCTTTGTTACCATCAGGGAGGAGATACAGGAGCCAGAAGGCACACACTCAATAATTCAGAAACAGATTCCTCCCCTCTGCCATCTGATTACTGAATGGATATTGAACCCATGAACACTACCTCATGTTTATTTTTATTCACTTTTTGTATTATCTATTTAATTAAACTTAAAAAATATATACTGTAATTTACAGTTTTTTATGTATTGCAATGTATTGCAGCACATAACAAATTTCACAACATATGCTGGTGTTATTAAACATGGTTCTGATTCTTTTTTACAAGGTAAGTCCATCTTTCCAGTTTCAGACACACAGATGAGCTAACTTTAAATGCCTGCCCATTTATATTATAAATTTATCGATTATTTATATTATATACAAATGTTTGTACTTATCTATGATTTATGGTGATAGCAATTAGAAGTAGGTACCTGGTATCATATCACTGAGTTTATTATGAGAGGAATCTAAATCTTCCTGGTATAGAGTTTGTCATGTTAATTCCTCAAGAGGTGTTTTAGAGGAAATTCATATTGTCAGGGAGAAGGTACCTGAGGTATTTGTGGCCTTACAGGGCATTAAGCTGGCCAACTTTCCGGGCTTGACCAAATGCATCCTTGGACTTTGTGGGAGGCTTCAGAGGCCCTTGCAGTGTTATTTGCTTTATTGGCAGCCACTGGTAAAGTACCCAAAGCCAAATAAGGTGACTGATGTTGTTTTGTTGTTTTAAGAGTAGCAAGGACAAGGTAGGGAACTACAGGCCAGTCAACCTGATATGAGTATGGAGAGGTTACTGGAAGGAACCCTGAAGGGCAGGACCTATCAGCATTTGTATAGGCAAAGTCTGATCAGAAGGAATCAACGTGGCTTTTTGTGTGAGAAGTTATGCTTGAGAAAAAAATTTAGTTTTTTGAAGAAATAACCAAAAGGGTAAGTGAGAGGAGGGAAATGGATGTTGTGTAGTTGGACTTAAATGAGTTTTTTGACAAGGCCTTGTGTGGTAGGCTGGTCTTGGAGGTAGGTCCCGTGGAGTGCTAACAGAAGCTTGTTAGGTGGATTCAAAATTAGCTCAGGGGCAGGAAGCAGGGGCTGGTGGTTTAAGGTTGTTTCTTGGAATGGAGGAGGACAGTGACTACTGATGTGCCACTGCGGTTGGAGGACATACCCTTCTTGATTATGTATTGAAATGATTTGGATGTGAGTGCATGAGGCTTGATCAGTAAGATTGCAGAAGACAGAAATTAGGTATTGTTTATAGTGAAGAAGGATAACGCAGATTACGGGGATCTGGATGTGTTAGGCAATTGGGCTGAGGAGTGGCAAATGGATTTCAATACAGGTAAGAGTGAAACAAAGCATTTTGGAAAGCCAAGCCAATGTACGACTTGTACTGTGAAGTGTTAGATACTAAAGGGAGCATAATGCAATGGAAGAACTTAGGAGTACAAGTGCGTAATTTGTTGAAAGCAGTATCACAGGTAGACAGGGCAGTGAAATAGGCATTTAGCATTTTGGGCTTTATTAATCAGGTCATTAAGTATAAGAGTTGGAACATACCTTGCAATTGTTTAAGTCATTAGTGATACTGCTCTTGGGGTATAGTGTATAGTTTTGGTCACTCTGTTATTGGAAAGACATGGTTAAACTGGCAAGTGTTCAGAAAAGATTTAAGAGGATCCTGCCAATAGAGGGCCTGAGTTATAGGTAGAGGTTGGCCTTATTCCTTGAGATTTATGCAAATGAGGGGTACCCTTATAGAAGTCTTAAGCAGGAGAAATTCTGCAGATGCTGGAAATCCAGAACAATGCACACAAAGAGCTGCTTGACGAAGCAGACAATCTCAGCAGTTTCACAGGTGCAATGTTGCCTCACATGGAAGGACTGGAACTTTATAGAAATGTTTAAGATTATGAGAAACATAGATAAGGTGGATGATGAGTCTTTTTCCCAAGGGAGAGGAGACCAAAACTAAGGGCCATCGATTTTGGATGTGAGGGGAAAGGTTTACATTTTCGACCATATTGCCACAGAACAACAAATTTCACAGCATATGTTAGTGTTAATAAACCTGGTTCTGATTCTCAAAGATAATCAACCACTAGAGGTTGTTGGGATGGGAGGGTGAGGGTGGTGAAGTTGGTAAGGAAGTTTTATGTGATATGTTGTGCCAGAACTTCACATTTGTAGATGTTACTTGACTGGAAGCATGGAGTCAGAAACTGATTAAAATCAGGTCTCCAGGTAGGTCCCCTGCTTTGGCAGATTTACAAACAGTCTTAAGCCATCTTTGCCTCAAATATGGGTTGCTTTTGCTACCATCTGCTGAAATTGGCAAATTTGATAGAAATCCTGTTTCAGAGCAATTCTATAAGGTTGTACTTCCCCTTCCCCCAAAACCAAAACAGTCAACCACTTAGAGTCACTTGCTTTGTGATGTAGGTGCTGTGCAGTAAGAGATCTCATCAATTGCATTGGGGAAAGATTCCAGGCTTTGTCTCCATCAAATAAAGCTGACTAATAATCTGTAACATACTTGCTGACTTCATAAAGAAAGTGATGTTGGAGAGGAGAGGAGAACTGTAATTTTACAGGCTATCATTAATATGTAGGGGTCAACTAATCATTGCAACATGCTGGCAATATTTTTGTGATAAGGGAGAAAAAGATAAAAGCTGTATTTAGAAGGTAATTTGTGGAGATTGTTTATTGGGTTATGAAATAACTTTAAGAGCAGATACTTTGGGAATATATTGGAAGAGGCAGAAATTGTAATGCCTTCCATCTTGCCAAATCTTTTAAAATTGTTGGATAGTCAGGATAATGAATATACTCTCAAGTTCCGTTGGGTACATGCTTACTGTGGTGTCTTTTGAGAGAAAATGGCTGGAGGCTGCAGTGCACACAACACAAATATCTCTGACTGTTTAGACTTAGTCCACAGTTGCCTTTCTAAATTGTCTGGTTTAGGATTACATATTACCTTCAGTTGCTGTTTTGTTTGTTTTGCCTAAGATGGAATGCTGGATTGCATCCAGAGCAACATTCCATTAGCAGAAGGTATAACAAGAACAGACATGATATCTGAAATGGAGTTGTTTTTCCCCCTAGGAAAGAGAAATAGTAAAATTGCAGCTTGTGGTGACAAGCAGAGGCTAAACTGCCATCAATCAAGGCCAAGAAAGTTGAGGACTGGTATTATTTGGTGACACGCTCATTTTTCTCTGACAAACCTAAACTGCTGCTACGCTGATATTTAGGTTTAAACATTTGACCATGCTACAGCTTGCTGAGGATCCACCAGGTCTGGAATAATATGATTTTGTCGTTCAGGCATACAGTAGGGAGCTGGTCCACACCCCTAACGAGGTATTGACATTGTTACAGAGTTTCTCAGTCTTGGCATCAGGTTCACCAGCGCTTCTGATCTGCTGCAACCTTCGGAGATCCTTGTACACGAGCTTAAAACATTGATTTAATTGGCCCGAAGATCGTTTTATTTCCTAGTTATATTGTGTATATGAGTAGAGTTTCTTTTTAAAATAACTGCACAAATGATTTGGTCAGTAGGTAGAGACAGCGAGAAAATAAACAGGGGAAATTATAAATTACGTTAACCTAAGCATGCATATAGAGTTTCTGTTTGACAAAGTGTCGGTTAAGTGTAAGGCCTTTGTAAAACCTGCAAGTGACATCAGGCAACTTCCTATGGTTAACCTAGACTACTCTTTCTAGAGAGACTGATGTTTTAAGTGTAACATGCTGTAATGTTTCATTGCTAATGTAATGGCCTCTCTGTAATCTTTCACTGCTGATATAATGGTTTCTCTGTAGCAGCAGTGTTTGGGTTATGACTGGAGATAACGGAGGCTTTGGAATGTGTGCCATCCAATGGGAGGCATGTTGTTTCTTTCTTGTGAGTCTGAGAGAAGGGATTCGCGGTCTCTTGTCAGCGAGAGATGAAGAGAGAAGATGCGAGGGGAGAGAGTCGGTAGACCACCAGATGGAGTGTACTTGGAGCGAGGGTCCGAAGGTTAGCGACGCTTGAAGGAGGTCAATGGGAGTTGGATGATTCCATGAGCTCCAACGTGCACTTTAGACTGTTTCATTAAAATGGGCCCTTTTTATTTTCTTCACTAACCCTATAGTCAGATTAAGACTTTATAAAGTTCATTTGTTTAATTACATATGGTGAATTGTCTGATATTTTGTGGTTCAGGTTTATAACTGGGCAACACATCAAGCAGCAGCCACACAAATGAGATTTCTCAGTTTGGCTGGGCCAGAGGCTGTCTTCCCCTAGACAAACGTGTACTGGCTGAACCTGAGGGTTACATAAGTATTAATATTACATTTACTATTAAATCCTGTTAAGGGATGCCAATCATATCTCTGTGCTATGTAGAGTAGTATTGCAGTGGTATAACAGATGCCGAAGTGAATATTCCTATTAGATATTGTGGAGATTCTGTTTGCTTTTGACCTGGAATTTTTTGAAACTTCCACAACAATAGTATCCTTATTGAACATATTCAGAAATCTGAAATTCAAGATGATACTTATTCATCACAGTCTATCTTGGAATCTTCTCTTCAGCTCTGCAAAAATCTTCCTTTAGCAATGGGTATTGAATTGACTTAGTTCTGCTACTTGACTGATAGCTTGACTGGTACCATATCCGATGCGGACTTTGGTGACCATGGTTTTCCATATAGATCTATCCTTCGTTTTTTGGATGATTTCCATTTCCTCTATGTAGCCACCTGGCTAGGCTTTTGATGTACGTAAGCCGAGGTCTTCCTGTAGGTTTACTCCCCTCAATCTTTCCAGAGAGTATGAGTTTTTCTAGTTCATCTTTCCGCATGATGTGTCCCAGGAATCTGAGATGTCTTCCTCTTATTGTTGGTATGAGTAATTGAACTGCTTGGGCTCTTCTAAGAACTTCTTCATTTGATGTGTGTGTGGTCCATGATATTTTTAACATTCTCCTGTAGAACCATAATTCAGCTGCTTCTAGTCTCTTTTCCATTGCTAGAAAAATAGTCCAGCATTCACTTCCATAAGTCAGGATAGAATAAATGTAGCACTGCTGTATTCTGTTTTTAGTGTACGTGCTCATCTTTCTGTTTGTTAATATGGTCTTCATTTTTTGGAAAGTTTATTTCGCCATTGCTATTCTGTATTTGATATCTGTGTCGCACCTGCCATTACTTGTTGTTAGGCTGCCAAGATATTTGAAATTGTTGACCTGTTTGATGTTTGTATTTCTGATCTTGATCACACATTGTGGGATGTTTGTCTTTCTGGAGATGACCATGCTTTCTGTCTTTTTGGTGTTGATTGAGAGGCCTCTGCAATTACTTTCTGCTGCCACTATAGTGAGTAGTCCTTGAAGTTTTGTTTCTGAGTCAGCTATTAGTATGATGTCATCAGCATATCTGATGTTATTTATATTATGGCCTCCAATTGTGAATCCTATGATATCTTTGATACTTCTCAAGATATTTTCACTATACAGGTTGAATAAGTCTGGTGAAAAGACACAACCTTGCCTGACTCCTCTCATGATATTCACATAATCACTCACTTCTCTTTCTATTCTGATCGATGCTGTCTGGTCCCAGTATAAGTTTCTTGAGAAACGTATATCTTTCCCATCCATGTCAAGATCTTGAAGTATTTCTAGAATATCTTGCTGTCTGACAGTGTCAAAAGCTTATGTATAGTCAATGAAACATAGGTAGATGTCTTTTTGTACCTGGATGGCTCGTTCACAGATCATCCGTAGCATGAAAATTACATTTCTGGTTCCAGTGTTTTCCACAAAGCCGCATTGTTCTTTACTGATTTCTGGTTTTATACAGCGTCTTGCTCTCATCGTGATTACTCTGAGAATAATTTTTGCCACGTGGCTCATTAAGCTTATTGTACGATGTAACTCACATTCTGTTGCTCCCTCTTTCTTTGGAAATGTGATGAACACTGATTTACTTAAGTCATCAGGTATCTCCCCTTGATCATAGATTTCATTTGCTATTTCTGCTATTTTCTCTATTCCAAAATCTTCTAAGGCCAGTATCATTTCAACAGCAATGTTGTCTGGACCAGTTGCTCTGTTATGTTTTGTTTTATTTACGGCTGCTCGAATTTCTGATTTTAGAATGCTGGGTCCTTCAAGATTCTTCTTTATGTTCAGTTTTTCTCCCCTTTGGTCTTCAAAAAGTTCTTTTATATATTCTGTCCATCTGTTTAGGATTTCTTCTTTGTTCATAATTAAGCTGCCATCTTTTACCTTGATGCATCCACTTGCTGAGCAAGATAATTTCCCCGTTAGTTCTTTAATCTTACTTTGTTCCAGGGTTATGGGTTTGTAGCATTTCTATCTCTGAGCATTTCTCATTTAGCCATCCGTCGTTAGCTCCTCTGTATTTTCTTTTTTTTTGTCTTATCAAGTTGTTTGTATTCTTCGCTGTCTCTTAGTTTGATGGTCTGTTTTTGTTGCATCAATTGTATTATATCTTCAGTTATCCATTTCTTCTTATTTTTCCGTTCTTTTCGTGGGATGGTTTCTTTTGCAGCTACAACCATGGATTCCTTCAGTATGTCCCCGGAAGATTTGCCTCCTTCATCCTGCAGCAATCGAAAACGGGTTTTCACCTTGATTGTGTATTTTGTTTTCAGATGAGGGTTGTTTTGTAGTTGTTGATAATCCAGTGGTTCTGATCTTTTTGGTTTCTTTAATTTTCTCTTTATTTTCATTTTGCAAATGACTGGTATGTGGTCGCTTCCACAGTCTGCTCCAGAGTAGCTTTCAGATTGAGTTATTGAGTTTTTGAATCTGTTATTGATTGTTATGTAGTCGATTTGATTTTTGTTGCTCCCACCTGGGCTTCTCCATGTCCATTTCCTTCTTGGATGTTGTTTAAACCAAGTGTTGGTGATTATCTGATAGTTCGTTTTACACCATGATATAAGCTTTTCTCCTCTTTCATTTCTTTCTCCCAATCCCTGGTCTCCAACAATATGGTCTTCTCTTCCCTCACCAACTTTTGCATTGAAGTCACCCATGACTATGATGGCTTCTTGTGATTTGCATTCTTCTAGTGCTTTGTCTAGGGAGTAGTAGAAGGCATCAATTTCTTCCTCTGAGCTTGCCATTGTGGGTGCATATACTTGGATGATAGAGATGTTGTTTTGTTGTCCTTTAAGTTTGATTAACATCATTCTGTCTGAGATATGCCAGTATCCTAGCAGGCTCTTGGATGTTTCTTTGTCTAAGATGATTGCAACACCCTTTTCATGTTTATCTTCACCAGAGTATATCATCTTGTAGTCGTCTGATTGGAATACTCCAGTGCCTTTCCATCTTATTTCACTTCGGCCAAGAATGCTGACTTCTAGCCTCTTCATTTCTAATTTTACGTTTTCTAGCTTACCAGCTTGGTGCAGGGTTCGAACATTCCAAGTGGCAAATCTCAGTGAGTGAATTTGAATGGTGACCTGGTTTGATTAATTGTTCCAGTTTGTATTCCATAAAGCTTTAAAGTCTTTCATAGAATTTTTCTTCTGGAGCCCATGTAGCTGATCTGGATTAAAGTGGCAAAATCTGAGTTTAAAGCAACATAATCAACTCTGGTAGGTTAATTGAGTCCCCTGTTTTAAAAATCTCATTTCAGAAATGTGTGTTGTGGACACCTCAGTTTAAACAAGCTGCGTTTTCATATATGTACATTGCGTTCACTACTTCTAAGAGGAGGTTTAGAAGGCCAGTTAGTGGCACCCAGCATTGACCCTGACCTTGAATGCTGTTTTTGTGGAGTTTGCAGGTTCTCTTGGTGAATGCAGGGTGTTCCAGTTTCTTCCCATATCCAATAGACACACTTAGTTGGTTAGTGGCTCTTGTAAATTGCCCCTTAGGGTAGGGAGGTAGCAAAAGGTCAAAGGAGATTATGTAAGACCATATGGAGCAGAATTAGTCTATTTGGCCCATCGACTCTACGATGCCATTCTTTCATAGCTGATTTATTTTCCCTGTCAACCCCAGTTACGCAAAATGTGAGAGTGATTAAGCTACACAGTTGTGGGTATTTAGACTGATAAGATTGGTGTGTTGGGAATCAACATGGATCTGATGGACTGAATGATCTCCTCCTATGTCAAATTATTTCCCAATAGCCCAGTGATTAACTTCCGCCAAGCAAATTTTGTTGCACGTTCAAGAAGAGAATGGTGGCAGGGAACGTAGCTGCGTCTCAAATGGAGCATTGGAGTATTCCTACCTTAAATGTGCCATAGGCAAATTGGATAGAATTTTGCTGTGAAGTGGCTTGATAACCTGTTCCCCAATGAAGTTTTGTGGGAAACATTTAATTCTTTCCTTTAGCGATTATTCGGACATTATACGGTGATGTCAACATTTTCACACCTGTGTTATCCATCTGCTTACCAACAGGTGAGCAGAGCTGCCACCTATCTTTTCCTGAGTATGTACAAGAGGGTATTTTTGCCCAGTGGTCGATGATATAGAAAAGGGCCAAGGTTAACTTGTATTTTAAAATCAGAAAATGCTAGAAATACTCTACATCTCTGGGGATAAAAACAGTCAACATTTCAGTTGCAGACTGTTTAAACATGCTGCAGTTTCAGAACAGGGAATAAGAGAAAAGAAGCTTTCTAAGCTGCCTAGAGGGAGTGTAGTGGTATGTCTCTGATAGGGTAAAACAAAGATGACCATGGGGATCACCAGATAATCTTGTTTACAGATTACTGAGTAAACAGGAGGCAGTTTGAGAGTGAGAACGTAGGCAGCAGAAGGTAGAAAATATATAATTGAGAGCAGGGCGACATGCCCAGGATGTCAGGCTCCCAGAGAGAAAATAAAGGGTGAGGGAAGAGAAAAAATAAACTAGTATCAAAGAGGGTCAGTTAATACAGAGAGAAATCAAGGAGTGTCACATTGTAAAATATGTTAAGTTCAAAAGGTTGTAATCTGCTTAACTGGAAGATACGGTGCTTGCTTTGGGCCTCAGTGTAACAGCACATGAAGTTGCAGACCAAGAGGTCTGATTGGGGGTGAGAGCAGGATGGAACATTAACATGGCAGCCAATGTAAAGCTCAGGCTGCCTGCAGATGCTCTGCAAATCAATCTGCATCTCTTTCCCCAATGTAGAGGGGACCAATTGAGTTTGTGATTTTTCTTCAGCATTTTCTTGAAGAACCTGACTGGTGTCATTTCTCAAATCTGGTCTCGGTGTACATGTCATATCTTCCCTAGTTAATTATTAATGACCAGTGCAGGTGTTTATATTGATGGTACTTAAGTACTTAAATATCGACAGCAATAGAATGTGTAATGCATCAAAGTGTTTGATTCCAGGTTTGAAATTCCTTTGGGTTGAACCTAACAATGGCAATGAAATAGAAAATATGTTTTGGATATGTAAAAACCAAACCTTGCCTTGTATTTCAACAGGAGTCACAGAAGCACAGTGCTGTCTTAGTTACCCTAGATTTTTTAAAATATAAATTTAGATTTAGATTTTCTTGTTTTCTGCATTATTGTGTCGAAAGAAAAGAGGAAAATTTAGATTTCCAAATATTATTTTTCTAAAAAAAAGTTACAGAGAAACTTGTATTTTGTTAAAGAAAGTAAGTAATAGACCACTTCCAAATAGAAACTGGATTACTTTAAATGTAGCCTCGTACATGATTAAACAGAGGTACCAAACAGGTGCTAATGATCAATGACATATTGAGTTGAATGAACTAAACTGATTAACTGAAACAGAAATGGGTGTAAAATGAATCAAACTGGGTGAAGGACAGCCAAACTAAAAGGTGAGGGTGTGGTAGGTGTGACAGTGTGACCTTCAAGTCATCAATTCTTGTACCATGGCAAAGACGAGCGTAGCAACAAGACACAAGGTTGTCATCCTGCATCAGTAACAAATTTTGCGGCAGACATGAGTTCCAGGAGGTGCTGTCCAAGCTCCTCTGGAGAAGCACAAACAAACAGGCAAGGTTAAGGACAGGAAGCACAGTGGTCAGCCGCAGAATCTAAGTGTAGCAGACGAGAGATACATCAAGCTGACACCCCTTCTAAATCGGAAGAAGTCCAGTACTGCTGTCAGCTGTGAACACGCAGGAATCACTATAACTCAAGTACACCCCTCAACAGTCTGGAGAAGTTTTGTCAGAAGTGGTGTTCATGGAAGAGTTGCTGCCAAAAAGACATTCCTCCGAAGCGGAAACAAAGCCAAGAGACTCACCTTTGCACAAAAACACGAGTACTGGGGTGCTGAACAATGGTAGCGAGTGTTCTGGACTGGTTGGGTCAAAATTTTAAACAGGAGGCAATTTGTCCAAGAAAGAGCCGGAGAGTGCTACATAAATGAGTGTCTGCACCCAAAAGTGAAGCATGTCAGAGGTTCCCTGTAAGTTTGAGATTGCATTTCTGCAAATTGAATTGGTGATCTGGTCAGAATTATTGGAATCCTCAATGCTGAGAAGTACAAGCAGATTCTCCTCCATCACACAATACCATCAGGGAAGTGTCTGATCGGTCCCAACTTCATTCTGCAGCAGGACAGTGACCCCGAACACATGGCCAAGGTTGTTGAGGACTATATTCGGCAAAAAGAAAAACAAGGAGTTCTGCAACAGATGGCATGGCCTCCAGAGAGCCCTGATCTCAGCAACATCGAGTCCGTCAGGGGTAACCTGTAGAGCCAGATCAAAGGTTCAAAGGTCAAATTTAGCGTCAGAGAAATGTAGGCAATATACATCCTGAAATGCTTTTTCTTTGCAAGCATCCATGAAAACAAAGAAGTGCCCCAAAGAATGAGCGACAGATAAATGTAAGAACCCCAATGTCACCCCAGCTCCCCTCCCTCCCATGCGTAAGTGGCAGCAAGTAACAACCCCACCTCCCCCCACCGGCAAAAAAAAGCAAGCATGGGCACTGCCACTGAGCACTCAGCGTGAGCAAAGCAATAACAAGACACAGACTTGCAGTTACCTGAAAGACTTTGCGTGTCATCCGGCATACGACATAGTGCAGATTCTCTCTCTCTTCCTAATAAGGGAGAAAGAGGTGTATCCATTTTTCACCGGTGAGTGGAAAGACAACAAACAACTCGCTGGTTTACGATGTTAAAAGTCCAAAGATCTCAAAGATCTCGGGTCTTCGGGTCCATAGCAGATATCCTGACTACCCCAACGATACACGGGTCTCCTGCTGTGACACCGACCTTTGATCTGCCCGTCTCCAGAACCCCAAGATCTTAGACTTCCGAATTCAAGCCAGACTCTCAGGCTGAACCATTGATGTGCTGAACAACGCCTAGTTATGGAACCCTGGGAGTGGGTCCCTTTCCCACAAAGAACGGAAGTCAGCGTGTAACTCCAGGTCAGGGTCTTCAAAAGAACCCTGAAAGGGAAAAATAAAGATACTAAAGATAGAAATAGAGCTGTTTCTGAAGATGCAAGCAAAGAAGTCGCTGTTCAGCACCATCTTAACTTCGCCCTGCTTCCAAGCAAGACAGCTAAACTCTGCAGAACTGTGACAAGTTCTCCAAAATGCTTGGAACAATCTAGCAGCCAATTTTCTTATAAAACTTCATGATAGTCTATCTAAGAGAATTGATGCAGTTTTAAAGGCAATGGGTGGTCACCCAAATATTGACAGATTTTTTTAAAAACTATAAAGAGCAGTAAACAGTAAATACATTGATATGTAGAACCTTTTCATTTTATTATTTTGAAAACATCTTCACTTTACGGAGAAAAGACTTTTGCACAGTATTATACATATGAATTATTAAAGATTAAAATATGCATTGAGGAGAGTGAATGAAACATCTTGGTGTCTGGATAGAGATCTGAGAGCCTCAGCAAAATGGATTGCAGTTTAAGCTGAGGCACTTGTCTCTTCACATACTTATTAAATGTGATTGCTATATGAGACTTCCATAAGAGCTCAATTTGCAATGTACAGTTATATTCCACCTGATGGCCATTCTGCTCATGATATCTTTTAAAAGAGTGTTTTTTTGTGTGTGGTGTCCTATGTCAATTGCAGCTGTTTTGAAGACGTTTGCATATCGAAGACAGAGCAGTGACAGTACATTGTGGTCCAAAGGATTTATTATAAAACTCGGTGAATTTTATTGCCCAAACTTTTTATGAAATGGTTGAAAGAGAGGTAGTAAGGTGTATAGGACATTAACAAATGCATACAATGCGAAACTGAGAACGAGATACTTTTAACTTATTGCTCAGATTATTATCTTTCCAAAGCATTCTCTGCAATTCATTTGTTCCGACTGGTGTGGTGGGATGGCTCATTTCATCCTGCCAAAAGGAGGTTATCTGTTTAGGATTTGTTACTATTCTATGAAAATAGCCTTTAAGGTTTCTGGGGGGGTCGGGGGGTGGGGGGGGAAGCATGAAAAGTAACACAGATGTATGAAAAAATATGTGAAAAAAAGTTTACTTACTAACGTAGCATCTTCTATCATGTAGCTGATGCTAATTTGAATCATATACTGTTTATTTATTGTAGCAGCAGTACAATAATGTCACCAATCTAAGGCAGTGTCTACGAACCCCCTTTTCCTTCTCAGGTACTAATCTGCGTTACTGGAAGAAAGCTAGGCCTGATCTTAGTTAATTACTTGTTTGGTCAAACAGTAAAGGAGCAATCTTGCATCTCTACCAAAGTATAAAGGATGAAGATTTTTTTGATTTTTTTTGTAATGTATACATTTTTATCACTCATTTTCTTGGGATCTGGGTGCTGCAAGCAATGCCCGTCGTTACTTGCCCTTGAGCAGGCAGTGGTGAATTTCCTCCCTGAGCCATTACAACAGGTTTGGAGAAAGTCACCTCAATGCTATTGGAAATGGACTTTGAGGATTTAGATCCTAGGTCAAAAGTTGTTGGAGGATCTCAATACTTTAATTACATTAAAAGCATTAAATATTTTCTTTACAAGAAGCCCAAGAGGTTTTTACTGATCTTTTAGTTAAGATTAAAGAAAGGTAATGTGCATTTAATCAATAGATATTATCTTAAACTTTGACCCCCACATTGTACTGGTGATGCATTTATGCTTTGAAGATCAAATATTGTGAGATCAATCCCTGGAAGGCATCTTTTGTTGTCTGGCTTCAATGTGCTCTTGAATCTGTCATGAAGTTAATTGTGCTTCAAATATTATGACCACAAAGCCATTTTACAAAGATACTGTAATTGCAAATCAGAAGATTCCAATATTGGGTGCATTTTTTAACAGAGTATTTTCTGATGATATTATTAAACAGCAATTTATTGATTCTGGCCTCCTTAAATTTGAGGAAGTATCAAGGTAGGTAACACTGAACTGTTCAACACCAAAGTGAAGTATTAGTACTTACAAATGTATCTTTTGGTGAATGTGGCAAGGATTTGAGATAGTTTAATAATATCACTTATTGTTTAACTTAAGTGTTTTGAAATTGCATCTACATGTCAAGATTGTTTAATGTTACTTTCAGCGCACAGGTGTGTATGTAAACTGTTTCTAGGTGCAGGAGTGTCTGTACGTAAGGTGACTCTGTCAGGAAATTAATAAAGTAGTGGTGATTGTGGGGTGGTGGTGCAGTGGAGGTGTTGATCAGCCCTACTGCTTGGGGGGAAAATAACTGTTTTTGAGTCTGGTGGTCCTGGCGTGGATGCTATGTAGCCTCCTCCCTGATGGAAGTGGGACAAGGAATCCATGAACCGAGTGGGTGGGAATCCTTTATGATACTGATTACTTGTTTCTGGCACCTTTCTGCATATGTGTCCTTGATGGCAGATAGGCTGGTGCAGGTGATACATCGAGCAGTTTTGACTAGCTGTGGTAGAACCTACAACAAAGTGCAGTTTCCATAGTACACAATGATGCAGGATATGAGGATTCTCTCTACTGCACATCTGCAGAAGATTGAGAGTATTAATGTGCATATTCCAACTGCGTCCAGTCTCCTCTGAAAGCAGAGGCATTGGTGAGCTTTTTTTGAATATGTAGAATGTGCTTTAGTACCATGAGAGATTGTATGAGATGTGCACTCCCAGGAGTTTGATTTCCACAGCTGTGCGCCAATGTAAAGAATAGGGTGAGTTCTTCTAAAGTCGTTAATCATCTCCTTTTTTCTTATTGACATTAGGGAAGAGGTTACTTACTTGGAACTAGGCCTTGAGCTGTTCCACCTCCTCTCTATAGGCCATCTCAACATTGATGGTGATGAGCCTCACCACTGCTGTGTCTTTGGCAAACTGGACAATGCGATTACTCAGCTATTTGATCGTGTAGTTGTATGTGAGTGTACAGCAGTGGGCTGAGGATAATGGGGGGGGGCACGAGGATATCTGCAAAAGGCAATGCCTCAAAAAGGCGGCATCTGCAATTTAGGACCCCATCAGCCAGAATTTGTCCTCTTTTTTGCTACATGAAGGAAGGAGATACAGGAACCTAAAGACACACTAAATGGTTCAGGAACAGCTTCTTAACCTACTGCCATCAGGTTTCTGAATGGACAGTGGACCATTGTGTGTGTGTGTGTGTGTGTGTGTGTGTGTTGTAATCTAGGTTTTTTAAATTATGTATTGCAATGCACAGCTGCCACAAAAGCACAAATTTCATGACGTACGCCAGTGATATTAAATCTGACTCTGATACTCCCTGTACCTAATAAAGATGCCTTTAAGTGTACACTCGTGGTCTTCTGCAGTTGCCGATCCACTTCAAGGTTTGATGTGTTGTGCATTCAGAGATGCTCTTCTGCATACCACTGTTGTAATGTGTGGTTATTTGAATTACTGTTGTCTTGTTAGCTCTGACCTCTCATTAACCATTCACTGGGTGTTTTTAATTTGGTTTTCACGCAATTCTATGTAAACTCTCAACACTTGTGTATGAAAATCCCAGGAGATCAGTTTCTGAGATGCTCAAACCACCTCGTTAAAGCTCTTGACCATATCTGCATGCTTTAATACATTGAATTGCTGCGACATGATTGGCTGATTAAATACTTGCATTAACAAATAGGTGTACAGGTATATCTAATAAAGTGACCACTGAGTGCCCACAGAAGTTATTTCTGTGGTTACTGAATGCTTTCTTTAAAGAAAGGTCCATCAGCAACCTTCACTTATTAGGCGCAAGAAAATGAGCAATCAGATTTAACCCTGTGTCTGGCAGATTCAGTTTTCAATATTCAATATTCATGAAAGAGCATCACTGTGTCTCCTCAAAGTTCACAGCATTTCTATGTTAAGTCACAAGATGTTGTGATGTTTCCCAAACTGATCAGTTGATACGTTGCAATGATTAAGTTCCTCTGGTGACATGAAGTCAATTAGTGTATTAAGTTTTATGAAGATGATCATGTACACTTGGAGATTGCTTCTTATCTGGCATTTTCCCTCATCTCTGCAGCAGCCGCCTTCAGCTTGCTTGTTGCTGCAGTGGAGAGAGGTTCGTTGTGGTCTGACCACCTTCAAACTGTCAACAATATGACAACTGTTTGCTGTGTGCACAGGTTCTGATAGGAACTGCGCAGGTACTGTTTTAGTGCATGAATTGTGTGTGTGTGTGTGTGTGTAAATTAACATTGTGATATATTTAAAATTTTTTGCCCAATTTTTCATTTTTCCACATAATTGCATTTTATATCTCACCACAAAACTTTTAATTTCTATTGTTTTAAAAAGTTTATTTTCTTTATTATGAATTGCTGACAATGAAATAAATAAACATGGTTTCACCAGTGCAACATTTCCCATAGAAGATGGCAAATTGGTTGGATTGGAGAACAGGGCTGGTATATCTGTTTGTCATTGCAAGATCTGAGGCATAAATTTCAGTAATTTGATTGTCTTTCTATCTTGATTGGGGCAAGTGATACTTTAGTGCCATACTGTCTTTGTTTCTCTTCATATGGCCTTTCACATTTTTCAACTAGCAGTAAATTAAGGGTGGGGGGGGAATTCATCTCAAAGCCTACAACAAAGGCTTTTTGATCAAATAGGATTATGTTTCAAAACAGTTTCTTTTCATATATTAAGCCTGTTTTAGTTGATACAACGTGCTTGTAGTGTTTTGTTAAGTACGTAACAATGACTGGAGATCAAAATGAAAGGCTTCAGACTGGGAGCTGTTAAGTGCCTTGTCCTTCAGCATTTTACAGTTTTCAAGAATCAATTGCACATTTTCTTTGAGTAATTTATGCAAACAATGCCAGCTTACTGCATGTGGAAGTTTAAGCAGATTTTGACTGGAGTAGAAACATATTTAACGGTCTATTCGTTAATTTGCAGTCACACATTTTCTCACTTTGATAAATGTGATGTTCACCTGAATTTGGAAGACTGCAGCTTTCATCATTAATCCAAAATGGTTGAAAAATGATTTTTCTTTTTGTTGTTTTACTTTCTGTGCTTATATTGAACTCTTTGGATTTGTTGTTCGTTGTTAATCGGCAGCTAACTAGCATGCACTACATCAGACGTTTAGATAGAGGAATGAATTTCTGGTAAATCATTTACTCAGGCTAACCTGTCCTAAATATATTAAAGTACTCAACAGTAAATTTGAAAGCTATCAGTGGATTGTTTGACACAAAAAAACCTGAAAGAGTGGTCTCCAAACTGTATTTTTAACATAGTGATAAGCAGATGATGTATCTTTGTGATCAGAAAAACTGACTTGTTCATATTGAGATTTGATTTGATTTGATGCATCATCCAAAGTTCTTTGCAGCTGTGAAACATCTTAAAAATTTAGTTTCTGTCATGGTGGAAAATACAGTGGCCGAAATGTGCATAGAAAGTTGATAATTATTATGAATAATAGTCTGATGTTTGTGATGTTGACTAAGGGGTAATACCGACAAAAAGGAATGGACGCCTTACATTTAGCTCAGAGAGCAAATCCAACCTTCGTTTACCATCTCAACCTAATGATGGGACTTGCTGTAATGTGGCAGTTTAGATCAAGATAACAAAATATTGGCTGGGGAAAGGGGTATCTGTAGTTGAACACCTAGTTTTAGCTTCATAAGTACAAGAGAGTCTGCAGATGCTGGAAATCTAGAGCAACACGTTCAAAATGCTGGAGGAACTCAGCAGGTTAGTCAACATCTATAGAGGGGAATTTGGGCCGAGACCATTCATCAGGACTGGAAAGGAAGGGGGAAGATGTCAGAATAAGAAAGTGGAGGGAGGAGGGGAAGGAGGACAGGTTAGAAGATGATATGTGAAGCCAAGTCCGTAGGAAATGTAAGGGGCTGGAGAAGATGGAATCTGGTAGAAGAGACTAGGCAGTGGGAGAAGGGGAAGAAGGAGGGGCACCAGGGGGAGGTGGTAGGCAGGTGAGGAGGAGAGGCAAGAGGCCAGAGTGGGAAATAGAAGAAGAGGGAAGGGAGTAGGGGGAGAAGAAAATATAATTACCGGGAAGGAGGAATCAATATTCATGCCATCAGATTAGAGGCCACCTAGATGGAACAAGAGGTGTTGCTTCTCCACTCTGAGAGTGGCCTCAGCTTGACAAAAGAGGAGGCAATGGACCCACATGTTAGAACAGGAATGAGAACAGGAATTAAAATGGTTGGCCTCTGGGAAATTCTGTTTTTGGCGGATGGAGACTGATAAAAGATGCTGATAGTTTTAGTGTCAGTGCTGAATAGTTTGATGCACATCCCTCTTTGCTTGTGCTGTGGTTGCATTCTTGCCACATTAAATAAGAATGTGGAATGAATTGGCCTCTTGATGTGTTGTTCTTTCATTATGTCTCCTTTTCAGAATATTGTAAGTTCATTTGAGATAAATGTCAAATATCATAAAATTGCCTTTTAGTTATGTCTTTCAAAATGTTTGCCTGCATTTTCGAACTGGGGATAGTTTTGAAAACATTAGCAAAATTTGGTAATGGAAATATTTTTTCACAAGGTGGAAAATAAGTTATCTGTTAACAAGGACTTGAATTTTTGAAGCAGATTTTTAATTATGATTTCTTCTTTTAAAAATAGGTTTTAAATGTGTGAGTGAACTGTGCCCCTAGTTTAAACTTGTTTAACACATTGATGCAGTTTTTTTTCCCTCATGGTTCTGACTGATTCCAACCTTATTTTCCACAGGAAGCTTCAGATTCTTAAATGTCACCAGGAAAGGCACGGCTGTTTACACCCTTGGCAGAAAAGGAGCTGTGAGATAACTGGCAACCTGTTTAAGGGATTCATTTCTGAGAAACACTGCTTCCAAGGCAAGTGAGCGATGCCTTTCAGGCTGAAGCTGAGGAGGACCAGGCGTTACAATGTCCTGAGCAAGAATTGCTTTGTAACACGCATTCGACTGCTGGACAGCAGTGTCATAGAATGCACGCTGTCTGTGGAGAGCACAGGTCAGGAATGCCTGGAGGCCGTGGCTCAGCGACTGGAATTGCGTGAGGTAGGTGAACCCCACTTATGGGTATGCTAAACAATGATAATGGAAAAACATGGGTTTATCGCTTAACTGTTTCTCGGAAGGAAAAGAAAATCCTGGAATAACGCAGCTGCTATATGACGCAAATATCAGCTGGACATAATGAACCACAGTACATTTAACTGATAATTAATAAAGTGATAATGTGGCAAATGTTCACTTGAAGTTTTTTTTCTTCTAAGGATTATTTGAGACAGGAGTAGTATTTGGCTCACGAATACATTCAGGAGACATGCTATGGTTATATACTCCCTTTCCATCTTTTATCCATTAGTTCATACAGGATAAATATTAATTATAGGAATTTTATCAAATTTTAAGATTTATTTTGTCTAAATTATGCAGTTTGTATTGAACACTGGTCTATTAACATAATTCAGCATTTCCACCAAATTTTCCTCGTGGACAAGGTTGTTAAACAGTTAACAAGTACATGCGATAATTTTCATTTCTATATTCTTCTCACTTCTAAAGGACCATCTCAATGTGAAATATAAGGCAGTCGACAGAGAAAATAGGAAATGATTGGTGAGGATAAGCTGGGGAACAGTTGAAAAAGTAGTAATTTGTAAAAAAAAAATGAGGAAATGATGATGCTGTGATGCTAAGAGAGAATATTACAAAGTACAGGGCTCAGGTGATGGAAGGTTATGTCTAGAGCAGGGGTCCATGGCATAAAAAAGGTTGGGAACCCCTGCTCTTAAGGATGGACATCAGCCGTACAATGAGCATGGCATATCAATAAAATTGCCATGAACCAGCATACCAAATTAAGAAAAGTTATCCTTCATTCTTTCTTAAGAATGTTGGGGTTAGGTGGTAAATTGGTATACAAGCTAGAAATTTGTTCTATGATTTTTGATGATGTAATCAAAGGGTAATATATCAATCATGAAGAGGATCACTGAATGAAATTCTAGGTTGTTCTTATAGAAACAAAGGCACAATAGTGAAAACCCAGGACATGCCCTCTTCTCATTGCTACCATCAGGAAAGAGTTATAAAAGCCTGAAGGCACACACTCAATGATTCAGGGACAGCTTCTTCCCCTGTACCATTGGATTTCTGATGGACATTGAACCCATGAACACTACCTCACTTTTTTTTTCCCTTTCTATTTCTGAACTACTTATTTAATTTAACTATTATGAGTGTGTATATATATTTATTTTTACTGTAATTCAGTTTTTAAAAAAAATTCTATTATATATTGCATTGTACTGCTGATAGAAAGTTAACAAATTTCACGGTTAATTAATCCGATTCAGATTTTTTGGAGATACTATGACAGGGCAGTGGCAAAAAGGTGGTCAGTGGAAGAAAAATGTTTGATGTGGATGGTTTCCATGGAAGATGGTATCAAGATTGAGAATGGAAAGTGGCATATGTCCATTTTTAATCAGGATGTCATTTGCAAATTAAGGCAGCGTGAAGGTTAATTTGGGGAAAATTAGGAGCATAAATATATTTTCCAATAATAAATGATTTATCTACTTGTAATTTGTTGTGCTCCTAAAGTTAGAACAGCACTTTTCTTGGATTTGTTTTTTGTGATATGTCCTCTAGTTTTAGTTATATCACGTCTCTTTTCAACAAACACAATACACTGCTTAATGACGTGCCTTAAAGGTGCTGTATGTTTTTGAATAATTTCTCTAAATTGAAATAAACATTGAATTTTTAAAAAAGAGAGCACATGCAAAATAACTAAGCGCATGTTTCTCTCTTGGGTATTTGCACTGCTGTTTATTGAGTCTAACTGTACTGACTACAATCTGATGACCACATTGCCCGCCCACCCAGGGTAACCTGATCTGTTGCCATGGTTCTCCATTTATGAGTCCCACATGAAGTAGAGCAGGTTGTGAACAATGACTTGGCCTCAGGTGATGAATTCCAAGACTCTGTGCTGAGAGCTACTTAACAGTTTTGTTGTTTAGAGGGCTTTTGACTGCTTTTGGATCTGATAATCAGAGGCATTTGGAATCAGTTCAAATGGGCCAAATAATTTTACAATGTTTTCAATTACAGTGGATTCAGATTAATTGGGACACATTGGGACCAGTTCATTTTGGCTCAGCTAAGTGGCTGTCTCAATTAGTTGAACTTTCATGGAAATAGCTAAAAAGGTATTAAAAAAAGACTGAGTAACAAATTATGTGTTTAAATGAAAAACATAACAAATTATAACACTACCGATACTACTACTGTACTTTAAAACTGTTTTAGTTCCAAATACTTAAAAATGGAGGAATTCATTTGTGTCACATTCTTTTGACTGTAAAAGAACAAAATCAGCACAAACACTTTAGTGCAGAGATGGGCTGCCTTCAAACAATGCTGTTGACGATTACATCCTTCAAATCTTTACTTTCATGATAACATTCAAGATGATTGTTGGTACCTTCAAATTCTTCATAGTCCCTAACTTGTTAAAGCAGTGAAATCGTTTAATTTCCACTCTCTGCGTTTCTGGTATCCCCAAGCCTGAGTGCTTGAAACCGCAGTGAGCAAGACAATTCTGAATTGTCTTACTGCTTAATTCTTGCCACATGTCCGTGACTAAAACTTGTTGCCTTCTGAATTGAAGCACACACAACTGACGCTATTTTAAAAACTGTTCACTCAAAGCATGGTGTACATATTGGCTAATGGCCCACGCAAGTGTACATGACCTACACTATTTAGAAGCTGTTCGCCAAAAGTCTCCTGGCTGCCCAGTGTCCCAAATAAACCAAGGGAATCCTGGCTATTTTCTTGGTTTGTTTTTATGCTTTCAGAGTTGTCCCAAATGAGTGGCTACACTGATTAACTGATAGCCCAATTAACCAGAAATCTGCTGGATTTTTGAATATATTCATTTTTTAAAGTGTTAGAATAATTAAAATATTAAGATAAAAGTGATGTTCCTTTGTTTAAGAAAGGCAACAGGATAATCCAGGAATTTATAGGCTGATGAATCTTCTACTAGTGCCTAGGAAATTATGGAGAAAATTCTAAGGAAAGGGATTCACTTAACATAAGAATATAAGAAATAGGAGCAGGAGGAGGCCGTCTGGCCCATTGAGCCTGTTCCACCATTCAATAAGATCATAGCTGATTGGCCATGGGCTCATCTCCACCTACCTGCCTTTTCCCCATAACCCTTAATTCCCCGACTATGCAAAAATCTATCCAACCTTGTCTTAAATATATTTGAATTGAATTGAACTGACTTTATTTCTTGCATCCTTCACATACATGAGGAGTAAAAATCTTTACATTACGTCTCCGTCTAAATGTGCAATCATAGTAATTTATTATAATTTATATTAAATAGAACAGTCAATGTAGCATAGAATACACTCAAATCAGCGTGAGTTAAGCAGTCTAATGGCCTGGTGGAAGAAGCTGTCCTCGTCCTGGCTTTCATGCTGCGGTACCGTTTCCCGGATGGTGCCAGCTGGAATAGATTGTGGTTGGGGTGACTTGCGTCCCCAATGATCCTACGGGCCCTTTTTACACACCTGTCTTTGTAAGTTTCCTGAATCATGGGAAGTTCACAACTACAGATGCGTTGGGCTGTCCACACCACTCTTTGCAGAGTCCTGCGATTAAGGGAGGTACAGTTCCCATACCAGTTAGTGATGCAGCCAGTCAGGATGCTCTCAATTGTGCCCTTGTAGAAAGTTCTTAGGATCTGGGGTCCCTTACCAAACTTCCTTAACCATTTGAACCCCAGATCCATTGATGTCAATGAGGGTTAGCCTGTCTCCATTCCTCCTCTATTCCACAACCAGCTCCTTTGTTTTTGTGATACTGAGGGAAAGGTTGTTTTCTGAGGTAGCCTTTGCTGCTTCATTGGGCAGAGATTCCACAGATTCACCACGCTCTGGGGAAAAGCAGTTCCTCCTCATCTCCATCCTAAATCTACTCCCCCGAATCTTGCGTCTATGTTCCCTAGTTCTAGTCTCACCTATCAGTGGAAACACTTCCCTGCCTCTTCCTTATCTATCCCTTCCATAATTTTATGTTTCTATAAGATTTCCTCTCATTCTTCAGAATTCCAGCAAGTACAGCCCCAGGTGACTCAATCTCTCCTCATAGTCTAACTCCCTCATCTCTGGAATCAACCTGGTGAACCTCCTCTGCACTGCCTCCAAAGCCAGTATATCCTTCCTCAAGTAAGGAGACCAGAACTGCACACAGTACTCCAGGTGTGGCCTCACCAGTACCCTGTACAGTTGCAGCATAGCAATGAAAGCCAGCATTCCATTTGCCTTTTTGATAGCCTGCTGCACCTGCAAATCAACCTTTTGTGATTCATGCGCAGCACTCCCAAATCCCCCTGCACAGCAGCAAGCTGCAATCTTTTACTATTTAAATAATTATCTGATCTTCCATTTTACCTTCCAAAGTGGATGACCTTGCATTTACCAACATTGTCTGCCAGACCCTTGCCCACTCACTTAGCCTATGTATAGCTCTCTGCAGACTCTCCGTTTCTTCTGCACAATTTGCTTTTCCACTCAATTTAGTATCATCAACAAACTTAGATATACTACACTTGGTCCCCTCTTCCAGATTGTTAATGTATATTGTGAACAGTTGCGGGCCCAGCACCAACCCCTACGGCACACTGCTTACCACTGATTACCAACCAGAGTAACTCCCATGTATCCCAACTCTCGGCTTTCTATTAGTTAACCAATCCTCTATCCGTGCTAATACATCACCTCCAACTCTATGCATCCTTATCTTATGGATAAGTCTTTTATGCGGCACCTTATCGAATGCCTCCCGGAAATGCAAGTAAATAATGTCCATCTGTTCCCCTCTATCCACTGCACTTATTATATCCTCAAAGAACTCCAGTAAGTTTGTCAAAACAGGATCTGGCTTTGCTGAATCTATGCTGCGTCTGCCTGATGGATCCATTTTTTTCCAGATGTCTCACTATTTCTTCTTTAAAGATAGCTTCATTAAAGCTTGCCTTTGGAAAAGCACGGATATGAGTGATGATCAGCATGGCTTTGCGTGGGAGAGGTCCTATCTTGCACATGTGATTGACTCTTTTGAGGAGGTGACAGAGATGATTGACGCTAGAGCAGAGGAGGTTGTCTTTGTGGTATACTGGTGTGGAAGATTCAGTCACATGGGATCCACAGTAAGTTGGTATGATAAATATAAAATGTGCTTGGTCATAGAACAGTGTAGTGGTGGGCACATTTATTTTTCCTGGAGGTCTGTGAACAGTGGTGTTAACAAGGATTATTCATTTTTTATATATAAATATATGGATTTTTTTCTCTGCAATGTTGGAGGTTGAGGGGTGACCTGCCAGAAGTTTATAAAATAAACCCTAAGCCTACTGTTTGTGAAGAAAAAGAATTTCAGGATGTATATTGTATATATTTCTCTGACATTAAGTGTACTTACTGAGACCTGTTGAATTATGAGAAAGCATAGAGGAGATGTCAAAGGCATACTAGAAGGCTTAGGTTTGAAGTGAGAGGGGGGGGATTGTTTAAAGGAGGTGTGCAGGGCAAGTTTCTTTTTACACAGATAGTGGTAAGTGATTAGAATGCGCCTTTAGTGTTGGAGGCAGATATGATCACAATATTTAAGAGCCTTTTGGACAGACATATGCAGGCAGGAAATAAATGGATACCAAGCATATGCGGCAGAAGGGATTAGTTTAGATGGTTGCTGTTCTCCTGGTGAGCTGAAAGGCTTGTTCCTGTGTGAAGTTCATGTCTGTGTTAAAGGAAAGCGGGAAAACTTCTGCTGGGGTTCACTGACATGATGCATATGAATGGTCTCACACATCTGGCTCTGGGCCCTGCTTTGCCACTGTTCTGCATATGAAATCACCAGTGGTTCAGGAGTTCATTTATGCTCTCATCTACCCCCCACCCTCCAGCTTGTCTCTGATTTCCATGCCTGAGTATTTGAAGGGGATAGAAATCTGAAACAGGTTGGAGAGTGAGGGGGAGATAACTGACAGTTCTGTAGTGAACTGCTTGCAGAAGTGAGTGTAATCTAGCCAGTTGACATTACATAAGTGCCAATGTTACAAGTAAATCTGCGAACATCTGCCCTACGAAAACTGTTGACTGTCACCATGTTGTAATACTTAGCAGCTATTGCTGTCGGGATTCTTCAAATTCTTTCTGATTTACAAGTGACTCATGTGTTACAGGAGGGTTGTGTTCCTAGATTTTCCATAACACAGGTCTATGCCATCTGCACTTGCATCAAGGAAAATGAGTTCATAAAAATACATTTAGTTTTTATTTATTTTCTTTTTTCATAAAATTCCTTGAGTGCATTTTATTCTGTTTCTCAGATTGTTGGGTGGTGATTTGTGAATTCTGTAAGGGAGAATTTCTGCAACATGGGGGTCACCTGCAATGCATTTTTACATCTCAAATGCTGTCACTTCAACGATCGATTGTTGAGATATTGTGGCCGATAAGTCGCTCTTAAAGAGAGGCCACGTGGTGTTTGACCAACTGAAGTTCAATCCATCGAAAGTAGCATTTCTGATAGTTCAAGCCTTTGATATTATCACAAAATGCAGATATTAAAGATGCTTCTCAGCTCGAAGATTATGCTTTCTTGTTTGCACTGAACTCTGGTATTTGGTGGAATAACGATCTGCTGTAGTTTTGTAAGTGTTATATATTTAATATACGCAGTTTTAAGATTAATTTTCTATATTTATGTACAGTAATGCACCTGCAAACAAAATCTGAACCCTAAATAAAAATGTCAGAGGTGACAAGTGCCAGGTGAAATACAAGGTAGTTGGTGATGGGTGAAACTGGAGGGGGGGGGGGAGGTGATGAAGTAAAGAGCTGGGAGGTTGATTGGTGAAGGAGATAAAGGGCTAGCGAAGGGGGAATCTGATAGGAGAGGACAGAAGGCCATGGAAGAAAGAGAAAGGGGGAGGAGCACCAGAGGGAGATGATGGGCAGGTAAGGAGATACGGTGAGAGGGGGGAAAGGGATGGGGAATGGTGAAGTGGTGGGTTGGGGGTGAGTTTCCCACTCATTGGTTTTGCTGACGTTGAGGGAGAGGTTGTTGTGGCACCATTCGAGATTTTTGAGAACCAGCGTGTTGTGCGTCTTGCTTCTGCAGCATCTGCAGAGTATTTTGTGTTTGAGAATTTCAATCTACCTCCTACATAGTGATTCATCACCACCTTTAATTCACCAACAACATGGTGTCATCAGCAAACTTAATATAGCATTGGAGCTGTGAACAGGACAAATAACTGTTAGCTACAAATTTGTCTTGTTTGGTAACACCACGTGCACCGTAAAGCAGCAATTTCAGTATGTTTAGTGCTACTGACTCAGTGGCATTTCTCGCTGTGTGCCTGATCAACTAGACTGACTGGAGAGAAAGGCAGTAAACCAGTAGATGTTTATCTTCAATAGTTAATTCAATGGCAGTCATAGAACAAAACTAAATAAAGGTTGTGTGAAGAAGAAGTGATAAAAAAGACTATTCACCAATGATATTTTGAAATCTTGCAATAATCAAAGTTTGAAGGACAGACATTCCACACTAGTTGAAAAGATGCCTTTCAGTATCATAATGGTTGTTCAAAGACATTTTCAATCTCATTGCTACAGTTGTAAGTTCCCACCTGCTTCAAAAGGGGAACAATTATACCAGGGCCCAAGAGGACCAGGGTGAGCTGCCTTAATGACTGTCGTCCAGTAGCATTCACATCTGATGACGTATTTTGAGAGGTTGGTTATGGCTAGAATCAACTCCTGACTCAGCAAGGACCTGGACCTAGAGCAATTTGTCTGTTGCCACAATAGGCCTATGGTGGACACAATTTCATTGGCTCTGCATGCAGCCTTGGATCACCTGGACAGTGTAAATACTCATGTGAGGATGCTGTTTATTGACTACAGCTCAGTGTTTAACACCATCGCTCACATAGTTCTAATCAAAAAGCTCCAGAACCTGGGCCTCTGTACCTCCCTCTGCAGCTGGATCTTCGCCTTCCTAAGCAGAAGACCACAATCTGTATGGATTGGAAATAACATCTCCTCCTCACTGACGATCAACACTGCTGCACCTCAGGGGTGTGTGCTTAGCCCACTGCTCTACTCTATCTACACATATGACTGTGTGGCTAGGCACAGCTCAAATGCCATCTATAAATTTGCTGATGATACAACCATTGTTAGCAAAATCTGTGGTAGCGACAAGAGGATGTACAGGAGCGAGATATACCAGCTGTTTGAGTGGTGTTGCAGTAACAACCTGGCACTCAGTCAGTAAAGACCAAGGAAATGATCGTGGACTTCAGAAAGCGTAAGTTGAGGGAACACACACCAGTCCTCATAGAGGGATCAGAAGTGGTGTGAGTGATTAATTTCATGTTCCTGAGTGTCAGTATCTCTGAGGACCTAACCTGGACACAACACTTGATGCAGCTATAAAGAAAGCAGGACAGTGGCTATATTTCATTACGAGTTTGAGGATATTTGGTATGTCACCAAATCTCCTCAATTTCTACAGATGTAGCATGGAGAGCATTCTAACTGGCTATCACTGTCTGGTATGGGGGGGTGGGGGGGAGGTGGTGAGCCCCACAGGTTTGAAGTAAGCTGCAGAGAGTTGTAAAATTAGTAAGCTCCCTCATCAACACTAGCCTCCATAGTATCCAGGGCATCTTCAAGGAGCGGTGCCTCAGAAAGGTGCATCCATCATTAGGACCCCCATCACCCCAGGACATGCCCCCATCTCACTGCTACCATCAGGTAGGAGGTACACAAGCCTGAAGGCACACACTCAGTGATTCAGGAACAGCTTCTTCCCCCCTGCCTTCCGATTTCTGAAAGGACATTGAACCCATGAACACTCACTCACTTTTTAAAATATTTCTGTTTTTTGCACTACTTATTTAACTTCACTGAAATATGTATACATAAAAACCAAAATTCAGTTTTTCTCTATTATTATGTACTGCTTCAGCAAAATTAACGAAGTTCATGACGGATGGAGATGGAGTTCAACCCTGATAAGTGTGAGGTGGTTCATTTTGGTAGGTCAAATATGATGGTAGAATATAGTATTAATTGTAAGACTCTTGGCAGTGTGGAGGATCAGAGGGATCTTGGAGTCCGAGTCCATAGGACACTCAAAGCTGCTGTGCAGGTTGATTCTGTGGTTAAGAAGGCATACGGTGCATTAGCCTTCATCAATCGTGGGGTTGAATTTAGGAGCAGAGAGGTGATGTTGCAGCTATATAGGACCCTGGTCAGACCCCACTTGGAGCACTGTGCTCAGTTCTGGTCGCCTCACTACAGGAAGGATGTGGAAGCCATAGAAATGGCGCAGAGGAGATTTACAAGGATGTTGCCTGAATTGGGGAGCATGCCTTATGATAATGTAGTTGAGTGAACTTGGCCTTTTCTCCTCGGAGTAACGGAGGATGAGAGGTGACCTGATAGAGGTGTATATGATGAGAAGCATTGATCGTGTGGATAGTCAGAGGCTTTTTCCTAGGGCTGAAATGGCTAGCATGAGAGGGCACAGGTTTAAGGTGCTTGGAAGTAGGTACAGAGGCGATGTCAGGGGTAAGTTTTTTACGCAGAGAGTGGTGAGTGCGTGGAATGGGCTGCCGGCGACGGTGGTGGAGGCGGATATAATAGGGTCTTTTAAGAGACTCCTGGATAGGTACATGGAGCTTAGAAAAATAGAGGGCTATGGGTAACCCCAGGTAATTTCTAAAGTAAATACATGTTTAGCACAGCATTGTGGGCCGAAGGGCCTGTACTGTGCTGTAGGTTTTCTATGTTTCTATATGCCGGTGATATAAAACCTGATCCTGATTCTTTGGACAATTCCATACTTTTTCCAGGAACTTTACTCAGTTTGTACCAACCACAGTATCATATTAGTGCAATGACAAAATAGATTAGCTTCTGAAGCAGCAGTATCTTTCAGTTCCACATTTAACTGTGTACATGTAATTAATGGAAATTGTTCAGTTTATCCTTGAGCAGCAAAATGCTCAGTATTAAACAAAGAAAATGATTACTCATATTTGAATAAGTACATGTATTTGAACCCTATTTAAGTGAAATAAATAAATAAATAAATAAATATATGAAGTGATTGACATATAGAACTTGCTGCCAGAGAAGATGTTGGAATCAGATACAGTTACCACGTTGAAGAGATGTTTAGACAAACACTTAACAGGCAAAGCACAGGAGGCTGTTGTCCTAATAGAGGCAAGTGGGATTAGCATTGATGGGCAAATAGGTTGGTGTGAACGTGGTGGGCCTGAGGCCTGTTTTTATTCTGTGACTCCATGTGTCTATGATTTTATTTTTGTTTTACAAGAAGTATACCATGCATCTTGGGAAACTGCCCATCCAATTTCAGCCAAGAGATACTTCAGTGGCTTATTGATCAAAGAAATGTGGTTTTGGATATCTCTGCCTGACTGGAAAATTCCCACGTTTGATTCTGGGTTGTGCTGAGCTGGGCTGGGTGCCATACAGTTTGGTTTCCTGCCTTGAGCTAAGTATTTGGAAAATCAGATAAGATTATTCTCTCTACTGAATAGAATGCGCTGAAAATAGTTTAGATAATAATGAAAATCTGATTGGGGTATTGTGTGTATATTAGTCAAAAATACCTCAGCAGCTTGTATATGTAAAATAGAAGAGATGTGAGAGGGAGACTGGCGTACAGAGAAACATGCACAACATGGTTCTAGCTTCTGGAGGAGGATAGAGAGAAGAAAGTATAACTATAAAATTACCATTACGTTTCTGGAATTTTCTGATTAAAACTAATGCTACTACAGTAATTTAAATATGTTTTGAATAATAGTTCTTGGATCTCAAAGTCCGGATAGCCACAACAGCCAGGTCTAGGGTTCAAGGCTCAGAGGGGACAGAGTTTTTGAGGTGTGTTCAGGAGAGCCTTTGAGGTAGTATATAGATAGACCAACAGGGGAAGGAGCATTACTGAATCTTACCTTAGGGAATGAAGCTGGTCATTTTAAAGAGTGACCTTAAATCCATACCTTATAAAGTGATTATGGAAAAGGATTGGGGTGGACCAGTAATAAAGAAATAAATTAGAGGAAGGCCACTTTCATTAAAATAAGTTAGGATATGGCAAAGGCAGGTTGGAAGCATCATGCAGAGTGGGCAACATTCAAGGAAAAGTAGCAAGATTTTAAGGTCTGCGTGTTCCTGTACAAGCCAGGTAATAATTATAGGGATCCCTGGATGTCGAGGGATATTGAGGTTTGTACAAAGAGAAACAAGGAAGAGTATGACAGATATTGGGAACTAATGTGTGGGGGGGGTGACCTTTCAAGTTTATAAAAAGTAGGTCAGAAGTTGGAATGTTTGCTGATTACACAATGTTCAGCACCATTCATATGTTCTGTCCACAAAAAGCAAGGCAAATCCAATCCAACAAAATCCTACCCCCTACTCTTCTCTCGATCATCAGCAGAGTGATTGAAAGGAAAATTGATAGTGCAACCAAGTGGTATTTGCTTGGCAACAAACTGCTCACAGAAACTTGAGTTTTGGTTCTTCCAAAGTTACTCAGTTCTTGACCTCATTAGTCTTGATCCAAACATGGACAAAAAAGCTAAACTCCGGAAGTGGAGTGAAATTAACAGCCCTTGACATCAAGGCAGAATTTGATCAAGAATGGTATCAAGGAGCCCTGGCTAAACTGGAGTCAATGGGAATCAGGTGAAAAATCCTTCAGCTGCTTAGAATCATATTTGCTACAAAAGAAGATGGTTATGGTGATTGAGATCAATTATCTCAGCCACAGGACAGGAGTTCCTCAGGGTAGTGCCTTAGGCCCTTTAGTTATTCCATCAGTCATAAGATCAGAAGCAAGTGTGTTTGCTGATGATTACATATTTGCCACTCCTTTGATACTGATGCAGTTCACAAGCAGATGCAGCAAGACCTGGGTAATATCCAGGTTTGGGCTGATAGGTGGCAGGTGGCATTCATGCCACACATATGCCAGAAAACACAGTATCCAACAAAAAAAATCTAGCTATCATCCCTCACCCCCCCCCACCTTCCCTGACATTCAGTGTTCATAATGATCTTGCCATTCCTGATTAAGGCATAATGTGATGCAGTTGGTAACTTGTAGTGTAGAGTCAGTACAGCATTACAGCACTTAGGCCATCTGGTCCACGCCAAACTGTTATTCTGTCTGGTCCCATCAACCTGCACCAGGACCTTACCCTCCATACCCCTCCCATCCATGTACTTACCCAAATTTCTCTTAATAAATAAAAGTAAAATGTTGAATCAACCTGGCAGCTTATTCCACACGTGCACGACCCTCTGAATGAAGATGTTCCCCCTCAGGTACCCTGCAAATGTTTTACCTTTCACCCTTAATTTATGACCTCTAATTGTAGTCTCAACCAACCTCAGTGGAAAAAGCCTGCTTGCATTTACCCTATCTACACTATATCCCTTATAATTTTGTGCACCTCTTAAATCTTCCCTCAGTCTCCTATGCTACAGGGAAAAGAGTCCTAAAGGAGCTGAAAGTTGAAATAAGAAAGAAGCCAGGAATGTATTGAAAATGATTTGCATGTGACTTGGCGAGTTCCCTTTGTGAAATATTGATCTGTATTTGTTCAAGCATTTAATAATTTTTCTATGGTGTTTAGCAAACTACTGCACAGAGCCTTGTCATCTTCAGAAGTTTTCGGATGACTCTGCCATAGTTGGATGCATCAGCAGGGGAGATGAGGCTGAGTACAGGGCTACGGTAGGAAACTTTGTCACATGGTGTGAGCAGAATTATCTGCAGCTTAATGTGAAAAAGACTAAGGAGCTGGTGGTAGACCTGAGGAGAACTAAGGTACCGATGACCCCTGTTTCCATCCAGGGGGTCAGTGTGGACATGGTGGAGGATTACAAATACCTGGGGATACGAATTGACAATAAACTGGACAGGTCTAAGAACACTGAGGCTGTCTATAAGAAGAGTCAGAGCCGTCTCTGTTTCCTGAGGAGACTGAGGTCCTTTAACATCTGCCGGACGATGCTGAGGATGTTCTACGAGTCTGCGGTGGCCAGTGCTATCATGTTTGCTGTTGTGTGCTGGGGCAGCAGGCTGAGGGTAGCAGACACCAACAGAATCAACAAACTCATTCGTAAGGCCAGTGATGTTGTAGGGATGGAACTGGATTCTCTGATGGTGGTGTCTGAAAAGAGGATGCTGTCCAAGTTGCATGCCATCTTGGCCAATGTTTCCCATCCACTACATAATGTACTGGTTGGGCACAGGAGTACATTCAGCCAGAGACTGATGCAACACCGAGCGTCATAGGAAGTCATTCCTGCCTGTGGCCATCAAACTTTACCACTCCTCCCTTGGAGGGTCAGACACCCTGAGCTGATGGGCTGGTCCTGGACTTATTTCATAATTTACTGGCATAATTTACATATTACTATTTAACTATTTATGGTTCTATTACTATTTATTATTTATGGTGCAACTGTAACAAAAACCAATTTCCCCCGGGATAAATGAAGTATGACTATGACTATGACTATGACTATGAAATGCAGCATACAATCTATAGACAGGAAGTTAACTAAAGGATTCTGTTGGAGTAATGTCGATGGGGGTTATTTGACAAAAAAAACTTCCTTCAGTGATATGTTATCAAAAGATCAAACTATCTCTTTACTTAACTGCACTTGTTACTTGTTACAAACACCTGTTAGGGTGCATTCTCCAGATACCTTATAAGGTAACCGTAGCCTTCAGCCAGGAGCAGATGTCATCAGGTGGTTCCCAACCTTCACAGAGTGTTTCGAGCCTTAACCACGACACTCTCCAGTTGGTGGGCCGGCAGTGGTGGCCAAATCACTGCCCATCTGTTCCTGGCTTCCAGCTCCCCTCCCCTCGCCCACTCCAAATCCAACAAGAGGCTCATTCTGTCTCTTCCCCCATCCTACGAGCTGCTTGTTTTTTGCTCCTTTCGTCCAGGCCCGGATCTGACAACAACCGCCATGCTGATTTGGCTGGGAAACCTCTGCAGCCGATCTCCACAGGGAACAACCATGTCTGCCATCCCTTGTCTTTACACTCCTGCACTAAGGGCAGGTACTTCAAGGCCTTTCTCTCGTGGGCCTCTTCCCATCCCTCCTCCCATGGCACAGTCAGCTCAACCAGAATTATTTTCCTGTCTTCAGTTGACCAGAGTGCAATGTCAGGCGTAGGGTTGTGTGCACCATATCCAGGAACTGCAACCTCCTTCCCACATTGACCCTCATCTCCCAGGACCTAGCCGTTAGCAGTAGATTGGGCTTTGGTTGTTTGGTTATGAAACGCCTGGCTCCCTCTTTGATGAAGGTGATGGCCTTCCTGAAATCTGTGTCAGTTGCCCTTTCTTGCATCTGTCCCGCTCTAGTGTGTCAGCAAGAGCTAGTAGCATCTTATCATGGCGCCTCTATATACCGTCCTTGAATTAGAGCTGTTTTACACCCGGACAGTATATGAGCCAGTGTCCCCTTTTGACCACAGAGCTTACAGTATGGGTCCTCTCTCATCCCCCATGTGTGCAGATGTAATGGCGAAGGAAGGGTGTCATACACGGATCGCAAGAGGAAGGAAATACGGAAGGGTCCAGTCATCGTAACTCTGCCCATGAAACTTTGCACTTGGGCAGATTCCATTTTGTCCAGGCACCCTGGGACCCCTGTTCCACCGCCTTTGACTTCCGCTTCTCTTCCTCATGGATCCGTACTTCTGCCTGTACCATGTCTCGCCTGTTCCTTGTGCTTGCGTTTCCCCACTGCTGGAAGTGAACTGAGCCGAGGCCTTGCTGCCTGACGCAGGAGTTGCCGATGATACCTCGCAGCTTTAAAGAACATAGTGCCTGCTCCACAGCTGCGTTGGCTACCCACTTTGCGCCAAAATCTGATTGTAATACCTGCTTGCTTTATCAAGACGTCTTTGGAATCTCTCAAGCTTAATAAGGCTCTGCATTTTGCCACCTTGAATTCCTCCACAACAGATAACAGGGGAAGCTACAGTTGCCTAGATCAAATATAGAGACCCACTGAAGAGAAGCTTGGGGGAACTTCCAACCATCTCCACAGGTGCTTGTTGGTTTTCCTCTCGATGCCCTCTACGGCAGTCATGGGGAACTCATTAAGTGTGAAGAGCCAGAGAAGCCTGGGCAGAATGCCATATTGGTACAGCCAGGTCTTGAAGTTACCGGGAAGTCTGGATTTGTCGATCTTCTTCAGCCATTTGTCTCTCTGCTTCACAGCATTGGTGGCATTGGCCCCATCTATCAGTGACACATTAAACCACTTCCCCAAGCATTTTATCTCGTTATCTTCGATGGAAGGGATGACCTCACCCTGAACTTGGAGGCTAAACTTGCTAGTAACTTTGCCCTTTCTGATCACCATACACCTGGACTTCTTGGCCTTAAAGGACATCCTTGCCCAAGTGGCTACCTTATCCAGGGTTTCCTATACCCATCTTGCTTGGACATGTGACACATATGTTATAGTGATGTCGTCCATGAACCCTCGTAGAGCCGGCTGAACAATGCCCGACTCCAGCGTTGGGCCGCGGGTTATATCTTCTGCTGCTGATAATAGGAGGTTCATTCCCATAATAAATAGGGTGGGGGAGATAGTGCACCCTGCTGGAATCCCCTTCTGGAGGTCCTGCCACCTAGTTGTGAAATGGGCTGATGTAAATCTGAGTTTGACTCCTCCTAGGTAGCTGGTGATCATGTCTTGAATAGCCACTGCGATGTAGTATTGGTCGAGCCCCTCTAGGATGAGGTCATGTGGAATAGACCCGGAGACGTTCATGAGGTCTAACCAGACAACTGTTAGGTTGCCCTTTTACTGCTTGGCCTCATGGATCAAATGGCTAATCACTGAGATGTGTTCCACGCACCCTGAAAAGCCTGGAATACCGCCTTTCTAGATGGATGTATTGATATAGCGGTTTTGCGTCACGTAAGAAGTCAGCCTTCTTGCGAGCACAGAAAAGAAAATCTTACATTCCACATCCAAGAGAGAAATTGTCCTAAACTGGGCAATTGTGGAAGAATCCTCTTCCTTTGGAATTAAGCATCCCTCTGCCAATTTTCAACTTGATGGAATAGTACCTTTGGCCCAGATCTTTCTCATGACCTTCCACAGCCTCCAAAGAAGTTTTGGGCATTTCTTATACACCTTATAAGGTATGCCACTTGGGCCTGGGGCAGCTGGTGCTTTAGCTTTCCGGATGATGTCCTGGATTTCCTGCCATGTAGGTTCCTTCACGTTCAGCTCAATTGATGGATTTTCCGGTCTACGCACAGCCTGATTGGCTCCTGGTCCCTGACCCCTCCGTGGGTCGCTGTGTGCCTCCCGCAGGAACTCCTCTACCTCTGGCTTCGAGCTGGATAGTATACCAGATCTTTGTTGGCTGAGAAGAGTCCTGGTGCAGCTGAATGGATCTCTCACAAACTGCGCTTGCCTTTTCTCTTTCTTCCTTCTTTGCTGTCGTAGATGTTCCGCCCTCCGGAGTTTGCACAGCTTTTCCCGCAGCATACTGTTTAAGTCCTTGATACCTTCTTTTTTGGCTGGTGAGCTGGTTTTAAACCTCTTGTTGAGCGTCCTTAATTCGCCTCTCAAGTGACGAACCTCCCTTTCCATCCTATTTGGTTGCCGCAGTAACTCGGGCTGGCTTCTCTGCTCCATTGGGCCAAATCGTTCCTTAGCTAGATTGTACGCTATGGCTGTGAGTGAGTCGATCTTTCTGTGTACTGGACCTGCTAAGGCAAATTCCAGGATGCCGTCTAGATCATCATCGAACTGCATCCAGGCGACGTTGTCTGATGACCTAGGCCATTTGATCCTGTCATTCCTAGACGAATGGATTGGGGTAGCCGAAGAGGAACTTACTAGGTCTGTTGTTTGGTGCTGAGGCGAGTCAAGTGCAGAGAGATCTTCAGCTCTGTGGGGTGCTTCCTGGCTGGAATTCTCCTTCGTCTCACCGGACAGTAAGTCCGTGCATTGCACTTGGGTCACCATTGATCCACATCTAGACCTGCTCTGGTGTATCTTATCTGTAGTTTTATTCTGTGTCTGAATGCGATCCTTGCTGCATTTTGGAATATAACTGTCCTCAAAGAGCTACAGTGAAGCTGAAAGTTAATTTGATTCCCTTTCTTTTCCTTTGCGAAGCCCGCTGACAAATCAGCTGTGAAATGCTTATCAGTTCAATGCATTACAGAAAGATAATTGTTGATTCCATACCGTGTTACTGCTCATGTGGTAATGCGTAAAGAAACAGGTTCTAGTTTGTGGCGGAAGGAATTTGCTTATGAATATTACATAACACGCCCAACTGTTCTGCTTTTTGTAAAGGCATGAAATTTAACAACCCTCACATGAACACACAAAAAATGTTGGGGAGAAGTAGACTAGTTTGTCTATCGGGCTTGTCACACAGTCTGGATGTCTAGAGTATAAAGGCTGGATTCTTCCCAGTCCTCTGCAGGGCTGTACACTCCTTTTGAGTGTCTGAAAGAAATGCTTAGATAAGCCCAAGGCCAGACATACTGATTTTGTACATTTCAGCTTTCTTTTCTTGGGGTAACTTGCTGCTGCTTGCCAGTGAATGGATTGTCGAGATGATGGGATGGTTTCCATCAAAACTGATTTCAGAAGAGATGCTTTCAAATCCTGAAAATAAAAATAGGCTGATGCTGGAAATTTGAAATTCAAAAAATGCTGGAAGTATCAATTCAGGGCAGCATCTGTGAAAAGAGAATTAGAATTTCTGTTTTAAGTTGCTGAACTTTAAACAGCAGTTGCCTGACGCCTGAGTATTTCCATTATTTTCTCTTACTTTGAATTTTCTGCATTTTCCATTATTTTTTCCTTGTCATTTGAGGGAGATTGAGTTGTGATACGTTTGAGCAACACATACAGAATGCTGGAGGAACTCAGCAGGCCAGACAGCATCTTTGGGAAAAAAGTACAGTCGACATTTCAAGCCGAAACCCTTTGGTAGGACTGGAGAAAAAAAGCTGAGGAGTGGATTTGAAAGGTTTCGGGGGGGGGGGGTGCGGTGGGGAAGAGAAATTTCAGGTGATAGGTGAAACTTGGAGGACGAGGATGAAGTAAAGAGCTAGGAAGTTGACTGGTGAAAGAGACAGGCGACCATGAAAGAAAGAAGAGGGGGAGAGAGGAGCACCAGAGGGAGGCGATGGGTGAGCAAGGAGATGACATGACAGAGGGCCAAGGGGATGGGAAATGGTGAAGGGGGCGGGGGGAGACATTACTGGAAGTTTGAGAAATCAATGTTCATGCCGTCAGGTTGGAATATAAGGTGTTGTTCCTCCAACTTAAATGTGGTCTTATCCTGACAGTGGAGGAGGCAATGGATGGGAATATCAGAATGGGAATGGGAAGAGGAATTAAAATAGGTAGCCACTGGGAGATCCCACTTGTTCTGGTAGACGGAGCGTAGATGCTCGGTGAAGCAGTCTCCGAATCTATGTTGGGTCTCACTGATATACAGGAGGTCACACTGGGAGCACTGGACACAGTATATGACCCCAACAGACTCAGAGGTGAAGTGTCGCCTCACTTGGAAGGACTGTTTGGGGCCCAGAATAGTAGTGAGGGAGGAAGTGTAGGGGCAGGTGTAGTACTAGTTCCATTTGCAAGGATAAGTGCCAGGAAGGAGATCAGCGGGGAGGGACGAATGGACAAGGGAGTTGCATAGGGAGTGATCTCTGTGGAAAACAGAAAGTGGGTGGGGGAGGGAAAGATGTGTTTGGTGGTGGGATCCAGTTTGGTGGCAGAAGTTTTGGAGAACTATGTGCTGGACATGGAGGCTGGTGGGCTGGTAGGTGAGGACATGAGGAACCCTATCCCTGGTAGCGTGGGGGGAGGTTGGGGTAAGAGCAGACGTGCATGAAATGGAAGAGATGCGGTTGAGGGCGGCATTGATGGTGGAAGCCCCTTTCTTTGAAAAAGGAGAACATGTACTCAAACTTGCAGTAATGTCTCCATTTCCTCCCCCCTCCACTTTCACCATTTCCCATCCCCTTGTCCCTCTCTCATGTTATCTCATTTCTCCAAAAGGTAAGTTGCATGTTGAGTCTTTATCATTTGAAGTTGTTTCTGTTTGCCTTTAACCTTCTGCTTCACTGCAAGAGATAATCATTTTGTATATCTTGCCCGTAATTGGGTGCTAAAATAAGTTACTTTATTTTTACTAAATTATAGCATGACATGCTGAATATCTTTGAACAACATTTAATAATGCTGTTAAACAGTAAAATATTGAATGTACACCATTACATTTTTCTTGTGTTAAAAATAGGAATAAGTTTCCCTGGCACAATATCACTTAGCTTTTAATAACCTGACCATATAGGTGTGGCCAAGAAAGCATAAATGGAACAGTTCCCTAATTTTCAACTTGAGTCTAGCATATGATACACTGCAGGTTACAATTTGCCTCTGCCACTGAAGGGGAAAAAAAGTTTTATTTATAGCTCAAGTGTTTAATTCCATTGGATTACTGTGGGTCCTGTAATTGGTGTGTTGTTGCTCGTGTGTTTAATGGCTATTTGTACTGTAGCTGCTGTTTGATAGGACAGAGAGCAGTGCTGACCAGGAAGATCTTGAGTTTCACCCTCACAGCTTCTGTTGAGTTGTCTCGGGTGGGTTCCAGTCATGGTCATTGTTGTTCCACCCATTCATTCCTATCTTAACTGCATCTAGTTCCACAGACTGACTTGAAGTGTGCATTGCAGTCCGGCAACCCACCCACAACGCATTGAGCGATTGAACATCGTTAGTATCGGGCAGGTAGCTGCAGTCCTATAGAAGTCCATGGAGCACGTCCAAGCTGCAGGCCTGAAACAGTGCGGCATTAGAATGGGGAGAGCGGGAGGATGATGAGTGGTCTGAGAGGGGGGCCTTTTCCGTCACTGTTATACCATGTCCTCACTATTTCAGTGATGTGATACTTGGAGTGCAGTTAAAGATAGATACTTTATTGATCCCAAAGGAAATTACAGTGTCACAGTAACATTACAAGGTCACAGACATACAATATTAGAGAAGTAAGAATGATAAGTCAAAAAATGTTACTGTAAACAGTCGGGGTCATTGCTTCCCCGGCTATAGATTGACTCATTGTGGAGCCTTATGGGCGAGGGTAGGAATGACCTCATGTAGTGCTCTTTGGAGCAGTGTAGTTGTCTCAGTCTATTATGGAAGGTGCTCCTCTGCTCAGTCGGGGCATCACGCAGAGGGTGAGAAACATTGTCTAGAACTGCCAGGATTTTCCGGAGGGTCCTTTGTTTCACTACATCCTCCAGTGTGTCCAGTTTGACTCCTATCACTGAGCCTGCCTTTCTAATCAGTTTATTGAGCCTGTTGGCATCACCCATACTGATGCCATTGCCCCAGCACACCACTGCAAAGAAGATTGTACTGGCAACAACAGACTGGCAGAACATGTGAAGGAAAGGCCTGCATATTCCAAAGGACCTCTGTCTCCTCAGGAAGTAGAGCTGACTCTGGCCCTTCTTGTACACAGCCCCTGTGTTGGTGCTGCACTCAGGTCTTTTGTCCAGGTGCACCCCTCGGTACTTTTAGGTCTTCACCACATCCACGTCCTCACCATCAGTAGTAATAGGGATCAGTGCAAGCTTAGTTTTCCTAAAGTCCACTATTTTGTATGTGTTACTTTGTTTCATGTCCACAACCTTTTATCACAGCTGGAGAAGTTATCTTCTTTTCTCTCTTTCCTCTGGACCCACATATGCCAACTGACTTGCTGAGTGTTTTCAACATTCTTCTGTTTGATTTAAATTTCAGTATTTCAGTATCTGCAGGATTCTTTTGGTTATCATCATATCATCAAGGTTTTGATCAGTAATGGTGAAAGATGAGAAATAATCTAAAGTTAAATTTCTAAACTGGCAGAGGACAAGCATAATTGGATGAGAGGAGACTTAGCCAGAGTAAAGTGCTTGACAGAAGAAAGCTGCACTGGAGTAAAAGGTGATCTTTGTGAGGAGATTTCTTAGGTGCAGTCCATCTTCCCATAAGAAGGAAAATATAGGAAACAAGATTTCTTGGTTGACAAGAGAAATAGAAAGTATAATAAAACAAAAAGGGAGGAGGTATATGGTTCATGTCAGGTAAATTCTGCAAGAGAGAAAAAGTCTAAATACAATAAATTGAGAAGAGTGCAGGGGATATAAGAGTGAAATAGAATAATAGGCAGCTGTTAATGTAAATGGAAGGCAAATAAATGTAAAACATAAATGAATAATAAAAGGTCATGTGAGACCTTTTAGGGATAATGAAACTTGTGTTGAGTTATACAGAGTTATGTAGAATATCCAATGAATTCTTTGTACTGATGTTCATCAAATGAAAGGCTCATGACACCATGTCAGTAGAAGTGAAAATAGTGCATGATAGTAATAAATGAATGGTGAAAGTGGAGATCAGCAGTGAGCTGAAAAAGAAATTAAACAGGCATTTGGAAGACTATGGGAATGGATTAGGGAAATGGGACTGACTGAGCTGCACAACAGAAGAACCAATATGGCCTTGATGGACTACACACAAGAATAATCTTTTTTTTAAAAAAGTCACCTGGTCCCTGAAGACTCTACTCATTTCAATATAGCTAATCGTCCCAGGCCCCAGCTCCTCTTCTATGTCAGTTACACAAAACCCTCAAATCCTTGAGACCTCAAAAAGGATCAGAATCAGGTAAATAGTCTCTGGCGTATGTTGTGAAGTTTGTTGTTTTGTGGCAGCAGTAAATTGGCAATACATAATTAATAAAATATAAAATTGCAATAAGAAGTATATATAAAAATAAGTTAAATAAGAGATGCAAAAAGAGAGGGGAAATAATACTGAGGAAGTGTTGATGGGTTCATTGTCCATTCAGAAATCTGATAGCGGTGGCGAAGAACCTGTTCCTGAAATGTTGAGTGTGAATTTTTGGCTCCTGTAGCTGCTGCTTAGTAATAACAATAAGAAGAGGGCATGTCCTTCGCAGTGGGGCCCTTAATGGTGGGTGCTGCCTTTTTGAGGCATCATCTTTTGAAAGTGTCCTGGATGCTGGGAGGCTAGTGCCCATGATGGAGCAGGCTGAGTTTACAGCTTCCTGTAGCTTTTTCTTACCCTGTTCAGTGGCCCCAACATACCAGACGGTGATGCAATCGATTAGAATGCTCTTCATGATGCATTTGAAGAAATTTGTGACTGTCTTTGGTGACATACCAATTCTCTTCAAACTCCTAATAAAATATAGCCATTTACATGCCTTCTTTGTAATTACATCAAAATGTCTAGCCCATGACAGATCCTTAGAGATGTTGACACCCAAGAACGTGAAACTGCTCACCCTTGCCACTTCTGATCCTTCAATGAGGACTGGTGTGTGTTCCCGTGACATCCCCTTCTTGAAGTCCACAATCAATTCCATTGGCCTTACTGATGTGGAATGCAAGTTTTTTGTTGCAACACCATTCAACCAGCCGATCTATCTCGCTCCTGTACACCTCTTTGTTACCATCTGAAATTCTGCCAATGATAGTTGTGTCATCGGCAGATTTATAAATGGGGTTTTAACTGTGCTTAATCCCACAGTTGTGGGTGTTGAGAGTATAGAGCAGTGGGCTAAACACGCATCCTTGAGGTACAACAATGTTGATTGTCAGCAAGGAGGAGATCTTACTTCCAACATAACATAGGAGATGTTATCTGCCTACTCTTTATTACCCCTAGTGAATTAGTCTCCACAGACATCTGGAATAGTGAATTCCAAAGATCCTCCACCCTTGGTAGTATCTCCAATGTTTCAATCCATTGGTACTCTTGAAGAACTTGGTGAATTTTGAAAAATTTCAGCCAGAGGCTCCACCATCTTAGTAGCAGCCTCCTTAAAAATCTTTGGATGCAGGCCATTGGGTCCTGGCAGCTAGACTGCCTTCAGTCTCATGTAGTTTTTAAAATTTTATTCTTCATCTTTGGGATTGTTGCCAGTTGTTCTTTCCCATTTGCAATAAGAGTGCTTGGATGGTCATAATATCTTCTACCATGAAGGTGGATGTAAAATAACTGCCATTTCCTTGTTTCCTGTTATTAATTCCCTGACATCACTTCCCGTGGTCCTCCTCTCACCCTCGCTACTCTTTTTCTTACACATAGAAGTCACATTGTTAGTTCTGATATTTCTTCTCAGTTTGCTCTCATAATCACTTTTCCCTCTCCCTGTCTTTTTTTTGCTGCTGAATGACCCTGGGCACTGCAATGACCCCCTAATGCATCAAAAGGTTGGTAAATTAGTTTACTATTGTATCATGTACGGAGGTACTGTGAAAAACTTTGCATGCCATACATACGGAACATTACCTCACAATAAAATCACTGAGGTAAATCAACGAGCGAAAACAATAACCGTGCAGAACCAAGTTCTGACATTACAGAGAACATGCAGTGCAGGCAAACAATGAAGTACAAGGCCATAATAAGGTAGAAATTAAGGTCAAGGGTCCATGTTATTGTACTACAGGACTGTACAATAGTCTTATAATGGTTGGATGGAAACTGTCCTTGAGCTTTGGTGTTTATAGCTTACAGGCTTGTATTTTCTCCCTGATGGGAGGAAGGGAAGAAGAGAGAATATCTGAAGTGGGTGGGGACTTTGATTTTGCTGGTTGCTTTATCAAAGCAGTGAAAAGTATCCATCGGGGGGGGGGGGTGGGAGGTTAGTTTCCATAATGTGCTGAGCCGTGTCCGCAACTCTCTGCAGTTCCTTGTTGTCTTGGAGAGAGCAGTTTCCATGCCAAGTTGTGATACATCTGGATAAGATGCTTTTAATCATGCATCTAGAAAAATTGGCGAGGCTTAAAGCAGACATGCCAGATTTTCTTTTGACATTCTTTGAAGAATAATCAAAAATGTTTTGATTGCTGATCAACATCAAAATCTGTAGGTGTTGCTCCATTTAAATCCTGAATTACTACATTAGTTTGCATAAAGGCCAATATTGAATGTGGATCCATAGTTCAAATGCCATCTCTTCATCAAGGTTATGGAAACATTTGGACATCAGTGAAATAAAAGTGCCTTTACATACCATGGATGTTAACTGCTGATGTCCCTGATGCCTATTTCAACACATTTTCAAGTTGTGCTTTTGCCGTATCTTTGCATTCCACACAGTGCAGTGTAACAGATACAAGTCACAACGTGCAAATCATTCTGCTTCTCCTGAAAAGATGTAAACAACATGTCTGAAATGTTATTAATTAATCACTTGTAAGTTGTGCTTCTTCATGGTAGAGATTGCACAGGTTCTTTCAAGGCAGACAACCTATCATCAACACACTCCTGTCTGAAGCTGACCTTCCCGTTAATCTAATGAACAACCTGTCAGTATAATATTTCAATTCTTCTTTGAACTTATGCCAAAATCATTTATTATTTGTGGTTGAACTTCTGCCGCTGAAGAAAGCTGGATAGATCAAATGTGATCTATTCCTCTTGTATATTTATCCTTGGAGAACTTAGGGCAAGGGAGGGTAACACAATGTTTGTGGGCGTTGATAGTCATCTAAATTGTAACTATAGTGATTCTGTCTATATGATATCCTCTACAATGATGCAGTGTGTCAGCAGTTACAAAATACAGATGTTACACAACTGTTTCATATGTAGTTCTTAGCAACTGGCACCTCTTGTATCAAAATATTGTCACAAGGACTTTGTTTTTTGTTATTTGGAAAGATTTTCATCCTTCTCCATGCGCTGACTCAACCTGGTCTCTCATCTAGCTGATCATTCTCAAGTATACACTAAGCCAAGTGAATAAAAGCGATATAATTAAGAATCTCTTACAGTGCCAGTGAATATTAAAAGGGAAGATATTTCAGCACAATCCTTTGAACAATCACTGAGGGGGATAGAAATCTGGGCTAGATACTTGTTTGGCCATTCCACAGATGCTTGCCTGGAAATTCAATTACGTGGCACAATTTGGACCAATTCTATGTTCTTTCACGTTGGTACAAAAATTTCACTGGGCACACCTCGGCATAGGTCATTTTCGTGAAGCTGAAACTATTTCTGTAAGGCAAACATCAAACGACATAATTTCTCAAGCAATACTGAGCCCTGCAGAGGAAGTTATTCTGCAATATCTGAGGAATGACTACGTAAGAACTTTCCTGGATTAGATTTGTTTGTAAAGTGCTGGGACCTTACGAACTGGATTTCTGTCTTTTGGGGGACATCCAACATATTTAGCTTGTCTTCCTGTGCCTTCCCTCATCATCCCCAACTATGCTCATAAGGGAGGCAACTGTCAAAGGCATTGAAATAAACTCTTCTCTCACACACTTCCATTTCCAAACCCAATATCTCTTTCTTTGTTAATCTTTTTATTAATTTAAAAGGAACATAAATACAAACAAGAGGAGAATTATCTCAAATATATATATCAATAACCATACAGAGATTAAAATAGACATTATCAAAATCATACATAGTGTTAAGCTAGTGTATAATATATAATAAAAAAAACAACAATTCTCCTTTTATCAGTTCATCAAGAGGAAAGAAAAAATCTTTGAATTTTAAATGAGAAAAAGAACCCACTACACTATACCAAAAAAAAAGGTGACTGGGCAGTCCATTCTGAGGATACGACCAGAAAAGTAAAAGAAAGACTTTCTGATCAAATCTAAAACTTCGAGAAAAAACTGGAGGAGTAATAAATCAAATCAAATGAAAATATTGAATAAAAGGTCACAAGATTTGCTCAAATTTAAAGGATGTATCAAATGTCTGACTTCTTATTTTCTGTGAACTTAAACAGGACATAATGGAGGAGAGCCAATAAAAGACAGTAGGTGGATTAGAATCCTTCCACTTCAGTAAAATGGCTCTCCTAGCCAAAAAAGTTGAAAAAGCTATCGTACGTTGAGCAGAAGCAGGAATATTTCCTGTTTTCGATGAGGGTAATCCCAAATATTGCTGTAAGTAAATTAGGTTGTAGGTCCAGATCCAAGACTTTTGATAATGTTTTAAAAACATTTCTCCAAAAATTGTCTAGCTTTATACGACCAAAATGTATGAGTTAAACTGGCCACCTCACTATTACATCTGTCATAAATAGGATTGATGTTGGAAAAAATACGTGCTAGTTTATCCTTTGACATATGGGCCCGATGTACTACCTTGAACTGTATCAAGGAATGACGGGCACAAATAGATGAGTTATTAACCAAATGAAGAATTTTACTCTATTGATTATCTGAAAATGACTCTTGAACTTCCAATTCCCAGGCACGTTTAATTTTATCCTTAGATATCATTAGTATATTCAATATCCGTTTATAAATTATAGCTATCAACCCTTTTTGAAGTGGTTTAAGATGAAAAAGAGCATCTGTCATATTAGGTGGATAAGCATAAGGGTAATTTGGCAGTAAACCACGTAAAAAAAAAAATTCCTAATTTGTAAATATCTGAAGAAGTGTATATTAGGTAAACCATATTTATCCACTAACTGAGAAAAAGGCATGAAACAGTTCCGTAAAAATAAATCTGAAGAAGTTGTTATTCCCTTGGTTTTCCAAATTAAAAAGGTCTTATCCAAAATTGATGGTTTAAAAAAATAATTAAAATGGATATTACTAGAAAGAACAAAATGACTTAACTCAAAAAATCTATGAAACTGAAACCAAATTCTTAAAGTATGTTTAATAATAGGATTAAAGTCTTGTCTATTAATCTTAGAAAACAAAAAGGGAAGAGGAGCTCCCAGTAAAGAGGTCAAAGAGAACCCCTTCACTGAGTTTTCCTCTCAATCCAACCATTAAGGACATTCATGTATGTCTGAGTAATTAATACAAAAAGTAATATATCGAATATTAATGCCCAATAATACATTCTAAAATTTGGCAAAGTCATAACCACCATCCTTTCTTAATTTCGGTAATCTTTACTCAATCTAGGATTTTTTATTATTCCAAATATAAAATAAGATTATAGAATCTATTCTATCAAAAAACGTTTTAGGAACAAAGATAGGAACTGCCTGAAATGTATATAAGAATTTCGGTAGAACTATCATTTTAATAGCATTAATTCGACCTATTAATGATAATGTCATAGGTGACCATTTAGAAAGCATTTGTTGGGTGTAGTCAATTAATGGAAGAAAATTATATTCATATAGGTCCTTAAAATTTTTAGTAATTTTAATACCAAGATAAGTAAAGTAATTTTTAGCAATACTAAAAGGTACTTGATGATACTGATCTGAATAATTATTAATGGGAAATAACTCACTTTTATATAAATTTAATTTATATCCAGAAAAACTACTAAATTCAGAAATATAGATAGCATAGGAGGAATAAATTTCCTACGATCTGAAATATAAACTAACAGGTCATCTGCATACAACGAAACCTTGTGTACTTTGTCCCCTCTCTTAATACCCTGAACAGTATTGGAATCTCTAAGAGCAATAGCAAGGGGTTCTAAAGCCAAGTTAAATAATAAATGGCTCAAAGGACATCCCTGCCGAGTACCTCTGTATAATCTAAAGTAAGGAGATTTTTGATTATTAGTTATAACTGCAGCCATAGATCAATTTGATCCAGGAAATAAATCCCAGACCAAAATTAAATCTCTCCAAAACCTCAAATAAGTAAAACCACTCCACCCTATCAAAAGCCTTCTCCGCATCGAGAGAAACAACACATTCAGATTCTTTAGATGGAGAAGAGTGAATAATGTTTAATAATCTTCAAATATTAAAATGTGAATACCTATTTTTAATAAATCCAGTTTGATCATTGGAAATAACGCTAGGTAAGATACTCTCAAGTCTATTAGCCAAAATCTTAGAAAGAATTTTGAAATCCACATTCAATAAAGAGACTGGTATATAGGAAGTGCATTCAGATAAATCTTTTTCTTTTTTAGGAATTAGTGAGATTGATGCTTCATAAAAAGTTTTCAGGAGATTCCCAGAGGATATAGAATCAGTGAAAATTTGACATAATAAGGTGTAAGTATTTCAGTGAAAGTCTTATAAAATTCCACTGTACATCCATCCAGTCCCGGAGCCTTGCCTGATTGGGAAGAGGATATAGCCCTTGCTATTTCTTCTTGTTTAATAGGTGCATCTAATGTGTTCATACCTTGGGTAGAAATTTTAGGTATATTCAATTTTTGCAAAAATCTATTCATAAAAGTAATATTGTCTGAAAATTCAGATTTATAAAGGTTAGAGTAGAAATTTATAATTACCTTATTAATTTCATAAGGATCTACCGTGTCCGTTCTATCAGGTCTTCGAATTTTCAGGATCTGTCTTCTAGCTATAGTTGCCTTTAATTGACCAGCCAATAATTTGGCTGACCTGTCCCCATGTATATAAAATTGGCTTTTAGATTTAAAGATTAGATTTCTTTGTATAGTGCTGGGACCTTACTAACTGGATTTCTGTAATTTCTGTCTTTTGGGGAACATCCAACATATTTAGCTTGTCTTCCTGTTCCTTCCCTCATCATCCCCAATTATGCTTATAAGGGAGGCAACTGTCAAAGGCATTGAAATAAACTCTCTTTCTCACACACTTCCATTTCCAAACCCAATATCTCCTCTGACTGACACTATTTTCCTTTCTTTTCTTGTTGCTTTTGGTTGCAGATGGTACATCTTAAAAGTAATCAATTAAAGTAACTCAGCTGTGAATGCCATCTGATCTGGCACACCACATAAAGGTCCCATTCACACCTGTGCCAGCACATACATTTCTAGGCATATGTGATTTCAGGTTCATTGTAGTATTTTTACCTTGCAGGCAATCAACTGAATTTAGGACTTTGTATGTTGATGAGCTTCAAAAGTTTGTGATTAAAACCAGTCCCAAACTCCATTCTTTGTATGCACCACTTTGTGAGTAAGGTTTCTTTGGTCACATATTACTAAGATATTAACAAACCAGTGTTCTGGATAATGGGATTTTTGATCATTCTGAACCTCTATTTGTTAAGTACTACTTATGAGAATTCCATATAGCATGAAGTATTTTTTGAAAAGCTTGATCACTCAAAGTTAAGTTACAAATAAGTGTTTGTTTTTCCAATTGGCCCTCCTGATTTAAGAGGATCTTAATTTTTTTAAAGTCATCAAGGGATTGACACTTAAGATACTCTTAAATCAGGAGGGCAAAGAGAAGATCAGATGGGTCACACAGGCAAGGTTAAGGAAAATCTGAAGATTTGTTAATATGTTAAGAGTAAAAGGGTGATGGGGAGGGAGTAGGGCACCCTAGAGATCAGATTTGTGGGACTTTTAATGTATATTTCTCCCCAGGGTTTACAGAGGAGAAAATCGTAATTGCTCAAGAGATTGAGGGAAACAAGTGAAGATATTTGGAGAACATTCATGTAGGCAAGAGGCATTTTACGCCTCACAGCACATTAAGATGGATAAATACCCAGGGCATGACAAAGTACATCTTTGGACTTTGTAGAAGGCTAGAAAAGAAATTACAGAGGTTCTTGCAGAGATATTTGCTTCATCGTTAGCTACTGGTGAAATTCCCAAAGAATGGAAGGTGGCCAATTTTGCTCAGTCGTTTAAGAAGGGTAGCAAGGACAAGCTAGGGAATTGCAGGCCAGTCAGCTTGACATCAGGGGTAGGAAAGTTATGGGGTGGAATTCTGAAGGACAGGATTTAACAGTAGTTGGATAGGCAGCGAGTCTATTTAGGAGGAGTCAGCATGGCTTTGTGTGGAAAGTCATCTTAAAAGTTTAGAATATTTTGAGAAACATGAATAAGGTTGCAGTCTTTTCCTCACAGCAGGGGAGCCCAAACACAGGGGCATGGATTTAGGGTGAGATGGGAATGTTTTAAGAGGGATCTGACGAGCAATATTTTCACACAGAGGATGGAAGTAGCTGCAAGAAGGAGTGGTTGAGGCAAGTATAATAAATTGAGAAGCACTTAAATAGATACATGAAGGTGTGGAGTTTAGAAGGATTTAGGCTGAACAAAGGATATTGGGACGAGTTGGGCGGGCACTATGGTTGACATAGACTGCTTGGGCCTAGTAGCCTGTATCTGTGCTGAATTGTTCTGACTCTCCCTACGTTAGGACAAACTTTGTCCTTTGTAACTTTATCATACTTGTACTGTATGTTACACTTCAGATCGTGCACTTCAAAGTGATCATGAAACATGGCCCTTCCCTGAAGGCAGGATCCAGGCATTTACAAGCAGTTACTTTTCAACTGAATGCAGCATAAAGCTTATTTGGGTCCCTCTTTGGAAAGCATACCTGAGAGCTTGCTTGAAATAAATGAAGTTAAGCATCACTGCGTTTTAGCAATTGCAGTCATTTTTACATCACCGTGAACTCCGCCAAAAGAATTCAGGTCATTGGAAGGGTGTCCAAATTGCTGATTATGGCAAATTGTGAGGCTGTTTGTGTACAGTTGATAAAAAAATATAATAGAGTGGAAGGCTGTTCAAAAGATTCTTTCAGACGCAGGAAAGTGGGGAATAAGTAACAATAGAGAAAGAAGCAACTATAATCAGTGGCATCGTTTCATTAAACAGAAGACAAAAAGCACTACGAGGGACTTTTGGAAAAGAACATTAAATGTGATATTTACTGTAAGTTATTATGTATATGTACAAATTAATTTATAGATAAGTATAGAATATAAAAAGGGCTGTTGCAATTTATAAATATACGTTGGGGCTAAACATAAAAGTTTTAGGTTCTTTATTGAGTGGAGCTGAATATTGCAGTGATTTGCAGGGATAAGTTAGGTAACACTTGAGTAATGGAGGGAATGAGTCATTAAGAGAGGAAACAATTAAGCCCTTGGAGGAATTGGTGGTAATGAGCAGGTGAAGCAGCTTGTGGTGAATGGTAATGCAGAGTAGTTACAGAGAAGACTTCAGTATTGTCAGAATGAGTAATGATTACGGGATATTTTTCTGCTGTATGGAAAAGTGGAGCTGTGGCAAATGTAATAGAGAACTGCAGGGAGTACAGAGTAAAACATTGCATTATTGTGAAAATATGGAGCAAATTTGAGGAAGCTTGGAATTTTTTTTGGCAAAAAAAGGATAAGTGGAGCACAAGATTAGAAATTTCAATTAAGGGAAGCAGTGAAATTCAAATAATGGAAGGTGGAGTTAAAATAATAGATGGTGGATGAGAGATGAAAAACAATGAAGTTGGGCTAAAATAAGAACAGAAATTTATCTACCTTTATAGTAAGTGAAATGCCTCGAGATGGGCAAGGTAACAGCCAGCAGACTTACTCATGATAAACTTTTAAGAAGGGACTTAATGAAGATAATATAGCAAAATTTAGCACTATTTGCAAGAAATGAGACTGTGTGATTGCAGTAAGGGATCTCTCTACCATTATGTGGTCAAAGGAGCCTCCTCAGCCAAGGCCTCCCAAGTGAAATCTTATTATGGATTCCATCTTCATAAGGCACAGTGAAGCCTCAGTCGGTCAGGGTCAACCATGGATATTGTGTCCTCGCTGTTTAGTTACGCAAGTCTGGGCAGTACAATATGGAGAGCAAGCACAATGTTAAGGCACAATGTTAGCACCAAGAGGAATGTAGAGAGCAGTATCAATCTCCAGACGCATCTTCCTTTGAGTTCACCAAATCCTTTGACTTTATCAGTGTGAGCAATTATGAAACATGCTTCTTAAGATCTGGAATTGAAAGGAATTTCTACTTGTACACATTTAGTTATTCCAAAGACACCGACTCATATCAATCCATAGATGGATAAACAGCCGGTGCTTGAAATTGGGAATACCAAGTGATACTGAAAGATTACATATTGGGATTTATAGTTTTGGGAAAAGATGGGCCATGGATTACTTAACAAGTTCTAGGCACCTGAGTTCAAGCTGCTGTGGTGAGATATGGAATTTTAATTTGGTTAATTATCTGGAATTTGGTGAAATAAATGCCAACATGTTAGTAATGAAAATCATGAGAAACCTGATCTAGTTTACTAGTAATTCCATGTCCAATCTATGTGATTGCATCTTACAATAACCTATGAAGAGCCCTTTCAAGCTTATCTGTTTTACCAACACTACCATGTTTAAAGAACAAAGGAATAAAATCAAAATGCAAAATATTAGAAAGACTCAGCAGGTCAGACAGCATCCCTGGAAAAAGAAACTGAGCTGAGGTATCAGGTTGAAGTCCCTTTGTCAGAACTGGGAAAAGGAGACAAAAAGAATTTGTGAAGAATGTGGTGGGAGAGAATGAATAAGATGAGGAATATCTTTGATAGTGTGAGACTGCATCAAATGGGTAAATAGAGCTTCTTTGTGTTCTATGTTGCTAATAACAGAGCTGTGCAACATGACCAGCAGATCGGTCAAGTAAAAAAGAAAACCGGAGCCAAAGTCACAGCTCGATGATGTACAGCAGAAAGCCTCTTCCTCTCTTGCTCTGACCTCTCTGTATGTGACCCCCTGCACTCTTAAAACCAAGGGCCAATTTTAGGATTAGGGTCTGGATTGATGCTTTGTGTTTTCCCTTGCAGTTCTAGCTTTCTTTAATCTTATGTTTGTATTATCACCCATTTTTCTGTGCACCATGCTTGGTTCTATACTTCTGTAGTTTATTTGTCTGCAAACCTGTGATTCATTTAATATCTGTTCAGGTATTTTTTTAAAAATCTAAACCAGTTCAGACCAGTCTGCAATGCAAAAGGAAAGCATGTGCCCAAGTTCCTTTGTTAATTCATTACTTGCCATGTTTGCTGGTGCAGTCTGACCTTGTCTATAAAACATCTATAGCCATAATATTTTCATTTCATTTTTGACCTCAGAATCTTCTGGACAATATCACCTTCAGATCTAGCACTAAGTAGTAAGTTTGAGGAACAAAACCTCATTTTCCATCTGAGTGCAATAACTCTTTTTTGGATTAAACACGTCCAACTTAGGTAATTTGTTCTTTCTGTCTGTATCAGAGCTAGCCATTTCTACCAGAGTATCAACAGGATATCTTAACTTTAAGAAACAAATGTTTTCAATTAACTGTTCTTAAATATCATCAAATACGAGTTGTGCGGCCTCAAACCAAACAATATGTTATAAAATGAATAGTGAATTTTTGATGACTCACTTATCCTGACCTGGCTGAGTTCAGACCAAGTTTTTGTGTCAGGCTGCCAGATGCACATCTTTCCAATTATCTAGCTTTTCTCTGCTGGGAAATAAATAGATTCTATATCCTGGAGGCAATACTTTTCAAAATATGGCCTGAAATCGTGAGAGTAATGTGGAAAGTTTTGTATAGAAATCCTGTGGAGGTGGCACAGGACATAAACAGGAAGATCTGGTAGCCAGGAAACGAACAAGAGACAGCAAAATGGTGATGCAAGAGTATGTGTAAAATTCTGCACTCTCTTTTGGGCCAGTGAGGGCAACCGGAGTAAGATGTGGGTGGGGGTGTGGAACTTGGTGAGTGAATACCAAGTTGCCAGGCGGGTCTGCCTTTCCCTCAGGGAGAGAGAACAGGAGCAGGGTTTGGAAACATAGGAAAGTCCAAAGAAATGAGTCTGGCTATCTTCAGACTTGAACCGTTGATACTTGCCAATCTGTTTGCTATATGGCCTGGCCAGCAACTTCTATTTTTTTTAAAAATAAAAAACAAATTAATGAGACTTACTGTTTCTGCAAATGTTTGCAAACAATCAAGTTGTCCTGTTGCCAGTTCTTCTGTTGTAGAAAGTAAACTAGTATTAAAAAATAGTCAACTATTTGAAATATGTCATCAGTTGCAGGAGATTAATTATATTACTTTTTGCCCCTCCCCAGCACTCTGTACTAAAGATGGCACAGCTGCATTTTGCTATATTGCCCAATTGAATGAAAATTACCAATAGAATACTGTAAATGCTGGAAGTCTGAATTTGAAATACCAATTGTGGAAGATGTACTATAGATTGAACAGGTGTGTTAAGCACGTTCTCAAGGACAAGAAGAACACATTTCCATTCTGTTGGGTCTGAGGGAACTATTGAGACCTGTGTGGAGATGTGTGGGCTCTCCCACATGAGGTGCTTGATAGGGTAGTTGGGTGGGTTGTTTGGAAATTAAATCCATTCTTGGCCAAGTATATCAAGATTTGGTTCATCAATAATAGCTAATATAGAGGGTGGGAAAAACTCAGACAGAAAACCACAAAACTGTGCTTGCTTCTTTGAATTTTGTTTGAGGTTCAAAAAATAGTAAATGATGCATATCTATCTATGAAATGAAGTGCGAGGTTTTGTGAATTGTACATTTCTGAAGGAAATCAGTTTCTATTTTTAGAGTTACTGACGTTTGAATAATTTTCTCCATAAGAAACAATTTCTGGGTCATGTCTTGGAAATCATTCCATTATGGCAGGGAACAAAGGGAACCTCGAATGGAGCTTACTCTTAATTCAGAGACGATCATGTTTATTTTTTTCAGCAGCAAATTACCATCTATTTTTATATTAACATTATTCATTTTCTAAAAGTAACAGACTGTAATGGAATCAGAGGATTGAAATATAGTTCATTATCATATAATTCTCTCTGTTTCTTTTACCAGACTCATTATTTCGGACTTTGGTTCCTCAGTAAGACTCAGCAGGGACGATGGGTGGAGTTAGAAAAAGCTCTGAAAAAGCAACTGGACAAATTTGCCAATGAACCTCTCCTCTTCTTCGGAGTGATGTTCTACGTACCCAGTGTGTCAAGACTACAGCAAGAGGTCACAAGGTACAGAAAGCCCAAAAATTCACTTTCATTTACTGCCTTGTAGATTGTGTTCAGGGAGAGAATTCTGCCCTCCAGCCAAGGTTCTCGTTAAGTAACAACAGACAATTCAAAGGCTATTCATGCTTCTTGGAGAATGGTAAAACTTGGAATTGCTTCAAGTGTACTGAAAAGGAATGGTTAATATGTTGGGTCAAAATTTTCCATTAGTTCTGATGCAGGTTTTTTTCCTGAAATTTCTCTGCATTTTTGAATCCTTTCAATATTGTAATAATAGAGTCGTAGAGCTACACAACCCAAATAGACAGTTTGATCTGGTTAGTCCATGTTGATCAAAATCCAATTTGAAATGGAATAAAAGTAACTTGTATCTAGAAATAGGTGCTGAAACATTACCAGTTTAATTCTAGCAGACCCTTGCCCAGTTTTGTGCATAACCTTACACTTTGCACTGTAAGATTCAGTAAAGCACAGCAGGCTACAAACCAGTTTGATGGTTGATGCACACTTTATCTGCTATGAAGGATGTATCATCTCATGGAGAGATAGAACATAGGTTAGTACAGCACAGTACAGGCCCTTTGGCCCACAATGTTGTGCCGACCCTCAAACCCTGCCTCCCATATAACCCTCCACCTTAAATTCCTCCATATACCTGTCTAGTCGTCTCTTAAACTTCACTAGTGTATCTGCCTCCACCACTGACTCAGGCAGTGCATTCCACGCACCAACCACTCTCTGAGGTAAAAACCTTCCTCTAATATCCCCCTTGAACTTCCCACCCCTTACCTTAAAACCATGTCCTCTTGTACTGAGCAGTGGTGCCCTGGGGAAGAGGCGCTGGCTGTCCACTCTATCTATTCCTCTTAATATCTTGTATACCTCTATCATGTCTCCTCTCATCATCCTCCTCTCCAAAGAGTAAAGCCCAGCTCCCTTAATCTCTGATCATAATGCATACTCTCCAAACCAGATACAGCACTGAAGCAAGCCCTTCAGCCAACGGAATCAGCATTGGCCATCAGTCACCCGTTATACCAAACCTCCATTCAACCTATTCGGCAATCATAAGGGAGAGAAATTACTTTCACATTCACTCAAAGGGACTGTCAGATCCTCACATACAGGAAAGATGGGAGCATTTACTTTTCTTGATTTGGGATTTTGTGTGTGTGTGTGTGTGTGTGTGTGTGTGTGTGTTTGTGTACGTCCATCCACAGGGGCAAAGAGTGCAGAAACCCATTGAAGTGACATGAAGTAGCTCCAGTGGTCTCTTAGAGCAGTGTGAATCCCCACAGAACAGAACAATGCCGAAAGAAATTTCATGTTCTCAGCAGCTATGTCAGGATAGTCTGCACACCACAATTCAGAGTTCTCTGATCTTTCAGTGAAGAACCATTGATCAACAAGTAGTTACAATGTTTGGAGCAGGAATTCAGTGACTTGTGTGTTATGTTCAGTGAGCATAAGCCTGCACAACAGAATGCGAGCAGGATAATGCATTATCTGTCTTTTCCATTGGCTATTGGTGTTCTGTGAGAGATTTATTTATTTATTTATTTATTTATTTATCACTTGCACATTGAAGCATACAGTGAAATTTGCCACATTTGCATTAACAGCCAACACATCCAAGGATGTGCTTCTAAACGGAATGAGCCACTTGGTTTGCGTTAGGATATTTTATGTTGCAGGCTCCACTTCCAGAGGCCTAATATTTGCTGGGACGCCCCTCTGCAACTATCTTCTTCCTCCTCCTGTTGGTCTCCTCCACACTTCGACTTGGAGCTCTCAAGATGTGGAGTGCCTTGCCAATCTTCCTCCAGCACTGGCTGATGTCTTCAGCTGACAAGGTTGCATTGCATGCAACAAGGCAGTGATGAAACCTCCACATTCAGCTGGCATGTTCTGCATGTCCCCTTGTACTAATGTAGGCTGCAGAATTTTTGACTTGCACAAATTTCCATAATAATTCCAGTACTTGCATAGTACCCATCTTCAGGACTGGAAAGGAAGGAGAAGACACCAAAGAAAAGAGGTGGAGAGAGGGGAAGAAGGACAAACCAGAAGGTGATAGGTGAAGCCAGGTGGCTGGGAAAGGTAAGGAATCTGATAGAGGAGAGTGGACCAAAGGAGGGGCACGAGGGGAGCTGATAAGCAGGTGAGGAGAAGGGGTCAGAGGCCAGAGTAGGGAATGGAAGAAGAGGGAAGGGGAAAAGATAAAAAGAGAAAAAAAAATTACTGGAAGGAGAAAACAATGTTCTTGAGTAGGATCGCCCTTGTCCTCCAGAGTCCATCCTTCCAAGTTATGCTGGCCACTGAAAACATCTGTTTATTCCGATGCCCAAGGGAACATGGAATCGTGTGTGCTTGCCAGAAATATGGTATTCACGGTGATGAAGTTCTTCTTATAATTCGCCACAACCTGCATATCAAAGGAGAAGAAGCGTTATCTCTCCATATAACAATACAGGTTATTCAGCTATATGTAGCTGTGCTACATCAGCAACACTGGCAAATCCTGAGCTGCTTCCTGTTTCTCACTGGAGTATAGCAGATAAAATAATTTTTTCCAAAGATAATGCTTGGGGAAACTTTCTGATCCTACTTTGAGCTGAAAACTGGGCAATGATCTGCTGCCATTGTTTGGAAAAAAAAACTGAGGAAATTGAGAATTAAAGTGGCTTTGACCACCACGCAGGAGCAATGCAGGAATAAAACTGTGGCCAAAGTCTTCTCACGTCGTAACATGCGTCACAGTGACAGCAGCTATCGACAGCTGAGCCTGTGAAGACATTGTTCATCAGAGAGGATGTGATGGCACTGTTGTATTTTTATTACCCAAGGTCCATCATCTACTGGGAATAGGCAGCTATAGCCATAAAAGCATCTCCAGTAATAGATTGCAGCCAACAACTCAGTGCTGGAAAAATACATTCATGGAAAGCTGCAACACATTCGGTGGATTGTGGAAGGCGTCTGATTAGGTTAATTCTGAAGCTGTCCAGATTGGTCTCCCAATATCAGCAAGGTGTACTTTTGAAAGAATAATGATGCAGTGAAGAAGCATGTTGTACTGCCACTTCAATTGAGATTTTCCATAATTGCCTTAGAATGGATTTCCTTGTCTCTCTACTGCAAGATCCATCAGATAACATTGAAATTGGGTCAGATAGTTCCAGGACACAGAATGGAAAAATGTAAAAAGATTGTTGAGAACAACAGCTTTTTGCTGATTCTGTCTATCATCTAATGTCATTTCAAAAATTCACTCGTCTACATTGTACCAGTTTAATATACACAAGTTTAATGTACGGTCTTCTGCAGCAACCCATGCACTTCAAGGGAGGTTTACTGATGTTTAAAAATTTCACCAGTGCATTGTAAATTTAATCACAGGCAAATTCAAAATATTCTTCTCATGGGACTAATGCAGTGTAAAAAATCTGAACTGGAATTTAATATTCTGTATGAGGGAGGATTGATTTCCATTTTTGGAGTGACGTCAAAACAGAATATCTGCAAGAAGCCCTCAGCAGACCAGAAAGAGTTGTTGTGGAAAGGAAGTATTAACATTTCAGGCTGAGGTCCCTTCATTAGAGAAAGTGATTTGTTTTTTTCTGTCCTATTTTTAACACAGGGTCTCAGACCTGAAATATTGAGTGTTTCTCTTTCCACAGTGCTGCCTGACCCACTAAATATTCTAGCATTTTCTGTTCCTCTTTTCTTCAATTTTCAATAAGTAGTGATATAGGCACATTATAAGGAAAGCAATTTCAGTGCTACAGAGAGGAAAACTGAAAGAACGCAGACAGGGATAATTTCCATCAGGAAACTTTCCATGGTCTGTTGTTAATAGTTTTTAAGATTGAAATGCTTTCACTCAGTGGCTACTTTATTAGGTACAGGGAGCATCTGATAAACTGGCCATTGAGTTTATTTCTGCATGTTTATACTCTTCTGCTGTAGCCCATCCACTTCAAGGCTCAATGGGTTGTGCATACATGGATGTTCTTCTGCACACCACTGTTGTAGCACATAGTTCTTTGAGTTACTGTCACCTTGAACCAGTCTGGCTATTCTCCTCTAAACTCTGTCATTAACAAGGCATTTCACCCGCAGAGCTGCCACTCACTGGGTGTTTTTGTTTTTCATATCATTCTCTGTAAGCTCTAAAGAATGTTATGTGTGAAAATTCCAGGTGTTATACTCAACACTCCATCTGGCACAACAACCATTCCACGGTCAAAGTCCCTTAGGCTACGTCCACACTAGACCAGAAAAATCCGTAACTGAAGCCTTTTCTCTTTGTTTTAACCCACCGTCCACACTGAAACAGCGTTTTCCTCCCTTGAAAACGGAGCTTTTCAGAAACGCTCTCCAGAGTGAATAAATCTGAAAACGCCTAATATTCGGTGTAGTGTGTACGGGGTAACCGGCTATTTTTAAAACCGCTGTCATGACGTGCCGGAACAAGTGGTGGTGGCAGCGCAGCATTTCATTGTTTCCTTGAACGCAACCTCCAGCACCACAACAATATCTGACAATAGATGTGAAACAGCCTGATGTAACATTGTGTGGAAATACAAGATAACACTGATGCAAACATGCTTTATACTTTTAACAAGGTGCTTTATTAATGTATTGCTTGTGCAAACATTCAATAGATGCAATTGTCACTTTTGCCCAGTAACTCGTTTTATTGCACATGTTAAGTACAGCAAAATAATACACAAAGACATGGCAAAAGTAACAGCAAATTTCACTTTTGCCCAGTAACAAGCCTTATTGCATTTAGTTGTAGTTGTTGCCCTTTAATCGGTGAAGGGACTATGGCTATAGGAAATGTTTCTGGACAAATGTGCACCAAGTTTTTCGTTTGGCAATTACCTTTTAAGTTTTTCTCGTCTGTAACTGGACAAACACGCACCAAGTATACCGTTTCCTCTTCGCTTGTTTTCTGTGTGTCCTGCGCATGCCCAGTAGGAGGAGATTCACCCAAATATCCATTCTAATGTGGATGGAGGTATTTTCAAAAATGCCTAGTGTGGACGCCTGTCGTTTTTACGCGAAACCCACCAGCGCCCCAGCTCATGGACTCATTTTTCAATTCTCTGTAGTTTTAATGCTTTCTTAAATACAAAATGTTTAAAATAATTCATAGAATAAAAATGGCTGGAAACACTCAGCAAGACAGGCAGCCTCCGTGGAATGAGAAGCAAAATTAAAGTTTTATTTATCACAAAATTACTTATACCATTCAAAGTTTTTAATGTGTGATCATTCCATTTGTATCTCCATTTATACATTAAGTTTTTTTTTAAAACTGCATACAGTTCTAATGGTTTAGGTAAAACCAATCAGTTGATTAGAGTTACATAATACAGGTGACATTAGTGTTATGGCTGTTCAGAAACTCGCCCTTTCAGAATTTACAATTTGCTATCCAAAACATTGAATATGGAATTAAATTTGCTCTCATGGAAATTGCATTAAAAGTGTAAATACGTAAAATTTCACTTTGTTTCTTGATGCATGTGCAGATGACATGACTTTCCATTGCAAAATTTATAATATGGACTGTTTCTGGAACACAACCCCCCCGCACACCCCCCCCCCCCAACTCCCAACCTGCCACGTAACATAGAGATATCTGTTTTTGTAGAACAGAGGCATAGTATTTCGCCGAGATGATTTCAGGGATTTTTAATTAACCCGAGCTTGTTCTATCTTCTATCCCTTTTTTCCATGAATGATTATTGTACTTCATCTTAAATGCTTCTATATCTTTTAGTCAGTTGTTCTCTGTGGTAGGATAAAGAAAATCTCCTTACTTCCTTCCTGTTTTATTTGTGCTCTCCCACTGAAATTGGTTTATTGTCACATGTACTGACATACTGTGAAAAGCTTGTCTTGTACACTATTCATGCAGATTAATTCATTACACAGTACATTGAGCTGGAGCAAAGTAAAACAAGCCTGTATTCCTGAGGACTGACTCTCTGTACATCCTTCCTGTGGAATGCGTGGGTTTTCCCCGGGTACTCCAGTTTCCTCCCAGAGTCAAAGGTGTACAGGGTAGGTTCATTCTCATGAGCAGGCTTGTTAGTTGTTGGGGAAGGTTTAAGCTAATTTGGCCGTGGAGGGGATGTGGGAACTGGAGTGAAGGGACTCATGATAGAAGAATAGTTTTTTTTTAAAAAAGGCAACAATAGCATGCAAACAACAGGAATTCTGCAGATGCTGGAAATTCAAGCAACACACATCAGCAACTTTGATGTGTGTTGCAACAATAGCATGCAGTCAGACTGTCAGGAAAGGCAAGCAGATGATAGGTCAAAATCATTGCCAGCAGGGTGAGTGTCAGTGCATTAGACATGCAGAATCAAAAAGGGTAGAAAATACAATTATATCTCAATGCACGGAGTATAAGAAATAAGGTGGATGATCTTGTTGCACTGCTGCAGATTGTCAGGTATGATGTTGTGGCCATCACTGAATCGTGGCTGAAGGATGCTTGCAGTTGGGAGCAAAATGTCCAAGGTTACACGTTGTATCAGAGGGAGAGAGCGGGTGGCTGGTAAAGAATGGTGTTAAATCAGTAGAAAGATCAGACATAGATTCAGAAAATGTTGAACCCTTGTAGGTTGAGTTAAGAAACTGCAAGGGTAGAAGGACCCTGATGGCAGTTATATACAGGCCTCCCAAAAGTAGCTGGGGTGTGGACCACAAGTTACAGCAGAAAATAAAAAACGCATGTCTAAAGGACAATGTTATGATAGTCGTGGGAGATTTCAACCTACAGGTTGATTGGGAAAATCAGGTTCGTAATGGATCTCAAGAGAGTGAGATGCTTATGAGAAGGCTTTTAAGAGCAGTTTGTCATTGAGCCTATTAGGGGGTCAGCTGTACTGGATTGGGTGTTGTGTAATGAACCATGGGTGATTAAGGAGCTTGAGGTAAAAGAACCCTTAGTAGGCAGTGATCATGATATGATTGAGTACAATTTGCAATTTGATAGGGAGAAGGTAAAGTCTGACATAGCAGTATTTCAGTGGAGTAATGGAAATTACAGTGGTATGAAAGAGGAGTTGGCCAAAGTAAATTGGGAGGAGATGCTGTCAGGGATGACTGCAGAGAAGCAATGGCGTGAGTTTCTGGGAAAAATGAGGAAGGTGCAGGATAGATGTTTTGCAAAAATGAAGAAATACTCCGATGAAAAGAAAAAGTATAACCGTGGCCGTTGAGGGAAGTCAGAGCTAATGTAAAAGCAAAAGAGAGGGCATAACAAAGCAAAATTTACTGTGAAGGCAGAAGATTGGGAAGCTTTTAAAACCCTACAGAGAGCAACTAAAAGAATCATTAGGAGTGAAAAGAGGAAATAGAAAGCAAGCTAGCAGACAATATCAAAGTAGCCAATAAAAGCATTCTCAAGTATGTAAAAACAAAACCAGAGAGATAAGAGTGGATCTAGGACTACTGGAAAATAAGGCTGGAGAAACAATAATGGGGACAAGGAGATGGGAGTTGAACTAAATGAGTATTTTGCATCAGTCTTCACTGTGGAAGACACAAGCAGTGTGTCAGATGTTGAAGGCTGTTAGGGAAGAGAAGTGAGTGCAATTACTATTACAAGGGAGAAGGTGCTCAAAAAGCTGAACGACATGTTATCTAGGCCAGATGAACTGCACCCTTGGGTTCTGAAAAAGGTTGCGGTAGGCACTAGTAATGCTCTTTCAAAATTCATTGGACTCTGGCATGAGCAGGACTGGAAAATTGCAAATGTCACTCCACTCTTTAAGTAAGGAGGGAGGCAGCAGAAGGAAATTTTAGACCAGTTAGCCTGACCTCAGTGGTTGGGATGATGTTTGAGTCAATTGTTAAAGATGTGGTAATGGAGTACCTGGTGACACAAGACAAGATAGGACAAAGTCAGCATGGTTTCCTTCAGGGAAAATCTTGCCTGCTGAACCTTTTGGTATTTTTTGAGGAGATTACAAGTAGGATAGATAAAGGCGATGCAGAAGATGTTGTATACTTGAACTTCAGAAGGCCTACACATGAGGCTGCTTACCAAGTTAAGAGCCCATGGTATGACAGGAAAGTTACTGGCATGGTTGGCTGGTTGGTAGGAGGCAGCGAGTGGGAATAAAAGGATCCTTTTCTGGTTGGCTCTCAGTGACTAGTGGTGTTCTGCAGGGGTCGGTGTTGGGATCGCTTCTTTTTAAGCTATATGTCAGTGATTTAGATGATGGAATAGATGGCTTTGTTGCCAAGTTTGCAGATGATATGGTGGAGTGGCAGGTAGTGTTGAGGGAACAGGTAGGCTTCAAAGGGACTTAAATTAGGAGAGTGGGCAAGAAAGTGGCAAATGAAATGCAATGTTGGAAAATACGGGGTCATGCACTTTGGTAGTACAAATAAATGTAGACTATTTTCTAAAGGGGGAGAAAATTGAAAACTCTGAGATGCAACGGGACTTGATAGTCCATGTGCAGAACACCGGAAAGGTTAACTTACAGGTAGAGTCAGTAATGAGGAAGGCAAATGCATTGCTGGCATTGATTTCAAGAGGTCTGGAAGGCAAGAGCAGGGATGTGATGTTGAGGCTTTATAGGTCACTGGTGAGGTCTCACCTTGAGTATTATAAACAGTTTTGGGCCCCTCACCTTGGAAAAGATGTGCTGGCATTGGAGAAGGTCCAGGGGAGGTTCCCAGGAAAGATTCCAGGAATGAAAGGGTTATCATACAAGGAACGTTTGATGGCTCTGGGTCTGTACTTGCTGGAGTTTAGAAGGATGAAGGGGGTCTAGACAGAGTAGATGTGAAAAGGATGTTTTCCATGGTGGAGGGGTGGGGGAGGGGGTAAGTCAGGAGGGCACAGCCTCAGGATAGAGGGGCATCCATTTAAAACAGGTGCAGAGACATTTCTTTAGCCAGATGGTGTTGAACTTCTGGAATTTGTAACAATGGGCAGCTGTGGAGGATAGGTTGTTAGGTGCATTTAAGGCAGAGCTTAATAGGTTCCTGATTGGGCAAGATACCAGTGTTTATGGGGAGAACACCAGGGAGTGTGGCTGAGGAGGGAAAGAGGGATCAACCATGATTGAATGGCATAGCAGACTCAATTGGCCAAATGGCCTAATTCTGCCCCTATGTCTTATGATTTTAATTGGTCATTGTGAATTATTCTGTGATTAGATTAGGGTTAAATTGGAGTTATCAGGAATTGCTGAGCAGTGTGGCTCATAGGGCCAGAAGGGCTTATTAAGACCATAAGATAAAGGAGCAGAATTAGGCCATTTGGCCCATTGAGTCTGCTCTGCCATTTAATCATGGCTGATCCATTTTTCCTCTCAGCCACAATCTCCTGCCTTCTTCCCATATCTCTTCATGGACTGATCAATCAGAAGTCTATCAACCTCTGCCTTAAATATACATAAAGACTTGGTCTCCACATCTGCCTGTGACAACACATTCCATAGATTTACCACGCTCTGGCTAAAGAAATTCCTCCTCATCTCTGTTTGAAAAGGACACCTCTTTATTCTTGTCTTAGATTCTCCCACCATAGGATACATCCTCTCCAGATCCATTCTGTCGAGGCCTTTCACCATTCGATAGGTTTCAATTAGGCCACCTCTCATTCTTCTGAATTTTAGTGAATACAGGCCCAGATCCTTCAAGCACTCGTCACTCTGGGTGGTAAGCTATTCAGTTCTGAAATTGTTTTTGTGATCCTCCTTTTAACCCTGACCATGTTGTATCTCGGAATACAAATTCTGTGCTCTATCCCTAAATAAATAATCAACGAGTTTAAGATTGACATATCTAACAACTACATTGGGTGTGAATTGTGGAATAAAAAACACAGGACTTTGTCAAGGAACATATTTTCATTGCTGTGGAGGGAGAAGTCAGAGAATGAGCCTAACTGGATTACACTTAGATAAGCTTGCATGGGTCAGAGAAGCACATTTTCTTCAGTGTTGTCAGAATTTTATTATCCTTTTGGTTATCTGTTAATTACTAGCCTTCACTAATATTATGATTGGTACTTCAGGTAGTGTCTACAGATCTCATTGAATTCCTTGACCAGATGCAGCAAAGAGAGAAAAATCAATTAAACGCCTGACATTGTGAAGTGGAGATTTGATTTTCATCTGGCCTCTCTAGATGCCAGGTGCTGCTCTGTGCCAGTAAAGTCAAATGCTGTTTTGGGTAGAAGGTTTGACAATGTGATGGACAAGCTGGTCTGTGGGATCGTTAATTGCACATCAAAGAAATTCGGATCGAATTTGCATCTATCTCACGTGATGATCATTTGTAGCTGCAGACACGTTTTCCTTCTCCATTGTGCAGGGTTGTGCAATATCTTAGTTACCTCCAGACAAAAAAGAAATTTCTTTTCAAATTATAGTTGTACTTATTGAACCATCCATTGCAAAGATTTTTGACGTCCATAGCAGTTATGTACAAGAGAGATGGATAGAGGTTGAGTGGTGTCACATCAGCAACTTTGCACCCATTGTCACCAAGACCAAGCAATTGTTTATGGATTTGAGGAAGGGGAAGTCAGAAGTACACATGACAGTCCTCACTGAGAGTCAGCAGTGGAAAGCTGAGCAGCTTCACGACCTGGGTGTTAACATCTCAGCGGGTTTATCCTGGGCCCTCCATATCGATATGATAACAAAGAAGGCATTTTAGTGGCTAGGTTTTATTAGGATTTTAAGGAGATTCAGTATTTCAGCAAATTTCTACAGATTAACTGTGGAGAGCATTCTAATTGGTTGCATTACAGTCTGTTATGTAGCCTCCAATTCCTAGGATCCCAAGAGACTAATGAGGATTGTAGACTCAACCAGCTCCATAGTGGACACAGCCCTCCCCACCATTGAGGACATCTTCCAAAGCCAGTGCCTCAAGAAGCTGGCGTTCATCATTAAGGACACTCACCAGCTGGAATATGCCATCTTCTCATTGCTACCATCAGAGCGGATGTACAGGACGCTGATGACCCACACTCAATGTTTCAGGGCCAACTTCTCGGCTATCAGATTTCTGTACGTTCCTGAACCCATGAGCACTAACTCGCTATTCCTCTTTTTACTATTTATTTTTACTTTTTATTGTAACTTATAGTAACTTTTTAACATCTTGCAATATACTGCTGCCTCAAAACCAACAAGTCCTGGGACATGTGTTAGTGATAATAAACCCGATTCTGATTGTTTTCATTAACTGTTCTCCATAGTGTGAGCAAGGGCTTTGTTCACGGAAATACCATCTGTTGAATGATAACGAGCTTTTAGGGGTAGCTTTTCTCCAATTCTCTCATTCAAAAGAATGTGGCAGATTGAAGGGAATGGAGTGAAAATTATCTGAGTAAATTTGTACTGCTCATGCAACCAGTGATTCTAGTATGGGTGAATTTTTCTGTCATCTGTCAGATTGGATCAACAAGCTTGTAATTGTTGGGGAAAATGCTTCGTCGACCACATCTTAGAAGATCTGTAAAAGGACGCTGTTTGTCTTTGTAAACCACATATGAGTAGGTCATGCACAAATAGCTTCAAGGAAGTAGGTTATTTCATCCTATACTGAGTTTTTATATCCATTTGAACTTCTGTTGTGCTTGTCTTGGAGCAATTTCAGTCTTTGCTAATTAATTAAGATGTAACAAGATTATTGAAGACATTTTGTTCTGTTGAGTCAATCCAAGAATTATATTAATCAGCCTTGGCCTCCCAAAGGGACGGTGGTTTTGCAGAGGCATATGTTAATACAGAGCCATTGAGGGAGGTATTAGTTTGATCTAATGTACCAAATATGTGTCTCTTTGGATGCAGCCAGATTTCCAGCTAGACTGATTGCTTTTCTGCTTCAATTTGCAACTGGAAATTGTGATATTTTCCTCTTTGCCATTCAAGTCCAAGCAGGAAAGTTGTTTCTACAGTGTGGATAATTGAGATATATTAGCACATTGCATGAAATACAATCCTGACCATTCAACCTGGCTCTTGTTTTTCATTGATGTTTCTGACCTCTGACAATGAAAGCAAGGCAGTGGAATTTGTTCTTATTGCTAACATCTCTGTGGAAGGCTGATCAGTGACTCTAATGCCTATCTCATAAATAGATTGAGTGCTTTATACCAAAATCTTACTGAGAAAATTGATGAAATTGTAATGTAAAATAATTTAGATGTTTTCAGTAAGTACTCGTGTTTGGAATTGCACTATAGCCAAATTTGTAAAATAACCATTAATGACAGGTATGCAACAGTTCACTGTTTGAAAGCCCAGCTTCCTGGCAAAGGAGAGCTCCAATTGTGAGCAATTGAAATGGTTTGAAAAGGACATTACTTTCCATCTGATATTTTACTATGTAGGACTCCTCGACAGTGATAATAAACCTGATTCTGATTTGGTTTCCTCTGCTTGCACCAGAAGAATTTTATTAAAATATTTACATCATGTGAGACAGTTATAAACAAGTAAGTCATGTAATATATTATCATGTTTTTGTGCAATAGAATGTTCTAGTTAAATATGTTTTTTTAATGAAGGAGATTTGAACTTAGTGTCAAATTTTTCAGTGGAACACATATTTTTAAAAAAGTAATCATTTTAGAGAGCAATGTGCAAAATATATGTCAGATTTCCTGAAAAATTGATTTAAAACATCACAGTTTCTCTCATCTCAGTAATAAACTTGGTCTAAGAAAACATCTGATGTACATTTTATAGTTTATGTGAATTCTTGGTAATGTAGAATGAAGAGGACAATTTTATTTAAATTCCAACCCTGTCAGGACATGCTTTATTTTGTCTTTCAATAAAAGAGCCAAGGTGTTCTGTTCATGTCAAAAGTTTGGCATTTTAGCTTAAGAAGATAGATTTTTTCCAATATTAGTATGAACAGCTATAACCATGTTATATAGATTTCATCAGTCAGGTCTCTTGCCTAATAATGAATATAATGCTACATCCATTTTTGTTCTGCATTTGCTTTCCTAAATGATTACCTCACTGATGCAGTGGCCCCAGATTTTACAGGAAATGGAACAGGCAGCAAAACTTACGAGTTGCCATTATCAGTCTATAAAAGCACAGCCGCTTTGAAGTTCCCCTGCTTCTGTAGTTCAATGAGGAATTCCTTGATTTCACTAGATTTGCTAACTGGAGTCCTGCAGCACTTGATGTAAACATGCGCCTAATATGCAGACAGTAGTGTTATTAGTGTCTAATCTGCAACACTGTAGTTTTCTCTCAAAAGTAATACAATGCACAATAAATCATGTTACAAGTTGCAAATGAGTGATAGGGGCTGGTAGCAAAATTTAGGCAAAGTTTTGTTAAATATTCTGTTTGAGGAAAGGTAGAGTGAGCTAGAGCTTTTCTCTTTGCGTAACTGGATGGAAGTTTATAAGACCATGAGCAGACATGACAATAGTAGCCATATCTTTAAGGTCAGTGGAGGAAAATTCAGGGGGAAATGTCGGAGGTGGTACTTTTGCACAGAGAGTGGTAGGTGTCTCGAACGCACTGCCAAGGGTCGAGTTGACACTGATAAAATAGGGCCATTTAAGAGACATTATTAGGCACACGGATGAAAGAAAAATGTTAAGAGGATTAGATTGATTGTGGAGTAGGTTTATATAGGCAGGCAAAATGTCATAGGCTGAACTATTCTATGTTCTGGGTTGTAGTCAGATTTGTAGCGTAATCAAATACATATTGGACATTCTTTCAAGTGTTTGCTTAATTTTGAGTTACATGTGTTTGTGTTCCAACAAAGCTGTCCATTTCTTGTGATATTTCCCTTTGCTACCATGAAGGACGAACATGGAAAGGCAAAGATGATCCCACTGGTCTGATTCTATAGCCAGTCATTGACATTTACCCAGAGAGTCCCACTCATCTGAAGACAGATGAGGAATCAGGATTCAGAGCTTTCCAAGGTAAACTTGTGTGAGCTGTGATGTAAAGAAGAGTCGTAATTTATTGGCTCACCTACGAGGCTAATGATTGACAATGCATTGTTCTGTCAGCACTGCAGTGAAACTTGAATCTATATTTGTGTTTTTGAATTTCCAGGTGAATATTTGGCATTATTATACTAGCAGATTATTACTCTGTACAGTCACTTGGAGACAGGGCTCTTGTCTTGGCTCTGAAGTTACCTACTGCAGTTTTAAATAGCAAGGTCATTTTTCTTCTGTTGACCTTCTCCCTATGTACATGCAAAATTTAGTTCAAGGTATACAAATGGTCAAGTTGTGTGTAATTGTATTTCTGAAACAAATAGTAGTGTGGCCGTGATTTTTGACAAGAATATAATCCTTTCCTGTTGGCCATAATATTGTAGAAAACACTAAAAGGTTTCATGTTACTCTGTTCAAGGGTTAATCCACACCATAAAATTGAATGGCATTCAATCCTTTTAGACGTGGAATCCCAGAGATGGTGTTGCATTGGCTATATCTGAGAATTTGTCTCCTTGGCAAATAGACCTGCTTGGGCTGATTTAATTTAAGTTACCAGTGGGAATATTTTGCATTGAATGTATATTTAAAGTGTTCCTACTAACGCCCTAAAATCATCCCCCACCTTTTGTGTGCCTCTGTTTATTTTAAAATTCAACTTACATTTTATTATGGTGCTTCAAATGACACACAACAATTCAAGGTATACATACGTGCAATGATTAAATGTAAAGCTGTTAGAGGCCAGAACTGGAGGATGGCAAATATTTACATGTTGTAGACCCGAACGAATGTATAGAGTTATGGAGGAGTAAGACACAAGGAGATTGGAAAGCAAAAATGAAGTTGTTGTTTCCATGAAGAGCCAGATTCAGTCAGCAATTAAAGGGCAATGAATTTATTAGATTTGGCATATTAGAACATTGATGACAGACTTTGGATAACCTAAATTTTGCAGAGTAAGAGAGCTTTGGGGTGGTCAATACTACAGGTAAGAAAGGTAAAGATGTAGATTAATGTTTTAATGACAGATTATTTGAGGCTGGTGCAGAGTGGATCAATATTTGGGTATGGTAAATGGCAGTCATTTTGATAGGATGGGTATGAGGCCCAATCATAACTTAAAATGAGTTATTACATTGAAGTTGTCTTGCCCCATTTCTGACCATTGCAGAAGGGATTAATGGAATCCTTCCTGGCAGCAGTCATGTCTGGCATTAGGAATTTGTTATTAACAACATTGCTTTGAACAAAATGGGGAGAAAAAGGCTGAAAAGTCTGTCAAAGGCAACAATTTGGTGATATCTATATTAACCTTTCAAACCAAGATGTATAGTTATAATTATTATTGTTGATAATCTCCATTTATTCAATTTAATGTTGTAGATGATTGGCATCCAGTTACTGTAGTACCAATGCCGTAAAGAATATGAAGGAACAAGCAGGTCAAGTATGCTTGGAAGTATCAGAATTTAGCAGGATTTGGCTCTAGATCAGTGGTTCCCAACCTGGGATCCACAGACCCCTTGCTTAATGGTATTGGCCCGTGGCGTAAACAGCCTTGGGAAAAAGTTGGCATGATAGCAAGTTTGATGAACTGAAGAGAATTATTCACAAGGAATTGGAAGGAATCCTTTAGCTTCCTTGTTCTGTTTTGAAGGTAGGACAGATTTTTTTATTCAACCCGTTGAAGAATGTTGCATGTAAGGTAAACAATTAAAGTTTAGTTTTGTTTGTCACATGTACATTGAAGCATCACATCATTCAGCAGTGAAATGAGTTGTATGCATCAAATCAAGCCAGTGCGGTTGTGCTGGACAGTCGCTAGTGTCGCCAGGCTTCTGGTGCCAACATAGAATGCCTGCAGCTCACTGACCTGACGGCGTGATGTGAGAGGAAACTGGAGTTGGAGGAAGCCCATGCAGTCATGGGGAGGATCCTTGCAGGCAGCGGCAGGATTTGAACCCGAATGGGTGATCACTAGCGCTGTAAAGCGATGCACTAACCTCTATGCTACTCTGCCGCCCTAACATAACATAACTGTATTAACAGAACTGGAATTGTAAACTGGATCCCTGAAAGCACAACTGTTATATTTTCTTAAAAAGCACAAAAACTCAGGGAACTTTGTTATAAATAATTTCAGCTCTACGTTATTTTGATGCCTTGTAATTATCATTAGTCTACCTCTGTAGGTAACTAAGATGTTGAGGAAGATGTACTCAATTAATCTGCCCACTATATCTGGATTAGAACACTGTCATAGTTGAACACAGCAATTCCTTTTCAACATTAAGCCATTGAAATCCCCTTTGGATGAGCCAGTACACTGGTAAGCTAAGAAGGTTGTTGAAAATAAAATGCAGAAGATTGGTTGAACTTTCACCATTGTTTCTTAACTCATAGGTGCTGCCTGACCCGCTGAGTTCCTGCAGTATTTTGTGTGTGTTTCTCTGGATCTCCAGCATTTGCATAACCTCTTGTGTTTTACAATGGTCAGCCGGATTTCAAAGATCAATAAATTATTCATCAGGAATACTAACAAGCTTTTGTGCATTTCAGGTTTGGATAAGAGATCAATTCTGCTTTTTTAAGGAAGTTCACAAGCTCTTATGAATATTATGTTTAAAATCTGTTCCCATTATTACTAGCAGTTTAACTTTGTGCTTGATATCTGCTTAATAAGAGGCTTAATTGCTTAGGAACATTGAGCTGTGTTTTCTCAATCTCTTTGTTAGAACAGGGTGCTATTTTGATCATGATGACAGAAAAATGTGGTGGGTTTTGGTTCAGTATCATGAGAATTTCATCTTCTTCCATCTATGAACTTCAAAGCTATAGCTGATGTCAGCACAATCATGAGTCTTGTGCAAAAACGTCAAAAAAGCAGTTTTTATGTGGTTGAAAATCTCAAAGGAATTTGGCAGAGAGTTCAACAACATGAGTTATGAAATTCTTGGGTTTTAAGGTGTTACTGCTCCACCTATATCTGATCTAAAACTTTGTACAGAGTTAATTTTGTTTCTTTTGTAATTGTCAAATTGTTTGTTGACATAATGGCAAGTTGTATCTTAAAGCATAAAAATCTAACTAAAATGAGTTGTTTTTTGCTGCAGTTTGCAAAAGTGTTTGTAAGAATATGGTGACAAATTATTGGTTTGGTCTCAGCTCTATGTAGATGACAAGCAGTAGCACTAGTTATTATCAATTGCGCTATTATACTGTATTACATGATTTATGGTGCTTTGTTATCATTTGATAGTGGATCTTATGAAAGAATATATCGTATCAAACACTATAATAATTTTTTATACATTCCTATGAGCAAAGTATCTCAAGTATCAGCAGTAACCCAACTGCTGGCAACCCTTCAGTTGACTTGAGATTATAAGACATAGAATCAGAATTAGGCTATTTGGCCCATTGAGTCTGCTCTGCCATTCGATCATGGCTGATCCTTTATGCTGAAGCGATCTGGGCAAGTAGTTGTCCCCTTTATGTTCATTCCATTTTGCGCAGACACTACACTGTAGACACTATGCAACATTCTTCAATAGCTTGAAATAGAATATTTAAAATTCAATGGTATTTTATGCAAGTTGGATTGCTAACAAACCATAAAAAGAACTAATAATCTGATGTAACAATATAACCTAGCTTTGGCACAAATGATGTATCATTTTTAATACACTTTTTCAATAATAAAAATTCCATATGGTAATTTTAGATATTAAGAAGTTCAAGTGAACTTGCTGTGTTTTGTAACTCCCAAACATAACAACTAATTGAAAGAAAAACATGGAGCCAGGGATAATATATCCAGTTCTGTTTATACATTAGCGAGGCATGCACTTATATTGTGAAGAATAAGGACATATGCCATTCACGTACTTTTACATGTAACCCATAATGAATTATGTAAACAACAATGAATGCTTGTTGAAACAATATATTTCCAGTATTACTTAAATATTACCAAAATGTTAAATACACAACACTCCTCCCTCCTGTTTTTCCCATGTACAAGCCCATTGTGCTCGTTGGTTATTGTATTTCACTTACGAATGTCATTCCCACAGGAATTGCCTTTTCTCCACTATAAGTTCTGCAGCATTTGGTTCAGTATATTTGAAATGCAATTCAAGCTTATTTGTGGAATGACTGAAACTACCGAGCCAGTGTCCAAAGCCATTTTCATTAATATGACGTTCACTTCTGGAGTAAGCCATATTGCTTCTCTGTTGTTACTTTCCACATTGCAAATCTCAGGGGTACCTAATCCTATGTCACTCTCATCATTATTAGATTTTTCAGCAACAGCATGCAGGTTAAAAAGAATCAGGTTTATTATCACTAGCATGTGACAGGAAATTTGTTAACTTAGTAGCAGCGCTTCAATGCAATACATAATGTAGAAGAAAAAATAATAAATCAGTAAATCTTATTCAGCATTCTTTATACAGTATACATATATTGAATAGATTAAAAATCGTGCAAAAAACAGAAATGCTATATATTAAAAAAAAGTGAGCTAGTGTCCAAGGGTTTAATGTCCATTTAGGAATTGGATGGCAGAGGGGAAGAAGCTGTTCCTGAATTGCTGAGTGTTTGCCTTCAGGCTTCTGTACCTCCTACCTGATGGTAACAGTGAGAAAAGGGCATGCCCTGGGTGCTGGAGGTCCTTAATAATGGACGCTGCCTTACTGAGACGCCGCTCTCTGAAGATATCCTGGGTACTTTGTAGGCTAGTACCCAAAATGGAGCTGACTAAAATTACAACCTTCTGCAGCTTATTTTGGTCCTGTGCAGTTGCACCCCCATACCAGAGAGTGATGCAACCCATCGGAATGCTCTCCGATGTTCATCTGTAGAAGTTTTTGAGTGTATTTGTTGACATAGCAAATCTCTTCAAACTCCTAATGAAGTATAGTCACTGTCTTGCCTTCTTTATAACTACATCGATATGTTGGGACCAGGTTAGATCCCTTGACACCCAGGAACTTGAAACTTTTCACTCTCTCCACTTCTGATCGCTCTATGAGGATTGGTATGTGTTCCTTCGTTTTACCCTTCCTGAAGTCCACAATCATTTCTTTTGTTTTACTGATATTGAGTGCCAGGTTGTTGATGCGGCACCAGTCTGCTAGTTGACATATCTCACTCCTGTACGCCCTCTCGTCACCACCCTAGATTCTACCAACAAATTTATAGGTGGTATTTGAGCTATGCCTAGCTACACAGTCATGGGTATATAGAGAGTAGAGCAGTGGGCTAAGTACACACCCCTGAGGTGCACCAGTGTTGATTGTCACCGAGGAAGAGATGTTATCACCAATCTGCACAGATTGTGGTCTTCTGGTTAGGAAGTCGAGAATCCAGTTACAGAAGGAGGTACAGAGGCCCAGGTTCTGCAACTTCACAATTAGGATTGTGGGAATGATGGTATTAAATGCTGAGCTATAGTCGATGAACAGCATCCTGACGTAGGTGTTTGTGTTATCTAGGTGGTCTAAAGCTGTGTGGAGAGCCATTGAGATTGCATCTGCCATTGACCTATTGTGGCGGTAGGCAAAATGCAATGACTCCAGGTCCTTGCTGAGGCAAGAGTTCAGTCTAGTCATGACCAACCTCTCAAAGTATTTCATCACTGTAGATGTGAGTGCTGCTGGGCAATGGTCATTAACGCAGCTCACATTATTCTTCTTAGGCACTGGTATAATTGTTACCTTTTTGAAGCAAGTGGGAACTTCTGCCCATAGCAGTGAGAGGTTGAAAATGTCCTTGAATATTCCCACCAGTTGGTTGGCACAGGTTTTCAGAGCCTTACCAGATACTCTATCAGGACCTTCCACCTTGCAAGGGTTCACTCTCTTTAAAGACAGCCTAACGTCAGCCTCTGAGACAGAGATCACAGAGTCATCAGGTGCAGCAGGGATCTTCACAGCTGTAGTTGTATTCTCCCTTTCAAAACGGACGTAGAAGGTGCTGAGTTTATCTGGTAGTGAAGCATCACTGCCATTCATGCTATTGGGTTTCGCTTTGTAGGAAGTAATGTCTTGCAAACCTTGTCAGAGTTGTCGTGCATCCAGTGTTGCCTCCAACCTCATTCGAAATTGTCTCTTCGCTCTTGAAATAGCCCTCCGCAGTTCATACCTGGTTTTCTGGTACAGGCCTGGATTGCCAGACTTCAATGCCACAGATCTAGCCTTCAGCAGATGACATACCTCCTGGTTCATCCACGGCTTTTGGTTTGGGAATGTGCCGTAAGTCTTTGTAGGCACATACTCATCCACACAGGTTTTAATGAACAACTGCAGCATACTCATCCAGGTTTGAAGGTGAATCCCTGAATACATAGTGCTCTTTTTCACACTTTAACTTGACTTTTTACCTTTTTCTCTTCACTGTGCAGACTTACTTTTGTCTGCCTGACATGCTCTTTGTATGTGTCCTATTTGTTGCATTCTCTGCAAGTTTCACCTTTAAACCTGCATTGGTTTGGTGCGTGTGAGCTGTGAGCTCCTGCCACAATGGTAATACAATTTGTTTGGCCAGGCAGATTTCTGTTTAGACAATGTGGTTTTGTCGCCCTCACTTTCATTCCTGCCTGCAACTCACTTGCGTCTCTGCAGTTTCCATTGATACAGTGATTTCAACTGCTCTTTTAAATGTGAGTTAGGCTTCAATTAGGAGCCGTTGCTGAAAGCTTTCTTGTAAGATTCTATAAACTAAACAATCTCTCAGTGCGTCATTAAGCCCATCACTGAACTGACAATGCTCATACAACCTCTTCAGTTCAGCTACATAATCTGAAATGGATTCCCCTTCCTGCTGATTCCACTCATGAAACCTAAAGGGTTCTGCAATCAACAATGGTTTCTGTTCTAAATGCTCCTACATTATTTCCACAGTATCAGCAAAGCCAATGTCGGCTGATTTGGTTGGTGTAGTTAAACTTCTAAGCAAAATGTATGCTCTTCCACCAAATACACTCAGCAGAACTGGCACTCGATTCTCATTAGCTATTTATTTCAGTTGCTTCAAGATGCTGCTCAATTCTTTCAGTATACATCAGTCAGTTATCTGTTGTGCAGTCGAATAAGTCTTTCTTTCCAATGTAGCTAGCCATTTCTGCTCTTTTACTTATGATTATTAACACCCAGTATTGACTGTCCATCTTACTCCTCTCACGAAGAACATATGCTGCTCCAAAGGGGAAAAAAAAAGCAGGCTGTGTTTTTACTTTAAAGTTAGAAGTCTCACTGTGCTTCAACAGGTAGGTAGTAGGTAGTCAGCTCAGGTTCATTTTAAAAGTTACTCATCACCACTGTTATGTATTGCAGAAAAACTAAAGAAAAACATGGAGCCGAGGATAGCATGCGTCATTTTATTTTTACTTAAGCAAGGCACGCACTTAATGACGTGGTGGTGTAATGATGTTTGCTATTCACGTACTTTTACATATAACCCATAATGAATTATGTAAACAACAAAGAATGTTTAATCAAACTATATATTTACAATATTACTCAAATATTACTGAAATATTCAGCAGTTTCAGTCACACGAATGTTGTTAATCCTTGCCTTAGCTCAGCACATCATCTGCAAAAATGTTCAACTCTGGCTTAGCTATAAAATGCTTTCCTGGTTGGCCACTCTTGTTACCTCCTTGTTAAGGGTCAATCATGCAGTGGTTAGATTTTCTGGATTAGCAGCTAGAGCTTTGGGCAATTGATAGAGATATGCAAATTCAAGTACCACCATGACAGTTGGTGAAATTTAAGTAGTTAAGTAAATCTGGAATTTAATAATAACTAGTAACACTTAACTGTAAATCTCCTGGATTGCTTTGTAAAAAGGGGGAGAAAATTTCCACAGTTTTGACTATGTAATCTAGACAGGACAATTTAATTTACACTAACTGCTTTTTGCAGTTCAGGGGTCTAGACAATTGGCAAGAAGGTCAGTGATCTTGTATGAACATCAGTAAACAAATAAAAGCTTGAGATCATCCAAAGCTGCAATATCCATTGCTCCACTCATCAAGTCACAATCAACCATCTGTTGAAAAATAGATAAGAGCAGAACAATATCTCCTCACAACCTAAACAATTTCGTATCCTGCTGTGCTGGCTGGTCTACATTAATTTTCAATCTGACAGCACTTTAAATTTATCTTTCTTGTATTCTTATTCCTCCTTCAACCTGTAAACATCAATTTTTATAATGATCTCCATCCCTAAAAGCAACTTATCTTTTGATTTGTTGTATTCGGTACAATGTTTCTCACCCTCTGCATGCCACTTTGGCTGAACAAAAGAGCACTTTTAGTAATAGACTAAGACAACTGCACTGCTCCTAAGAGCATGAGATGAGGTCAGTCTTGCCCTTGGCCATTTGCTCTATAATGAGTCAATCTATAACTAGGGAAGTGATTACCCCCTCCTTTTAGACTGTCTGAGATAATTTTTATTTATTCTTTCTTGCATCTTTTATAATATTCATATATTTGTGCACTTATAATGCAAGTGTGACACTGCAATTTCCTGGGGTCTATAAAGCATCACACTCTGTCACTCTGTCACTCTGTCACTCTGTCACTCTGTCACTCTGTCACTCTGTCACTCTGTCACTCTGTCACTCTCTCACTCTCTCACTCTCTCACTCACTCTCTCTCACTCTCTCTCTGATTTACTTCATACCACACTTGGCGGTGGTACCTGAATTTTGGAATTGTTTCCTAAAAACATTTGTCCCTACCCTTCTCTCCTCCTGTGATGCTGCGTAACACTTAACAATTTACTAGATTTTGGTCACCATCTCTTAATGTGGTCAATATCAAATGTCATATTTTGTTTGATAATTGCTCTACAAAATGTTGTGTTGGTCTTGCTAGATTGATGCAAATAGCTATTTCCAAATGATTCATTTTATATTGTAAGAAACGCATGCAAAATTCTGGAGGAACTCAGCAGGTGAGGCAGCATCTATGGAAAAGAGTACAGTTGACGTTTCAGGCTGAGACCCTTCAGCAGGACCGGAGCAAAAAGATGAGTAGGTTTAAAAGATAGGGGGACGGGAATGAGAAATACAAGGTAATAGGTGAAACTTGGGGGAGGGGGTATGGATGAAGTAAAGAACTGGGAAGTTGATTGGTGAAAGAAACATAAGGCTGGAGAAGGGGGAGTCCAATAGGAAAGAACAGAAGGTCATGGAAGATAAAAAAGGGAGAATGACCACCGGGGGAGGCGATGGGCAGGCAAGGAGATAAGGTGAGAGAGGGAAAAGGGGGCATATTTTGTTTGATACGTGTTCTACAAATGGTTGTGTTGGTCGAATGACCCTTTCTTCTGTCTTCAACTATCCTCCTCTCCCTGGACGCCCTGCCCTGGTCTTCTGCCTGCTCTGGACCTTTTCATTGCCATCTGCCACCGGGACATCAACTGTCTTGACTTCAACACTTCTCTCTCCAATTCCGACCTCACTCCTTCCAAACGCTCTTCTCTCCACCTCTCCACACTAATCCTAACCTCACCATCAAACCTGCAGATAAAGGGGGTGCAGTAGTAGTCTGTTGGACTGACCCCTACCTTGCTGAGTCAAGGCAACACCTCTCAGATACCTTCCCTTACTTACCTCTTGGACAGAACTCCACTAAGAAGCACCAGGCCAATGTCTACCACACCATCCTGACCTTATTAACTCTGGGGATCTCTCATCCATTGCCAGCTACCTCATACTTCCTGCACCCTGCACACCCAGTTTCTACTTCTACCCAAGAGCATCAAAGCTGCCTCTCCAAATAGACCCATTGTTTCAGCTTGTTCCTACCCCACTAAGCTCATATCTGCATACCTCGACTCTGTTTTATTCTCCCCTACTTCAGTCCCTTCCTACATACATCTGTGACACTTCACAGGCTCTGGATCTTTTCAATGATTTCAAGTTCCCTGGCTCTCATCGTCTTATTTTCACTATGGATGCCCAGTCCCTGTACACCTCCACGCACCCCCCCCCCCCCCCCGCCAGGAAGACCTCAAAGCACTCTGTTTCTTTCTGGACTTGAATCCACCACCACTATTTTCCATCTTGCTGAGCGTCCTCTCTCTTAATAATTTCTCCTTTGGCTCTTCCCACTTCTTTCAAACAAAAGGTGTAGCCGTGGGCACACGCATGGATCCCAGCTACGCCTGCCTTTTTGTCAACTATGTGGAACTGTCTATGTTTCAAGTATACACTGGTTTCTCTCGCCATCTTTTCCTACACTACATCGACGCCTGCATTGGTGCTGTTTCCTGGAACCATGCTGAGCTTGTCGACTTCAATAACTTTGCCTCTAACTTCCAACCTGCCCTCAAATTTACCTGGTCCTTTTCCGACACCTCCCTCCCATTTCTCGATCTCACTGTCTCTGTCTCTGGATATCTACTGATCTTACTGATATCTATTATAAACCAACACACTCTCACAGTTACCTGTACTATACCTCTTCCCACCCTGTTACTTGTAAAAATGCCATCCCCTTTTCTCAATTCCTCCATCTCTGCTACATCTGCTCTCAGGATGAGGCTTTTTCATTCCAGAACAAAGGGATGTCCTTTTTCAAAGAAAGGGGCTTCCCTTCCTCCACCATCAACGCTGCCCTCAACCACATCTCTTCCATTTCATGCACGTCTGTTCTTACGCTATCCACCTGCCACTCTACCAGGGATAGGGTTCCTCCTGTCCTCATCTACCACCCCACCAGCCTCCGTGTCCAGCACATAGTTCTCCTAAACTTCTGCCACGTCTAACTGGATCCCACCACCAAACACATCTTACCCTCCCCCCCACTTTCTGTTTTCCACAGGAATCACTCCCTATGCAACTCCCTTGTCCATTCGTCCCTCCCCACTGATCTCCTTCCTGGCACTTATCCTTGCAAATGGAACAAGTTCTACACCTGCCCCTACACCTCCTCCCTCACTACTATTCTGGGCCCCAAACAGTTCTTCCAGGTGAGGGGTCATATACTGTGTCTGCTGTTTCCCATGTGGCCTCCTGTATATCAGTGAGAACCAACGTAGATTTGGAGACCATTTTGCCGAGCACCTACGCTCCGTCTGCCAGAAGAAGTGGGATCTCCCAGTGGCCACCCATTTTAATTCCATTTTCCATTCCCATTGCAATATGCCAATCCATGGCTGTTTTACTGTCAAGATGAGGCCACACTCAAGTTGGAGGAAGAACACCTTATATTCCGTCTGGGTAGCATCCAATCTGATGCCATGAACCTCAATTTCTCGAACTTCTGGTAATGCCCCCACCCCTCCCACCTCATCTTCACCATTCCCATCCCCTTTTCCCTCTCCCACCTTATCTCCTTGCCTGCCCATCACCCCCCTCTGCTGTTCCTCCCCCCTTCTTTTTTCCATAGCCTTCTGTTCTCTCTGTATCAGACTCCCCCCTTCTTTAGCCCTATATCTCTTTCACCAATCAATTTCCCAGCTCTTTACTTCATCCTCCCCCCCCAGTTTCACCCATCACCTTGTGTTTCCCTCTCTGCTCCCCCACCTTTCAAATCTACTCCTCAGCTTTTTTTCCTCCAGTCCTGCCGAAGGTTCTCAGCCCAAAATGTCGACTGTACTTTTTTCCATAGATGCTGCCTGGCCTGCTGAGTTCCTCCAGCATTCTGTGTGTGTTGCTTGGATTTCTAGCATCTGCAGACTTTCTCTTGTTTGTGTTTTAATATTGTAATTTTGATTTGAATTTCATTTGCCCTCGTGCCAGAATTGCCTTTATATATAGCATTTTATGTTTGATTGTGTTGATGTACACTTCTCTTGAATAATAAAACTCCATTCAAAATTTGTTGAAATCAAAACTGACTTTAGTGCAATGTTGGACTAAGTGTAGTATCAAAGATCCTTAATAAAAATCTGTAATTAGTGGGAATTTTTGGAATATTCCTTTGGCAGGTGTTGAACTTGAGTGAGAAAGACAGTTCATGTTATTGGAGGCATTTATTTTTCTTTATTTATTTATGGGATATGGATCCTGCTGGTAAGGCCAGTATTCACTGTCCAACACTTATCTGCCAAGATTGCTTGTGAAACTGTCTTGGGTGCAATGTTGTCAGCTGTTCTTGTGTTGATGTTCCATCCGTCAGAAGAGAGGACATTCACTGATAGTCGAAGGTTGAGTTTTTCATCATATGCACAAGGGCAATGAAAAAATCGCAGACATATGCCATCGTATAAACAGCATTCACAAGAAAAGCAAACATAAATTTTACACAAATTTTGAAAGAAAGAGCACAATTAGAACAAAAATAAAACGAAGTCCATTTTAGGGAGCGTGATCAAAGTGGTGATAGATTAAGGTTGATTTATACTTGTGCGTACTAGCTTACGCCACAGCCTACACAAGTGGGCTACGCTGTTGTGACTATTTATACTTGTGCGTTGGTGTGTCTGCATTGCTTTGCAATTCACTGCCAAAACGCTAGTTGGCGGTGGGGTTTCTATGCCACTGTGTTGAGCTTCTTCGTGTTGAAACTCAACACAAAGAAACTCAAACTTCAAACAATGGCGACTGAAACTGAAGGAGGGTGAATTTTCTGTGCTTGTCCAGCCACCGAGAGACATGGACGAGGAAATGCATTTCAAATATTTTTGGATGTCGGAAGGTAGATTTGGAGATTTGGTTCATTGTCTCCAACCATTTATTTTGCGTCAGTGTACACACAGTATACTCTGAGACTGGCAATCACCATTGGAGTTTTAGCTTCAGGTGGAAGTCAACAGGCTATAGCAGCTAGCTACAAACTGGCATCAAGCACAGGGTCCTCCATAATTTCGGAGGTCTGTAAAGCTTTATGGAAAGCATTGCAGCCAGAGTTCCTTCCCTGCCCTTCAGTCGCCCAGTGGCAAGCTATTGCAGCGTTGGAGGAAATGTGATGCTACCAAGCGGACCAATCACAGTTGTTGCGGTCTGTGACACCGCGACATGTAGTTACATTTTGGGAGAGGTGTGCATTAGGCTACAGTGTAGGGTTGGCGTAGAGTACAGCATAGGGTACGCTGCTACGCCGTACCTACGGTGTACATTTGACGCACAAGTATAAATCAGCCTTTAGAGTTGTGCAGGCTGCTTCAAGAACTAAATGGTTGAAGGGAAGTAGTTGTTCTTGAACTTGGTGGTCAGCCTTTAGGCTTCTATACCTCCTTCAGGATGATCACTGATCACAAAATATTCAATTCTGTTCATAGCTCCTTAGATAATGCAGTGGGACATTATTCTTGGTCGGGCTGATTCTTAAAAAAAACATAGAATTGTAAACAATAACCATTTCTAACAACAAAGTATCTGAGTAATTGAGGCAGACTGCGATTTTTGTCTGCCTCAATAAACCTGCATGTTACAAACTTCTTGATCAACCAAGCACAATAAATACTGAGGCTACAAAAGAAAGTTTTGTGTACCTTACAGAGTGATTTGTTTCCTAACACCCCAGGGTCTTTTCACCATTTGTAAGGCTGTGTTGAGGGATATAATGAATACGTTCTACTTGTTTGGCAAAGTACCACTTCATCAGCAGTCAAAGTCCTCGCCACAACTTAGGGCAAATAAGCCCATTTGATTTACTCATAATCCACAACCCCAAAGATTCACTCTGCCCATCATGAGCCCGCCATTTTTCGTTCAGGCGGCTATCTCGACACTTTCCAATTCGGTCAGTTCTGCTGCCTAGAAACTAAGACAGCAGGCGCTTGAGAACAGCAGCTCCTGCAAGCAAAAGGGAGACACGAGGAATTCTGCAGATGCTGGAAATTCAAGCAACACACATCAAAGTTGCTGGTGAACGCAGCAGGCCAGGCAGCATCACTAGGAAGAGGTACAGTCAACGTTTCAGGCCGAGACCCTTTGTCAGGACTAACTGAAGGAAGAGCTAGTAAGAGATTTGAAAGTGGGAGGGGGAGGGGGAGATCCAAAATGATAGGAGAAGACAGGAGGGGGAGGGATGGAGCCAAGAGCAAAAGGGAGAGAGGGCCACTGAGCCTTATCAGATATTAAAGATTAACTTTATTTGTCACACGTACATCAAAACACGCAGAGAAATGTGTCGGTTGCGTCAAAGCAAATTAGTGAAGATTGTGCTCGGTAGCCCTCAAGTGCTACCCCGTTTCCGGCACCAAAGTAGCATCCCTGTAACTAGCAAATCCTCGCCGTATGTCTTTTTTGGAATACGAAAGGAAACGGAGCACCCAGAGGCAACCTGTGCAGTCATGGGGAGACCGTACAGGCAGTGGGGGATCCTTGAAGGTGGAAGCTGCTTTTCTGAGGCACTACGCCTTGAAGATGTCTTGGAAACTACAAGAGGCTGGTAATTATGGAGCTAACTAATTTTACAACACACTGCAGCTTACTACAATCCTGTGCAGTAGTCCCCTCCCACCCCAACCCCATACCAGAGGGTGATGCAGCCAGTCAGAATGGCGTATTTGTAGAGGTTTTTCAGTGTTTTTGGTGACAAATCAAATCTGCCCAAACTTCTAATGAAATATAGCCACTATCTTGCCTTCTTTATAGCTGCGTGGATACGTTGGGTAAACGTAGATCATCAGCGATATTGACACCCAGCAATTTGAACTTGCTCACTCTCTCCACTTCTGATTCTCTCTGTGAGGATTGGTTTGTGTCACTTCATCCATAGTCAGCTCTTTGGTTTTGCTGACTCTTGAGTGCAAGCTTGTTGTTGTGACACCACTCGACTAGTTGGTATATCCTCTCATAACCATCTGAGATTCTGCCAACTATCATCAAATCTACAGATGGCATTTGATCTCTGCCTAGCCACGCAGTCCTGGGTATACAGAGAGTATCACAGTGGGCTAAGCACACATCCCTGAGGTGTGCCAGTGTTGATTGTCAGCGAGGTGGAGATATTATTACCACTATTCACAGATTGTGGTCTTCTGGTAGGAAGTCAAGGATCCAGTTGCAGAGAGAGGTACAGAAGCCTAGGTTCTGTAGCTTTTCAATTAGGACTGTAGGAATGATGGTGTTAAATACTTTGGCCCAAAGTCTTGAGTTAGTGTCTGGGTCAGGGTACAGATCAGAAGCCAATATTGGGATGAGAAAAGGAAACAAGGGAGCTGCTTAAGGTGCTGGAGTCAGAGGCAAGAATGGTGGTTGGGAAAAGAGGAAAGTTGTTTAAATGTGGTGCTGGGGGTATCCATACCAGAGTTATGGCATGAATGAGGAGTTAGAATCAAGTTGGAGATTTGGGAGAGAGGAAGCTGGAGTTGAGGTGGAGATAGGGAGAGATTCTGGGTCAGAAATAGAGTCTAGGCAAGCAAATTGAGCTGATGCAGTCAGGCTGCCAGCGATGGTGGTCATTTTGGGTAACAATGTGTAAGGGAGATTGTGATGGGCCTGCTGATAATGGTCGACATAAGGTGATGGTGATAAGTAAAGAAGCCTGCTTGAGTGGAACCTGTTTAGAGAGTAGTCCTATTCAAACCTGTTTCCTTCACTCACTGTTTTATCTACATGCTGTGCAGATAAGTACTCTAGGTGCAGTATTGGGATACCTTAAAGATGCAAGGAGCTATCTGACTACATTTGGGGTATTTCTGTCCCAGTGGATGGAATGGGAGGGTGAGCAGGTAGGAAAGAACATATCTTTGAATCTAAATCTAATTGATGAAGTATACATTCTCACACAATGGAAGTGCCCCGGCATGTTATTTGGCTAACAGAATATTCAAATGAGTTGGGTTACCTTCTGTAGAGCTGATTTTAAAGGGGATGTTCACAGTTCTTTGCTACCATTAGAACCAGATCAGCATCAATCCTGCTGCTGAACCAGCTGTTGAGGAGAGTCATAATCAATCAAAATGGAAGCAAGGTCCCTCCGCGACTCCCTGTTCCACACGTCCCTCCCCATGGATCACCCACCTGGCACTTAACCGTGTAAGTGTAAGTGCTACACCTGTCCCTACACCTCCTCTCTTGCCACCATTCAGGGCCCCAAACAGTCCTTCCAGGTGAAGGCAACACTTCACTTGTGAGTCTGTTGGGGTCATCTATTGCATCTGGTGCTCACGGTGCGACCTCCTCTACATTGGTGAAACCCGACGCAGATTGGGGGACCGCTTCGTTGAGCACCTCCGCTCCATCCGCCACAACAAACAGGATCTCCCGGCAGCCACCCACTTCAACTCTGCTTCCCATTCCCATTCGGATATGTCCATACATGGCCTCCTCTACTGCCATGATGAGGCTAAACTCAGGTTGGAGTAACAACACCTCATATACTGTCTAGATAGTCCCCAGCCCTTGATATGAACATAGAATTCTCCAACTTCTGGTAATTCTCTCCCCCTCCCTTCCTCTATCCCTATGTCACTCTGCCCCTCCCCCAGCTGCCTATCACCCCACTTATGGTTCCGCCTCCTTCTACTACCCATTGTGTTTTCCCCTATTCCTTCTTCACCTTTCCTGCCTATCACCTCCCTGCTTCCCCTCCCCCACCTCCTTATCTTTCCCCTTACTGGTTTTTCACCTGGAACCTTCCAGCCTTCTCCTTCCCACCCTCCCCCCACCTTCTTTATAGGGCCTCTGCCCCTTCCCTCTACAGTCCTGACGAAGGGTTCCAGCCCGAAACGTTGACTGATCGTTTCCACGGATGCTGCCCAATCTGCTGAGTTCCTCCAGCGTGTTGTGAGTGTTGCTTTGACCCCAGCATCTGCAGAGTATTTTGTGGTTAGGAAGCAAGTTCTTCAGTCTTATGCTGACCATCAAGCAAGGTTTACACTAATCCTGCCTTATTCAGAATCAGAATCAGTTTTACTGTGGAATTTGTTGTTTTGTGGCAACAGTACAGTGCAATACATTAAAAAATCACTATAAGATTACAATAAGGTGTATGAAAAATAAAGAAATACTGCAAACACAGAGCAAAATAGTGAGGTCGTGTCCACGGAGCATTCGGAAATCTGATGATGGAGGGGAAGAAACTGTTCCTAGAGTGTTGAGTGTGGGTCATCAAGCTCCTGTACATGCTGCTTAATTGTAATAATGAGAAGACGACATGTCCTGAATGATGAGCATCCTTAATGATGGATGCTGCCTTCTTGAGGCAGCTCCTTTTGAAGATGTCCTCGTTGGTAGGGAGGCCAGTGCCCATGATGGAGCTGGCTGAATGTACAACCCTTTGTGGCTTTTTGATCCTGTGCAATTCACTCTCCCCCCCCCGCCCCCCACTTATACCAAACGGTGATGCAGCCAGTAAGAATGCTGTCCATGGTACATCTGTAGAAACGTGTCTTTGGTGATGTACCAAATCTCCTCAAACTCCTAATGAAGCATAGCTGTTGCTGTGACTTCTTCGTGATTGCGTCAATATGCAGGCCCAGGATAGATCCTCGAAGGAACTTGAGCCTCTTCACTCTTTCTACTGCTGACTGCTTGATGAAGACTGTTGTCTGTTCTCTCGACTTCCCCTTCCTGAAGTACACCAATTCCTTGGTCTTACTGACATTGAGTGCAAGGTCGTTTTTGTCACACTACTCAACCAGCCAATCTATTTCACACCTGTACAGATCCTTTTCATTATCTGAGATGCTGCCAATAGCAGTTGTGTCATTGGTGAATTGAAAGATGGCATTTGAGTTGTGCCTAGTCACACAATCGTAAATGCAGCGAGCAAAACTCCACTCACATAGGAACAGAATTAGGCCATTCAGCCCATCGAGTCTGCTCCACTGTTACATCATGGCTGATTTCTTCTCCATCTGAACTCCATTCTCCCGCTTTTTCCTCGTAACTTTTGATACCTTATCAAACTCCACTTTAAATATACCAAATTATTTGCCTCTCCAGCCATCTTTGGCAATGAATTCCACAGATCCACCACCCTCTGATTAATAAAAAAAATCCTCCTCTGTTCAAAAGGGATGTCCTTGTATTTTGAGGCTGTGCCTTCTGGTCCTAGACTCTCCCACTACAGCAAATATTCTCTCCATGTCTTCTCTATCTAAGCCTTGCAATATTAAGTAGATTTCAATGAAATGCTGCCTCAGTCTGAACTCCAGTGAGTACAGACCCAGAACCATCAAGCACTCTTCACTCCCAGGATCATTTTCATGAACCTCCTCTGTACCCTGTCTAATGCCAGCACATCCTTTCCACTATTTGCAGAGGCAGTTTACAGTGGCCATCTAACCGAACAGATACATCTTTGGGATATTGGACCAAACCAAGTACTAACAGGAAATCACATGGCAGACATCCCACCTCTCCCGGAAGTTCCGGGAGTCTCCTGCATATGAGTAGTGGCTCCCTGATGCCCACAAATTATATACAATATCACGGAAATCAATTTTTTGAGAGTGAGCGAAAGCAAGAGAGAGCACGCGAGTGAGAGAGCGAGAGAGAAAGAAAGCAAGTGAGAGTGCGCGAGTGAGAGAGCGAGAGAGAAAGAGAGAAAGCAAGCGAGAGCACGCGAGCGAGAGGGCAAGAAAGAGAGAAAGCGAGCGAGAGAGAAAGCAAGCAAGAGCGAGAGAGAAAGCAAGCGACAGCGCGAGAGAGCGCATAAGCGACCACGAGAGAGAGAGAGAGAGAGAGAGAGTGCGAGCGCCCCATGGCAGAGTGTTCCAAAAAAAAAAGAAAATATAAAACATACATCACCCCAGACTACACTAAAGTGTGCCCTTGCCTAATAGGGGTCAAAATAATGACAGTAGTATTTGCAACAGTGACTTTTCTATTGCCCATGGTGGGTTAAGACTGTAAAAGACACGTTGAGGTAAGTTTAACAGGTGTCATTCATTCATTAGCAAGGCTAACGATATTTAAACTAGTTGGCCAGCTGCTAAGGAGCTACTCTATTGCAGACATCGCACATCTCCCAGAAGTTCCGGGAGTCTCCCGCAAATTGATGGTGCTACCTCCCTGAAATGAGTTTTTGCAGGATGGGATGTCTGACATGGGCACAAATGACACCACACGGATAGTATTGGAAATCAGGATTGAGTGCAGGCTACTGAAACAGACTGGCTGCGACACTGTGCGGCAGTCTGTGAATTAGACTAGCTCCTGCACTTTAGGTAGGCAGGATTGTTACATTTGAAGTGGAGTGGCTTTCTTTAAATCTTTTTCACCTGCCTCTCTATCAGCATAGTAAAACCAAGAGACCTCAACAGGAGTAGAGAACATTGTATTTTTGCACATTATGCAAATTCACTGTGAACGTATAACAAATGCAGTTATGCATGAATATAAAGTTAAGAAAATAAGTCTTTCAAGGAGTGAAAGAGGCAGTTACGAATTGCTGTGCAATCGGATGCTTTGTTTGTCTCATTCCACCTGTAACTAAATATTTGGATTAGTCCAGCAATAAGTGTGTAGTAATCATCAGTTCTTTCTTTCTTTCTCCCTAGGCCTCCCATCCCATGATCCTCTCATATCCCTTTTGCCAATCAATTTTCCAGCTCTTAGCTCCATCCCTCCCCCTCCTGTCTTCTCATATCATTTTGGATCTCCCCCTCCCCCTCCCACTTTCAAATCTCTTACTAACGCTTCTTTCAGTTAGTCCTGACGAAGGGTCTCGGCCCGAAACGTCGATGGTACCTCTTCCTATAGGTGCTGCCTGGCCTGCTGCGTTCACCAGCAATTTTTATGTGCGTTGCTGTCAGTTCTTTGTTCTTACTTTTGTTGGAAGTTAGCAATGGAATTATGAAAATATGTTCATGTTTTGACTGGTACCCGAAATATATTTTATTTATTCCTGTTGCACCAAAGAAAAGTTCACATTCTCATTCAAGTTTAATTGTCATTTCAACCATACACGAATCCCCATGATTGTAGCCAAATGAAACAGCGTTACTCCAGGGCCATGGTGCAACATGCAGTACCTGCCGTTACACGCATCACAGGGCACACATGAATAGCAAACACATATATCAGGAAAATATAGTCACACAAAAATATATAGTCCAAGACCCCGAGTTCATAAATGTTGCAGACGTCTGGAAACAAACACAATACAGCTTGTTTTCCACTGAGCGAACGCTGGGGGGCAGCACTGGCTCCAGCTGATATGCCGTGCCACACTACCTCCGGTAGAGCGCATCGTCTCCAACGCCTCTCTCCTGGGCAGCTGTAATTGGGCGACACTGCAGCTTGAGACCTACTCCTCGCTGTGACCGTGCAACTTCACCACTGACTGCCCCTTCTGTCCATCAGTAAATCAGTGAATCAGACTTGCAACATCCCACATTAACAACGTCCAACAGGGTCTTACGATAGCAAGAAAAGTGACTAAGACAATCATTTGCTGTTAGACTGCACACCACCTTCACGCACCAACTCCTGCAACGCTCTCTGGTGCAGGCAGCAGCATGATACGCACCAAGTCCAGCATCTTCAGTTTCTCTGCCAATGAGCTACTCGCTAATAGGGTAGACCTGCACTACTTTAAGTTCTTAATGTCCAGCTGGGTCTTTCGATGGTAAAAATATGTTCAAAAAAGGCACTAACACCTTTGGTTTACGCAGTAGAGGCCGCTGCAATCAGGCACGTCGCCATCTTACTGGAAGAAGGTAAGAGAGTACACTTGTCCACAAGGGTAACAGTGAAAAGTCCAGTCAATCACCAACACTAAGGTGAGCATTATTCTGAATACTTTAGTAAGTGTAAGTTGATTTTATCGAAAGCTAACACAGATCCTCAAGGTAGAGCACGCCATCAACCTGACCCACTGGTATGTGCTGCCACTGGTACTCAAAGCCCTTTATTGAAGAGGTACACAACAATTGTAATAGTTTAAGGAAAAGTGTTTCCTTTCATTTAGTAAGTTGGTCTCTTGCATGTTGTGTGCTCTGTTTGTTAGAGAACAAGCGAGAAGGCAGCAGATGTTCTCTGTTGAATACAAGGGGTGCATTTATGTGCAGTGACTGATGGGGAAGTGAAGATAGAATCTCTTGTGTTGCATTTGTGGAAGGAATGTGGTGTTTTGGACAAGCCTCAGCAAGGGTCTGACACTTGTATTAGCTCGCAGGGGAGGGAGGGAGAAACAGGTGTGCAGAGACACATGGTCAGGGGTTTCTCACAGAGAAAGGACCACTTTGTTTGCATTTTTTTCATCTCTTTAGATTTGAGGTTAAAATACTTTCTCAATTTACTTCTGAATCATGTTAACAAAGCAACATGGCCCAATCCATCAAACAAGAAAAGTATTTAACCTGCTGCCCTCTGTTAATTAAAACCTATGATTATTGAAAACTTGCTCAAGCATTCCCAGAGCCAATAATGTTTAAGGCAAGTTTGAGAAATACACTGCCAAGGCTTTTAAAAGTATGTAAAGTTTATTTTGAACCTACTGTAGTGCAACGCAAATGCAGAACCTGGGAAATCAGAGTCATTGTACTTAAGTGGAGAAACCTCCTGCTCAACAAATTGGGGTAAGGGGAAGAATAGAAAACCTATTTCTAGAAGGCAGATAATGGTCTCGTTTCTCTGACTGATTGTTTAATGGAGCTTTTGCGAGTCTGGCAGTTTAAAGTTTCACAGCTGAACTTTTAGTGGGAGATAGGGGACTGACGGCTAACAAGGGCTTTAGAACATAGAACATTACAGCACAGTGCAAGCCCGACTGTTGTTCCTATCTTTAACTTACTCTGAGAGAAATCTAATCCTTCCTTTCTACATAGCCCTCCATTTTTCTATCATTCGTGTGCTTAAGAGTTTCACCCAGGTACTTGCCTCTATCACCATCCCTGTCTCCCTGCTCAATGTGCACACCACGCTCTGTATAAAAAAAAACCTGACCTCTAACATCCCCTCTATACTTTCCTCCAATCACTTGAAAATCGTGCCCCCTCATATTAGATTTGTCTGCCCTGGGAAAAGGTATCTGGCTATTTACTCGATGTATGCCTCTTCTAGTACCAAGGTAGAATGTACATAACATTTGCAAAATAGATTCAAATAAAACAGTACTGTTCCTTCTAAGGGAACTAGCAATATCACAAACAAAAAGCCAGCATATAGATTGTAGTACATAGTTTATTGTAATATTGTTTCTACTCTATCCACTTGCCACTGAGAAATGTGGAAGCTGGGCAGAGCTGTGCAGCTTCCATCATATCCAGTCGGAAGTGTTCAGAGCTGAATCAATGTGTGAGGTAACTCCAGTGTCAATGGCTGCAGTCTCAGCATCAGTGTGCAGCCCCAAGTTTCACGTTTCAGTTGCGACCCTTGACCAAGCCCACCCGACATTGGTCTCACAGGCAGCCCCTCCACAGCAAACTCTGGGGAGATTTTATGCCTTTCATCCTGCAGTGCTGGGAACATGGCATGAATCCCAGCTGGCATGTTCCTGGCACAGTGGCATGGAAGGCTTGGATTCTTGCCAGGTTCCTGGCTTGGCAACATGCTGCCTTAGCAGATGTTTTTTCTAAGGTGTGGGGGTGGTGTTCATGCCTATTAGTGTTTGCCCTGGTGGATCAAGAGCTTCGTAATGAATCAGCATTGCATGGTGGTTATGCTAAGTGTGCTTCCAGTGCATAGCAGAATGATTATCAGTGGTATTACTGGAAAGACAAAGTGCTTCTTGAAATTTCAGATGGAATTGGTCATGGTGATTGATATCAGAAAGTACTTCAGAAGGTCTGGGGGAATTTAGTTTCTCAAAAAAATAATAATTCTATTATTCTCACAAACATGAGGAAGTGCGGTGTAATTCTATCCCCTGAGCCAAAAATATGTGTTCTAAAAGCTAAAAATATCATTGACACTTGGTAATTTTACAAAGCCCTACATATAATGGGTTGCAACACACATAAAAATTGCTGGTGAATGCAGCTGGCCAGGCAGCATCTATAAGAAGAGGTACAGTCGATGTATTGGGCCGAGACCCTTCATCAGGACTATAATATAATGGATTGGGTTCTTAGTTGAAATTCCACGCAGTTTACAAGAGGAGAGGGTGATAAAACCTGAACCAAATGAAATTACTTTGCACCAGCTACAGGTTTCATAGTCATAGTCATAGTCATACTTTATTGATCCTGGGGGAAATTGGTTTTCGTTACAGTTGCACCATAAATAATAAATAGTAAAAGAACCATAAATAGTTAAATAATAATATGTAAATTATGCCAGTAAATTATGAAATAAGTCCAGGACCAGCCTATCGGCTCAGGGTGTCTGACCCTCCAAGGGAGGAATTGTAAAGTTTGATGGCCACAGGCAGGAATGACTTCCTATGACGCTCTGTGCTGCATCTCGGAGGAATGAGTCTCTGGCTGAATGTACTCCTGTGCCCACCCAGTACATTATGTAGTGAATGGGAGACATTGACCAGGATGGCATGCAACTTAGACAGCATCCTCTTTTCAGACACCACCGTGAGAGAGTCCGGTTCCATCCCCACAACATCACTGGCCTTACGAATGAGTTTGTTGATTCTGTTGGTGTCTGCTACCCTCAGCCTGCTGCCCCAGCACACAACAGCAAACATGATCGCACTGGCCACCACAGACTCGTAGAACATCCTCAGCATCGTCCGGCAGATGTTAAAGGTCCTCAGTCTCCTCAGGAAATAGAGACGGCTCTGACCCTTCTTGTAGACAGCCTCAGTGTTCTTAGACCAGTCCAGTTTATTGTCAATTCGTATCCCCAGGTATTTGTAATCCTCCATCATGTCCACACTGACCCCCTGGATGGAAACAGGGGTCACCGGTACCTTAGCTCTCCTCAGGTCTACCACCAGCTCCTTAGTCTTTTTCACATTAAGCTGCAGATAATTCTGCTCACACCATGTGACAAAGTTTCCTACCATAGACCTGTACTCAACCTCATCTCCCTTGCTGATGCATCCAACTATGGCAGAGTCATCCGAAAACTTCTGAAGATGACAAGACTCTGTGCAGTAGTTGAAGTCCGAGGTGTAAATGGTGAAGAGAAAGGGAGACAAGACAGTCCCTGTGGAGCCCCAGTGCTGCTGATCACTCTGTCGGACACACAGTGTTGCAAGCACACCTACTGTGGTCTGCCAGTCAGATAATCAAGAATCCATGATACCAGGAAAGCATCCACCTGCATCACTGTCAGCTTCTCCCCCAGCAGAGCAGGGCAGATGGTGTTGAACACACTGGAGAAGGCAAAAAACATGACCCTCACAGTGCTTGCTGGCTTGTCCAGGTGGGCAGTGTGGACAGGGCCAACAAACTTAACCTGTTCTTTAACAGATTTGACATTGTGACCCCTGCCCATCCCCCACATGAGCCATCTGTTGTCGGCCCCCAACCAACACATATTCCACTCTCCCCTCCTACCCCTCCTCACAGTCCCCCACCCTGCTCTCATGACTATACCCCTCCCCCACATGAAACCACCACGGTGGGCTTCACGGCTGAACAGGTGAGAAGACAGCTGAAACGTCTCAAGCCAAGCAAGGCTGCAGGACCGGATGGTGTCAGTACCAGGGTCCCCCGCTATCTGAAGGTAGAGCGTTCCTATGAAACGATTCGTAAGCCAGAATGTCGTAAAGTGAATAAGCAATTACCATTTATTAATGTGGGAAAAAATTTTGAGCATTCCCAGACCCAAAAAATAACCTACAAAATCATGCCAAATAACACATAAAACCTAAAATAACAGTAACATATAGTAAAAGCAGGAATGATATGATAAGTACACAGCCTATATAAAGTAGAAATACTTTTCTGCAGCACTGTCTAGCGCAGCTAAAATCTCGCAGAAGCGCTCTCGGCAGAAACACGGCGCAAGCGCTCTCGGCAGTGTGACGCCAAACCAAGCTATCGGACGATTGATGCTAATGAGAGAGATAAGAGAGACAATGGAGAAACATTCAAAATGCTAATAAGAGAGGAGAGAGGGATTAACGGAAAAGAAACACAATTCAGAATATTGACAGACCGGTTGCTTTGAACCTAAACTGTTTGAAGTTTGATGGACAGGTGATACCCCAGCAGGGGGATAAAAAGAGTAGGTTCGCTAAGGCACGGGACACCATGAGACAACGAGACCCTGGAAAGAGCAGCGTGCCCCCATAAGTGGTGGGAGTTTGGAGGTCCGGTTCGCGGGAACCGACCATAGGCTGACAGGGTGTAAAGGTACGAGCGGTGGGAACCTGGTGTGTGTGTCAGCCCTTGCCTGGGTGGCGGGTTCGCCGTGGAAGAACAATCGTATCCGGAACGGATGGGTCACAGTCGGTGACCACAGCGGAATAGAAGACATCAAAAAGGGTCTGCCCGAAACCAACTGTGAAGACATCAAAGGTCTGACTGAACCAAATTGCATCCCCGCCCCCCCATGGCACAGCAGCGATTACTGTGAACTATACTAAGCTGAACTGAACTCTGCGTCACTTAAGACTGATCATTTTACCCCTAGACTACGATAGAGCTTGGTTGACCCCTATTACCCTAGTTCTGTGTACATGTGTGTATTATCATTGCTAACCTGTTGCATTTATATCCTTACGATTAGAGTACTGTATTACTTATTTCTTTAATAAAACTTTATTAGTTCCTAGTAATCCAGCCTGCAACGAGTAGTCCATTTCTGCTGGTTTGGCAACCCAGTTATGGGGTACGTAACAGCAGAAACACTCTCTCCAGTAACCTTTAAGCTATGAAGCTGCCAAATAACACCAAATAACGCATAAAAATACACAGCCTATATAAAGTAGAAATAATGTATGTACAGTGTAGTATCACTGGAATCGGGAGGACTCCATTGAATTGCGGTTTCATCACAGTTAAACACTTGCTTATACGAATAACCACCCGACGCAATCGGCAATTGCCTCTGATCCGGGCTGACATTTACATGCCAGGTGGCACCTAATTAACTAGTTGATTTATTTTGGCTTTTTTCTTAAAGGTGTGCTGGGTGCATTCCAACTACCGCTGCACCGCTGCATTCTTCGCGGCAATGTATTGGTCCGCGGCCCGGAAGTTGGGGACCACTGCTTAAACTATGAAGCAGCCCTCGCCTCAGAAACCCATCAAACCACCCATGACTACCTTTAAATTCCACTTTCGCAACACTTTCAATCACCATCGTCCAGTGCTTTCTGTTTCAGCTTATTAAAAAGACTGACTGATTTCTCCTTAAGTATAAGAAAACTTAACGGAACCCCACGCTTTGTACACCCATCAATCCACTCAAGCAATAGACTTTCTATTTTATCCATTATTGGATGCCGACTAAGAGAGACCACTTTGCTACGAGCAGAACCAACAGTAACATTGGCAGCTTTCAAAATTCTTTCTCTGCGTAAAAGTAGTGCGAATGGTGGATGCAGGCAAGTTCAGTGCGCAGACAATGTCCTTATTTCGTTCACCACGATCAAAATGCTTAATTATGTCTAGTTTTACGCTAGGTATAACACCCTTACGAGCTGTTTTAGGCTCTTCCGATACCTTAGAACTCATCTTGCTAACGGATGCACAAAATAAATCGAGGTAAAGTCATAGTCATAGTCATACTTTATTGATCCCGGGGGAAATTGGTTTTTGTTACAGTTGCACCATAAATAATTAAGTAGTAATAAAACCATAATAATTAAATAATAATATGTAAATTATGCCAGGAAATAAGTCCAGGACCAGCCTATTGGCTCAGGGTGTCTGACCCTCTAAGGGAGGAGTTGTAAAGTTTGATGGCCACAGGCAGGAATGATTTCCTATGACGCTCTGTGTTGCATCTCGGTGGAATGAGTCTCTGGCTGAATGTACTCCTGTGCCCAACCTGTACATTATGTAGTGGATGGGAGACATTGTCCAAGATGGCATGCAACCTGGACAGCATCCTCTTTTCAGACACCACCATCAGAGAGTCTGGTTCCATCCCCACAACATCACTGGCCTTACGAATGAGTTTGTTGATTCTGTTGGTGTCTGCTACCCTCAGCCTGCTGCCCCAGCACACAACAGCAAACATTATAGCACTGGCCACCACAGACTCATAGAACATCCTCAGCATCGTCCGGCAGATGTTAAAGGACCTCAGTCTCCTCAGGAAATAGAGCCGGCTCTGACCCTTCTTGTAGACAGCCTCAGTGTTCTTTGACCAGTCCAGTTTTTTGTCAATTCGTATCCCCAGGTATTTGTAATCCTCCGCCACGTTCACACTAAACCCTGGATGGGAACAGGGGTCACTGGTACCTTAGCTCTCCTCAGGTCTACCAACAGCTCCTTAGTCTTTTTCATATTAAGCTGCAGATAATTCTGCTCACACCATGTGACAAAGTTTCCTACCGTAGCCCTGTTCTCAGCCTCATCTCCCCTGCTGATGCATCCAACTATGGTAGAGTCATCAGAAAACTTCTGAAGATGACAAGACTCTGTGCAGTAGTTGAAGTCTGAGCATAAAGCACGTGTTTAAGCAATGCCGGCTAGAAAGCAGTTCCGGGGGAGGAGCTTGGCTGTTTGGGCGCACGCTGCCTTTTTTCATAACAGTGAAAATACCTTCTGTTAACGAAAGCAGGTAACTGATGTAGGTCTTTCGTAACAGCGAGGTGTTGTACAGCGAACGTTCAGAAAACAGGGGCCACCTGTACGTTCTTCCCTTATGAACATTGTAACTATCAAAAATTTCAATACTTTTTTCTTTATTAGATTGAATTTTACCAAGCCTTGGTTCAATCCAGGTCAAAAAGGCCAACAAGTACACATGAAAATAAACTCTGAAAATGCTTAAATAAGCCCAACAAGATTTTACAAAAGATCTTATCAAAGATAGCCAGCATTTATTGCAATTATCAAACAAGATCTCCACTTTTGCAATGACAGGCTAGTTTCTGACGTATTATTTCTATGAAACAATCCATAACTGCGCTGAGCTAGTATGTAGTATGGTAGGTGGCTGAGAGCTGCAGATTGGAGCAGCTTCCCTCTCCTTCCCTCTCCCTCCCTCTCCCTGTATGTTATGGTAGGTTCTAGTACTCTGACTGAATTGATGTGATCTTATAATATTTTTCCTAACATACTTTTGAATTGTATCTCTTTGGTTTATGATGGCATTGGATTTGCTGATCGCGAAGTTGTAAGCTCAAGTGAAAACCTTAAGCCCTATCCAATTATAGACAGTTTGTGTAGATATATAGATATCACTAAAGGGAGGTTATACTGTAAATACCCAGTCTTCAAAGACTAGTTCACTTCCTTGTTAATCCATTTCTAAAATATAAAGGATTTCCAAAACACAGGTACAATTCCTATTAGCTAAAAAAAAGCATACCCACGAGTTGCAAATGAGCAAATTGTCCATTGCAGAATTTAAAGGCAGAGGAATGGAGTCTAGTTCACTGTTTCTGTCATTCTTCTTGATATTCTTGAACCATTCCTAAAAAGGTCTGGATTCCTTTCAACATTTGTACTGAATTTCTTTGCAACTTGGGTTATTTCTCACACATGTGAATTTTTTTCAGATACCTTTTAACAGAGACAGTCTAAATGTTTCTCGAAGCAAAGATTCCAGATGCCCACAATGCTGTGAAGTGGAATATCTTAGTACATAAAATTTCCAACTATTAACAGATCAACTATTTAATATGCTTAATGATGATATCCATCTGGTCTACAGGCTTTCTTGAACTAAACGACTTAGCCAGTGTTGTCATGTACAAGCAAAGCAAATTAAATAACCTGTTGCATACTGCACTTCTTGAACAATAAGCCCAAGTGCTGTGGACCAGCATTCTATGTTCTGTAGACATTGCGCGTTTGTTTGCAAAGTTACCCTTTTAACTGCAAACTGATTATTGTTTGCCATTTACATTAAGCACTGAAGGCTGGCACCCGTTTACAACAAGCAGCTAAACAAAGAATACTTACTAGAAGTGTCAGCTGGTATGTTTACAAAGCTGAGCTTGGCAAACAGTAAAAGACTTCCAAGCCCTGAACAGTGTACATCCACCACAGGTTTGTCATTCATATGCAGTGTTACCTAGCCTCAGTATTGGAGACCTTGTCTTGCCAGGTGATCTTCATCAGAGAATGTAGGTGACGCTGCTGCAGTTGGTCAAGCTGGCATAAGTGTCTCTGATATGGGCACCATGTCTCACATCTGTATAACAAGGTTGATGTGACAACGGCCCTGTATACCTTGCACTTGGTGGCCAACCTGATGTTCTGTGATCAAACTCGATCTTTCAGCTGACCAAAGGTAAAGCAGGCTTTTGTGGTTCTTGGCTCAATCTCTACATCCAGAGAAGCTGAGGATGTTATTATGCTGCCCAGGTAGCAAAACTTGTTGACAGCATTGAGACGAGTGTCATCAATGAGGACAGTTGGTTCTTCGTAGCTTGAGCCAGGAGCCAGGAGCTGGTTGGTACAAAACTTCCGTCTTTTTCTGGCTGATTGTCAGTCCCAAGCTTTTGGCTGCACTGGCAAAGCTACTGGTGATCTCCTGTAAGTCTTCAAGAGAGTGGGCAACCAGTGCACAGTCATCAGCAAACTGTAGCTCATGTGCCACAATGCCCCTGACTTTTGTTTTTACACTCAGTCTTGTGAGGTTGAGGAGCCCGCCACCAGCCCTCGTTTGTAGGAAGACCCCTAACTTTAGGTCTGATGTGGCATCCTGAAGAACAGCAGTGAAGAATAGTCTAGACAGAGTAGGAGCCAGAACACAACCCTGTTTTACGCCGTTGCTGATGGAAAATGGGTCTGACAACTCACCGCACATTTTGATGCGGCCTTTCTTGCCTTTGTGGAACTGACGGATGTTGTTGATTAAGTGTGGAGGGGGGGCACCTGAATTTTGGTACAAGTTTCCACAGGCCATCTCTACCAACAGTGTCAAATGCTTTGGTTAGATCAACAAATGTGACATAGAGACTTCTCTGTTGATTAATACATTTCTCTTGGAGCTGCCTCAGTGAAAAGATCATGTCCACTGTACTACGGCCTGTTCGAAAACCACTGAAATGCCAGTAGATTCAACCTTGTTGATGTCAGCCCAACTGCACTGGGCAGGACATGTTGTCAGAATGCCTGACGGAAGACTGCCCAAGGACATTTTGTATGGCCAACTGTCCAGTGGTACTCGAAAACGAGGAGGCCAGTGACTACGGTACAAGGATATTCTGCACTGGAGCTTCAAGAGAGCTGACATTGCCCCATCAACATGGGAGGATCTGGCTGAAGATCGCTCACAGTGGAGGGACGCCATCAGAAGAGGTGTGGACGCTGCTGAGAACAAGCTCAACGAGGCAACAGAGGAAAGGCACAGGAAGCGCCACAACAGAGCTTCTGCCCCTGTTGCCCCTCCAGGCCTCACCTGCCAAGTACGTGGCAAGCAGTGTCTGTCAAGGATCGGCCTGTACAGCCACTCCAGGACGCACATATCAAACCCCACTGACTGAAAGGAACCATCATTGTCCTATGGGATGGATAGCCAGAGAGTACCTAGCCTAATCAATGTTCTGCTGTTGTCTAGGTGCTCCAAAGCACGGTGAAGAGCTAGTGAGATTGTTTCTACTGTAGATTTGTTGTAGCAGTCCCTGGTCCTTGCTCAGACAGGAGTTAATTTTAGCCATAACCAACCTATTGAAGCACTTCCTTACAGTTGGTGTGAGTGCTTCCAGGCAGTAGTCATTTGGGCAGCTCACCCTACTCTTCATGGGTATGAAGTGGGTAGGAATTTTCACCTCAGTTTTGCACTTGGTTATGAACTCAAAGATTCTACACTTCTGCAAAGGCATGTCTTTTCTACAGAATTTGCATCCAATGGAATAGCACATTCTTCAGGTTAGGGATCTGCTTTTGAGCACTTTGCTCTCCACTGAAGCAAAGTGAGGGACTTCATACAAAAGGAAAGATATTACTGAGCCCGAAAGCTAACCTCCACCCACAGTCAACCAGGTATCAATGAATTTCTCTTCTTCCCTTAGACAAATGGAATAAGTCTGCAATATTAGCCATGCTGTACATTGCACCATGATCCACTGAAGCTTTGTCTGCTTAAAGTCACACCCCAGTTACACAGGAATTCAGGAATGCAGGAGACCTGTACTCGCCACTAGACCTAGGGACTTGTTTTTGTGGCTTACTGTCTCTTTGGAAAATACCAATGTTCCTTGCTCTTCACTGCCTTAATAGCTAGGATCTGTGACCCTGTACACTTTTTAACTGATCTAAATAAACTTAGTAGCATCACAAAAGATTCATGTTTTCTTCAGTGTTTCCTACACTTTCATGATATGTCTGACAAACGTGGTTTCACCCGGTACACAGGCTGGACAATTCCACAAGTTCCTTGCGTACACATTAGTACCGCGTAAGTGTGCAAACACAGTCATACATTTGGTGCAGCACCATTTAATTGTTATAAATTGTGTTCTCAGGGAGTCTCGGGATCAAAGACTTGCTTAACTTGTAGTTTTGTATGTGCTGAGGTGGTCAATGAGGCCAGTGTGGGAACCTTGTACTCGCCCACAAATGGGGAAGAAAGGAGCTGACAGCAGTTTGTCAAGTGGTGCACACCTATTGATAATACAGAGCTTCTGTGTGCTCTCAATTCATGTTCTCAGCATTCTCAATGCCATCCCCAAATACTGCTTCATTTTGAGCAGTCAGTGATTCTCGTGACTGGGTGGGGCATTATTTATTGATTGATTGATTGCAATATAGCATGGAATATTTTGAAGCAAACTGCCTAGAAACCCCTGATTAACCCTAGCCTGTACAGCACAATTTACAATGAGTAATTAACTACTAAATGGTGCATCTTTGGGCTGTGGGAGGAAACAAGGATCACCTGGAGAAAACCCATGCATTCCATGGGGATGGTGTGTCATTTGGTGTCGGAATTCATCTCCGACCTCTGACACCCCAAGCTGTAATAGTGTCGCTGAGTTTCACCAGTGCCGTCTTACCTTGGTTATCCATCTCTTCAGGGCAGTAGACAGTAGACCTAATTTTCCAATGTGCATTACCATCTTAAAGTGGGGTACAGGTGTCCCTCACTTTTCGAACGTCCGCCTTATGAAACCTCACTGTTACAAAAGACCTACATTATTACCCTGTTTTCGCTAACAGAAGGTATTTTCACTGTTGCGAAAAAATCAGCACGCGATAAAAGGCAGCGCGCGCCCCAAGCAGCCGCTGTTCCCCGGATTCGGAACGGCATTCTCGCCGGCATTGCTTAAGCACATGCCTGTGAGCAGCCATTTGCAAGATGAGTTCTAAGGTATCGGAAAAGTCTGAAAGAGCTCATAAGGGTGTTACACTTAGCATAAAACTAGACATAAATAAGCATTTTGATCGTGGTGGACAAAGTAAGGACTAAGTGAGTTTGGCTTGTGGAAGCTGACGAAGATAATATTGAAGAGGTTTTGGCATCCCATGACCAAGAACTGATAGGTGAAGAGCTGATGCAGTTGGAAGAGGAAAGGATAACAATCGAAACCGAATGAGTAATGATAAAGTACGACTTTAATTTTGAAAGGGTACGTAGGTTTAGGGGATATTTGTAGGATGGTTTGAGTGCTTACAAAGAACTGTATGATAGAAAAATGCGCAAGGTTCAGCAGTCAAGCAAGCCTTCCACATCAGCCACAGCAGACGATGAACCTCGAACTTCGACATCGAGGCCGGCAGAGATAGAAGAAGATGAGCTGCCTGCTCTAATGGAAACAGACGATGATGAGATGACACCCCAGTGTCCCACCACCCCAATACCCGGGCTGCGGATAGATACCGATTCGTGGAGAATGCAGCGGTAGCCGGAAGGCACACTGCACATCTTTAAGAAACAAGCCGAAATAAACATGCTAATTAATTATGTGCCGGGCAGCATCTAATTAATTAGCTTGTTTATTTCGGCTTTTTTCCTAAAGATGTGTTGGGTGCGTCCCGGCTACCGCTGCACCACTGCATGCTTCGCGGCAATGTGTTGGGTCGCTGCCCGGAGGGTGGGGGCCACACTGCACCACCCCAACCTCCGACACAGCCTAACACACCATCATCAATGTGCTTGATGCTGTCCCAATTCCGGTAAGTGATACTACACTGTACATACATTATTTTTACTTTATATCAGCTGTGTATTTTTACGTGTTATTTGGTATGATTTGTCAGCTTCATAGCTTAAAGGTTACTGGAGAGTGCTTACGCCGTGTTTTTGCCAACAGCGTTTGTGTGAGATTTTCGCAACGGAGAACAGTTCGGGCAATGATTGTGGAAAAGTATTTCTACTTTATATAAGCTGTGTACTTATCATATCATTCCTGCTTTTACTATATGTTACTGTTATTTTAGGTTTTATGTGTTATTTGGCATAGTCATAGTCATATTCATACTTTATTGATCCCGGGGGAAATTGGTTTTCGTTACAGTTGCACCATAAATAATAAATAGTAATATTTCCATAAATAGTTAAATAGTAATATATACATTATGCCAGTAAATTATGAATTAAGTCTAGGACCAGCCTATTGGCTCATGGTGTCTGACCCTCCAAGGGAGGAGTTGTAAAGTTTGATGGCCACAGGCAGGAATGACTTTATATGACGCTCTGTGCTGCATCTCGGTGGAATGAGTCTCTGGCTGAATGTACTCCTGTGCCCACCCAGTACATTATGTAGTGGATGGGAAACATTGACCAAGATGGCATGCAACTTGGACAGCATCCTCTTTTCAGACACCACCGTGAGAGAGTCCAGTTCCATCCCCACAACATCACTGGCCTTATGGATGAGTTTGTTGATTCTGTTGGTGTCTGCTTCCCTCAGCCTGCTGCCCCAGCACACAACAGCAAACATGATAGCACTGGCCACCACAGACTCGTAGAACATCCTCAGCATCGTCCGGCAGATGTTAAAGGACCTCAGTCTCCTCAGGAAATAGAGCCGGCTCTGACCCTTCTTGTAGACAGCCTCAGTGTTCTTTGACCAGTCCAGTTTTTTGTCAATTTTTATCCCCAGGTATTTGTAATCCTCCACCATGTCCACACTGACCCCCTGGATGGAAACAGGGGTCACTGGTACCTTAGCTCTCCTCAGGTCTACCACCAGCTCCTTAGTCTTTTTCACATTAAGCTGCAGATAATTCTGCTCACACCGTGTGACAAAGTTTCCTACCGTAGCCCTGTACTCAGCCTCATCTCCCTTGCTGATGCATCCAACTATGGCAGAGTCATCCAAAGACTTCTGAAGATGACAAGACTCAGTGCAGTAGTTGAAGTCCGAGGTGTAAATGGCATGATTTGGTAGGTTATCTTTGGGTCTGCGAATGCTCACAAAATTTTCCCATATAAATAAATGGTAATTGCTTCTTCGCTTTATGACTTTCCGGCTTACGAACCGCTTCATAGGAACGCTCTACCTTCGGATGGCGGGGGAAACCTGTATAGAGGGATGTATAAATCAGCCTTGATGAAATGGCAGAGCTAACTCGATGGGCCGAATGGCTTAATTCTGCTCCTATGTCTTGTGGTCTTATCCCGAGGAAGCTTTGCTCAGGACGCAATTATTGTGCACAGTTGCCGTGTAAATTATGTGTAGTACAGCATTCAATCTCTCGCATTCATGTTGAAAGATTATAATGTCAACATATATTGCATGGGCAGAAAGTTGCATTTTCTGAGGAAATAGAAAACTGGATGCAAAAACATAATGATAAATTAACTTTTGAAGTTTGAGTCCATAAAATGCAGAAATCTTTGTTCTAATTTAATAAACTGAGATATAACAAGCATATTTATAGTAAATAATTTTGAAATAAATTGTGATATCTTTTCACGTTCCAAATAATACAACGTATAATATAAAATGCATTCAGTGCTGGATAAAATATTTGTGTCATATTAATTTTAGTAAATATAGATTACTATTATTCAGCCATTATTCCAGAAAACACTATAACATAGTTTATAAAGTGTAGCATTGAATTAACATCCTAAATTAGCTGCCAGTATTTGTTGATACATTATAATCACACTGAGCCTTAGAATATTTTAAACGTTAAAATTTGAAGCAGTGACTGTTGACAGTTTTGTATTGGAGAGAAAATTTGTAGAGAGATTTAAAATCTTCCTCCTTCCATCTAGAGATGATTGGAAAAATAGTTAACTGGTCCTTTTGACAGAAGGCACCGGAATATTATATTAAAAAATACAGCAAATTAGTTCTGTCAATTGGATTTTAAAAAAATAGGATTGCACTTCTTTTGTTGACAGCAGGAGGTTCAGCTGCTATCAGTTTTTCTGGATTCTGATTTGAATATTTAAATACATGTCGGACACAATTGGTGGATTCGAGCTCAATTTCAACGTTAGGAGAAGTTTGATATACATAGATTATAGGATTATGGAGGGCCAAGGTCCCTCTGCAAATCAATGGGAGTAGGCAGTTTAAAAGGTTTTAGCATGGACTAGATGGATCGAAGGGCCTATTTCTGTGTTATACTCCTCTGTCTTTTTGACACTCGTCATTTGAAGCTAAACTGTTCCAAACCAGCTGGGGTGCTACTTGTTATTTCTGCATAGTCAGTTGCTTAGAAATTCTTAAGAGCAAACTATGATAGGATCTTTCTTTCCTCTAATAGAGTTGAATGGTTTCAAGAAGTACTTAGTGACACTGTCGAAAGTCAGTTTTAAAAATAAGTTTATTCAGTTAAAGGAAACATTGGTATAACCTTATAAGGTTGTATTCTTTTGAATATTAGTTTATGTTTAATGAACAATTTAAATGATATTAGAAGTACAAATTTAAAGAGCTGATATCAGCAGATTAATAAAGTCGAAGAGCACTTTACCCTGTAGCAAAAGAATGAGGATCCTCCCAACTATTGACTCTTCATCTGTTTACCATATGAGGAGTTTAAAGAGAGCCTTGTAATTACAGCTGGGTTCAGGCATGTTATCACAATCTCTGTCAGTCCTGTATGTAAACATTAGCCAAGGGCATCTTCCTTAAACCAAGATTCTGATTAACAACTCAAACACCAGGGCATTGTTTGGGAGAATGCATGGTGTACGTTTTAAATACTTCGCTTACTGTCTCTTATGATGACTTTTATGAGTACTTTTGACTTGGTTTTAAAGGGAATAATACCTGTGAACAAATTTCAAATCTGCTTCCAAAGACTGCAAAGGGATATTAGTTTTATATTTAGGGCGTCCTTGTTCCTAGGCATCAGTTGCAATAATCAGCATTTCATATACTAAACTTAATTTGAAAAAGATGGCCAATGAGTTTTGAGTTAAATCAAAGAATTTTGATTTATACGATGGAATAGCCATCAAGTGTTATGTCATGTTGTGCTAAAATTTACCTCCACTGTGACAATGGAAAGACAGACCTGCCATTAGCTGCTGTCAAAATTCTGTACCCATAACACCAACTCTCATTCATTCACTTCCAAGTTACATCTAACTCATTGATTAAGTACACTGTACGTCATCTCTGGTTTCATCATACCTTATCTCTTGTAAATTTCTTCACTATTCATACCCTATCTCAGCTGCTTAATTCCTTAACCCTAGTGTATTCACCCATGCTTTTGGTATGTCCCACTTTTTCATATTGACTCTTCTGTAATTGGTAGCTTTAATTGATTTATCATAGTTACATGCACCAAAATATAGTGAAAAGCTTTTGTTGCGTGCAATGCAGACAACTCAACCTTTACATAATTACAAGCAAAATCTGCAGAATGCTGGAGGAACTCAGCAGGCCAGACAGCATCCATTGAAAAGAGTACAATTGATGTTACGGGCCGAGACACTTCATCAGGACGAGGGAAAAAAAGATGGAGATTCAGAGTAAGAAAGTGGGAGTAGGTGAGAGGTGACACTGGGAGGGGGGTGAGGGTGAATTAAAGAGTTGGGAATTTGATTGGTGAAAGGGGTACAGGGCTAGAGAAGGGGGAGTCCAATAGGAGAAAACAGAAGGCCATGGAAGAAAGTGGGGGAGGAGCACCAGAGGGAGGTGATGGGCTGGCAAAGAGATAAGATGAGAGAGGGAAAAGGGGATGGGGAATGGTGAGGCAGGGGGCATTACCGGAAGCTTGGGAAATCGATACTCATGCCATCAGGTTGGAGGTTACCCAAATTGAATATAAGGTGTTCCTCCAACCTGAGTGTGGCCTCGTCGCAACAGTAGAGGAGGCCATGGATTGATATATCAGAAAGGGGGTGGGAAATGGAATTAAAATGGGTGGCCACTGGGAGATCCTGCTTCTTCTGGCCAACGGAGTGTAAGTGCTGGACACAAAGGATTGTGGGATGGTCGGTGAGGCCAAGAGAAACTCTGGGCCTGCTGGGGTGGCGGGAGGATGGGGTGAGGGCAGATGTGCGCAAAATGGAAGAGATGCGATTGAGGGCAGCGTTGATGGTGGAGGAAGGGAAGCCCCTTTCTTTGAAGGAGGAGGACAACCCCATAGTTGTGGAATGAAAAGCCTCATCCTGAGAACAGATGCGGTGGAAACAGAGGAATTGAGAGAAGGGGATGGTGTTTTTACAAGTAACAGGGTAGGAAGAGGTATAGTCTTGGTAGCTATGAGAGTCAGTGGGTTTATAATAGACATCCCTAAGGACAGAGACAGGGAGATCAAGAAAGGAGAGGGAGGTGTCAGAAATGGACCAGGTAAATTGAGGGCAGGGTGGAAATTGGAAACAAGAATGAAGTTGATGAGTTTGGCATAGGTGCAGGAAGCAGCACCAATGCAGTCATCCATGTAGCATAGGAAAAGTTGGGGAGCGATACCAGTGTTGGCTTGGAATATAGACTGTTCCACATGGCCAACAAACAGGCAGGCATAGCTGGGACCCATGCGAGTGCCCATGGCTACACCTTTTGTTTGAAGGAAGTGGGAGGAGCCAAAGGAGAAATTATTGAGAGTGAGGACAAGTTCCACCAGATGGAGGAGAGTGATGGTGGAGGGGAAGTGGTTATGTCTAGTGTCCAGAGAGAAATGGAGAGCTTTGAGTCCTCCTGGTGAGGATGGAGGTGTATAGGGACTGGACATAGTGAAAATAAGGTGCTCAGGGTTAGGGAACTTGAAATCATTGAAAAGATCCAGACCACGTGAAGTGTCACGGATGTAGCTAGGAAGGAACTGAACCAGGGGGACAAAACAGATTCAATGTATGCAGATATAAGTTCAGTGGGGCAGGAACAAAAAGAAACAATGGATTTACCTGGACAGGCAGGTTTGTGGATCATGGGTTGGAGGTAGAAACAGGAGGTGCGGGGTAAGTGAACTGTGAGATTGGTGGCATTGGATGGGAGATCCCAGAGTTAATGAGGTTGGTGTTGGTGTAGGTGATAATGGCCTGGTGCTTATTAGTGGGCTCTCGTTTGCAGGATAAGTAAGAGGAGGTGTGTGACAGTTGTTGCCGCGCCTCGGCAAAGTCGAGGTCAGTCTGCCAGACTACTACAACACACCCCTTATCTGCAGGTTTCATGGTGAGGTTAGGATTAGTGCTGTGAGAGTGAGGAGCAGTGTGTTTGAGAGGAGGGAGGTTGGAATTGGAGAGAGGGATGGTGAAGTCAAGATGGCTGATGTCCCATTTGCAGTTAGCAATGAAAAGATCCAGAGTAGGATCTTACATAATTACTTTGAGGTTGTAAACAAAGGGGGCAGGGAGAATGCAGAATATGGTTTTAGAGTTCAGAGAAAGTGCAGTGCAGGTGGACAAATAATGTGGAAGGGCCATGATGGGCAGACTGAGGGTTCAAGAGTTCTTCTTTAGCGTGGAAGAAGTCCACTCAAGAATCTGATAACAGGGGGATAGAAGTTGTCCTTGAGCCTGGTAGTGTATTCTCATGATTTTGTATCTTTTGCCTGTTTGGATTGGGGAGAAGAGAAAATGACCGAGTGAGAGAGGGTCTTTGAACACATTAGCTTCTTTCCACACAGCAGCAGAAAGTGTAGACACTGTTAATGAAGTTTATGTGATGAACTGGGCTGCATTCACAACTCTGCAGTTTCTTGTCATCATCATCATCGAGGTTTATTCTTTGCCAAAAGAGGTTACAGTATATAAATCCAGTACTTTTGAAATTTGTGGTATAGATCATCTTCAAAAGTTGAGATTGCTTTTGTCTATTCAAAAAGGTTTTCCTGCAAACTAGATACCTTTTCTGTACACGTATGATGTGTGAATGCATGGATGTCTGTCTACTATTATCAACTTATTATATTTCCTTAAGACATGGAAGGAGTTAGAATAATTTGGCAATTCTACCCATTGATTCTCTGGTACCAGTCCCATCCCTCACATCTGTAATCTATTTTCTCTATCATGTACTTCAACTTCCCCTTGATTTTTCTGCCGCTCAGCTACACTGAAGGGTAATTTACAGTGGCCAGTTGATTTTCCAATGTAAACACGAGGAATTCTGCAGATGTTGGAAATTCAAGCAACACACATCAAAGTTGCTGGTGAATGCAGCAGGCCAGGCAGCATCCCTAGGAAGAGGTACAGTCGAAGTTTCGGGCCGAGACCCTTCGTCAGGACTAACTGAAGGAAGAGCTAGTAAGAGATTTGAAAGTGGGAGGGGGAGGGGGAGATCCAAAATGATAGGAGAAGACATGAGGGGGAGGGATGGAGCCAAGAGCTGGACAGGTGATTGGCAAAAGGGGATATGAGAGGATCATGGGACAGCAGGCCCAGGGAAAAGGAAAGTGGGGGGGGGGGGAACCCAGAGGATGGGCAAGGGGTATAGTCAAAGGGACAGAGGGAGGAAAAAGGAGAGAGAGAGAAAAATGTGTATATAAATAACGGATGGGGTACGACGGGGAGGTGGGGCATGAGCAGAAGTTAGAGAAGTCAGTTTTCATGCCATCAGGTTGGAGGCTACCCAGACGGAATATAAGGTGTTGTTCCTCCAACCTGAGTGTGGCTTCATCTTTACAGTAGAGGAGGCCATGGATAGACATATCAGAATGGGAATGGGATGTGGAATTAAAATGTATGGCCATTGGGAGATCCTGCTTTCTCTGGCGGACAGAGCGTAGGTGTTCAGCAAAACGATCTCCTAGTCTGCGTCGGGTCTCGCCAATATATGGAAGGCCATATCGGGAGCATCGAACGCAGTATATCACACCAGCCGACTCTCAGGTGAAGTGTTGCCTCACCTGGAAGGACTGTCCAGAGCCCTGAATGGTGGTAAGGGAGGAAGTGTAAGGGCATGTGTAGCACTTGTTCCGCTTACAGAGATAAGTGCCAGGAGGGAGATCAGTGGGGAGGGATGGGGGGGACAAATGGACAAGGGAGTCACGTAGGGAGCGATCCCTGCGGAAAGCAGAGAGGGGCGGGAGGGAAAGATGTGCTTAGTGGTGGGATCCTGTTGGAGGTGGCAGAAGTTACGGAGAATAATACGTTGGACCCGGAGGCTAGTGGGGTGGCAGGTGAGGACCAGGGGAACCCTATTCCTAGTGGGGTGGCGGGAGGATGGAGTGAGAGCAGATGTGCATGAAATGGGGGAGATGCATTTGAGAGCAGAGCTGATGGTGGAGGAAGGGAAGCCCCTTTCTTTAAAAAAGGAGGACATCTCCCTTGTCTTGGAATGAAAAGCCTCATCCTGAGAGCAGATGCGGTGGAGACGGAGGAATTGTGAGAAGGGGATGGCATTTTTGCAAGAGACAGGCTGAGAAGAGGAATAGTCCAGATAGCTGTGAGAGTCAGTAGGCTTATAGTAGACATCAGTAGATAAGCTGTCTCCAGAGATAGAGACAGAAAGATCTAGAAGGGGGAGGGAGGTGTCAGAAATGGACCAGGTTATCTTGAGGGCAGGGTGAAAGTTGGAAGCAAAGTTAATGAAGTCAACTAGCTCAGCATGCGTGCAGGAAGCAGCGCCAATGCAGTCATCGATGTAGCGAAGGAAAAGTGGGGGACAGATACCAGAATAGGCACGGAACATAGATTGTTCCACAAAGCCAACAAAAAGGCAGGCATAGCTAGGACCCATACGGGTGCCCATAGCTACACCTTTAGTTTGGAGGAAGTGGGAGGAGCCAAAGGAGAAATTATTGAGAGTGAGGACTAATTCCGCTAGACGGAGCAGAGTGGTGGTAGAGGGGAACTGATTAGGTCTGGAATCCAAAAAGAAGCGGAGAGCTTTGAGACCTTCCTGATGAGGGATGGAAGTATATAGGGACTGGACATCCATGGTGAAAATAAAGCGGTGGGGGCCAGGGAACTTAAAATCATCGAAAAGTTTAAGAGCGTGAGAAGTGTCATGAACATAGGTAGGAAGGGATTGAACAAGGGGGGAATAAAACCGTGTCGAGTTATGCAGAAATGAGTTCGGTGGGGCAGGAGCAAGCTGAGACAATAGGTCTGCCAGGACAAGCAGGTTTGTGGATCTTGGGTAGGAGGTAGAAACGGAAAGTGCGAGGTGTGGGAACTGGTATGTTCCAAACCTATTCTGGTATCCGTCCCCCACTTTTCCTTCGCTACATCGACGACTGCATTGGCGCTGCTTCCTGCACGCATGCTGAGCTCGTTGACTTCATTAACTTTGCCTCCAACTTTCACCCTGCCCTCAAGTTTACCTGATCCATTTCCGACACCTCCCTCCCCTTTCTAGATCTTTCTGTCTCTATCTCTGGAGACAGCTTATCTACTGATGTCTACTATAAGCCTACTGACTCTCACAGCTATCTGGACTATTCCACTTCTCAGCCTGTCTCTTGCAAAAATGACATCCCCTTCTCGCAATTCCTCCATCTCCGCCGCATCTGCTCTCAGGATGAGGCTTTTCATTCCAGGACGAGGGAGATGTCCTCCTTTTTTAAAGAAAGGGGCTTCCCTTCCTCCACCATCAACTCTGCTCTCAAACGCATCTCCCCCATTTCACACACATCTGCTCTCACTCCATCCTCCCGTCACCCCATTAGGAATAGGGTTACCCTGGTCCTCACCTACCACCCCACCAGCCTCCGGGTCCAACATATTATTCTCCGTAACTTCCGTCACCTCCAACAGGATTCCACCACTAAGCACATCTTTCCCTCCCCCCCCCCGCTTTCCGCAGGGATCGCTCCCTACGCGACTCCCTTGTCCATTTGTTTCCCCCCCATCCCTCCCCACTGATCTCCCTCCTGGCACTTATCCCTGTAAGCGGAACAAGTGCTATACATGCCCTTACACTTCCTCCCTTACCACCATTCAGGGCTCCAGACAGTCCTTCCAGGTGAGGCAACACTTCACCTGTGAGCCGGCTGGTGTGATATACTGCGTTCGATGCTCCCGATATGGCCTTCCATATATTGGCGAGACCCGACGCAGACTAGGAGATCGTTTTGCTGAACACCTACGCTCTGTCCGCCAGAGAAAGCAGGATCTCGCAATGGCCATACATTTTAATTCCACATCCCATTCCCATTCTAACATGTCTATCCATGGCCTCCTCTACTGTAAAGATGAAGCCACACTCAGGTTGGAGGAACAACACCTTATATTCCGTCTGGGTAGCCTCCAACCTGATGGCATGAACATTGACTTCACTAACTTCCACTAATGCCCCACCTCCCCCTCGTACCCCATCCGTTATTTATATACACACATTCTTTCTCTCACTCTCCTTTTTCTCCCTCTGTCCCTCTGACTATACTCCTTGCCCATCCTCTGGGTTTCCCCCCCCACTTGCCTTTCTCCCCGGACCTTCTGTCCCATGATCCTCTCATATCTCTTTTGCCAATCACCTGTCCAGCTCTTGGCTCCATCCCTCCCCTTCCTGTCTTCTCCTATCATTTTGGATCTCACTCTCCCCCTCCCACTTTCAAATCCCTTACTAGCTCTTCCTTCAGTTAGTCCTGACAAACGGTCTCGGCCCAAAACATCGACTGTACCTCGTCCTAGAGATGCTGCCTGGCCTGCTGCGTTCACCAGCAACTTTGATGTGTGTTAGTTGATTTTCCAGCACCTTTTCAGAATGTGCGAGGAAAATGGAGAGGAGTTCACACAGTCGCAGTGAGAACACGCAAGCTTTACTCAGACAGCCGGCGAAGTTCAGATTGAACTCTGCTCACTGGAGCCATTCTCCCTTCACTGCAGCATTCTCACCACTTGCTGTTGGGTATCTCCAATCCTAACCCTCTGTCTGCTAGCCACCACACACAAGACAATTTACAAACTTCACCCAGCTGGAAACTCATGGAGAGAAGATCTTTGGGTGCTGTTGCACATGCAGAGTCATTCTATTGCATTGGTGTGGTGTGAGGTAGAACTTGGCAACTCGCTTCTCTACATCAGACTGCCACAGCCTCCAAGTCTGTAAGTCTGGAGGACAGGGCCTTTGCTGCATTTATTTTTAAAACTATTGTTATTCATTCTGAGATATTTTCTTCTTTTAAATTTAAAAAGTGCCAACAATGCTTGTAGAAATGTATTATTAATACAAGTTTCAAGAAGGCAATTTAACCAAATGTGCAATATTTACATAGTATTGAATGAACAACTCCAAGTGCAAATATATCCATTTAAGGCGAGAAACTGCAAATCATGTCCTATCTCAACAACAGAATCATTCACGATTATGTCTTGGTGAGCATTTGCTTCATGTACACTGACTTAAATTCTGGCCACTTGCAAGCTTACTGTTTATAGTCATTGAATTTCCTAACTTTCTTTGAGGAAAAAAAGTATTTCTTTTGGTATGTCACAATTTTCTCTGTATTTTGAACTAAATTTATTTTACAGCTGAATGAAACATAAACAGTTTTCTGAAATTTGCTATAGAGATGCAATTTGAAAAGACTATTTCAATATCCATCAGATTATTCATTTAAGAATTCTTTTTCTCATCTGAAATTGTCATCCTCTCATTCCCTCCTTGATTCATTCTCAGAAATCAGCTTTATCATGTATTTCTAGGCTCTAATTTTGACTACCAGAGTAAGTTCAGCTATCAGCTACTCACTTTCTAAAACGTGCTCCCTCATCACTTTTATCTTGCTGCATCACACAAGTTAATGCTGCCCTAGATCCTACTATTTCCACAGGTTCAGAATTTGCTTCACTACGTTTTAGTGGTGCTAATGTAGCATTCTTTCTCATTCTAATCCATGAAGATTGAGACCATTAGTTGCAAGATTTGCAAAGCCCAATCTCTGTCTAATGCTTCACTCTTATTCCAATAATCCATCACTTGGCCTCATTGCCATAGCCCGTACACGTGGCTCTTGCAGGGACAAACCTGGGATACAATCAGCATTCAGCCAGCCCTTGAGGAATTGTGCTGCTGTAAGAATTAGGGGTCAAAGGGACTTTAACAGGCTGCTGAGAACAGGAGGCATGCTTTTTGATCAAGAGAGCTCTGAAGATGCTATCAGGATTGCAGTTGGGTCTACCTTGCAGTAAGTTGCAGTGAGGTCACTGTAAGGCTGCCTGAACTTTGGGGTGACCTACAAGGTGAGCCAATTTCCATGCTTGCCATGCCTGCTTCTATGGACTGACGGATTAGTCAATGCAGTCCTCTCTCCCTGAGGATGATGCTTGACCAGCCCATTCTCACTAAATCTGTTTTAATAGGCACAGCACCATTATTTTTGAGTTATACTCACTGCTTTGCCTAATTTTTGAAAATGAATTTGGAAGTTTACTAATATATTAAGTACCCTATCTTTTTATAAGAGTTAGCCGTTAGGTGAAAATGAGGGTGGTGGTGCTTACTTCCACTGCATTTCCAGGTGGCTTAACATGCAGTAGAAGATTTACATTAAGTATGTAGAAATATAATTTATTTTCATTAGCTAGGAAGAATCTCTGCCTGTGTGGGTTTCAATTAGTGGAAAGTAGTCTTGTCGTGAAAATTTTAGAGCTATGCAGTATTTATAATGTTAGTGTTATGTGGTTGGAAAACAGTCAATGTACAAGTGTCAGTATGTAGTACATGTGATAACTCTTGGTAGCAACAATCAGTGAAAGCTGCTTTCCATATTGACAGCATCGTTCAGCAACAACCTGGTAAATGTGTTCCAGCAACACAGTAGCTCATTATATGGTCTTGGCATGTTACCATCAACATAACCATAAATGTACTAAGGGTTCACTGTAAAACAACAGCTGATGCAAATTTCTGCACAGCTCTTTGGGGAAAAGAGATTCCCTCAATATTGTATAAAAAATCTCCTTACTAGTAAATATAATTTAAAATTAGAACTCTTGTTCAGTCAGTATCTTTGGGCAGTGTGCACATTAACCATAAGCACCACGGGCTGTTTTCTCTGTGTTATGATAGTGATCTATATTGAGGCCAGCAACCAGTTCTTCAGGAATTCATCCAAAATAAGACTTACAGTTTAGCTTTGTGGGTATACAGATAGATTAAGATGGGGTTAGGGATTGAAAATTAACCCAGAAAATATTTGCCACTTCTTTGGGTAATACATCTTGAAGACTTCTTGCCATAGTCTTCGAATAGTTCTACAGGGAGAACGCTGCCTCAGCTGTTTCCTCTTCCTATTCTTTCTTGCCTCATTCTATTAATTGCTCTAATGTGACGGTTTGCATTAAAGAACCAGCCAAGAAAAACAAAAAACAAAACAGTTATTGGGTTATTTTTAGTTTCTCAAAGGACAATCAGCACTTGACAGTGTTATTCTGTTTTCATAATTGCAGGTATCAGTATTACCTTCAAGTAAAGAAAGATGTACTTGATGGAAGACTTCCCTGTACGTTGGAGCAAGGCATCAGGCTAGCTGGTTTAGCTGTGCAAGGTCAGTGTCTAATTGCAGAATTGCTGCCTTCCATTATTCATAGTGGCAGAACTGCTTTGTTCTCTGAAATGAATGCGATAAACTGAATTTTAATTCAACTACTTTACAATGTAGTCACCAAATCCCCTTTCCATTCATTTGCATTATCTCTGATGGCAACGGAGCTGGAGATCTGGCCGTGGATAAGTATATGTTTTAATGAAGACTGGAACTGACACTTTTGGCTGAGTTTTAAATCCCGAAGTGTTTGAATTGATATTGTGGCAGAAGGTAAAATCTTCACAGTTTGAAAAGGGAGTGGAAGCTGTGCCAAGCCTACTTACATCTGGTTGCAGTGAGGTTGGGCTACTCCACTCATGAGAAGCATGTTGCTCTCAAGGTGTTATAAGAAGGCTGCCTAATTTTAATTTAGCTGTTCTATGTTTAACCACTGCTAGGTACATTTCCCTGCCTTTGAAATGGGTTGGCTTCAAGGGGGAAGGTTGAGGTGAATTCATGATGTAAATATATGTGCATCATTTCTGCAGGCCAGAAGAATTGGTACCTCATGCTGACCTGCAAATGTTTGACAGCTGTCTACTTAGTCATCAGTTTTTCTCGCTCTGTTCCAACTTTACCCCACCCAGCATACCTTCTGCCATTTAACTAGGATCTCCTAGATGGTAGGCCCATCCTTATGCAAACCACCATTGTACACCACAGTCCAAGGCTGCTGCTTCTCCAGCAATCCAAAACCCTTAGTCCTCCATGACATATACCTATTCTTGTCCGCTTCGACTGTTGTGGCGTGAATGAAATCACCAGAGAGACAGAGTTACTGGTAGATACAAAGCAGCTTCTTCATTCGACACAACACAAGGTACAGCAGGCATCATACCGACGGGAGACGATTTCGGTGGAAAGGTCTGCTAGCCCAATGTGGGCTTGATATTTATATGCTAGACACAAAAGACAATTGTTATTTACAAAGTTATAGACAATGCATAGACATTGCTCCCTTTTGAAGTTACCTACAAAACATCACATCTTCTGACTTCATCCTTTCCTCCTGACGCCAACATGTCTGGGTTGGTACTCACAGCCTTTAGGAGTGCAAGTCAAATCCACAATACATTTATTTGGTATTTTATGTGCTAACATAAGAGGACAATTAATATTTATAAAGTATAGATAAGGCTGTCTTCAAAACTACCTGTAAACTTCACACTTCCATCCGCAGCGTCTGGCTAGTATTTCGATATACACAGCTTTTAGGAAGTGCATTGTTGTGAAGCCAATCCATAGTACTTAGTCAAACAGAAGGCTGGTGGCCAGAGTCATTTAAGTGTAAATGAATCATCTACCCAAAAACTCACTCTTTAGCATCGACCATTTGAAATAAGTCACCCATTTGAAAGGCGCTTTAGTCCAGAACACCCACTGAAAAATGCTCTACAGTTGAATTATCTAAATGAGATTTAGGAAACCATTACGTAGCCTTTCTCCAGGCTAAATTCTAGACCAACGTACACAAAATTCTGGAGGAACACAACAGGTCAGACAGCACTGTTGGAAATGAATGAACTGTCGACGTTTTGGGCTGAAACACTTCATCAGGACTGGAAAGGAGTTATCCTTGCTGAAATTGGAGAGTGGTGGGGAGAGGTAAAAATTTGTTTGGTAGTGAGGTCCCATTGAAGATGGCAGAAGTTGAAGAGAATGATGTGCTGAATGCGTTGCTCATGGGATGGTAGATGAGGACACAAGGAACTCTCACCCTCTAACACCATCTTGCCCATTCGTCCCTCCCCACTAATCTTCCTAGCATTTACCCTGCAGGTGGAAGATGTACTACATCTGCCCATTCACTTCCTCCCTCACCTCCATTCAGGGCACCAAACAGTCCTTCCAGCTGAGGCAACACTTCACCTGCAAATCTGCTGGGGTCATCTACTGTATCCAGTGTTCCCAATGTGGCCTCTGTGTTGATGAGACCCAACATAGATTGGGGGAACTGCTTTGTCGAGCACCTTCACTCCATCTACAACATGCAGGATTTCTTGTTGGCCAATCATTTTAATTCCAATCCCCATTCATCATTGTGACATGGTGGCCTACTCCACTGCCACAATGAGGTGACTCTCAGGTTAGAGGAGCAGCACCTCTTATTCCATCTGGGTAGCCTCCAGCCTGATTACATGAATATTGATTTCTCCAAATTCTTGGTGATTTTCTCCCCTTCCGTATTTCCTGTTCTTCAATTCCCTACACTGCCCCTCCCTGACCTCTTCCCTTCTTCTCACCTGCCTATCACTCCCCCACTGCCCCTCCTTCCCTCTCTTCCATAGTCCACTCTCCTCTCCTATCAGATTCCTTCTCTTCAACCCTCACCTTTTCTGCCTATCACTTTCGGGCTTGTGCTCCTTCTCCTTCCCCCCATTATTCTGGCTTCTTCCTCCCTCCTTTCCAGCCCTGATGAAGGGCCTCAGCCTGAAATGTTGACTGTTTAATATTCATTTCTATAGCTGCTGCCTGACCCAAGTTCCCCCAGCAATTTGTGTGTTGTGCTTTAGATTTCCAGCATCTGCGGAATCTCTTGTGTTTACGAATTCTAGGCCAATGCTACAGGTTCCAAACAGCATATTTAAGCTTGTCAGTGGTATGAAATCAACCCGTTGCTCTCAATCAACAACAATCAGTCATGTATATAAGCAGAATGCTAACAACCGCATATGTAATACATTCTAATACATCTCTCCTGTCAGATTCCTTCCTCTCCTGACCTTTCCAACCCACCTGGCTTCACCTATCACCTTCTAGCTATACTCCTTCCCCTTCCCCCACCTTTTTCTTCTGGCATTTTCCCCCTTCCTTTCCGGTCCTGAAGAAGGGTCTCATCCCAAAATGTCGACTGTTTGTTCATTTCCATGGATACTGCCTGACCTGCTGAGTTCCTCCAGCATTTTGTGTGTGTTGCCTCTAATACATTTTGCCACCTTTATGAACAGTACAATTTCTTTACGAACCTACACGGCGTGTGTGACTTTTTGATCATAAAGATGCTTGCTGTACCTGCGTGTGTACTTGAAGTTACATTCACGCTCCTGCACTCATTTTCCTTTTTCCCTCTACGTTTCTTTCAAGTAACTTTGTAAAACAGGAAACCAGTGTTGACTTCTTTTTGTCTTACTACTTATTTCAATTGCTGACGACCCCTTTTTAAATCTAGTCACCAGGTAACAAAATCGAAATGGAAATCTGAAAAAAGAAATAGAAAATGCTGGAAGCACTCAGCATTCCCAGTTTTGATGAAGGGTTGCTGACTAGAAATGTTAATTCTATTCCTCTCGCCACAGATGCTTCTTGAGTTGTTGAATACTTTCAGCATTGTTTACTTCCATGGGTGCAGAATTTTCTGCTTTCTGGTCTCTAGTCTCAATAGTAAGACCAAACAATTTGTGACTGTAATGCACAGTTGGACATGAGGATAGTTTCCATAAGCATTTATAAACTGTCCATCTAACAAACCTGAGCAACCGGGTGATCCATTGCTGCCTTATTTAGATGGGGTCTGGAGACTAACTATCATGGGATTGCAATTAGCATGTGCTGTCCTCAGTCCGTAATCAGTGAAATGCACAGGAAATTCTGGAATATCAGGAAGCAAGTTTAATAACATTACAAGCACTTGAACCTTAAATTTCTCAAAAAGCAAACTAAATCAGTATCGGCATTGATGTTAATGATATTTGGAACTTACTTTGCCTTCCCTCTATTGGCAGATAAGCAAAATAATAGTTATAATCACAGCATAATCAGTTTCAAATATGAATTAACAAGCTGATTTGGTTTTCAAATATTGTTCTTCCATTTATTTGAATATTATTACAAAACCATTGATCTGAGTCTGGATAGGAGTAGAATTTTTGAATGAAATGCTGCTGACTATCTAGCAAGTCCTGCAGTAATCTGTATGAGTTTGATTGGGTAATTTTAGTTATATAGTGGATTCTGGGTAATTGGTCCATTGGTCAAGCAGGGCAGTCACTTATTTGGGACAGCTCTTAAGGAACAAAAACTAATTAAGAAAAAAGCCAGGATTCCCTTCGTTTCTTCAGGACATTATGCCACTTAATTCGGAGAGGAGACTGGCTGAACAGTTTTTAACTAGCGTCAGTCATGTGCAGCTGTGTGGCTGTCAGACACTACACCCTGCTTAGAGTGAGCTCTTTTTAAATAGCTTCAGTTATGTGATTTGTGTTCAAAAAGCAATGATTTTTATCATTGATTGCTCTCGATAATTATTCCTGCTGAATAAATAATTTTAATTCAAAACCATTTTGCTTACTGCAATTTCAAGCATTCAGGCCTGGAGATGTCAGAAGTGGTTTGGAGTGAAAATGAAATGATTTCACTACTTCAACATTTTGGGAATACAAATAATTTGGAAGGATCTATTGACAATCATCTTGAATGTTACAATGAAAATGAAGATTTGAAGGATACAGTCATTGATTGCATTGTATGAAGGCAGTTCATTTTCTGCAAGAGGTGTATGGCTGATTTTGTTCATTGTGTACACACTGGGTGAATTCCTCCACTGATAACTGTTTGGAGCTAATGCACAGTTTTGTAGCATTGTAGTACTATTTGTAGTGTTCTAATATGTTCTGTATTTCATTTAAATACATAATTTGCTACTCAGTTTTTTTTATATCCCTTTTAAACTATTTCCATGAAACTTTGGGCTAATTGGTGCAGCCACTTAATTGGGTGAAAATGTACTGATCCCAATTATCCGGAATCCAGTGTATATTATTATCCTTAATGCCACCATCCACTGACAATCACAGATATAGAAAAGCCATTTCAATGAAGTAAAACTGATCGTAACTGGTACTTGGGCATCTTTTTCAGAGATGATTTACAGTTTAAATCTTATTTTCAGCATTTTCCAAGAATTAGATTTTATAGGCAAAGGATTAACTAGATAAGACTTTGAGAACACAATTTCTACATTTTCCATGCTAATAGAAATCCATTAATCATTAGAAAAGCTGAAGCTATAAACAAGACTCTGTTGCTGGTAGAGTATCTCTAACAGTGAAAGTGGTTTGGAGATTTGAGCATACAAGTTTAGCCTTACTTTCCATTGATAGCAGTATCTTGCAAGGCGAGCGATGAAGCCAAGCAAATGTGTGTCTAATGATTGGGTGCTTAAAGCACAGAAGCCAATTAAGTGGTCTAATGAAGTGCCTGTTGCATCACACTGGTGAGATAGGACATGCGGTTGATAGCTTGAGCAGTGTTTACATGTGTGTATGTATTTAACTCCATGGTTCCATTCTTATATATCTGGTTACACAGAAAGGATCACCTTGATTACCACTCCATTATGCACATTATTACTTTTAATGTCTCATGGGAACCTAATTTGGGCTCCCTCGTTTTCTCAGCTGCATGGTGTCTCCCAAGGATATCATCTGAACATCGTGTCTACTTTCACACATGGTAATGAAATTTAACTCCAGTCCATCACTGCCAACACTACTCTTGAACCATCTGCTCGCATCATATATAAGCAAAAGTCACTTCTGACTATGTAATAGATGCAGGTATGAAAGTGATGAGTGCACTTACTGAACTGGATTCGACCAAATGGACCAAATCATCCTGAGGGCTGCAGGCTATGTACAACTGTGCGAAGCTCTGTAATTTCCTCTTTAAACTTCTTTGCACCTCTTGCTATCTTCAAGATGTCTCAAAATCTAGGTCTTTGACTAAACTTTCTATGATTCACTTTATGCGGATCTGGGGACAAATGTATACACCTGACTATGAATCACTCAGTTCCTCAAGCCTGTTCTGGTACTAGACGATGTATTACTGCTCAGTTTGTAACCTAAATTACACATTTCTCTGTTGTACACCACAGTCCACACCCATGATTACGAAGACTCTATCTACCTACGACTTTTAAAGATTTTTTTCAACACCACCTTTTGAGGAAGAGTTCCAAAGAGTCCTGATTTTCTGAGGAAAAACATTCACCTAATCCTATTAAATGGGTAACTCCTTATTTTTAAACAGTGATGACTAGTTCTAGATTCACCCACATGAGGAAATAACTTCTCAACGTTCACCAAATCAAGATCCCTCAGGTTCCTTGTTTGATAATTTTCCTGTGAAGTGTCTTGGAATGTTTTCCTATGTTAAAAACACTGAAGTACAAGTTATCTTCACAATCCAGACTGACATTTTGATGGAGTTCTGAGGGAGTAACTATATGACATAGGAACAGAATTAGGCGATTCTGGCCCACCTGATTCTGTTCCATCATTCCATCATGGCTGATCCATTTCCATCTCAACCTCACTCTCCTGCCTTCTTCCCGTAACTTTGACACCCTTACTAATCAAGAATCTATCAACCGCTGCTTCAAGTATACAAAATGACAGCCTCCACAGCAGTCTGTGGCAATGTAATCCACAGACTCACCACCCTCTGGCTAAAGAAATTCTTCCTCATCTCTGTTCTAAATGGACATCCCTCTATTCTGAGGCTGTGCCCTCTGGTCCTAGAAGTACCCACTACAGTCTTCCTCTGCACATCCACTCTGTGTGGGCCGTTCAATATTCAATAGGTTTGGATGAGATCCCCTCTCGTTCTTCTCAACTCCCGCGAGTGCAGTACTAGAGCCATCAAATGCTCCTAATACATTAACCCCTTCAGTCCCCGATTCATTCTTGTGAACCTACTCTAGATCAACTCCGATGCGAGCAAATCTTTTCTTAAATAAAGGGACCAAAACTGCTCAAAATACTCCCAAGTGCGGTCTGCTCAGGTTTGGTTGTCTGCTAACTTCACTGCGATTTGCCGCTATGTAATGGACTGAAACTATGGGCCTACTCCAGCTGCTTACAGCTTTGGGTTTATGGACTCAATTCTGTTCTGAATGCTGATGCTTGCTTTATTGTTTGCATGATTTGATTTTGTTTTTTTTTTCTCGCTGTGATTTGGGTGTTGGTCTTTTTTAAAACTGGGATCTTTTGGGTTTCTTGTTTTCTGGCTGCTGCCTGTAAGCAGATGAATCTCAAGGTTGATTAATTTATACATACTTTGATAATAAAATGTACCTTGACTTTGACCAATGTCCTATAAAGCCTCAGCATTACATCCTTGCTTTTATATTCCAGTTCTCTCGAATGCTAACATTGCATTTTTCTTCCTTACCACTGACTCAACCAGCAAGTTAACCTTTAGGGAACCCTGCACAAAGACTCTCAAGTCCCTCTTCACATCTGATTTTTGAACTTTCTCTCTGTTTAAAAAAAATAGTCTAGTTTCATGGCCAGGCACTTCCCAACACTATATTCCATCTGCCACTTCTTTCCCCATTCTCCTAATCTGTCTAAGTCCTTTGGCAGACTCCCTGCTTCCTCAACACTACCTGCCCCTTCTCTTGTCTTTGTATCATCCTCAAACAGCCCCAAAGTCATCAATTCCATCATCCAAGTCATTGACATATAACCTGAAAAGAAGTGTTCCCAACACTGACCCCTGCAAAACACCACGAGTCACTGGCAGGCAACCAGGAAAGATCCCCTTTATTCCCACTCTTTGCATCCTGCCTGTCAGCCAATTATCTATCCATGCTAATATTTTTCCTGTAATACCATTGGCTCGTATCTTCTTAAGCAGCTTCATGTGCCTCAGCTTGGCAGTCCAAGTAAGCAACATCCGTTGACTCTCCTTTGCCTATCCTGCCCGGTATTTCTTCAAAGAATTCCAGTGGATTTCCTCTGAAGGAAACCATGCTGACTTTGGCCTATTTTATCATGTACCTGCAAGTACCCTGAAAGCTCATCCTTAATGATGGACTCCAACATCTTCCCCACCACTGAAGGCAGCCTAACTGGCCTATAATTTCCCTTCTTCTGCCTCCCTTCCTTCTTAAAGAGTGGAGTGACATTTGCAATTTTCCTATCCTTCGGAAATATTCTATAAACTTGTGATTCTTGAAAAATCATTATCAGTGCCTCCACAATCTCTTCAGCTAACTCTTTCAGAACCCTGGGGTATAGTTAATCTGGTCCAGGTGAGTTAACCTCCTTCAGACCTTCCAGCTTCCCAAGCACCTTCTTAGTAATAGCGATGACACTCACTTCTGCCCCTTGACACACTCAAATTTCTGTCAAACTGCTCGTGTCTTCCAGAGTGAAGACTGATGCAAAATACTGATTAAATTTGTACGCCATTTCTTTGTCCCCCATTACTACCTCTCCAGTTGTCCAGTATCCACCCTCGCCTCTATATATCTGGAAAAAAATGTTAGTATCGTCTTTTATACTATTGGCTAGTGTACCTTCATATTTTATCTTTTCCCATTTTATGGCTTTTTTGCAGTTGTCCTCCGTTAGTTTTAAAAAATCCTCCTAATTCTCTAACTTCCCACTAATTTTTGCTATATTATATATGTATCCTCACATTTGCTTTTATGCTGTTATTGACTGCCCTTGTCAGTCGCTCATCCTCCCTTTAAAATACTTCTTTATCTTTAGGATTTACCTACCTAGCACTTTCTGAATTGCCCCCAGAAGCTCCAGCCCCTGCTGTTCTGTCATCATCCTACATAGTGTCCTTTTCCAACCGACTTTGGTTAGCTTGTCTCTCGTGCCTCTGTAATTCTCTGTACTTAATTGTGATAATGACTTCAGCTTTTCCCTCTCAACCTGCAAGGTGAATTCTATCATATTATGATCGCTGTCTGAAAGGTTCTTGTACCTTAAGTTCTCAAATCAAATCTGGTTCATTACACAACACCCTATCCAGAATTGCCTTTTGACTAAAGCAGTGGTCCCCAACCACCGGGCCGCAAAGCATGTGCTACCGGGCCGCGAGGAAACGATATGATTTGGCGATATGAAGTGATATGAGTCAGCTGCACCTTTCCCCATTCCCTGTCACGCCCACTGTTGAACTTTAATGCATGCGAGGTCATCAGTGACCCAAGACGTGCAAAGGAATGGGTCCATGACCCATTTGTGAATGTTTCCGGTGAATCTTCCATGTCAGCGCGGGAAAAAGATCAACTCCTCGAGCTTGCAAATAACGGTGGGCTGAAAAGTATGTTTGACATAACATCTCTGCCGGCATTCTGGATCAAAGTCAGGACTGAATATCCTGAGATAGCCACGAAAGCACTGAAAACGTTGCTTCCATTTCCAACATCATATCGCTGCGAAGCGGAGTTTTCTGCAATGAATGCAACGAAAATTAAATTGCAGAATAGACTGGACATAAGGAACCCCCTTCGAGTATCACTGTCTCCCATCACCCCTCGATGGGACCGTCTTGTTGCAGGGAAACAAGCCCAGGGCTCCCACTGATTCAGCGATATTGGTGTGTTGCAATGATTTTATATGTTCATACGAGGAAAATATGTGCTGTGTGTTTAATATCCAAACGTTACTTAAAATGTTAAGGTGCTATTGACTTATAAGTGACTTATAATTCAGTGGTCCCCAATCTCCGGGCCACAAAGAATGCAGCGGTGCAGCAGTGGCCGGGACGCACCCAGCACATCTTTAAGAAAAAAGCTGAAATAAACAAGCTAATTGATAAGGTGCAAAAAAGGTTGGGGACCCCTGCACCAAAGGGCTCAAACACAAGCTTCTCTTAAAAAACTATTTCATAGGCATTCTACAAATTCCCTCTCTTGGGGTGCAGCATCAACCTGATTTTTCCAACCTATCTGCATATTGAAATCCCCCATGATTATTGCAACATTACCCTACTCTATTTACATCCCTGTCCTATCTCCCACTGTAACTTGAAGCCCACATCCTGGCTGTTGCTTGGCGGCCTGTATATTACTCCCATTAGTGTATTTTTACCCTTGCAATTTCTTAACTTTACCCAGAAAGGTTCTATGTCTTCAGATCCTATGTCACCTCTTCCTAAGGATATGATTACATTTTTTTTAACCAACCGAGCTACTCCACCCACTCTGCCTACCTGTATCGTTGGACGTTAAGCTTCCAACTATGATTCTCTTTCATTCACAGCTCAGTGATGTCCACAGCATCATACCAGCCAATCTCTAAACATGCTTCAAGATCATCAGCCATATTCTGTATAATGTGCATTCAAATATCACACCTTCAGTCTTGTATCTCTTTTCAATTTTGCCCTACCATCTGCCTGTCCTTCCTCACAGTCTCACTACACACTGCATCAATTTGTATACCAACTGCCCTGTTCTCAGCCCTGTCACTCCAGTTCCCATCCCCCTGTCAAATCAGTTTAAACCCTCCCCAACAGCTCCTGCAAACCTGCCTGCAAGGGTATTGGTCCCCCTCGGTTTCAGGTGTAACCTGTCCTTTTTGTACAGGTCATACCTTCCCCAGAAGAGATCCCAATGATCCAGATACTTGAAACCCTGCCCCCAGCACCCATTCCTCAGCCACTCATTCATCCGCCAAATCATACTGTTCTTCACTGGCACAGGTAGCAATTCAGAGATTACTACCCTGAAGATCCTGATTTCAGCTTTCTACCTAACTTCCTGTATGCCCTCGTGAGGACCTCATTCCTTTTTCTACCGATGTCATCAGTACCAATATGTACCAGGACTTCTGACTATTCACCCTCCCCCTTTGGAATGCTGTGGGCCCGATCCGAGTCATCCCTGACACTGACACCTGGCCGGCAACATGCGTCTCTTTCACATCCACAGAATCTCCTTTCTGCATGAACAAAGGTCTAGCTATTCAAATGAGTTGTTATAAACAAGTTCATCTGCTCTCTCAAATGATATTAGAAGACCAGAGGCCACAGTTTAGGGCAGAGGTATTCTTGGTGTCTTTGCCAATATTGCTAAACAATATCTGGTTCCGAAAGTGCAGAATGTGGGGGCTTGGTGATTCCAAGCTAGCTGCTGTCTTCCTACATTAGAGCAACGACTAAACTTTAAGGATTCCATTGCCTGTAAAGAATTTTGAATAGTCTCGAAAGGGACATAGAAAGTAAAAGAAAATGTTGATCTGCTTTTTTTACACATGTTGACTGCAATGAATAATTTGGATTTCCTTATTTACAACTGTTCTCCATTTTGTCGGGCGAAATGGCATTAGGGTGAATTGAATTCCTGGCACCTACTGAGTGTGAAATTGTCATGTAGGTGTAAAGGAACACAGGAATGCACTGCAGCTGTTCTGAGTCTTAGAGGAATCTCAGGATCTAGTTCATTGGTATGTAACAAGAGCTGTATTTGTAGAGATTGTTTATGCGAGTCTCCGTAAAAGGACGGATTTGAATTTGTGTTAAAATGCAATGTTGACAGCAGTAGTAAACCCGTTTTATGGACAATGTGCTTAAACATATAAAGTTTACAAGAGTGTCCAGTAGATATCACTAGAGTGACAATGGTGACATTATTTTAGCAAATTATGCTGATCTGAGAACACAAAGAACAGTACAGCACAGTACAGGGACTTCGAACCACCATGTTGTACCGACCCTTCAACCTACTTTAAGATCAATTTAACCATTCCCTCCCACGTTGCCCTCCATTTTTGCCCTTAATGTATTAGCTTCTGCCAGTACCCTTGGCATCGCTTTCGGCATACTTCTGTCTGTGTAAAAATACCTACGTTTGAATCTGCCCCCTCTAATACTTTCCTCAAGCACCTTAAAGTTATGTCCCCTCATATTAGCCAATTCTACTCTGGGAACAAAGTTTCTGACTGTCTACTCTATGCCTCTTATCATCTTGTACACTTCTATCAAGTCACCTCTCATCTTCCTCCTCTCCGACGAGAAAAGCCCTAACTTGCTCAGCCTGTTCATAAGGCATGCTCTCTAATCCAGGGAGCATCCAGGTTAATATTCTCTGCATACTCTTTAAAGGTTTCATATCCTTCCTATAATGATGCGGACCAGAATTGAACACAATATTCCAAGTGTGGTCTAACCAGAGTTTTCTACTGAATCTCCCAACTAATGGGGGCCAACAAACACACCAGCACCTACATCATACACCGATTGACCAAATTGCATTGCAACTTTGGATGTATGAAAGTGACCCCCAAGATTCCTCTGTTCTCCCATGTTGTTAAGAATCTTGCCATTAGCACTGTATTTTATTTTCGTTTGAACTTCCAAAGTGCATCACTTCACACTTTCCCAGATTGAAATCCATCTGCTACTTCTCAAGTCAGCTCTGCAACCTAACAATGTCCCATTTTAACCTATAGCAACCCTTTACACTATCCACATCACCAACCACCTTCACGTCATTTGCAAATATACTAATCCTACATTCCTCTTCTTCCTTCAAATCACTATAAAAATCGCAGAGCGGGGTTCCCAGAACAAATCTCTGCAGAACATCGCTGGTCACCTACTTCAGGCAGAATACATTCCATACACTACCACCCTCTGCCTTCTGTAGGTAAAGTAATCTGAATCCATGCAGCCAAGTTTCCCTGGATCCCATGCCTTTTAACTTTCTGAATGAACCTACCGTAGGGATCCTTATCAAATGCCTTCCTATAATCCACATACACCATATCCACTGATGTGCCTTTATCAATTTGTTGTGTCACTTCTTCAAAGAATTCAGTCATGCTCCAGCATGACCTAGCACTTACAAAGCCATGTTGACTATCCCAAATCAGATGATGCTTCTTCAAATGCTTGTAAATCCTTTTCTCTTAAGAATCTTTTCCAATAGTTTGCCCACCACTGGTGAAGGCTTGTTAGTCTATAATTTCCCTGTTACCTTTCTTGAATAAAAGAATAACACTTGTCACTCTCTAATCTTCTGGTGGGCTGGCTAGTGGTGTAGTGGCATTAACACTGGACTTCGAGGCGGATGGTGCTGAGTTCAAATCCGGCCAGGTCCCAACCTGGGCAGCAGTATTACTCACGTGGAAGAAAGGCTTGGCAATCCACTTCCATGTCTTGCCACGAAAACCCTATGGACAACTACACTACTCTATTGGTCTCCATGAGTCAATGGCACTCAGCAGCAATCTTCTGGTACTCCTGTTGCCAGTGAGGACACTAAGATTATCGCCAAAGGCATAACAATCTCTTACCTTGCTTCCCATAGTAACCGGGGGTATATCCTATCCAGCTCTGGAAACTTACCTATCTTAATGTTTTTCAAAGTTCCGGCACATTCTCTTCCTTAATGTCGATGTGTTCCAGCATTTCAGCCCATTCTACACTGACGTCACATTCGCCAAGGACCAAGATTTTATTTGAGATTCACTTTAGGAACAGCTTTTTCCCCTCTGCCATCAGATTTCTGAACAGTCCATGAACCCATGACCATTGCCTCATTATTACTCTGTTGCACTATTTATTTATTTTGTAACTTGTAGTAATTTCTATATCTTGCTTTGTACCGCTGTTGGAAAATCACAAATTTCTTGGACATATTTTCAGCGGTATTAAATCTGTTTCTGTAACCCTCATATTCTTGCATATCTCTGATGCTTCTATGTATTTCCTGGATCTCCTGCTGATGGTTAAGAAGTCTTCAGTATACCCACAATAAAGTGATCACCCCATTTTTTTTTGTTCCTTAAGTGCTTTCCTTGTGGCCACATTTGTAGAGCTTTTGAGGATATTCTCCCTCATTACCACCATAAAGGATTCCTTAAGCAACAGTAGAAAGCTAGTTCCACCTTTATATCCAACCCTGTCATGCCTGAAATTTCTCTATTCTGGAATGTTGAGTTGTCTGTCCTGCCCTTTATTCAAGCATGTCTCTATGATAATGATGATATCACATTTCAACTTGGAGATCTAACATCATGTGCCTTATTAGGCTGACTTCTTGCAGTAAAGTAGGCACAATTAAGCTTTACTTTTCTCCCAGTGTTTAATCACACCCATGTCTGTTCTGTATACTGGCTTAGTTTACCTTCTAGATTTGAGTGTACCTCCTTCCCTCCCCCAAATAATTGTGTATTTACTCTGTGCCCTATTCTGCTATCAAATTAGTTTAATTCCTTTCCAACAGCACTAGCAAATCTTGGAGGTTGGACCTATTGCAATGCACATGCAAACTCTCCAGCTTACACAAATCTTACCTTTCCCAGAAATAGTCCTAATGATGCAGAAATATAAAGTCTTCCTTCCTACATCCTCCCTTTAGCTGCATATTCATCTAACCTATCATCCTATTCCAATGCAAATAGAACATGAAGTAAGCCAGAGATAAACAACTGTAGAGGTCCTGTACTATATGTTGCAGAGCCCCATGTTTCTTTTAACTTTTATCATTAGTTCCAGTGCGTACCTCGATGTCAGGCTGTTTACCCTCCCTACTTCAAACTGTTCTGTAATATTCTTGATCCAGGCAACAGGGAGGAAACATACCATATGATTCACATCTCCTGGCACTATGCCCTTGAACTCTTTCTCTGCCTTCCTTGTACAGCAGAGCCTACCTATGATGTTCAATTTTAGCACTGGCTATAATCCTCAGAGATTACCACACTGCTGCCATTTTCCAACACAGAGACTCTTTTATGGAGAGAAATGCACTCTGAAGTTTCCCCAGCTCTCTGCCTGTCTTTCCCTTGTGTGGTGGTTTCCCATTCTTTCTCAGGTTGCTTTTCTTTAAGTTGCTGGTGCCAAACTCATTTTTAAAAAAAAATGAAAAATGTATGCTATCCGTGCAACTTTCAGTCTCATGGATATATGGTAGTGTCAGCAGTTGAGAGCCAGAAGCACTTCCTGGAGGTGTAGTCAACGCAGTCTGCAAAGAACACAGAGTAACTTCCATATGCATCAACCTCTAAAACAGTTGTGACTTATTTCTTCTGCCATCTATATATTAAAGTTCTCATGCTCTGTTTGTCTGTTTGTGACCTCCAATTAGCCCAAACGGTGCATTACAGCGGCACTTTTTTTGACTAAATCGACTTAAAATGCGCTAACTTACAGAAAGCATGCAAAGTTCAGGGTTATATATTCGTATAAAATTGCTCACTCGTCAATCAACAGGCCCCGCTTTCCATAACCCGAGCTGATTCCATCTTCCATGGAAACTGCGACGTGACACCACCAGCCTCAGTAGCGCTCACGATGCTCACAGCAGCGACACCAACCGCAGCAAAAGGGCAGGGCTATCACGTCCGTTTAGGAGAGCGCCAACCACATCATCAAGAAAAATCAACATCCTGGAGGCTTTGGTGTTACTGCTTCATATCTTCTATTAAGCATTAGGGTTAAAAAAAAATTTGGATAGCCTAATTATGTCACGTGGAAAGAGAAGGGGGACATTATGGTCAAGAGATGACGCCAAATGTCGTCAGGAAGTGGCAAGGAGAGGGAGAGAACAACAATCGGATCAAGCCAGGGCCACACAACTCCAGGATCAAAAAGTCAGGACAAAAAAGATGAGAGAAGAAGAGACAGAGGAGGACAGGCATACACATCTCCAAGATGACAACAATAGGCACAGAAGGAGGAGAGAACAAGAATCGGATCAGGCCAGGGCCGCACGACTCCAGGATCAGAGAGAAAGAACAAGTGGTAGAGGAAATGAAGAGACGAAGGATGAAAGGGCTGCGCGTCTCCAGAATGACAAAAACAGGCAGAGAAGGAGGAGAGGGGAAGGGACAGAGGAGAAAAGGAAAGATCAACTTGAGAATATGCGGCAAAGAGTACCCTATTGAATAATGAGCAAAAAGAAGTATATGAATATTTGTGCAACTGCTTGAAGGGTGGCAGATCAACCAGAAATGTTGTCATCAAAAGTGTCCCTCGTTAAATGAGGAGGAGCTATATTTGTCTTGCTGTGCATCTTTTTTCTTGAATAAACTGAGTTTTTCTTCTTTAATTTCCAAAGCACATCACATCAGACTGCACTGCCTTTCTTTCAAAGGGTGCCCCAACGGATCACCCGGTTGTCTAGTACCTGTTAATATTAGGAAGTATAATCTAATCTATTCCCACGCTTCGCATGGACCATTTAAAAGAAATTAAAAATATTCACCAACTGCTTACCTGACATGCCAAATGGTTAACAAAGGCCAGGGCTGAGAGAATATGACAGACCTTCTTCACCAAAGTCCAAACCTTGTGAGCACCGTACCCCAAGATCTGCTCCTCTCTGCTGTTTAGCTGTAGCCACCATTAATGTCAGGAAGGACCGTGACTGCTGAATTTTCGGCAGAGTATTAAGTGTGGTATAGCATCTCTTTATTCCATGCTGATTTCATTGTCTTGTGCATGGTGTATTGTATATTTTAGCTTTGTTGAATTGGACCCTAATGCATTCCCTTGGCCTTGAGGGTATAAAATAAAATAAGGTATAATTCTACTGCTGATGATGTCTCTCAGTACTTCAAAGATGCCTGGTTTTGAGCTACAAGACATTCTGAAGCTATTTCCTTTAACCCAACTGTAGTGGATTGTCTTCCTATCTGTGAAGCCTGAACTGCCTCCACTTGCACAAGTCGTCCGGCAGCAAAGTCACTGTCACGATCTGTTGCAGATTGAGTTCAATTGATGTTGTTCTCCGTGACTCTGCCAGTTCAGCCAATGATGGTGCTTTGCTAATGTATTTTGAAGTCACCTACTGAGAGTATATTCTATTTCTTCAGTTTTCTCAGCATTTCAAAATATTTTTTTCAGGTGAAATCATCTTTTGAAGGAGGGTGGATTGTGATAAAAAGCAGAAGATTTTTCTGCCTGTACTTGACGATGCTATGAGACTCAGTTAAGGGTCTGAGGTCCAATAATCCTCTATACAATGGATGGAAAGTATCAATGACTGTACAACTGTAGGTTTTTCCATGTATTATTGAGCTAGACAGCAGGGCAACTGGAAATGAAGGCAACATGGAAAGAACCAGATGCTGGATCCTGGTGCAGCAAACAATCTGCTGGAGGAGCTCAGCAGGTCAAGTAGCATCTGTAGCAAAAAGGGAATTGTCAAAAGTACAAAAGACCACCCAGTCTGTCCAGTTTTCATATATTCTTCATGTGTTTATGTATGTGGTTATATACAGCTGGGTGACTTATAAGACTGTTTTGGAAAACAGTTAAGAGTTACCCACATGGCTGTGTGTCTGGACTCACAGATGAACCAAATTTGTTTGGGGGCCAAATTTCCTTCTATGGACATTTGTGAAGCAGCTGCTTCTTTACAAAATTCAGTATCTTAAATCATCAAATTATGTAATTAACTGAGTTTAAATATTCCACTGCCTTGTGCAAAACATTTGTCCAAGCTGCTATTTGCTGGCCTTTCACTATCACAACGAATTGAGAGAGTTCATGGTTTCAGAAAGTCCTCACTTTCTGACTTTAGCTCTTACCTTGCTAGCTATAATATTGTTTGCACATTCAGCCCCAGTGATACATTTAGTTTTCCAGCAATATTTGTGGTGTGGTTATCATACATTGTACCTCTAGATCAACAGTGTTATTCAACAGAACCAACAGCTGATCAATCTGTTCTCTCTCATTGCAGCTGATTTTGGAGATTATGGGCAGTATGAGTCTCAGGATTTCCTCAGGGAATATGTCTTGTTCCCAATGGTAAGTATAGTGGAAAAATCACCCTATGAACAAGATTGGAGATAAATTATATTGATCATAAATTCTGGAAGTGTGAGATTTGTGAGATATGTGTTGAAGATCCCTCCCTGCATAGCTTTTTTTTAAATTTAGAGGATATGTTCATCTTTGTAAATGGTTCAGCCCACTTTACACAGAAACACCAACTCCAACTGGATGCACTCTTGAACTTTCAGCTTCAATGAGATTCCTCACGCTAGGCTCATTCAGAGAAACTTGGCAGCATGGATTCAGAATTGGTCTGCCCAAAGAAGGCAGAGGGCAGTAGTAGATGGAGTGTGTTCTGCCTAGAGGTCTGTGACCGGTGGTGTTCCACAGTGATCTGTTCTGGAATTCTTGCTCTTTGTGATTTTTATATGTAAATTCAATAAAAAGGTAAGTCAGTAGTTTTGCAGATGACATGAAAGTTGGCAGTTTTATGGATAGTGTAGAAGGTTGTTGCAGGTTACAACAGGACATTGACAAGATAAAGTGCTGGGCTGGTAAGTGGCAGATGTGGTTCAATCCAGGAAAGTGTGAAAGATCAAGCTTGAAGTGGCAGAATATAAAGTTGATGGCAGAATTCTTAGAAGTGTGGAGGAACAGAGGAATCTTGGGACTGAAGTCCGTAGCTCCCTCAAAATTGCTATGCAGTTTGATAGGGTGGCTAAGAAGGTGTATGGTGTGTTGGCCTTGGTAGTTTCTGGGGGTTGAGTTCATGTATCATGAGGTACAGATGTAGCTCTATAAAGGTCTGGTTGAACCTCCCTTGGAAAATGGTGTTCTGGCCACCTCATTATAGGGAGGATGAGGAAGCTTTAGAGAGAGTGCTGAAGAGATTTACCAGGATGCTGCCTGGATGACAGAGTGCGTCTTACGAACATACGTTGAGTAAACTAGAGCTTTTCCCTTTAGAGTGAAGGAGGATGAGAAATGACTTTATGGAGGTGTACAAAATGCTAAGAGGCATAGACAGAGTGGACAACCAGCACCTTTTTTTCCAAGATGGCAATGGCTAACCTGAGAAGACCTTTAAGGTGATTGGAGGGAAGTATGGGGGCGGGGTGTTAGCGGTAGGTCTTTGCATACAAGTTCGTGGAACGCACTGCTGGGGTTGGTGGTAGATGCAGATATATCAGGGACATTTAAGAAAGTCTTAAATAGTCACAGATCTCCCCTCATTCTTTTACACTCCAGGGAATTGTCCTAACCTATTCAGCCTTTTCCTATAACTCAGGTGCTCAAGTCCCATGTACTTCTGTAAATTTTCTCTGCATTCTTTCAACCTTATTGATATACTTACTTAGGTAGATGACCAAAGCTGCACACAATACTCCAAATTAGGCCTCACCAATGTTGAATACAACTTCAGTCTAACATCCCAACTCCTGTACTCGGTACTTTGTTTTATGAAGGGCAAGGTTGCAAAAGCTCTCTTTACAACACTATCTACCTGTGATACCACTTTCAATGAATAATAGAACTGTATTCTCATATCCCTCTGTACTACCACATTTATCAGTACCTTACAGTTCACTGTACTAGTCCTACCCTGGTTTGACCCCCCTAACAGCAACACCTCAGACTTGATAGTCAAATAATATTGTGAAAACAATAGAAAAGGGAAAGAGAACTAAAAAAGTTAAGCCAATTTTTTGAGAATTGTTCAGAAATATCGTGTAATAGGATGGAATATCGTGTAATAGGATGAATATTATGTACATAGATTCTGTAAGGATATCAGGAGCAAATGGGTAGCCAGGATAAGAGTGCCTGCACTTAGGTGGAGGAGTTGTTGGAGCTGGGCACGATCACTTAGTTTAAGAACTACTTAGGTGTATGAATATGCAAAGCAAAGATGGATATGGACTTAATGCAGGCAAATGGAATTTGTGTAGGTGGGCGACAAGGTTAGCCTGGCTATGTGAGGTTAAGGTACCTATTTCTGTGTTGTAAAGCTGAACAATAAAGCTTTGCTTGACTTTGAAGTATCTTCACTGGTTTAATATCACTATTTGTGTTAGTATCACCATTGTGTGCATTCAAAATTTTAGCACACGAGCCTGCTCACAGCCTAGTGGTTGATCAGTAACTTCCAAGACTATAAAAGCATATTGCATTCAAAGCCGTGCCATCTTGACTCTAGATGACTTGAATAGGTAACTAAATTATACAATGTACTACATAAAGCAAACATTGCCTCAAAGACGAGTCATGTTACAGGGCTAGTAAGTTGTCTTAATGATAAAGCTCAAGTAATTGATTGCTACTTGGAAGGATCTGTCCTTGTATTGATATCAGACATCAGGAATCAACTGGTGATGTCCAGAGGCCAACCCACGCTCAGTAGGTATACATAATGTACACATACCTACCATATGGGCACTAACCATTAAGCACTGGCATTGCTTTGGCGTCACTGCCTGTGTACGTAGTGCAGGAGCACACACTCACTTACACTAGCTCACACTAACTCCTTAAGATATTCAAAGGCATTTCTGTTATTGAATCGTCCAGCATCAATGTCTTTCCTTTAGACCACTATTGACCAGGAATACGACTGGACCAGCCACATAAATACAGTGGCTGCGAGAAGAGATTAAGATGGTTGATGCCCTGTGAGACCAACCTCCTGACACCCCAAGCCTTCTCCCTGTCTACAATGCACAAGTCATGGATGTGATATAATACTATCCACTTGCTAGAATGAATGATGTCATTCCGGAAATCGGGCCATTTCATTGCTACCCCATCCACCACGTCAAATATATGTTTATCAAAGGGTGGTTGAGATCCGGAGTTCATTGTCTACCAGGGTGCAGGGGAAAGAATAATCTATAGAACTTCAAAGGAAGAATAGGATAACAAAATTTATAGGATTGCACCATTTAGAAATGGCATCGAATCATGTGCTAAATGGGCTCCCGTCTTGTCAACAATTCTTTGAATTTATTTTCAAAGGATTTGAACTCAGGTGGCAAATGAATAAATTATTGGATATTCCCTAACTGGCTGTTGTCCATTCGGTCATACAACTCTCTTGCATGTTCTGTTTTATTATCAGTAGAGAATACTTTTTTGTGACTTGCAATGCATTTTTAAATGTCATGCAAGCGATTCCCCATTTTGATATTTGGGCATTGATTCTTGATTGAATTGGAAATCTTTTTACTGAAGTGTCCAAAATCAGAAAAAAAGCATTGTGTTTAAGATAAGTTCTGTTTTATAGCACTGAATCTCAAATCTCAAAGCTGAAAATGGAGGCAACCAAGTTAAAGGGGTGCTTGACATTGCAAACATGTGGTAAAGGTGTTGGGATCAGGCTGATGAGGAAGGATGCAAATTAAAAGTAGTTTATCTATTAAAAGCAGTGACTGAGCCCAACTTTAGGTGTTGATTGAAACCAAATTGGGAGTTATTATTTAACTCATATGCAAGTAGATTTGTTGTCTTTATTTAATATCTGCATTACATATAGTAACAGCATAAATTTGTTGTAGGAACCAAGTCAAAGAGGAACTTAAAGCAATGGGGAAAGAGCAGGTGGCTGGAACTAGTTAGTCTCAAAGAGCCAGTCTAGTCATGGCATGCCAACTGGCTTTTCCTGTTCCTTGCTGTTGTATGATTTGGTTATATGCAAGACATACCAAGCACATTTTCCCAATTCTGGCGAGAAACCCATTAGTTAATGGGTCAGAACCTTGTGAACAAAAATGCATGCTAAATGTTGGACAGGAAAAACAAATCACAACATTGTTTACTGCAATAGTGTTTTCTAAAGTTTTTTTTTAAAAAAGTTTCATTTGGAAACTATGTAGCTTGCAAATAAATGTACTTGCAAATGAATGAATTCTCTTGAACTTCCCACAATATGAACTTTTAATATTGCCATTCTTTCTCACCATATCTGAACAACTCACGTGAAACCTTGAATATGTACAAGTATTGCAAATGGAAGATTTATCAATATGAGAAACAGCACAGCATGCAAAATCAATGCAATGTTAAAAGCTCCATGTTGTTTTTCACTGGTGAAAATTAAATATAACCATTGTTTCTGTGTTGCCATTAACACTTTAGGCCAGTGGAGCAGACAAACACACCAGCTGATTTCCCATGCCTTGTGCTCGAGAGCTGCCTTTGATGTTTGTTTCTGTCAGTGAAATATGCTAAAACCTGATCCAAAATAATACAAAGGCAGCACTTCATGCCTGCAGGCAGCTCTACACCTGAAGGGTGCTATCTTTTGTTTCTGATTTCCATGCCAAGGCATGACTACGCATTTGAAGTTATTTTTTTGTATGAACATCAAACACACTTGATTTCTTTCAGGGTGTTTTTTTCTTCTCTTTAAATCGGAAGAAAGTCTTTTTGACTTTGCAGGTGCAGTTGATCTAAACATTCTGAGGCCATGTCTCAAATTAAGCCCATTGGATAATTTCCCAACTGCAACCACTAGACCACAACTTTCTGCTGTAAGAGCTGTTATTATTTTTTTAATGTTTGAGGATGAGTTTCAAAGATAGTTGCAAGCATCACTTGGGTACATACCAGTGATGTCAAATTCACTTGAGAATAGTTAACTTTTCTAAATTCATCAGATTTATCAAATAAATCAGTTGACCCTATAACCCAAGAAATAGAGTGTTGCAAAGAGTGAGCTGTGAATTCATTACGTTACATAATTAGCCAGACACAGTTGCAACCTTTTTGTCATTGTTTAAGGCAATACAATGCCTAATCATGGGAAGGGCTGGGCATGGTTTGAAGGTAGCTCTTTTGAAAATAACCTTTGCCAGGTACCTGTTCAATTTGTTGCCTTGGAGAAACTGATGGTATGGCTTTAGTGATTTGTCCTGCTCCTAATTTGTGCTTTGTTGTTGGGAAACAGTTGGCAATGATGCATGTCCATTTGGTATTTGGATTGAGCATGGCTTTAATAAGTCAAATTTTATTTTCTCTTCTAGTAGCTTCTTGGAATCCTAGAATATGCTGCTTTTCATTGGTTTTGTAGCATAAGTTCGCAAACCTCAAGATGTTGGCAGAATAGTAATTCTAATGTGCCCTGTTGATCTTTCTCTGAGATCTTGGAAAGGCAGCAGAATCTCTGGGGGAAAATTGTTGGGATATCTTGGCAGAACAAAAGATGAAGCAATGCGTGCTGGTGAAATCCAGTTGTAACCTTATTTCCTCCAGCGCCCATAAGTAGAAATGGGAAGCAGGGTTTAATATAACTCCTCTCCCTGCCCAAAGGAACTCAAAGTTTTGTTATAAATAGAACTCATCAATGTCAGAGCCTCACTTGATGTAAGCAAAAAGTTAAATGCACTCTTGCCCACGGAGACCCAAGCAACAACGATGACATTGAATTTCAACTTTATGTAATATGTATGCCGAATAGAAGTAATAAATATGATAAGGTGGAAGATTTATTCTTCTGTGATATGTTTACAGGACTGGACTCAGGATGAACGGATGTTGGAGGAAATGACGAGGAAGGTAGCAATGCAACATCAGGCCTACAGGTAAGAAGGTCTTCAGTGCAGCAGAATTTAGGCCAGATAACCAGGTACAGTGATTTATAAGACCTCAGTTTCTGATGGTTGTCACATCAGAATACTAAGAATAGATGCTGTGTTATAGTCTGATACCACTTTATAAATATTTGTAAGCATGCCCCTGTGCTTATTCATGAGACTGCTTTGGACAGATCCCAGCTTTCATTTTGTTTATTTTTAAATATCTTACTATCAGTGTATCAAAGTTACTGCATTATAGAATATCCTAACCTTGAGCGTTGACAAGATTGGCAAGGTATAATTCTATGCTGTTTTCTAGGGGTGAATACCTTTGAAAAACTAATATTGGATCGAAACGCAGATGCACAGTTGAAATAAAAACAGAAAATGCTAGAATCAGTCAACAGGTCTGCCAGCATGTGTGCAATATGTGTTAAGAGTTACCTTTCAAGTTTAAGTTAAAAGATTCTGAACCTGAAACATCAATTCTGTTTCTTGTTCCACAAGTGCCATCTGACCTGCTTACTGTTTCCTGTATTTTATGTTATCATTTCATATTCCAGCATGTGCAGTTTTTTTGCCCCAGCAGTGAATCATTGTTTTAACACTATCAGTTGACAGTGTTGATGATGTAAAAACCGATGTAGATAAGAACCTCTCTCTTTGAACCTCTCTTTTCTCTTTGAGAATTCTTTCTTCTTCAATTTTTTTTTGATCTTCTCTGATATCTTATACTTTGAATTCCAAACACCATTGTTATTAAGGGTTTGTTGTCTTCTCTAGTGGGATGCCACCTGCAGAGGCAGAGTTGCTATATATCAAGGAGGTGGAACAACTTGAAGGCTTTGGGCAAGAAAGTTTTCCGGCCAAGGTAATCAGAAGCTAACTTAATTTCAGATGGAGTTTTTCTTATGGTTAAGCATTTTACTAGTGCATTGTAAATTTAGTTGCTGCTGTATTCAAACTACACTTCTCATGGGACTGATGCAATGTAAAAAAAAATCTGAAATAGAATTTAATATTCTGTATCAGTGAGGATTGATGTCCATTTTCAGAGTGATATAAAAACAGAATAAATGTTAGAAACCCTCGGCAGGCCAGACAGCATCTGTGGAAGAAGCTACAAAAAGGCGTAAAATTAGTCAGCTCCATCTTGGGTACTAGCCTCCATAGTACCTAAGACATCTTCAAAGAGCAGTGCCTCAAGAAGGTGATGTCTATTATTAAGGACCACCACCACCCAGGGCATGTCCCCTTCTCATTGTTACCATCAGGAAGGAGGTATAGCAGCCTGAAGGCGCACACACAGTGATTCAGGAACAATTTCTTCCCCTCTGCCATCCGATTCCTAAATGGACATTGAACCCATGAACACTACCTCTGTTTATTTTAAAAATATATGTAAGTTCTGTTTTTGCACTACTTTTAGTCTATTCAATATACATATATATGCTTACTGTTAATGATTGATTCATTTTTCTTTCTATATTATCATGTATTGCATTGAACTGCTACTGCTAAGTTAACAAATTTCACAACACATACCAATGATAATAAACCTGATTCTGATTCTGCATAGAAAAGCAGAGTTAATGTTTCAGACTGAGGTCCCTTCATCAGAGAAAGTGATTTGCTGTTTTCTATTCCAATTTTAGCAAAGGATCTTAGATCTGAAATGTTAAGTGTTTCTCTTTCCACAGATGCTGCCTGACCCACTGAGAGATTCTAGCGTTTTCTGTTCCTCTTTCCAATTTTCAACAAACAATAATGCAGACACGTTGCAAGGAAAGCACTTTCAGTGCTGCAGAGGGGAAAACCAGAAGATTTCAGAAGGGGTTCATTTCCATAAGGAACTGTGCTATGGTCTACTGTTAATAGCTTTAAGATTTAAATGATTAAAGCATGCCATTCAATTATTTGGCTTTGTTTCCAAATGTAATTATGAACTGCTCAATCTTTCTGTTGGGTAGTGGGTGAGGGGGGAAGAAGAGAGGAATACCTACTTCTGCAAAAAAAAAGTTTATACTGAGGAAACAGAAGTAACTTGAATCTGGTATCACCCAAGTATATTGTAAAGGTTGTTACCGTTAGCATTATTATCATTTTAACAGTTACTTGAACAATTGTAAAAGCTTTAGTAATTCAAGAATGCTAAGTATGTCTTTTGAAATGTTAAGTACCATCCAGCAGCATTCCTTCTAGGATTCCAAAAAAATTAATTAGCTGGACCGGCATAATATCCAGAAGTTTAGTGAAGTGTTTTCAAGCTGCTTTAGCCTGTACTTGCTCAGTTGCTAATTCTATATTTCAGTAGTAGTGAATCATATACGGCATAATTCTTTAGATTCAAGATCATTTTCATAATGCTTCCAAATTAGTCATTGGGGAAATTTAAATTCAACCTGATTAGCAGGTATATAAGGTTAAAATGTAGACCATCACTTTCCTGATCCATTTTTGTTGATTTCCCCATTCAAGCACTCCTGCTTTTAAGATTGGTCTTGGGTGAAGGGTTCATTAGAACTTGGATCCAGTAATGTATTTGGGATCTTGATGGTGTTTTAGAAAAGAACTGGATACTTGCCGTAGGGCACCTGCCAGGTAAATGTTGGGAATTCTGTGAGGCCCTTGAAGTTCAAAGTTCAAAGTAAATTTATTACAAAAATACATACAGTGGCATGCAAAAGTTTGGGCACCCTGGTCAAAGTTTCTGTTACTGTGAATAGCTAAGCGAGTAAAAGATGAACTGATTTCCAAAAAGCATAAGGTCAAAGATGACACATTTCTTTAATATTTTAAGCAAGAAAACTTTTTATTTTCATCTTTTACAGTTTCAAAATAACAAAAAAGGAAAAGGGCCCGAAGCAGAAGTTTGGGCTTTTTGTAGCCAGCTAACAGCCTTTAAATTCTTGTTTGGGGGATTTTCACCCATTCTTCCTTGCAAAAGACTTCTAGTTCTATGAGGTTCTTGGCTGTCTTGCATGCACTGCTCTTTTGAGGTCTATCCACAGATTCTTGATGATGTTTAAGTCGGGGGACTGTGAGGGCCATGGCAAAACCTTCAGCTTGCGCCTCTTGAGGTCGTCCATTGTGGATTTTGAGGTGTGTTTAGGATTATTATCCTGTTGTAGAAGCCATCCTCTTTTCATCTTTGGTTTTTTTACAGACGGTGTGATGTTTGCTTCCAGAATTTGCTGGTATTTAATTAAATTCATTCTTCCCTCTACCAGTAAATGTTCCCCATGCCACTAGCTGCAACACAAGCCCAAAGCATAATCGATCCACCCCCATGCTTAACAGTTGGAAAGAGGTTCTTTTCATGAAATTCTGCACCCTTTTTTCTCCAAACATACCTTTGCTCATTGTGGCCATAAAGTTCTAGTCAAAAGGTTCAAAGGAACATCTAAACAAGCCTGATGCATTTTGGAAACAAGTCCTGTGGACTGATGAACTTAAAATAGAACTTCTTGCCCGCAATATGTTTGGAGATTAAATACCAGCAGATTCAATTAAATACCAGTAAATTCTGGAAGCAAACATCACACTGTCAGTAAAAAAGCCAAAGATGAGAAGAGGATGGCTTCTACAACAGGATAATGAACCTAAACATACCTCAAAATCCACAGTGGACTACCTCAAGAGGTGCAAGCTGAAGGTTTTGCCATGGTCCTCACAGTCCCCTGACCTAAACATCATCGAGAATCTGTGGATCGACCTCAAAAGAGCAGTGCATGCAAGACAGCCCAAGAATCTCACAGAACTAGAAGCCTTTTGCAAGGAAGAATGGGTGGAAATCCCCCAAACAAGAATTGAAAGACGTTTAGCTGGCTACAGAACGTGTTTACAAGCTGTGATACTTGCCAAAGGGGGTGTTACAAAGTACTGCCATGCAGGGTGCCCAAACTTTTGCTTCAGGCCCTTTTCCTTTTCTGTTATTTTGGAACTGTAAAAGATGGAAATAAAAAGTTTTCTTGCTTAAAATATTAAAGAAATGTGTCATCTTTGACTATATGCCTTTTGGAAATCAGTTCATCTTTTACGCGCTTAGCTATTCACAGTAACAGAAATTTTGACTGGGGTGCCGAAACCTTTGCATGCCACTGTATGTCACCACATACAATCTTCAGATTAATTTTCTTGGAGGCATTCACAGTAACTACAAAGATACAAAAGAAAACCCAAACAAAATGAGTGAGTGAGTGTGAGAGAGAGAGAGAGAGTGTGTGTGTGTGTGTGTGAGAGAGAGAGAGAAAAAAAAAGAAAAATATGAGTAAATTTCAAGGACATGAATTGAAGAGTCCTTGAATATGAGTCGCAAGATTGTGGGAACAGTGCAGTGTTGGGAAAGTGGTTATCGCCTTTGGTTCAGGAGCCTAATGATTAAGAGGTAATAACTGTTCCTGAACCTGGTGGTGTGAGTCCTGACACTCCTGTACCTCCTTCCTGAAGGTAGCAGCAAGAAGAGAGCATGACCTGGTTGGTGGGGGTCCTTGTTGATGGATGCTGTTATCTTGCTTTACTGTGACTGGGCTGTACCCATTTCTTTTTGTCGGATTGTCTGGCATTAGTGTCTCCACACCAGGCTGTGATGCAACCGGTCAATATATCCTCCACCGCATATCTATAGAAATTTGTTAGGAGTTTTAGATGTCATGCTGAATCTTTACAAACCCGTTAGGAAGTAGTGGTGCCACTGTACTTTCTTTGTTATGACACTTACATGCTGAACCCAGACCTACCCTCTGAAATGGTAACAATGAAGAATTTAAAGTTGTTGACCCTCTTCCACCTCTAATTCCACAATGAGCACTGTGTCATGGACCTCCGGTTTCCTTCTCCTGTAGTCAATGCTGACTTGTCTTGCTGACGTTGAGTTAGAAGTTGTTGTGGTACCACTCAGCCAGGTTGTCAATCTCCCTCCTATATGCAGCAAACCTAAATATGGCATTAGAGCTGTGCTTCACCTCACAGTCGTAAGTATAAAGCGAGTAGAGCAGGGGGGTAAGCACACAGCCTGGTGGTGCACCTGCGCTGATGGAGATTGTGCAGGCCATGTTGTTGCCGATCTGAACTGACTGGGATCTACAAGTGAGGAAATCGAGCATCCGATTGCACAAGGAGGTATTGAGGTCTTGGCCTTGGAGCTTATTGATTAGTTTTGAGGGGATGATGGTGTTGAATGCAGAGCTGTAGTCAATGAAGAGCATCTTAATGTATGCACCTCCACTGTCCAGATGTTCCAGGGCTGAGTGAAGAGCTGATGAAATGGCATCTCCTGTTGACCTGTTGTGACGGTAGGCAAACTGGAGCCAATCCAAGTTGCTCCTCAAGCACGATTTGTGCCAGTTTCGTGCCTAAACCTTACTGCCTTTTCTCCTTCAGTAAGGAGATACTAAATGAGGGGCTGGAAAACTGAGATATGCTGGTCTCAGAATTACTGCAGAATGAATGTCAGATGTTATGTTGCTTCATCATTTTCATGAATGCTTGCTTGCTTTTAACAGGACAGCATTGGAAATGATGCTTTTATTGGCATTTCCTTTATGGGAATATTTGTAAAGCACAGGAATGGACGTCCAACTACAACATATAGGTAAGCACAGATATAAAAGCGTAGACATTCAAGTGTATTTCTGATTTGAACTTTGAAGTGTGTTGGGAATGTTTGTTCTTCTTTTCAGTTCCCCCTCAGTAGATGTTTTTGCTTTATATAGTGCCCTATACAGTGTCATTGATAAGTCGGGAGGAGGGACAAGTGACCCAGCAACAGTCTGTTCTGAGAGTACAGAAGTATGTGCCAGGACTATATATGCTGAGTCCTTGCATAACTTTTCCCTCTGTTATGTTTGGCACTGTTCCTGTTCCTATTAGTCAGTTTTCAGATTGAGTGATTTTCTTTGGACGCTCAGGCTAAAACCCATCATTTTCGGTGCATGGTCCAATAAGACTGGGGTGCTTATTGGTCAAATAGATAATATTGTCTGAACTGACAAACTCTTACAATAAAATTCAAACGTGCAATAATGCAAGATATTTTTAAACCCACAGGTGGAATGAGGTTGGAAATATTACACACAATAAGTCTTCAATTAATGTAGAATTAACAAGCAAAGAAGAAACTGTTTTGTTTCACACAGTAAGTATCTGGAGCTATTTTACTATGCTCTTCACACCTCTTTGCAGTACTGTGATCGTCAGTAATACTTCAGCACTGCCTTCTGGGTCTGGTCGTCAACTAAAAAGAATTATCTATAATACTTTTGATCTTTTCTGACCTCTTGTCCTAGCTTCCAGCACTGTAGCCAGTAATTCAATTACATAATACCTTTTTTCCAGCATTTTGCAATTGAAAATTGATAACCTGAAGAGAAATATGATGATTATCTTTAAGTTATTTCACATTACTTCAGAAATTCGACAAGACCCTATCTTCTATGAGTAATCCTTGGGCATCAGGCATAATTTCTATACCCAGCCCTTCTCTTATGACCCTTTTTCACTTCTGCAGTGGCAACTCTAGTTTAAAAAAACACTCTGATATCATTGGTGCAGCTGTAGGATTTGGAGTGAGGAAAACACTGTCCATTTAACAGGAGCAGCACTGAGATTCCACATTATAATTCAGCCCTTTTGCTCCTTGGGTGTACCAGGCAGCTAAGGAAATGTATATGTTCTACAGGTATAGTTTATTGGTCGGTTAGCTGCTGCGAGGTGTTAGAAAAGAGGAAAATTTCAGATGTTCCTCTAAAGGCGAGCAGTCTGCTACATCTTCTCACTTTTCCATGGTGTTAATTTAAAACAAGGTACCCTGAGGAATGCTATGCACCTAGTTAGAAGAGACATGATGAAGCTGGGCGCTGCACTGTGTGCCTGGACCTGCCCAAGGCCTCCGCCTAATGAAGGGCTGAGCTCGAAGAAGCGGCCGCGGCTGGAGGCCAACACGGCCTCGGACTCGGGTTCGGTGGGGGCGGCGGTGGGCGGTGTCAAGGTGGCCAGCGAGAACAAACTGGAGGAGAGGCTGTACTCGGTGCTGTCTCAAGATCGAAGAAGATGGAGGTGCATAGCTGCCAATCCCGGATTTGGGATGGCACCCACTGACTGACTGACTGACCCTGAAGAAGCTCACTACAACAACTCGACTTGATATTTTCTAACATGAAAAATTATTAATATATTCATTGTTTCTGTTGTGAAATTCACTGGATTGTTAATATTTCAAACTTAATGATGTTAAATATATTCCTAACAGAGCATATACAAAGTATTTTTAAACCTACAGGTGGAGTGAAGTGATAATTGTAATTGCAATATTAATTTGTTTCTCTTTAACCCTCAGGATGACATTGAAATGGCAAAATACATCTCACGGTTGTTCACAGCAAGGCACAAATTTTACAAACAGAACAAAATTTGCACAGAGTGAGTATTCTGAGCATCACATTTCAATTCCATGTACAGCATATCTGAAGTAGATTACTTGCCTGATCACATTGTTACTTTCAACCAGACTGATTAAGATGAAACAGAAATCATTGGAAATACTCTGTGGGTCAAGCTGCCTTTCATAGGAGATGGCAGTTTTCGCCTCTAGTCATTCTTTGTAACTTACCCTAGAGGGCCTATTATTCTAGCCCATTCATAGACATTCTTGAATTGACAGAAATTAATCGAAGAGCTACTGAGGAGATAGTTTGTTCTTTTTGCAAACAAAATGTTACAGAAACTTCAATAGTTGTTTGTTGTCATACAGTATTGAATGCATTAGCAACACACACAAAATGCTGGTGGAACACAGCAGGCCAGGCAGCATCTATAAGAAGAAGTACAGTTGACATTTCGGGCCGAGACCCTTCGTCAGGAATGCACTAATTATGTTTTTCTTATGAGCCTTTGGTAAACCTGTGGACTTAAAATCAGATAATATGACTATTGGGATTGTCCACGGACCAACAGTAATGAATCAGTCACATTCGTTTTTTATTAGGGAAGAGCTTATGCCCTGGCATCATTCTTTCATTGGTCTTGTTGCCTTCCCTTGAGGATCACATTATGTGATTCTGGATGAAGTCCATAGCATATGGTCTTAGATAATAGAAATCTCCAATTAATAATCTCCACAATTTTATACCTCTCAGAGGTCAGAATCAGACTTGCCTGTCTGTTTCTTTTGCCTCTGCCAACACTGTTTTGTATAGCCTGTAAGTATTAGCAAGGAAAAACAGTATTTCTGAATAAAAATAGTTTCATGACATATATCACATAGCAGATGATTTCAAATTTCTGGACTTCTTAATATTTAATTTGCATTAAGATACTGCCGAATGAAGTCTAAGTAATTATTACAATTAATTTTGAATTACAGAAATATTTTGTGATTGCATTTTAGTGACCTAGCTTTCATGTTAAGGAAATATTATAGCCATTACCACTGTGAATCAGATTTTGTGTTTTTTAGACTCTCCCATACTCAAACAATTAAAATAGATACTTGCTTATTGTTGCTGAAATAATATTTTCAGAAAATAGTAATTGTAATATGGCCTCCTGGATTTTGACATAACAAAGGAATTGATAGTCCCCACTGTTTCCAAAAACAGCTGAACTTGTAAATCAGTGGTTTTCAATATTGGCCATGCTGGATTTTACAGGGGCCACAACTAAAAAACAAAAAAATTGGGGTAACGAGTTCTGAATGGACAATAATAAGTTTACTGTTTTAATGAAATGTTACTAAAATATATAAATAAAAAAGTAATTATACATAATTTAATTGGAATCCTGAATGAAATGAATAGGGAAAATATGCTGGATGATGCAAATAAGGCAGAAAACAACTTTGCGTGTGTGTGTGTGTGTTTGTGTGAGGGTGGGGGAGGTTGGCGATGCAGCACGTCAGTCGTTGTCTCTGCTCCTGCTTAACCACACACATAACGCCATTCACATTTTGCATGGGTTGGCTCCACAACTGCCCCCAAATCACAGTTTGCAGATTAGGTGGGGCTTTCAGCAGCAGGAGACCAATTCAGTACCTTTCACTGATTCGTGTGTGTTATAGTACAAACGTTTGTACTTACAAAACATGACATGAAGACTGCAGGCACTGCAGTAGGGTCACTTGCCAGAAACAGCTAAACTGCAGGGAGGCAAGAATGTGTGAAATCTACCACTGCATCACTATCTACCACTACAACTGCCATTAAATCCCTGTCACTTAGTGTATTTTGAAAGGAAGTTCAATTTGTTTTCCTTTTTTTTGTTAATTTTTTTATTGAAGTTCATCATCAAACATTTCCATAAGAAGTATTTCAGATATTGTACATATATATCATATAATCATATTTGCCACAGATCTCCACATAGTATTTATCTGAGGTATACACCTATAGAAAAGAGAGGAAAGAAAGAACAAGCAAAAGGAGAAAACTATGTACAAGTAGGGAGTGATTTTTTTTACAACATATTCATTCATTTGTGAGAATAAAATCAGGCCTATGTGTTATCTAGTTGAACCATTTTTCCCAGTATGAATCAAATTGTTCCAACTTATGATTAACAGATGCTGTTATCTTCTCCATTTTGTAAATGTCCATTGTAATTTCCATCCATACATTTAAAGTTGGGCTCTCCTGTGATAACCATTTCCTGGTAAGAGTCTTTTTACCAGCCACCGGCAGTACATTCATTAAATATTTATCTCTTTTCAACCATTCTTGAGGTACATACCCAAAATATATGGTCTTACTTTCTTTTTTTAAATACTTTATTTTCAAAATTTTCCAAAAAAAAACAAAATCAACAAAAACATACCAACTCAGACATGTATAAAAAAGAAATAAGCAAAAAATACATAACAGTAGAGGGATGCCTATTGTACAAAGTGCTCAAAAATACTCAACATTAAATCTCAAATGAGAGCCGTGAGAAATCAGCTGGGGGAAAATTGCTCATCCGCCCCCGGCCTTGTCCAGGTAGGCAAGAAATGGATCCCAGATAGCCAAAAATTTTTTAATTGAATTGGTTCTCAAGAACCTAAGTTTCTCCATCTGTATGACTGAGATCATATCAGCCATCCATCTCCGAAAGGAAGGGGGAGAAGGTGGTTTCCATTCCACCAAGATAAGTCTTTTGGCAACAATCATCCCCAGCATAAGAGACTGTTGTATGGCTGCAGGGGAACAAATAGTAGATTACGAGCAGCCAAATATAGCGAGACCAGCTTCCAAGGGGAAGGATCTTTTATAGGCCTTCGAGTACCAGTCGAATATTTTGGACCAAAATCCAGTCAGTAATGGGAAAAACCGAAAGGTGTGTGACAACGTGGCTTCCGTCCCTTGGCATCTATCACACAGTGGCGAGACCGAAGGGTAAATCCTGTGCAATCTTAAGTTTAGAGTAATGGAGACGGTGGACAACTTTAAACCGGAAAACACTTATCGCAGGCAGCTTCAGATAATTCACTGCCGAACTCCTCTCTCCAGGCGTCTCTAATCTTCACAGTAGACGCTACAGTGCAATTATCAAACAAACGTACAAACTTAGAAACTAGATGCCTGGAGTCAGGAGGGTTCTTTAAAATATCAAAGAACATATGTTTCCCTGGAAGGATTTCAAAATTACAAATCTTAGATTGAATGTAGTGTCTAATTTGCAAATAACGAAAAAAGTGCGAATGAGGCAGCTCAAATTTCTCTTTCAGCAGACTAAATGTTGCAAACCGTCCCTCTATGTACAGGTCTTCAATAGAAACTAGACCCTTCTCCCTCCAAGCATGGTAGGTTTTATCTGACCATGAGGGTAGAAAGGAGTGATTGAAACGAATTTGGTCTTACTTGCTAAGGGTATTTCACATTTAAAGATGTCTTGTAGGGCATTGTGTATCCCACTCCAATAGTCTTTAATAACGGGGCAATCCCAGAAAATATGATAATGGTTTGCATTTTGATTTCCACAATTTCTCCAGCAAATAGGGAGGTTACTATCATAATGGGATTTCTGAGAGGGTGTAATAAAATATCTTATCAAGTTTTTCCATCCAAACTCCCTCCATTTCTGTGAACTGGTACACTTCCATTGATACCTCCATATTATTGTCCATTCTTCCTCAGACATTATTATCCCTCCTTCCTTCTCCAATTTTGTTTTAATGTATGAAGTCGAATGTGTTTTAAGATTTGACAAACCCTTATACATGCTTGAAATGATTCTACTACCATTATCTGAATTATATGCTTTTCTAAATAGCTCTATCAAACGTATTTGCCTTGGTTACATTTTTAACCCTCCAACTAACATACTGTCGCATCTGTAGATACCGATAAAAGTCTTGCTTTTCTAATAAGTGTTTCTCTTAAAACATTTCAAGACTGAACAGTGTTCCTTCTTTCATTATATTGCAAAGAACTGTTATTCCTTTAGCTGTCCAATCCTTAAACCTAGCATCCAGTTTATTTGGCGTAAAATCCGAGTCATATGCACGATATTTAAGAATCGCGATATCTCCCTCTAGTTTATATTCTTTTATAATAGTTTTCCATATTTTAGGAGTCCATGGATTATCAATAGTATTTATGTACCTTTGTAGGTTGTTGTCAGCCAAAGTTGCCTGTATGGGGATGGGAATTATCCCCTCCTCAATATTTTTCCATTGAGCATCATATGATGGGTTGCACCAACATATCACAGCTCTCAACTGTGCTGCAAAATAATAATCTCTAAGGGAATTCAATTTGTTTTTCATGATAGTATTGTGGCATTTCTAAATGATAAGCAACTTGGAGAACAAATTATAACTGCTAAGCCTGACATATTTTATCTGTCAGATATATTTGAATATAGAATTTGTTAAAGAAACAAGGAATAAATTGCAATCTTATATTGCGCAAAGAGGCTATTACCATTTTCCTTGGAAAATTCAAGCTTTTCAGCAGCAATATTGGGCGGCACGAGTTCATGCAATCTCCTTCATTGGCCGCTCTTAAAGTAGCATTGCAAGATGATGATCTGATTGCATATCTTGATCATTTGAAACAACTGCTCACTGATGTGGAATTTCCATTCAGAGACCTGCTGGACGTGCACACTCCAGATTGGCTGGTGGATCCATTGGGGGTGAATGTAAATGATGTTGACACCACACTGCAAGAATGTCTGTTGAGCTGCAGAGTGATATAACAGCTCAAGCAAAATTCAAAAGCAGCAAGCAAAATTTCTGCAAACTAGTGACATTCCAAATAGGTTTCCATAGCTCTGGGAGAAAGCAAAGTTGTTTTTAATTGGATTTCCACTTCTTGTTGAGCTGAATGTGGTTTTATTCAAGCTCTTCCCTGCTATCAAAAGCTCGTAGCTGTCTTGATGTTGCGAAGAGAGGTGATCTTTGATTATCTTTAACCAGTTTGCAACCAGATATTCAAAAACTTGCTATTTTGCATTAGTCACAAGGATCTCACTAAATACCCAAAGTAACAATATTAAGCACTTTGTTGTTACTGGTTGGAAGTGTATTTTTATATTAGATTATGAAGACACGTAGTCCACTTTTATTGTCATTTAGTAATGCATGCATTAAGAAATGATACATTATTTCCTCCAGTGTGATAACACAAAACACCGGACAAACCAAGACTGAAAAAACTGACAAAACCACATAACTATACATATAGTTACAAACAGTGCACAATACCATAACTTGATGAAGAAAGTCCGTGAGCACAGTAAAGTTCAAAGTTTCTCAAATGTCACACATCTCACGCAGGCGGGAGAAGGAAGGAAGAAAAACTGTCCCTGCCATGCCGACCACAATTCGACTCTGAGTCATCCGAAAACTTTGAGCTCCAATCAGCTGTCCGAACACCGAGTACTGAGCGGCATCTCTGCCGAACGATTCGACCTCCTTCTCGGTCGCCAAAAGCAGGCAAGGCCGGGGATTTTGAGGCCTACCCTCCAAAAAATTCCCGATCACGCAGTAACGACAGCAGCGGACGAGCGTTTCAGAAATTTCTCCAGATGTTCCTCTGTGCTTTCACGTCCATTCTCCATCAGATCAGAATTGTCCATGGCCCCTATTTAACAGATATGACATCATTTTTCACTGGAGAGCTGCGCACATGCGGCGCGCTGCCATCTTCTCCTCCTGCCTATTATAAAATAAATAGAGTATCCTATTTAGAGCTTTGAGATAGTTTTATTTTTCATATACACCTGTAACATTATATTTAACATATAGAAATACCTATATCCTGTTAAAACATACATATTGACTGTAGTTTGAATAATTAGTAACATTGACCAAAAAAAGACTTTAGCAACTAACAGAGACTATGGAGGATGGGGGCCACAGAGGTAAGTGAAAGTCACAAGTGGACCATGAGCAAGAAAAGGTTGAGAACTACTGCTGCATATGATATCTTCACAGTGAAAGCACCCCAGCATTTGCACTAGGATTAGAGTCCTGATCTTCATTTGTGAAATGATGAAAAAAATACAGCTGATTATGTAGGCTTGCAAGTCCAGTGAAGTACTTGTGTTTATCTCAAGAGCAGTTTCTAATGTTTGGACCCTTTGATTAACAAGTGTCAGCAGATGATTATGCCCCAGATCGCACACCATCAAGAGATGTATGAACGCAAGTTGGCAGATTCCTCCATATATTTTCTTATCTCCTGTGTCAGTTCAGGAATGTGGGTGTTTAGACGATTTCTGTTATGTTAGTACTCCACCTGACAGCAGCAATATTGAGCTGACCTATCTGAAGTAATTTAATGATGTTTATTATGTTTTGCTTCTCTCATTTTGACTCAGTAGCTCCTTTACATTGGAACCCGAGCATGCAACCATTTAAAACTTGTGTGTGAGTTTGTGTCAGACCTTTCACATTGAAAATATTTGATGGAGGTATAACCAAAAATAGTTGGCAAGCTAAAGAGAGAATACATGGTAGATGGCAGAAACCTTGGTCATAGAAATGTGTTTTAAGAAGCAGGGGTGGATCTTACGAGGAAGGACGTCCTGATGGTGGGGGAAAAGGTTGGAAAAGTACAAGGAAAACAACAGGAATTCTGCAGATGCTGGAAATTCAAGCAACACACATCAAAGTTGCTGGTGAACGCAGCAGGCCAGGCAGCATCTGTAGGAAGAGGTGCAGTTGACGTTTCAGGCCGAGACCCTTCGTCAGGACTAACTGAAGGAAGAGTGAGTAAGAGATTTGAAAGTGGGAGGGGGAGGGGGAGATCCAAAATGATAGGAGAAGACAGGAGGGGGAGGGATGGAGCCAAGAGCTGGACAGGTGATAGGCAAAAGGGGATACGAGAGGATCATGGGACAGGAGGTCCGGGAAGAAAGACAAGGCGGGGGGACCCAGAGGATGGGCAAGAGGTATATTCAGAGGGACAGAGGGAGAAAAAGGAGAGTGAGAGAAAGAATGTGTGTATAAAAATGAGTAACAGATGGGGTACGAGGGGGAGGTGGGGCCTAGCGGAAGTTAGAGAAGTCAATGTTCATGCCATCAGGCCTCCCCCTCGTGCCCCATCTGTTGCTTATTTTTGTGCACACGTTCTTTCTCTCACTCTCCTTTTTCTCCCTCTGTCCCTCTGAGTATGCCTCTTGCCCATCCTCTGGGTCGCCCCCCCCTCCTTGTCTCTCTTCCCGGACCTCCTGTCCCATGATCCTCTCGTATCCCTTTTGCCTATCACCTGTCCAGCTCTTGGCTCCATCCCTCCCCCTCCTGTCTTCTCCTATCATTTTGGATCTCCTCCTCCCCCTCCAACTTTCAAATCCCTTACTCACTCTTCCTTCAGTTAGTCCTGACGAAGGGTCTCGGCCTGAAACGTCGACTGCACCCCTTCCTAGAGATGCTGCCTGGCCTGCTGCGTTCACCAGCAACTTTGAAGAGTACAAGGAATTTGGCGAGAAGATTTGTAAGGTTGAAGGAAATTAAGATAGGGAGGGACAAGGCCTGATAGAGAGTATAACACAAAAATTAATACCCTAATTCTGAGACATTGTAGTTCCCAATAAGGAGTGGTTGATGGGAAAACTGTACTTGAAAGGATGAGTTTTTCAATACTTTTAATACTGCAAACTTCAGAACTTTTATGCCTGAAAAGCAATTTAACAGGGCAGTGGGAGTCTAGAAGTTTTGGGGGATGATGGAGTTGAAAAGCAGGGTGTTTCTATTAAGGTCAACACTGAATAAGGTTTGCTGCATGGTTTGTTTGTGTGCGTGTGTGTGTGTGTGTGTGTGTGTGTGTGTGTGTGTGTGTTGGGTTGAAGGCAGGAGCAGGAACCGTTACTTCAACTTAGGCTTTAAAGAGAATATGTCCTAAGGTAGCACAAGTGGGTGTTGTGGGGCCTGTCACAAGCACATTTGCACTTGTTTTCAATGGCTGACATAATCATGGAGGCTGGGACAGTGTAGCGAAAGTGACCCATTCACTTATGATGGGCAACCTGAAGTCATCCACTTCAGCTGAAGTTGCTCAACCAAAAGTTTGCTCTGATGCTTGAGGCCCATCTATTCCTCAATCATATTGATATCAGTCATGTTGGAATCCAAAAGTGAGATCAGTAAATGTGCCTAGGCTGCCTCCTCCTCTCACCCTACTTCCTGCTCCTTGTTCTGACCCAGCATTACTCTTAGCATATTTTTCTGTTTGTTTTTTCTTTTGTATATTGTTTAAAACTGTGTTTATTTTATGTAACCCTTATTTCGGCTAGCAGCTTAATATAGGGGGTGATAGCTCCCAGCCCAGCCAAACTTAAGAAATCTCGTTTAGGTGGATGCTGTGCGATGTGTCCCCATTTACAAATCAGTACCACAAATTACCAAACAGTACACAGTATGCGATTAAATGATTGAGCTTTATAATTCTTAATTTGACTATATGGTTAGTAAAGAAGCAAAAAGAAAAGGACCCACTCTCATGAAACAGTCTAATGTGCAAACGTTGGAGCTCACAGTGCCGTCCATATGTTCCCGTCGACCTCCAAGCATAGCCAACCCTCGGACCCACACTCCGCAGCCTACTTCATCCCGTGGTCTACCAACTCTCTCCTTTCGCATCCTCTCTCTTCATTGCTCCCTGACAAAAGACCGTGAAATCCCTCTCCCAGACCCACAAGAAAGAACAGCATCCTGCTCAATGGCTAACATGCCCCATTATCTATAGTCATAACCCAAACATTGCTGCTACTGAGAAAGCGTTACCTTAGCCTTAGCAGTGAAACGTTACAGAGAGGCCATTACATTTATATTTTCTGTATTATATTTGTAATTAAAAGGGCTTTTAGAGGTGGATTTAACGAAAGAGTTTGAAATCAGCAAAAAAAAGTGTTCCACCTGAACATATTCTTACCGGATGATTTTCAGTTCAGTTGATCTTTTAGCACTTTTGACTTTTTAGAATCCATCTGTAAAAGCAATTTTTGGCATTATGCAGGAATTTGTTAGTTTATCATTGCAGTTCTTTACTGCTACACTCCTGACTCTAATGCAATACTTTAAGGATTTGAATTCATTTATTGATAAGTAATAGTGATTCAATATTTTGGTGTTGTGCAAGTTCACTACAGCCTCCCTAATGGCTTTTCCAGCCATCTTTGGAATCAGGTTTTTATAAAGTTCATGGAATCAAAGTGGTATTTTCTTCATGATGACTAAAAACTGTTCAGACAACTTTCTAGTGTTTGGAGTGCTGTATAACTCACTCAACCCTGGAACATCTGGACAGCAAAGATGCATACATCAGGGTGCTCTTTATGAACTACAATTCAGCATTAAGCATTATCATCCTCTCAAAACGAATCACTAAGCTTCAAGACTTTGGCCTCAATACCTCCTTGTCCAATGGGATTCTCAATTTCCTCACTTGCAGACCCTGCTGGTTTGGTTTGGCAATAACATCACCACAATTTCCATCAGTACAGGTGTACCACAAGGCTGTATGCTCTCCTCACATTATATTTATAACTGTCATGCTTAGGTCTGATCCGATGCCACATTTAGGTTTACTGTTATTGACCAAATCAAAGGTGGTGATAAATCAGCATATAGGAGGGAGATTGAAAACCTGGTTGAGTGGTACCACAACAACAACCTCTCAGTCAATGATAACAAGCCCAAGGAGCTGATTATTGACTACAGGAGGAAGAAACCAGAGGTCCACAAGCCAATCCTCGTTGGGGGAAATCAGAGGCAGAGAGGGTCAGCAACTTTAAATTCTTCAGTGTTATAATTTCAGAGGATCTGTCTTGGGCCCAGCGCGTAAGTGCAATTATAAAGGACACACAGCAGTACCTCTACTTCCTTAGAAGTTTGCGAAGATTTAACATGATGTCTAAAACTTTGACAAACTTTTATCGATGTGCGGTGGAAAGTATATTGACTGGTTGCATCACAACCTGGTATGGAAACATCAATGCCCTTGAATGGAAAATCCTCCAAGAAGTAGTGGATATTGCCCAGTCCATCATGGATAAAGCCCTCCCCACCATTCAGCTCATCTACGTAGAGTGCTTATTGCAGGAAAGCAGCATCTATCATTAAAGACCCCCACCATCCAGGCCATGTTCTCTTCTCATTGCTGCAGTGGCGTATCTAAGGTATGGCAGGTATGGCACGTGCCCTGGGAGCCACTTGAAGGGCGGCGCCACTGAGCGGTTTCTATTGAAGTCAGATAAGTCATCCTCAGATAGTGAAAAAAGAATTTTCTTCAGATGTATGATCTGTCTTTGATTATCATGGGTGAGAAGCACTCGGATGGTCTTATTTCAGAGCATTGTGTAAGAAGACCATGAAATGTTTCTTCACGAAGAAGAAGGAAACTAGAGCTGAAGGACTGGCGTGATATCTTGGCGAGAATACTTCACTGCATAAAATTCCTTGCAACTCAGAACCTGACTTTGCGAGGACGCACAGTCACTTCAGTTAGATGATGACTCCAATGTGGGAGATTTCCTTGGCTTACTGAAACTTCTGGCCATCTTTGACCCTGTCATAAAAGAACACCTCACTCATTTGTAAAGTCATCCTGGATCCATGTCTTATCTTTCACCGGGTGTCCAGAACCAATTCATCCACATGATGGCATCCACTGTTCACCAGAGTTTACTGAGAAGCATTCGTAAAGCCAAGTACTATGGTCTCATGTTTGACTCGACTCCTGATCAGGAGTGAACAGATGTCAGAAGTAGTGAGGTATGTGGAAGTTGATTTTGAGAGGAAAGCAGTCCGTGTTAGAGATTCCTTCCTTGGTTTTATCCAGATAAGGCAGAGGGATGCTGAGAGCTTGGTGAAGACATCTTGAAACAGCTAGAGAAGGACGAAATGGAGCTGCAAGATTGTCGGTCACAATGCTATGACAACGCTGCTGTGATGGCTGGACAAAGAAGTGGTGTTCAGCAAAGAGTAAGTGAGAAAAACAACCTGGCAGTGTTTGTGAATTGTGACAATCACTCACTGAACTTGGTGGGTGTCCATGCAGCCAAGCAGGATACAATGATGGTCACGTTTTTTGGAACCATCGAAGCTCTCTACGTGTTTTTCTCTTGTTCAACACAGCACTGGGAACAACTCAAAAACGCCGTGCCTGTGGTTGTTAAGTCAGAGTCTGAAACCAGGTGGAGTGCAAGGACAGAAGCAGTGAAGCCCGTCAACAAGTACCTTGAGGAGATACTTCAAGTTCTCCAGGACTTGATAGACAGTGAAGACGAGACCAGTGAAACAAGAAGTGATGCAAGGCAGCTGTACAACCGCAAGTTGAGTTACGATTTTCTAATTTTGCTCGGATCTTGGAACAAAGTTCTCATTCGCATTGATCATATTCAAAAGAGGCTGCAGGATCCTAGCATGAACTTCCACGATGCTGCCTTGGATATGAAAGCCCTCCGAGATCATTTTTATGATGAAAGAGAAGTGTTGGTCAGTGAGTCACTCGAAGAGGGAGTCGGTCTCTGTCAAGAATGGAATATTGAAGTTGAAAGATGTCAGAGACGAAAGAAACGAATAGCTGATGAGAACTTGAGAAACGCTGGGTTAACAGCTAAGGAGGAAGAGGAAAGAGTCATGAAGGGAACACTCGACCGTCTTCAGAAAAATGGACGAAAGATTCTCTTGTTTGCACGACACTGACACCAAGTTTGGGTTCCTTCTCGATGTCGAGGGACTGTGTTACGGTGCTGACAGTAATGACCTAAAGAAGTGTGAAAATTTGGGCGAATTGTACAGCTCTGATATTGACGGACAGCAGCTATATGAAGAAATTTTGGATTGCAGAATGTTGCTATCAAGGCAGGTCAACATGAAAATATCAAGACCTGAACAGCTTCTTGAATTTATTGTTCAGTATGGAGATGAGAGCTTCTTCCCCAATCTTCGCATTGCTATTCAGATAATGCTAACCATCACAGTTTCCATCGCCAGCTGTGAGAGTTCATTCAGCAAGTTAAAACTAATATTTTAGAGCCTCCATGGGTCAAGGTAGACTCTGTGATTTTGCTCTGCTGAGTGTAGAAAAAGAAACTGAAAAAACGGACTTTGATCACATCACAGACCAATTTGCATCAGTGAAAGCAAGGAAGATGCAGTTATAATTTTCATGTAGTGCCATAATTTGTTAATTAAAAGATTAACGAGCTTGACTTGTATTTTTGAGCTGGTATTATGGTAAAGTTATCTAAAAGGTGGGTGTCAGATGTTTGGACAGGGGCGCAACTTCAGTGCTTGCCACAGGCACTATTTTCCATAGATATGCCCCTGCACTGCTGCTATTAGGAAGAAGGTTTAGAAGCCTCAGGACCCACACACCAGTTTCAGGAACAATTATTACTCCTCAAGCATAAGGCTCTTGAACCAGAGGGGATAACTTCGCTCAACTTCACTCACCCCATCACTGAAATGTTCCCACAACCTATGGACTCACTTTCAAGGACTCTTCATCTCACGTTCTCTATATTTATTGCTTGATTATTTGTTTGTTTCTTTGTTTTCTCTTCTGTACTTACACAGTTTGTAGTCCATTGCATAGTGGTTGTTTGTCTATCCTGTTGGGTTCGGTCTTTCTATTGTGTTTCTTCAATTTACTGTGTATGCCCACAAGAAAACAAATCTCAGGGTTGTATATGGTGACATGTATCTACTTTGATAAATTTACTTTGTACTTTGAATTTATATTTATAGCATTTTCAAATGCCTTTTATAGGAATTTCCCACAGATTTACAACAATAAAAAGGTTTGGGAAAAGGAATGATGCGAATTTGTCTGGGTTTGATGTCTTGTTGATAAAAATGTTTTATGTGCTAATCTAAGATATGCTCTTGAACAATATTTCATGAAGTTATTCCTATAATTGTGTTCTACATGGTAAATACAAAAAGATAACTTTTGCAAGAATTTACAACTGTTTTTAACGGAAAATAATCAATTGTCTTTCATTTAATATATGGATAACTGGACTTACTTGACTTCCACCTCTTTTTCTGTAAGTTAGCAACTTACTAACAAAATGTTTATAAGCTGTTTGTTTACCATGTGGGACTTCTTTAAACACAACCATATTAAAAGGGAATTTCATGTAGTCACTCTCCATTCTCATGACTGTGTTGAGTACATTTTAACCTGCTGCTATTTTACTGTGTTTTCTCATAGACAAACACAGTCATGTTCCCCAACGCCTGTACGGAGACCACCTACATGGAGCAGATCATCTTTGGTATGTTTGCTGTTGCATGTGCAACTTTACACATTGGATCTAGTCTTTGTTTTAAGTTGTTTAATCAGATTTGCAGTAATCTTCGTTGCATCTTCTTTTATAAAGGTGTGATTTTTTTTTAGAATCAAAATAATTCTGTTCTCATTTTTCATTCATGTGTAACAAGAACCTGGGCATTCATTGATTTCCTTTCTTTGTTTTTTGCCAGGACAAGTAATTATAAAGCTGTGTCGTACGATTTTTTAAAATTCTATAAAAAACATAAATAGTAGAAAGATAAAGTTATATTATTTTGTAGTTTGTTTCCTGGACTGTTCTGCCCTGCCCAGAATTCATACATCATTTAGAGGTAAAATAGGGATGTTTTGGTAATTTTATAAATGGAAATCATAACTTTGCCTTGTTATAACATGATGCATTATGTGCTAATAAGATATTGACGCCTCAAAATAGTAGAATTAACAAAGTACTAAGTTGTTCATGACCCTATAATTAGTCATCTCTTTAATATTACATCAGTATGTTGTATTAGTACTTCTCTAGTTGTAAATGCCATTTGACTGGCCAGTTAAATTCATTAATATTTGCACTTGCTGATGCAAATTTTATTTAGAAAAGTGATTCTTATTTTAAACCTTTAAATTGTAATTGTAGTTAAGTAGTACAGCACAGAAAGGAACCCATTGGCTCACCGGGTCCATGTCAGCCCTTTTTCCCATCTCCTGTACACTTGGGTAAAGGGGTGGGGATAAACCTCCACCAAATGAGGTGTAAGACACTCCTTCTCTTTGCTAACCTGCAGGTCACCCTTGGGAAAGGTGTAGATCCAGCTTAGCCCTCTCCCCGATCAAGGTCACGTGAAGTCATGGGAGCGGGTGAAGGATGGTCACATGAGCAGTTGGTGCCTATCACAAGTCCTGGCTATGTGGCCACTGACATCAGGCAGACAGTCTCTGAAGAGTACTGATAATGGCTGGGGTCACTCATCTTGTAAAGACGCTGCCCAGAAAAAGGCAATGGAAACCACTTCCGTAGAAAAATTTGCCAAGAAAATCATGGTCATGAGACCGTGATCACCTACATCATACAGCATGGCACATAATAATAATGATGATGATTGTACATAAATCTCATTTGCTCACATTCGATCTGTATTGCTTAGACCTTTCTCACTCCACCCCTGTAGTTTTGGCACATGCTGGGTGTAAACTGTCTTTAATTGGTTATCAGATTCCCATTAAATTTATAGCTAAAGAAATGCATATTAAATTGAATTCTCTGCCTCTTTGCCCTTTTCAATTGCTAACTTTTTTTAAAATAAGCATTCTCAGAATAGGTAACTATGGGGGGAAAATTGCCTACAAGTTTTTCTAAACTTCTGGCACAGTTTTTTTATATATCCAATGAACGAGAATAACCCTTACTAGGCTAATAGCTTAGAACCATTGCCAACCTGTCATCTGAATATTAACGATCCTTCAGGGCGAAGTAGTGAGCTCTGATATTGTAAAATAATGGATTTAATCCTCAGAGACTTTACCAGTAATATAAACACTCATGTTATGATTCTATTGATACTGATGTTACAAGATGTCACTACCAATGCAAAGGTTCTTAAATATAACGAGTGGTTTTCTCCTTTTCATGTATTTCTATTAGTCAAGGCAACAGCCTTTTATACTGCCACCTATGCACGTCCAATATGGAGATTATCCTGAAACAAACACCTCACAAGGTATTCCTCTTATTTTGTGTTTTATTATATGAAATGGCAGTGTTTGCTGGAAAGGTGGTTCTATAAATGTGGCTTGTGATACTTACTGTAAATATAACCTATCATTCTAATGTCCAAGCTTCTGCCATGGATCATGACCATTTGTGTGGGGGATCTATGCAGTGTCACTAATGCAGTGCTTAGTGTACACTGTCGTAAGATGAGTGAGAAAAAATGGAAGGAAACTGAATCAACGGAGAAACTGTATCCCCTCAGGTATTACCAACAAGAGAAAGTCTGCAGATGCTGGAAATCTAAGCAACACACACAAAATGCTGGAAGAACTCAGCAGGTCAGGCAGCATCTATGGAAAAGAACTTCATGATGCAGGGTCTCAATCCGAAATGTCGACTGTCTGTTCTTTTCCATAGATGCTGCCTGGCCTGCTGAGTTCCTCCAGCATTTTGTGTGTGTTGCTGTCATCTGGTATTGCTGAGTCTCAGTGAACCTGATAGACAACATATTTGAGTTGGTTTTAATTGCTTAATGAAATTATGAAATGTTGTGTAACTTTATTTCTTAAACTGTATATTCAATCTTTCAGTAAGTCAATTGCGGCAGCAGAAATTAGTGCTCTAATGTGACATGGTTGAGTGTATCAATCTTGTAATTTTGTCACCTTAAGAAACCTCCATTACTTAATAGTTTTAATTTTGCATTCTTTGTTTTATACAGATAGTATTTACCATGGCAATGAGGAAGGATTCTACTGCAGGTCTCAGAGTAGCTTGGACAGGTGTCCAATGGAATACAATTACATGAATGGAACTGTGCCAAATGGCAGTGTGTATAGCGCACCTAGTATGAACTCATTAAATCATTCACAAAACTTCATCCAGGCATCTCCCGTATCCTCCAATCTCAGCATTCCTGGAAGTGACATCATGCGTGCAGATTACATACCCAGCCACAGGCACAGTGCTATCATTGTGCCTTCATATAGGCCCACACCTGACTACGAGACTGTAATGAGGCAAATGAAACGTGGCGTCATTCATATGGATTGTCAAAGCCAATCACTGAGGAACCTTAATATTGGAAACACTCATGCGTACAACCAGCCAGAAGCTATGGTTTACAGTCAACCAGAGATCAGAGACCAGTACCCCACTCGCTATGGGTCAAAGCACAGTTACAAAAAACCTGTGCCCACAACTGCCCAACCAAATGCCAACCAACCTGCGCCCAGCAGGACTGCAAACAGTGCAATCTCCCACACAGTAAGCACCCCCGAACTTGCCAATATGCAGTTACAGAATACTCAGAATTCCAGTACCACCCACATGTTGAGAAACCATTTCTGCAGACCACCCCCTCCGTACCCCCGTCCTCGGCCTGCCACCAGTACACCAGACCTTGCCAGTCACCGCCATAAGTATGTGAGTGGCAGCAGTCCGGATTTGGTCAGTCGGCGAGTCCAACTCTTTGTCAAGACATTCCAAGAGGATAGTTCGCCAGTGGTTCACCAGTCCCTGCAGGAAGTCAGCGAGCCCCTCACAACGGCCAAGCATCATGCAGCCGTTAACAAGCGCCACAGTCTGGAGGTGATCAGCAGCATGGTACGTGGTATGGAGGCCATGGCACTGAAGACTTTAAGTGCTTCTGCCCCTCAGCGGAGGAACACCATGCGTGATCAACGTCGCCATGAGGATCAGGTGCAGGAGGTTCCACAGCGGCCTCCATACCATCACAAAAAGACGCTGTCAGATGCCACCATGCTCATTCACAGCAGTGAGAGTGAAGATGAAGAAGACACTCCTGATTACGATGTTCAGATTCCGGCATTTAATGACACAATGGGCTACAGAGCACAGCTGCAGGCAGCGTTGGCGAAAATACCAAACAAGCCCCCTCCTGAATATCCAGGAAACAAAAAGAGTGTAAGCAATGGTGCCTTGAGGCACGAAGAAGATAAAAGTGCAGAACGCATTGTCAGGACCAAATTGCCTGGTCCTGAACTTGATACTTTCACAAGAAATGAACAGTTGATGCTCAATGGGTCGTCACTTGGGCCGTCTATTTCAGAGCCTGACCTGACTAGCGTGAAAGAGCGTGTCAAAAAGGAACCTGTCAAAGAAAGACCTGTGTCTGAACTTTTTTCTACTGAAGACAGTATTGTGGAAAGGGAAATCATGTTGAGGGTAATCTTGTTTTTCTTTTTAGGTTTCATTGAAATCAATTTACTCAGTGGAAATGCTAACATAGAAACTGCATGCTTGAACTTATGCACAGTCAGTTGTGCTGTGAATCATAATTGCATTGCTAAAGAAATTATTCTTTAAAAATTTGGCCAACAAAATTATTATTAAAATCAAATCTTGGGTATCAACAGCAACATAACCACAGGGCAGTCAAGTTATAATTCTTTAAAAAATTTGCAATCCATAGTTTAATTTATGAGAATGGAATCTACATTCATTCCAGTCCAGTGACAGTTGCAGTCTTGGGCTTGAAAGTAGTTTTTCTCTTTGTCCTCGTTGATTTCAGTTAATATTCATTGCAAATGTTCATTTATTTAGCTCAAATACTTATTCCATTAAGATGCAGCAGGCGATATCTGATTCAGAACCTGTGCAGTTGCAGTTCCTGATTATTTCATTTAAATTGTTGAGAGAGCATATCAATGTCTAATTTTCTGATTTTTATCAAACATTGTGAGAAGCCATGAAGACATATGAGCAGGATTAGGCCATTTGGCCCATTGAGTCTGCTCCACCATTCCATCATGGCTGATTTATTATCCCTCTCAACCCCATTCTCTGCCCTTCTCCCCGTAAACTTTGACACCCTGATTAATCAATAACTTACCAACCCCCCACCTTAAATATACCCAATGAATTGGCTTGTATAGCCACCTATGGCATTGAATTCCACTGATTCACCATCCTCCAGCTAAAGAAATTTTTCCTCCTCTCTGTTTTGAATAGGCATCCTGAGGATGTGCCCTCTGGTCCTAGATTCCTCCACTATAGGAAACATCCTGTCTGCATCCACTCTATCTAGACCCTTCAATATTCGAAAGGTTTCAATGAAATCCTTCACCATTCTTCTAAACTCCAGAGAGTACAGGCCCAGAGCCATCAACTGCTCCTCATATGTTAATCCGTTCAGTTCTGGGATCATTCTCATGAACGTCCTCGGGCCGTCCTCCAATGCCAACATGTCATTCTTAGATAAGGAGCCCAAAACTGCTCACAGTACTCCAAGCACGGTCTGACCAACACCTTATAAAGCCTCGGCATTACATCTTTGCTTCTGTCTTCGAGTCCTCGTGAAATGAATGCTAACGTTGCATTTGCCATCCTTACCACTGACTCAAGTTAACCTCTAGAGAATCCTGCATGAGGACACCAAAGTCCCTTTGCACCTCTGATTTTTGAATTTTCCCCCTACTTAGAAAATAATTCACACCTGTATGCCTTACACCAATGTTCATGACCATACACTTCACTACACTGAATTCCATTGGCCACTTCTTTGCTCATTCTCCCAATGAGTTAAGTTCTTCTGCTTCCTCAACACTATCTACCCTTCTTTATATCTTACACAAACTTGGCCAGAAAGCCATCAATTCCTTCATCCAATTTACTGACATATAACGTGAAAGGAAGTGGTCCCAACATTGACTCTTATGGAGCACCACTAGTCACTGGCAACCAACCAGAAAAGGCTCCCTTTATTCCCACTCTGTGCCTCCTGCCAATCAGCCAGTGCTCTACCTATGTTAATATCCTTCCTGTAATATCATGGGCTCTTATCTTGTTAAGCACCCTCATGTGCAGTACTTTGTCAAAGCCCTTCTGAAAATCCAACTAAACAACATCCTGCCTGTTATTTCCTCAAAGAATTCCGACAGATTTGTCAGACGAAATTTCCCCTCAAAGGGACCATGTGCTGACTTTGGCCTATTTTGTCATGTGCCTCCAAGTATCCCCAAACCGCATCCTTAATAGACTCCAACATCTTTTCAACCACTGAAGTCAGGCTCACTGGCCTGCATTTCCTTTCTTCTGCCTTCCTCCCTTCTGAAAGCGTGGAGTGACATTTACAATTTTCCAGGTAAAATTGTAAGAAGGTAAGATATCAGACAAATGTTTCTATTTAAAATTAAGCTCCAATGATGTAAGTGGGTCTTTCTCTGTCCCAAGAATTTAGAAAAGCAGAAATTGGCAGCAGCAGAAGCTCAGAAGATAGGACCACTCAAGTGGGCTGCCCTGAATGGCCTGTCGATGGCCAGAGTTCCAGTGCTCGAGGACAGCCAAGATGACACTTCAAGGGTTCTGATGGATGAAAGGGTGAGCAATGTTGGAAGCATTCTGTAATATATAGTGTGTGTACACTTCCCTGTGATGCTATTTGTTTTGTTCAAATCATCTGATAATTCATTGACTCAAAGGTGGACTTCATGTTACCTAACAGGATTTTTAAAAAATTATACAGCATAATCGTAAACATTAACATGGAAATCAACTTGCTGAACTTGAGGGAGTTCACAGTAACAACATTTCAGCAGTGTGGAATATTGCATATTAACAGCATTAAAAGTAAATAGAAGAAAACTTTGGACTTGTCAATAACTTTTGTTTTAAGGTGACAATTGCAAAGAGATGGTTGGAAGGAAAATTGGTGATATAAATGGCATGTAAATTGGTTGTTTCAAATAGCCTGTTTCCATTTTGTAACTTTTGCTTGTCCATGTAAAATAACAGATAATTGATAGAAAGGCAATCCAATTGCTATAATCACTCTTCCGTATTTTACACACAATGTGAAGCTTTAAATAAGATCACTGCTTTGTAATCATCCCTGTTGCTTACTGTACAAATAGTACACTTTCTGCGTTAACTAATGATCCACAGAATTAAATTTTAAAATTATGTTTTTAGGAAATACATACAAATTAATGATTACTACTGTGTTCCATGATAAATATTTAGTCTACTAAATGATATGAATGCAGGTGTTCCCTACAAGAGTAACTGTGGGCAATTTTTCATGAAGGCGTTAGTCATGCATGTTCAATTTTAGTAATGTTGCTGCTGATGACGATGATGATTATCAATTTTCTTTCATTGAGGATTGTAGAGCAATTTTCTCTCATGTAGTCCTGATGAGCTTTTACTTGGTGATATTTAAAAACAAATCGGTATGGGTGAAGGTTTCTAATTTCCTGCAGTAATATGTTGACATTTCTGCAGCTTGAGTGTAGCTTCTATTCATGGTATCAGCACTTGCTTTGGTTTTTTTAGATAGATAGGAGCACACATTGTATAAGTACTATATATTACTGTCTTTCATTCTCATTCTGAAAGTCATTGCCTTGAGATTCTCCAGATTGATCCTTTCTTGCTTAGCAATATTTCGGGGATCTTTCCTTTTGAGCAGGCCATTGATAACCTAGCTCTCTCCCCGCTGATAATTCATTACACTGCACTTGGTCCTCCAGGCCAAACACACTGCTTCAAGGGCTTCAAGAATGCATCTGTTTAGCCTTTGCCACCAATGTGGCATGAACCCCTTCCACTGTCGGGTCAACCCAAGTACCATTCTGCCCAGTGGCCTGTTTGAAGAGGCTGGGGTGAATAGTAAGTACACTCAGCACTGAACTGAAGGGCTTGGGTTTGTACAATGGGTAGAACAGTGGGGCCCAGCAGCACCTGCTCCACCTACTGACAGACTGCATGGGTCGATGTGATGGTCACTGCTGGCTCCTTTCCTAGTTTGGCTGCCCAGCTTTCCTCAGTCATAGATTTGCTTATTAATGGAGAAGCAAACAGAGAGAGGAGGAGGCAGCAAGCTTCAGCAACAAGAAGTGATAAGAGAGACCAGAGAGTTCAGGCAATCTGTCATCACAAAGGTCAGCTACTGCCAGCTCTAACGATAGTCACAGCCACGGTACTGGCAAGGGTGAGATCCTACCGAACACCAGGCCACACAGACAGCACCTCCGCACTAATCTAAAAGGCAATGTTCTACTGGACTTGTGTCAGTTTTCTAGCACAACAGCACAAAACAACAGGGAGAAGTGGGATTCCTGCCAGTTTCCAAACATAGCAGCTCTTTCAGTAATATACCTCTCGACGTATAATGCTGTAGAGATCTCTTTACGTACCTACTAATGCATCGTGTGTGCTAAGCAGGGCACAATTTTATTTCTATTTTCAGTCCTGGTTTTTTTTTAATTCTGGAAGTTTCATTCAAGGTTAAAACATAAGAAATCACAGAATGGAAAAAATAATATTTTACTCTGGTCAAACAACAGTTCACAACATATATTTAATGCTACAATCAGCATTATCAATTCAAACCAAATTACATATCTTTGTTATTGACCATTAACAGAAAGAACTTAAATTTAGGTTTGCCTATTCATAATTACATTTTTAATCTGTAATTCTGTTTTTATTTATACTTGTATTATCTGGTGCATAGAATAATGAGGGGAGATCTTAGAGCTATAAAAATTATGAGAGGTATAGATAAGGTAAATATAAACAGGGTATTTCCTCTGAGGTTAGGTGTAGGTCAGATTAGAATTAGAAGTCATAGGTTTAGGGTGAAAGGTGAAATACTTAAAGGGAATCTGAGGGGGAAATTCTCCACTCAAGAGGGTGATGCCAGTGCAATTGGTGGATGCAGGTTCGACTGCAATGTTTAAGACAAGTTTGGATAGGTACATAGATGAGAGAGGTATAGAGAGCTGTTTCCCAGGTGCAAGTAGATGGGACGAGGCAAAAGACCAGGTCTGCATGGACTAGGTAGGTCAAAGAACTTGTTTTTTGTGCTATATTACTCTGACTGTAGAATTTTTAAAAATGATTGCCTAACATAATACTTCAACTCTGAAGCCTTTAACCTCTCTGTGCTCTGCCTCTGAGACACTTTGCCACTCTTCCAGCAAACCATACATCTAGGATGATCCATATCTATCTTTTGCATTCCCCCCTCTTTTTGTTACCTGTACGTTAGGTCAGTCGTGCATATGTATATCTGCTTTGATAGGTAAATTGATGACAATTTAAAATCTCTCTTAACTCCTTTATCATCTTTCCATTATTCAGGACTTTGGCCGATATTAAGTTTGTGATTAGACTTTACGTGGACATTACACAGTAACACCAGTATGCTAGTCCCTAAGCCTTACTCTGGCTGCCTATTAACTCACCTGGACGATGTCCTATTAACTACAGATTCACTGTTTTGTTTGTTCCTGAGCTCAGCATCAGTCAGCAATTAAGCCATTATCATTATTTCAAATCAGAGTACTGTCTGCCTCTGTCTTTGAACTCTGTGGAAATCCTAAACCTCTTTATTTCCTCCAGATTATTCCTTTCACCTGTTCCTAATCTCAATCTTTTACCAACATCAACTACAAAAATTTCAAAATTGATGTTTGCACATTAATTCCTGACCCTTGATCAACTTTACTCTCACCAGTTTTCATTAGCTGCACATTGTGCAAGATACTTACCTTAAAATAGTTGTCATCTCCATATTTCTCCCACATATCTTTAGTCAGTCTGGTTCTACTTTGCTCTGCATCTCCCTTCCATTTTCTCTAGCTAATACCGTTGGACAGTTAGTGCATCTAAACACTGAAAAACTTCATTCAACATTCTCTTGCAACTTTTTTCTTATGTTCCACAATCTATTTCACTATGTAGTTACCACCTTTTCTGCTACCATAAAAATGCTTGTTACCTATGTAGAGTGTTTCTCTCTGCACTGGAAGTGAACTTGACTTAAACAAAAAATGGAGGATGTGATGAGGAGATGTGGTAATATTGCTGAACAATATGGTCACTTTATGTCAGTGCAGCAAACCGGATTCAGTTCATAGCCCCAACACCATTGTGCATTACACTTGCGTCATTTGTAGAATCAAATTATTGATAAGATTTCAGTTTAAGGCACCAATATCAATGTTATTGAAAGTGGACACTTCAATGTGCCAAATGTAGCAGAGCTTAGAGTGTGAGCCGTGACAAAATATATTGAAAGCTTCCTTATTCAGATGGCCTTACATTGGATAACTTGTAATTAGGTGGTAAAGAAAATTCTTGCTTTATTCTGAGGAATGCATTCCTATTTCTGTACTGAACACTGTGTTTAACAAACAAGAGTTATAGCTATGGTAATGTTACAAAACGCTAGGCATTTTCATTCTTTGCCCAGTGAACTCTATCACATCTAGTCGCGTGCGGCTGTGCTGTCACTCTGGATATTTGATGACTTCTCACGTTACCATCTCTTAAACAGTATTGTGCAGAACAAGACTGTCCTTCTGCATATGTTTTAAACTATTAATTATGCAGAAAGTAAGGATAAAGTGAACAGCAAATTCCTAGCTTGTTAACTAAACAAAAAAGGAGGAGCTTAGTTTACAAGTACATTCAGATTTATTTGATTTCTCGAACTTTGGTAATGCCTCCCCTCCACTCCTTCACCATTCCCCATCCCCTTTTCCTGCTCTCACCTTATCTCCTTGCCTGCCCATCACCTCCCTCTGGTTCTCCTCCCCCCCCCCCTTTCCTTTTTTCGATGGCCTTCTTTCCTCTCCTATCAGATGCCACCTTCTCCAGCCCTGTATATCTTTCACCAATCAACTTCCCAGCTCTTTACTTCACAATACCCCCCACCCCCAAATCCCGGTTACACCTATCACCTTGTGGTTCTCTCTCCTCTCCCCCACCTTCTAACTCTACTCATCTCTTTTTTTCTCCAGTCCTACTGAAGGGTTTCGGCCCGAAACGTCGGCTGTACTTCTTTCTATAGATGCTGCCTGGCCTGCTGAGTTCCTCCAGCATCTGCAGATTTTCTCTTGGTTGTGTTCAGATTTATTAAGCTGGACGAGAAAAATATAAGTTGGTTTTCTTTTTCACGGGGCTGTAGAATGGATGAAAATGGTAAATTTGAGATTGAGCCATCACAAGACTTAATTACTCATCATCTTCTTGAGTGAAACGGGCATTCTGAGAGTGTTAGGTCGTGACACCAAACCTCGATCCGCCCATCTTCAGAGCCCCGAGATCTTAGGCTTCCGAACACGATCGAGATTCTCAGGCTAAACCCTTGGCCTGTCGAATAGCAGCCAGTTGTGGAACCCCGAGAATGGGTCCCATTCCCTCAAAGAACCGAAGTCAGTGTGTAACTGTAAGGTCAGGGTCTTCAAAAGAACCCTGAAAGGGAAAAATAAAGGTATTAAAGGTAGAAATAGAGCGGTTTCTGAAGATGCAAGTAAAGGAGTTGCCATTAGGTGCCAACATCCTCCTAAGCTCTGCCTCTGTTGTCTTATGAAGAAAGGTTGATGAGCTAGGGCTTTTGTCTATAGAGCAAAGGAGGGTGAGAGGTGCTTTTATTGAGGTGCATAAGATGATAAGAAGCAAAGATAGAGTATATGGTTAGCATCTTTTTTTCAGGGGGGCAGTGGCTAATATGAGAGCTGATAACAGTCTACCATACAACAAAGTCCATATATACAAAAATGGTCTGTTAAAGAACAAAAGAAACAAGACATATAATGAAAGCCAATTACAGGAGGATAATTCTTCAAGAAATATGCAGGGGTGCATTTATACAAAGTCTATGCATTAAAGCCATGTTATTATAAAATGATTTGCAATGGTGGGGTTGGTATTCGGAGAATTGTCCAATTGGATTTACTCCGACTGCAGAGTCTAAAGTATTAGTATGGCCTAACAATCTCAGTAAACATATGATATTGACCTTTGTCACTGGAATTTTTTTAAAGGAGCTTTTGTGCTGAAATTACAGTAATGATTGAAAGTAATAAAGGCCTTGGCTAAACAGAGTTCTGGTCTATGATCTAAAGAGATAGTTAGATTCCCATCGTGGCAACTGAGGAATTTATTTAAATGATTCCTTTTATTTAAAAAAAGGATTGGTACTATGAATATACTGGATTGTCAGGAAACCCAGCCCAAAAAGAAATTATGGAAATCATTCTGGCTCAGCAGTCCCAGCAACATCTGTGGAAAGAGAAATTTTAAATATTTCAGGTTAATTACCCTTCTTCAGAGCCTTTTCTTAAAACCTGTCTGGTTCTCTACTGTCTGTCCTCCATGCCTGTTCTGAACTACAAGTAGTTCTCATTAACCAAAGTGCTTGATTCATTCTTCCTCCTTAGTTCAAGGGGCAATCAGAGACAGTTATTGCTGGCTTTGCCAGCGGTGTCCATATCCCTTGAACAAATAAAAAAAAGTAATCGAATAAACCTGTTAAATGCACCACCTGGTGGTTCTTAGTGTAAATTTTACCATGAGACGGGACCAACAGTCATTTTATTCTTGATCGTACCTGAATATGTTGATGAATTCCCTTTTTTAAAAAAAGAATGCAATGCTTATTCAACTTAATCTGAAGTAAGTATAACAATATATACAAAGACTTGGAGATGTATTTTAATTGAACGAAACTGGAAGAGGCAATTGATCCCACCAGACATATCTTGGCCTTCCCTCTCCTCCCAATAATCTGAAGTTTCCTTGTGAGCTACTCGTATGCATGCCCATCTCCAACAAACTCTTCCCTTCTCACCCTGTTACTTGCCACTATAATTATCCATCCCACTTGCACTCTGATCTGTCTGTCTGTGGTCTCCGGCACAGATATGAAACAGCCTAATATAAAGGCAAGGAATAGCACCTCAGTTTTTGTCTGGCCCAGGTTGAAATTCTACAACTTCAGCTTACTAGTTTTCCTGAAGGACTGCCTGGTTTAACTGTGATTCTGCTTTTCTTTCTTCACTAGCAGTGTCTAACTTGTTGGGTATTTCCCACAATTCTACACAAGCAAGAGAAAATCTGCAGATGCTGGAAATTCGAGCGACACATGCAGGAAATTCGAGCGATACATGCAAAATGCTGGAGGAACTCAGCAGGCTAGGCAGCATCTATGGAAAAGAGTATAATCGACATTTTGGGCCAAGATCCTTCACCAGGACTGGGCAAAAAAGGATGGGGGATCAGAGTAAGAAGGCAGGGGAGGGCAGGAAGAATCACAAAGTGATAGGTGAAACTGGGAGAGGAAGGAGAGTGAAGCAAAGAGCTGGGAAGTTGATTGGTGAAAGAGATCATCATCAGTGATTACTCGTAGTTGACTATGATTCATCTCCTGGTGGTTGATCTGGTCACTTGTGGGTCTTGAGATGACTGAAGAGGCTGATGGGTGATCCACAAGTCCTATTGCAGTGTTGGCAGGTGTAGGTCATTGAAGTGGTGGTGGATGTATCTGGTTGGGCCTTTCCCAGTCTCTTCTTATGTTGAAGCCACTTAGTCTCAGCAGCACGGTGGAGGTATTCTTCGAGCTGTGCAGTCCCCTCATAGACAGCCCTTCTCCAGCTTTCCCTATACTGTGCTAATTTCTCCCACCCATTCGGGTTAGTGTGGCACTTCCTCAGGTGGGTCTTGATACTGTTCTTGAACTGCTTTTTCTGCCCTCCAGGAGTGCACTTTGCATCCTTAAGTTGGCTGAACAGGAGTTGTTTAGGGAGGCAGGAGTCAGGCAACAGATGATGTGGCTGGCCCATCACAATTGGTGTTGAGATACAGGGCTGGAGAAGGGGAGATGTGATGCGAGAAGACAAGGCCATGAAAGAAAGAGGGAGGGGCACTAGAGGGAGGGAGGTGAATGGCTGGTAAGGAGACAAGGTGAGAGGGAAATAGGAATGGGGAATGGTGAACTGGGGGTACCAACTCCTCAGCTCTTTACTTCACCCCTCCCTCCCCCTCCTGGTTTTACCTATCACCACGTGGTTCTTCCCCTCCTCCCCTTCCACCCACTTTCTTACTCTGGCTCCTCATCTTTTGTCCCCCCAGTCCTGATGAAAGGTCCCAGCTCGAATTGTTGATTATACTCTTTTCCATAGATGCTGCCTGGCCCGTTGAATTCCTCCAGCGTTTTGTGTGTGTGTTCCCACAACTCTACATTTTGCAGATTTGGGTTTCCTTTGTGTTCTTAGTCCCCCTCTTCATAACTTTTATGCTCCTTTGTTTATTCTTTCACTGCTCTCTCCGGCTTACCAAGTATCCCCACAGCAACGCTAGCCTCACTGTATCAGTGTCCCCATTCTGAAGATGGGTTTTTCACCTAGTCCCTGTTTCTTTTCCCACAATTGGACATATTGGGGTTCATCAACATTTTCTATTCTATCCCATTTTTGTCAATGATCAGTTAAGCTTCTACAATGTAGACATGTCTCCATATTGATATCATAATTGTCAACAAAAAGTGCAACAACTTACATAGAGTATCATTGGTAGACCCTGTCAATTATAACATATTATACCAAAGTGCCATAACATGATGTATGCAGAGCCATTTGCAGCTTGCCTCCTCTACAGTCAAGCAGAAGCTAGATACAGATTAGAGAAACAGCAGCGCATATCTCACCGTGGTAGTCTCCAACTTGATGGCCTTCCACTATCCATTCCCCTCTGTCTCCTTTTTCCATGATTTCACCAGCCCTATGACCCCATCTGTTTTCCTCCCCTGCCCTCTCAATCAACCTATCACTTGCACATCCTCCTTCCAGTTCCCTTTGCACCACCCTGCCTTTATTCCATGGTCCACTGCCCTCTCTTAACAGGTTCTGTCTTCAGCCCTTTGTCACCTCTTAGCTTCTTGTGTCATTCTCATACCCCCTCCCACATACCCATCAACCCCCTATCACATGGAACCACCTATCAAGTGCCAGCTCTTGCTCCTCCCCCCCAATTATTACTGGAATCTCCTGTTTTTCTTTCCAGTCCCGATGAAGGATCTTGACCTGAAATGTTGACTACCCGTTTCCCTCCACAGATGCTGCTGGAAGTGCCTTTGTTCTGCTGTTTTCCTATCATGTCAACTGCAGCAGAAATGATCATCTCTTCTCTTTGAAGTTATGAGTGTACAATTGCTATTTTGTTCTGAGATACTGGGGGAAGCTTGACTTATTTCTCTCTCCCTTTCTGGAAATGCAGTGTAAGATGCTTGAAAGAAAGCTGGAGGAAGATATGGTGTTTACAGAGTATGAGCAAATCCCAAAGAAAATGGTAGATGGTGTTTTCACCACGGCAACTCTTCCAGAAAACTTAGAACGGAATCGTTTCAGGGATGTTGTTCCATATGAGGAGAACAGGGTGGAACTTGTGCCAACCAAAGAAAACAACACTGGCTATGTAAATGCCTCTCATATAAAGGTGAGTGTAACCATCTGATACATAATCATGGATACACTAGCTGCTCCATGCATTGTTATGAATTTTATTATGCAAAACATACTGAATATTTGTGAAAGTTTAACTCCATTTCTTAATGCAATTGTTTAAATATTAGTAACGAATGTTTCGGATGTAATTTGATAATTAAAAAGACGGGAGATGCAATGTGTCTACAGAATTTTTGCCTTCCTTCCAATATAAGTGTTTAAAAGAAACAGTACAGCACAGGAATAAGCCCTTCAACCCACAACGTCTCCACTGAACACGATCGCCAACTAAAACTAATTCTCTTCTGCCTATTCCTCTGTTCCCTGTGTATTCATGTACTTAACAGCCTCTTAAACACTGCTCTTCCATCTGCTTCCACCACTCCTGCCAACAGCCCATTCCAGGAATTACCACTCTGTCTAAACAAAAAAATTGCTTTACATTCTTCATTTAATCATTCCCTCTCACCTTAAGTGCACGTCTTCCAGCATTTGACATTTCTACCCTGGCGAAAAGGATTCTAACTGTCTATCCTTTCTCTATCTTTTCTATCAGGTCTCCCTTTAGCCTCCAGTGCTCCAGAGAAAACATCCTAAGTTTGTCCAACCTCTACTCATAGCTCATGCCCTCTAATCTAAGCAGAATGTGGGTAACACACATCAAAGTTGCTGGTGAACGCAGCAGGCCAGGCAGCATATCTAGGAAGAGGTACAGTCGATGTTTCGGGCCAAGACCCTTCGTCAGGACTAACTGAAGAGCTAGTAAGAGATTCGTGAGGGGGAAGGGGAGATCCAAAATGATAGGAGAAGACATGAGGGGGAGGGATGGAGCCAAGAGCTGGACAGGTGATTGGCAAAAGGGATATGAGAGGATCATGGGACAGAAGGCCTGGGGAGAAAGAAAAGGTGGAGGGGGGAAAACCCAGAGGATGGGCAAGGGGTATAGTGAGAGGGACAGAGGGAGAAAAAGGAGAGAGAGAAAAAGAAAAAGAATGTGTGTATATAAATAAATAACGGATGGGGTACGAGGGGGAGGTGGGGCATTAGCGGAAGTTTGAGAAGTCAATGTTCATGCCATCAGGTTGGAGGCTATCCAGACGGAATGTAAGGTGTTGTTCCTCCAACCTGAGTGTGGCTTCATCTTTACAGTAGAGGAGGCCATGGATAGACATGTTAGAATGGGAATGGGATGTGGAATTAAAATGTATGGCCATTGCGAGATCCTGCTTTCTCTGGAGGACAGAGCGTAGATGTTCAGCGAAACGATCTCCCACACACATCACATGCCCTTACACTTCCTCCCTTATCACCATTCAGGGCCCCAGACAGTCCTTCCAGGTGAGGCAACACTTCACCTGTGAGTCGGCTGGGGTGATATACTGCGTCCGGTGCTCCCGATGTGGCCTTCTATATGTTGGCGAGACCCGACGCAGACTGGGAGCATCTCTCTCAGTGACAAACTTGCTCCTTCCCTGCATGTGAAGTGGCCTGTGATCAGAGGCGGCAGCAGCACCACCTTAGGCCCACAGAAGACAGCAATACCGGACGTCATTATATCCTCTCAGAGTTGCGAATTCTAAGCCAATCTCCAAACCCTGAAGTAACCATTGCACCCCAATGCCCACCTTTCATTGATATGCAGACCTGACACTACAAACCACAATATTTCACTCTCTGTGCCATCATGATCTGTTGCCCCTGCCAGCCGTTCTAGGCAGACTTCTAAGAAAGATCCTGTGCTTTTTCTACACATGTAATGGAGAGCAGTTTAGTAAATGCTAGACGGAGCTAGTGCTACCTAATCCAGTTCAACGAATTCAATGGAGAGGAATAAACAGTCAACATTTCGGGCAAGGACCCTTGCCTCGCCTCAAAATGTCAACATTTATTCCCCACCATAGATGCTGCCAAACTTGCTGAGTACCTCCAGCAGTTTGTGTGTGTTGCTCAAGATTTCTAGCATATGCAGAATCTCATGTCAACGTATTCAATTATATTAACATTTTGGAGGATGTGACAATATTTCATACTGCTTCTAATTAACAGGTTACTGTGGCTGGAGAAGACTGGCATTACATTGCTACACAGGGACCCCTGCCTCATACATGCCATGACTTCTGGCAAATGGTGTGGGAGCAAGGAGTGAATGTTATTGTCATGGTTACAGCAGAAGAGGTGAGTTCTGTGTTTTTACAGTTACTTACACTTAAGGATGTTCCATAGATGGGGGGAGTAGTGAGAGCGAGATTACTGAATCAAATGTTTATTATGCTCTTAAGATCAGTACACTTCCTGTTGTTTTGCAAGGTTAATTAGTAACAAAAGCCTCTGGTTACATATCACAGTCTTTCCGTAGCTAATTTGGTTAAAGTGGTGTCACCTTACAGTAAAAATGTGGTATTGCATTTCTCTGTTTAAAGCCTTAAGTATACTAGCTTTGTTAAACATTAAGTTCTATTTATAGCAGATACTTAACACAATCTCTGATTTCAAAGCACACAGTAGATTAAACTTTTTCACCTTTTGATGCTTCACAAGAAAGTATTTCTGCTCTCAAGAACAGGAAATAAATTTATAATCCAACGATCACCATTACTAATGGATTTCCTATGCTCACATTAACAAAGTTAAGTGGGACCATATTGTCACAAAATGATTTCCTTTAAGGAAGAAAAATAGAACCAAACGAAGCTACTATTGGCCTTGAATTGTCTTTTATTTGTTTAGTTTAGTGGTTAATACAATAATTTGTGTTTATGGACTGTAAATAAATGATAATTTCTCACAGTTTCCTATCATAGACCCGAGAGTGTCACATGAACAAAAATACCAGGTTGAGGAATATAATCTGAGCAGAGAGAGCAAGGGCCTGACTGCTAGCAGTTATGTCATTGGATGTGGTCCTTGGGTCAGTAAGTTGCTGTTGCCTAGAGTGAGGATAGTGGTCAGTATCTGGGGATCAACAAGGGTGATTGGATTGATCTCTGGGTGGACAGTGGTCATCTGATTCGGGTCTGATGATAGCGAGCTAACTGGTCTGGAGATTGTGAGTCACAGCTAGTGGTGAGCAGTGGAAAGATTGGTTGAAGGCCATGAGCTTGGAGTGTTAAGCCTAAGGAAAGCGAGGATCTTCCAAACCTGGACCTTATCCAGGAGGTCATTTTTAAAGTGCACTGTCACAGAGCAATCGTGTTAGATCTGTGTGATGACATGGACATGGAGTCATATAACATAGAAATAGGCTCTTCAGGCCATTATGTCCACACTGGTAGTTTGCCTCAGAACCACCCTGCAAGCTTGACTTAGAACCACGTAAGCAATTACCAAGAAGTGGATAGGATGAGCAATTTCAAGTTCCTGGTGTCAACATCTCTGCATATCTATCCTGGGTCCAACATCGATGCAGTTACACAAAAAGGCATGGCAGTAGCTATATTTTATTAGGAGTTTGAGGAGATTTGGTATGTCACCAAAGACACTCTCAAATTTCTACAGATGTATTGTGGGGAGGATTCTAACTGGCTGCATCACATCTAGATTGGAGGATGGGGTGTCCACTGCACAGAATCAAAATAGCTGCAGAAAGATGTTAACTCAGGCAGCTCCATCATTGGCACAAGCCATCCAGGACATCTTTGGAGGAATGAAGATAATGCCTCAAAAGGATGGCATCCATCATTAAGGACCCCCATCACCCAGGACATGCCCTCTTCTCATTGCTTCCATCAGGGAGGAGGTACAGAAGCCTGAATACCCACACTCAGTGACTTACGAGCAGCTTCTTCCCCTCTGCCATCATATTTCTGAACGGCCCATCAACCCATGAACACTATCTCATTATTCCTTTTTCTCATTCTTTTTGTTATTTATAGATTTTCTCTTTGTCTTTGCACTGTACTGCTGCTGCAAAATAACAAATTACACATCGTATATTCAGTGCTAATAAATCTGATTCTGAAACTGGTCCAAAAAGTGTAGAACCCATGGGATCCAAAGAAAATTGGCTTGGTTATAGGAAACAGACGGTGACGGTCAAATATTAATTTTGTGCTTGGAACCCTACAGACAGAATGTATCCCAGGGATTAGTGTTGTGACTCACTCTGTTTGCTACATAAAATAGCCGTTTGGATATGAATTTAGCAAGCTTACTGGAGATCCCAGGAAGAATATTTGCAGCCAGAAGGTAGTTAGAATATGCAGTACTCTGTGTTCGGGGGGAGGGGCGGTGGTTTAGACTCTCATAATATTATTCAGACAAGCACTTGAATCACCAAGGTATAGACAGCTACAAGCCAGTGACAATTAATGGAATTTGTGTTGATATTTAATGGCCAGCATGGACATGCTGGGCAGAAGGGCCTTTTCTGTGCTGTATCACTCTAAAGCTTTCAACATTGCATGGAGAATAATGTTACTAGTAGATCAGAGCACAATTGCCAATCATAAGTGTCCAGAGATCATCATTGCCACGTTCTGTTGTGAAAAGTGGTTTCATATCACGTGATGAAAATGTATTATGTCACTGAATTTCTAGCCACGTGATAATGAAGGATAGGGTACAGGACCTGGGTGTAGAAGATGTAGATAAATACTCCCTTTAAATGTTGATAATGTTTCTTAGTTCCTTATCCTTTGATTGGAATAATCATTAAGCCACTGCCGCTTCTGTTTTCTTATTTATCACCAGGCCCGAACAGGCCTTTGTAATATAATCATGTTGTCATTTAATTTGTTAAGTTGTCATAACAAATGGTGCTTTTGAGTTGTAATCCGTTTCCTTTCATCATTTAGTAACTTAAGTGTCATGTAGTCCCTATAGTTTAAGTCAAACGTATAGGACTGTGATTAAAGAAATAAAAAATGTGGCTGAACATGTAGTGGCTGTTTGTGGTGCCGTGGTGAATATGCAGTGGAATTGGGAAATACCTATTATTATTTCGATTCACCTATTCTTGCTATGTAGTGCATAATTTATGACCAAGGAACTGAAGAAGCATCTTTTTAATTTCCTAAACCAAAGAGACTTTATTATTTATTGTGCAGGAGGGAGGAAAACCAAAGACCCATCGATACTGGCCCAAACTGGGCTCAAAACACAGCTCAGCAACCTATGGAAAATTTAAGGTGACAACAAAATTCCGCACAGATTCTGGTTGCTATGCAACTACAGGTTTAAAAGTCAAGCACCTGTTGTCTGGGCAGGAGAGGACCGTGTGGCATTTGCAGTACACAGACTGGCCAGATCATGGCTGTCCAGAAGATGTTCAGGGTTTCTTGTGTAAGTACTAAGATACCTATTGTAGTATTTTATACATGCAGACCAATAGAATGAAATGTTCACTTTATCATTTACTATTGATTGATAATTCAGTATGAAGAAACACACCATTAAGCAAACATAGCGTTTGCCTGAGAGCAATGGAATCCAGAAAAAAGAATTTACACAAATGTTTTTTTCCCTCCAAAATTTCTTATGGGCTGAATTAATCTATATTAATTGTGTGAATGAATCTGAAATCACTGTACCAATTATCGTACAGTTGAAGTAACTCATGCATGTAAATGAAAAGGAACACGTGTAAGTTTGGTACGTGACACTCAAGACTCCAGGGTAAATATGCACCTGACTTAAAAAAACAATTTAAGGTCAAGCTCAGCAAAATCACACTGGATTGTAACTGTACTGCATGTTCTCCACCATTTTTCAGGTGGGGACCTATATTCTCATTTGTCCATGTATATCCAGAGATGCCAGCAATGGCTTCCCTTGATCTTGTACCATTACTTAACGTTATTCTTTTGGCATTCCTGTGCTAGTTCTCATCCATGTGCTGCTTTCAGAAATTTTATCCAAAAACGTATCCAGTTTATCCATGTTTACTTTAAAATACTTGGCAATGTCTCAACACTTCACCCCCAAACATCTTGAGTCTGCCACCTGAACAGAAATTTCTTCCACATAGGTAATAGTTTATAATGGAAACTGGCAATTCACATCCTCTGTGACGTCTGAAGCTCAGATATCTCTGCCACCATTTACATCTCCTCCTCTGTACTGTTGCCTGACTCTGATCTGCAGCCAACACCTTCATCCATGTCCATTTTACCCCTGATGTAAACTGTTCCAGCAGATACCTGATCACCCTTTGCAAATATAAGATTATTCAAAACCATCCTACACAGAACTTGCACTTCTGCCTTTGCATTTCTTGAAATTTACACTTAATCATTGATGTTTATGATGTTCTGCAAGACCTCTCTAAAACCCTCTGCTTCTCCATTTCCCCTGAGATGCTCTTTCATTCACTGCTTTCCCCATCGGGTTCAACATCAATTATTATTTGATAGCAAATCCTGTTAAGCATCTTGAGGAATTTTGAATAATTTTCAGTTCTTTACAGATAGAAGTCTTGGTTCCTGTATCAGGTGATAATGCTTCTTGGACTTTTAATCACATGCACTGCTTTTATCTTACTAGCCGATTTGCATCTTTCTAGGCTTCGGATCTGATGAAGCTGGAAGGCAAATATTTTCATAATTTGATGTCTGGACTTATCACTGCTGAGTGTAATATACACTCAGTAGCCATTTTATTAGGTATCTCTTAACCTAATAAAGTGACCATTGAGAGTATGTTCATCGTCTTCTGCTGCTGCAGCCTTTCTACTTCAAAGTTTGATGCGTCGTGCACCTAGAGGTGCTGTTCTAAACACCACTATTGTATCACGTGGTCGTCTGAGTAACTATCACCTTCCTGTCAGCTTGAACCAGTCTGGTCGTTCTCTCTGCCCTCTTGCATTAACAAGACGTTTTTGCCCATAGAACTGCTGCTCACGGGCTGGTTTTGTTTCTCACACATTCTCTAAACTCCAAGAGCCTGTTGTGTATGAAAATCCCAAGAGATCAGCAGTTTCTGAGATACCCTAACCACCCTGTCTGGCACTAACAATTATTCCACCATCAACATCACTTAAATCACATTTCTTACCCATTCTGTTGTCTGGTTTTAACAGCGTCAAACCTGTTGACCATATCTGCAGGCTTTTATGCATTGTGTTGCTGTCACATGATGGGCTGATTAGATATTTGCATTAACAAGTAGGTGTACAGGTGTATCTAATAAAGTGGCCATTGAGTGAATATGTAGCCACAATGACTCTTCACTGAAAAAATAAAAATGCCATTATCACCTTTTCTTAAAAATAGCAATTCCTTACATAAAGGAATTATGTTATGGAACTACACAAACTGTGGCTACAAGTTATGTTCTAGCACATATTTTATAGTAAAACTGCAAAGCAGTTATTGTAGATCAATACTATTGCTTGGGCATTTGTGTTGTTTATTTAGACCACATGGAAATACAAACAGTAATAAAGTACACTTATTGTTTTAATTATGGTTAGCAAAATTTATTTTCTGAACATAGTACAAATAATTTTTTTATATACTTATGCCAAATAGAGACTGGCAAAATAATTTTTTCTCAATACCTTTATCCCAAGAACAAACAATCAGTAAGTGTTTTCTCCAATATATTTGCTTTGCTAATACATGAAATGTCTTCATTCATTCAGACATTCTAGTATATTGTTCCATGTGCCTTGTTATACTAACATCAGTGAAATCAAGTGTCATTGAGCTGTTACTTATTCTGTTTTATTCTTTCTTAGCATCTCCAAATTGTCAAACCTCCTGTCCTCAATTTTTTTCATCTTTGAAACCAACTTCAGTGTTTCCTCAGAGTTGAATTTATATTTGCTACAAACAGTGGAACAGATAGCAATGATAAAACATGCTAGAATATTTTTTTTAAACAAACTCAGCTTTATAGTGAGATTATGTTTGCCAATATTGAAAGCATCCTTTGGGACACGTCTTCTCTATTGCTATGGTTGCCAAGTGTAGGCAATTGAGTTAATAATAAAGATAGATTGTAGAACTAAACATTTGCATTTATAAGGGTAATACTTAATCCTTTCCTTCAGGTTTACTCCTAAATCTAAAAGCTGAGCTAAAATGCAAGTTTGTGATCTGAGGTCAAGTTAGTTATGTTGGACATAAATGTAACTGGCTGCAGACACTATTTGTGAAAAAATTAAAACCCAAATTCAGTTCAAAGATCAGTCACCTTTTAGGGCAATTCAGAATAATTTTATGATATAAACATGGCTTTGACTGAGACTGGATATACAACAAGGCTCGTTTCTAGAATTGCCTTGTGCACCATTTAAGTGGCTTCCTTTATATGACTATAGATCAGAATACTATAGTGAAAAGTATTGTTGGATTACAATCATCTGAACTCAAATTGTTTTTACTTGCTGGTAATTGACATTAATCTTATTTTTCATTTGCCAAAACAATATGGAACTCTTGGCGATGGCGGGGGGTGGGGGAGCAAAAAGGAAAGAGAAGGATGTGGATGAAGGCAAAGAAAAAATAATCAGGTTTGAATTTTTCAGCACTGTTAAGTTTTATATCTAGTCATAAAACATATCCAAGTGAATTTGTTCATCACGCAAGGCATGATGTGTTATTTGGTGGAAAGCACTAAGAAAATTATTAACACAAACAACAAGAATTATGCAGTTGCTGGAAATTCAAGCAACACACATCAAACGCTAGTCCTGATGAAGGGTCTCGGCCTGAAATGTCGACTGTACCTCTTCCTAGTGATGCTGCCTGGCCTGCTGCATTCACCGGCAACTTTGATGTGTGTTGCAAGAAAATTATTAAAATATACTTGGTGTGAAAAGGCTTTGTAGTTAGCAATAAAAAAACTTTTTCTTTTTATCTTTCAGCTTACCTAGAAGAAATTCAGTCAGTTCGGCGACACACCAACAGCATGCTGGACTCAAACAGGAGCTGTAATCCACCAATAGTTGTGCACTGTAGTGCAGGAGCTGGAAGAACAGGGGTGGTGATTCTAACAGAAATTATGGTTGGTTGCTTGGAGCATAATGAGGTGAGTTGTTATTTTATGATCCATTTAAGTAATGAGAACATGAAAGTATGAAAGATAAATCCAAAATGGTCTATCTCAAGGCAATTTAATAGTTATTTATTCATAGGATGTGGAAATTGCTGGCACTTTTTAGCCATCCTTTATTGCAGAAATTATAGGAAAGATCTGGAGGCGTTGGAGAGAGCTCAGAGGAGATTCATCAACATTGCCTGGATTAAAGGCCATAAGCCATTAGAAGAGTTCAGACAAGCATGGATTTTTTTTTAAAATTCTGAAGCAGTAGAGGCTGAAGGGTGCCCTAATAGTATTATAATTGAATAATGTGAGCTATAGACAGGCTAGGCAGTCTTTTGCTTGGGCGGAAATGTTAAGTACTAGAAGACAGTTTTAAGGTAAGAGGGGGGAAAGTTTAAAGGAGATCTATGTGGCATGCTTTTTTCCCCCCCTGAAATACTGACAGCAAGTAGATGCCTGGCATGTACTGCCAGAGGAGTGGTGGAGGCAGATAAAAAAAATGTTAGACATTCATATGAACAAGCAAAAATTTAAGGGATTTAGACCACACGCAGCCCAACGTGCAATTTAAACTAGCATCATGGCAGACACAGATACTGTAGTCCCATGTTGTTGTCATGTTCTATGCATTTGTGTTTCTGGAGTCACAGGTGCCAGGTAGCAGACTGTTACACAAAGATCAATATTTTTTTTCACTTAAAACACAAAGTAAATGAATTTCTACCGTTCCAGTTTACCATTAACAAAGTGGTATTCTGAGGGTAATTTGTAAGTTGATTTATTATGGCCAAAGGTACCAAGATACAGTCACAAAGTTTTGTGTGAAATCCATGCATAGCTGCATTGAATAGGATAAAAGGGAAAAAATGCAGAGCATGGTGTTACAGTAAAAGTGCAATACAGGTACAGTGTGATATTAAAATCATCACTTTTATATTCCTTCAACACAATTTGTTAGGTCTTCCTTTTGAATTATTGTGTGCTCCAGGATTAGAAACTTGCAAAGATCTTTTAGGCAAAAAGGATATTTGACAAATTTAGCAAAGGCTAGTCTGCTTAGTTAGTAAGCAAATAATTGGTGTGGCAGACAGTAGTAACATTACATATTTTACTGATATCTGGAGTAACATTCAGTACATTTAGCACTAACTTGTCATAGCCTATATATTCGATTGGATTATCACATTACAGTTAGTATTCAGTCTGCAGAATATCATTTCAGTCAAACCTCATGAGTGCTGAAAGATCTAAAGGGAAAACACAGAATAGAATGAAAATATAGATTTGGTCAAAGCAAATGGGAGATGGTTATTGTAATCAATTACTAGACAGAAGCAAGTGCTAGGACTTCATCAAAACAAGAAAAAACTTTTCAAGTGCTAGAGGCATCACAGTGCATGAATGGGGACAAACTTCTGCTTTCTATACAGTTGGCCCTCCTTATTCACGAGGGATTGGTTCCAGGACCCAGCAGAACCCCGGACCTTATTTAACCTGTCTCAGTGCGGTGGACATTAGGACCTGGCGGAGGAGCTCTGGATCCACAGTGTTTCTGTTCACGAAAATAGTCATGATCGCGATTTAAAATAAAGTGAAAATAATAAAGCGAGCAGAAAGACGTGAAACGCCATTGGTCATTGGAAAAGCGTTAGGCTACAGTCGGTCAACGATGGGAACCATTTTAAAGGATAAAGTGAGAAAATCCCTGCCCTGATGCAAGCTACAATTATTACTAAGCAAGGCAGTGGTTTAATTATTGGGTTTTGGGGTCTTGATCCTCTACATCAACCCGGCAGGGATGGACAGCGCACTCGGGAGCACTCTGTCACTGGATCAAACTCGAGAATTTTTGTTCCCGATCCCGGCGCTGAAACATACGTTTCTTAAGTGTTTTATATGCATAGAAAGGTAAAATATATACTGTATACTAAGACAAACGTTTGACTAACTGACGCTAAATAATACCGGATGTACCTGTTCTGACTTACTTAGTAAGAGAACTTCCGGTTCTTTTCGATCCTGATCCACAATAACCTACGCACATCCTCCCATATACTTTAAATCATCTCTAGATTACTTATAATACCTAATACAATGTAAATAGTTGTTATACTGCATTGCTTAGGGAATAATGACAAGAAAAAAACATCTGTACATGTTCGAAGAACAAGTGCTGGAAGAGCACTTCCGGGTTTTCTTGATCGCAGTTGGATGAATTCGCGCATGCGGAACTCGCGGATAAGGAGGGCCAACTGTAATGCACAGTGCAATTGTCAGAGTATTGTATCTGGCATTCCATCCAAACACCTCAGAACAATTCCCACAGTCCTTGCAAGAGGGAAAAAAAAGGCAACTGCTAATTGTCAGGATTCAGGATTAGAAGGTGATTAACATCACACCATCTAGTCCAGCCTCCTGGAGGGATAATGTTTCCAATACTTAGTGCTATTGCTTGGGCTAACCATTTTACTCCTGCACATGAAGATTGATTATTGACTGGTGGAATAACAAGCTGGACTGCTTGTGTAAGTTTGTCTGCAGACTGCTCAGAACTGCTCGTTCTTGTCGATAACGCACAAGCACCATCAGTTTACAAGATATGTTACTCAGGGACTTCAGCGAAATATAAATTTATTTATTTAGTGCGACTGTATGTTTACTTGCTATGTTATGTGAGTGTTGGTACTGTGTTTTGCACCTTGCGCTAGAGCAATGCTGTTTCATTTAGCTGTATTTGTGGGTATTCATGTATGGTTGAATTATAATTAAACTTGAGCTTGAGGTAGTTAATGCCTCTTTGCATTCTCTTCACTCAGGTTACATAATCATCTTAAGCTAGATGAACATGGTAGTAAATATGGCCAATTTCAAATATTTGGTCTGTTAGAAGCCATCATCTATAATAAAAGATAATCGTCTAATGTCAATGCTTTGCTAAAAATACTGTGAACAAAGTTTCCATCAAGAGACCATATACTCTGAAAAAGCTGAATTGCTTTCGTTTACTCTAACAAAATGCTATGTGTCAGTAGTTTAGCTCAGTTTTTCACTAGTGTAGTGCTTAAACCCAGTTCTGTGTTAGTCTATTGGCTACAGGTATCTGGATCTTTTCAGTTTGTGCAACAAAACATTTTCTCTGCATTTCCATTTCAGAAGCTGGAAGTGCCAGTTATGCTGGGATTTCTCCGTCAACAGCGGATGTTAATGGTACAGACTATAGCCCAATACAGGTTTGTCTACCAGGTCCTCATACAGTTCCTGAAGAACTCTCGACTGATTTAGCTACAAATTTATATTTTGTATTTGAACCATCTTACCATTTAGCAGTGGAAATGGAGCTAGCTCTTTAAAAAAAAAAATCAGGTCAATATGGCAAGTACTGTGTCTTTTGATACTTTGACTTCCAGAAGTCATCCCTTGATTCTGTAGCAAATCTTGCTAGTTTCAAGTAAGACTCAGTCGGAGCTTGCCATGAATTCTGAATTACTGAAGTAGCAAGAAAGAACATTCAATATACAGACTTACCAGGGGAAGATGGTGGAATTTCTTTATCACAAAGATAATTTCCAACCAAAAGAAATGGAACACTGTCCTGAGTGAATGTTGGAAATGCTGCACTCTTAATCATTTAATATTTTAATTATCTATTAATTTTATGACAATTCAATCTTTTACATTTTGAATTCCATTTCCCTCAAGGCTTTCAAACTTGTTTGCAGGATTTTATCTAGACATGTAGCACAGCAATCATGGGCAATTTGTGGAAAGTGTTTCTTTCAGAGCAAGTCTGGATCATATTAGTATTATTTGTCTTTATAATCAACCAATCTCTCTGCTATCTAACTCAAAACTGTGGCAAATAACAGTGAGTTCTATATTAATATGACATTTTCTTCATGGAGGGTGAATGGGTTCAATATTGCTTAAGTGACTGAGGGTTGGACTAATTGTATGAAACAAAATAACAGGCATTTATTTTAAAGTAGGCCTATAGTAAGAATTTGGAAATTCATTAGTACTTCCAATTGAGGGGCGAGGCAAATTTCAAAACCAAAAGAGAATATATGGAATTTATTCCTGTGGAACTTCAAATGTTAACGTTCTCTCATGTAGGAGAAACTAGATGTGATTTTAAAAAATACAAGCATCTTTTGATGCATTTATATGCCCAAAAGCACAGCAGCCCAAAATTTTGCTCTATTCGCTACTTAAGCTAATGATCAAATAAAGTTTCATTGACTGTTGAAACAAAAATAACTTAAACAAAAAAATACTTAAGGTTAATTATATATAAGTAGACACCTGGTCACTAATTAAAATGGCAGTATTTTCATCTATTTGTTCAAGATTTATTACTAAACTGAACTGTAGATTTTGTCAGTTCTACACTAAATGCTGTGTTATATGCGATTATCCTGAGAACTGCTGCTGCCTACATTCTTTCAAATGCTTCCTTTATGGACGCTGTTGATTTGTAGTAGTTCCAGCATTTTTGTTTCAAAATTTTTGTATCAGAATTTTTGTAATAATTATTTATTTTTTAAATATTTGCACCAGTTTATAGTGCAAGAGAGAACTGGGTGTATATGAGATTTATGTTCCAAATAAAAACAAAATCCCTGTTAAGTGTGTAATCATAAATGTGTCAAAGGCTTTGTCCAGTTAAATAATCTGGGATCATTAAAGCAAAGTTCAATTTTTAATTATTTGGTACTCACCTTTGTAGAAAAATGAGACACCAGTTCATTCTGTTTAAGCTTAATTGGTTCTATTTACAAGCAAAGTGAAAATTGGCAACTGCAAAGAAAAATAACATTTAAATAGCCAGTGGTTGCTCTTCATTTTACATTTAAATGGAACTTGGCCCCCAACAAATATTGGGGTAGATTACCTTAATTCCTGAACAGGCTTTTAATAATACTTGAGGCAAAAAAGGAAATAGGTTGTTTTATGTTTATAATACACCACACAAGAACTAGTACTGTATACTTACTTTCCTCACAATAACAGTTATGCAAATTAGTGTTGAATGTAATGAGGTACACTTAAAGGAATGAACTTAAGTATTGACAGTTTAATACTCAGTTACTTTTGATCTTTTGTGGTGATAAGGTATTGTACTAGACCTCGAGGAGTTAAAGATAATAGTAGCAAAAAAATAGGAACTGAATAATCAGAGAAAATAATTCTGTGCATTATTAGTGTGCTCTTTTTATGGTACAAGTGACCAAATCATTATTTTCCCCCAAGAAAAAGGTTTTCATTGGTTACTAGGCAGGGGAAGAGCATTCCTTCAGCATGATATACCATCCACAATTTATTTACTTAAATGTTTAGCTCAAAGATAATTTTAGAGATTTGTTTTTACTTTCTAAACACCAAAAGAAAAGCAACTTTCCAACAGCATTAGACAGTTTGCAAATCCTAATTCATTATTTTACATGGCCGTTAACCTTAAAGTATAGTTGTGCCAATACTATGGCCCTTATGTTTTTATCAAAACAGTGATTGTAATTCAAGCATAATGATTTAAACAGCAATGAATACACAAAATGTAATATTTACTTGTAAACAACTGACGTAAAGAGCAGCTATTATAATGGCATAAATTATTAGCAAAGTGCAAGAAAAGGTCTTAGTAAATAGCTGGCAAGACATGCAAGTATGGGAAACTATACAGCAATTATACTGGAGAATGGAAAATTAAAATTATTTTGGTCAAGTAGCAAGAAAAAGCACTTGGGTTTTTAAGATTTAATAACTTCACAAAAGGTGAAATGAAAAGAAAGTTCAGGCTCTGCATTCTCTTCACTGACTAAACAAGGTTTAGCTAAAACTATAGTAGAATAGTTACCAAGCTGGAATTCTAGACTGTCCTTTGGTAATGCATGTTACTGTGTAGGACCAACATTCCTTGGTGCTGTGTACCATTAGTTCTCTTTCCTGGAACTGGGTGGGGGGGGGGGGGGGGTTGGAAATTGCCAGGAATCCACTCAATGTTTCAAGGGCATCATCACCACTACTGGCGTTATTCTTTTTAGGTTATGTAGCACTGAAAGTATTTGGGGATTTGTCAAAACTTAATGGTCAAAGTGTCTTAAGGAGTGTACAGCTGTCAGAAAAACAAATGTCACGATTCCCCAATTCCAAACTCTCATCAAGTACTTTTTTGACATCCCGTTTCAATGACTGACCTGCTGTGTCTTTGCAAGCTGTTTCCACTGACTAATAGTATTGACTGATCTTAATCTGTATATTTATAATTTAACAGATTGGGATAAAGCCCCAAAAAAGTTTTAAATATGCTAATGTCTATACTGTCACAGTATTTTTTTTTCAGCTTAATTCAATATTGCTGAAGTCTCAATTTTGCAGCCCACACACTGTCAAATAATGATCCACATTACAAAATCTTTTCCAGAACAGAAATTGCTGCAGCACCTCTTACATTTTGTTGTTCAGAAATGCTGAATGATTGTTAAAAACTTGGTTAATTCAACAAATAATTGGCTAGAATTTCAGCAAGCTGACCATCTTCTAGGTTATTTCAACTCAAATGGAAAACATGTCCTGCCAAAAATGACAGAATCTTCATCTTAAAAATAAGCTTAATCTCATTAGTTTCCTTTTGGAACAAGATTGTAATATACATAGCACTAAATCTTTCAAAGACTCAGTAAATAAAATTGCAAGGCACAATAAAAATTTTCCATATTCATGGGAAAGTAATGGTGAACTACCTGCTGAAACTTATCTTTTGTTTGCTTTTTTTTTTGCATATCCTTACCAATGAACATCCCAGAAAGGGAACAAATTTGTTCTGGAGATAGTGCAGAAAGTTGATTTTAAACTCTATTTAAATATCACTTCAGTCTGGGCTGGTTTTATTAGAAAAATAATCTGCCAAACCAGAATACAAAATACATATTGCTTATAAAAGAACACCACCGTTATGGGCAAGATCTTCCTAAAGGAACTTTGCACTTCACTCCCCTCTCCCCTACATGTACCCAGTCAGTACTCACCAGGCCAATCTTAAATTACATTGACCTAAAATAACCCAGACTGCAAATGCTGACAGTTTGCAGAAATATTTTAACAAAATTAAAAATAACTAGTATATATATATATATATATATATATATAAATTAAAAACATTAGCAGAAGTAACTTTCCTTCTCTCTGCCTTGCAGAACATAGCTATGCAATTCAAAGTCAGTGGATCCTGTTAATAACCCAGTGCAAGATTCTAGAACAATAAAGACTTGCTCCATCTTTTAGCAAGTCAGGCTGATGCACTAATGTCTCAGGCTTACTGCTGTTTAAATTCTGATTGCTAGTCAATCCAATTAGAGCCAGCAAGATCCTGACTTTGGACACAGTGCCCTGTAAAGTATTCAGACCCCAACCCTTTGTTCACATAAATGAGTATTACAACCAGGCATTTTGATCAATTTAATTGAGAATTTTTAATCACATGCTCTTTTTTCAGTGGAGCCCCAGCATGAAAAACTGAAATGTCAGTAGTTCAAAGTTATTCATTCCCCTTTGCTGAGTGCTTAGCTGAACCACCTCTATAACATTCAGTAGTCTTTTTGGACAAGTTTCTGTTAGCTTTGTATGAATATGATGGAGCCTATTTCTCCTTGTAAAATTGCTCAGGCTGTGCCAGGTTAGTTGAGGAGCAACGGTGAACAGCAGACTTGAGGTGTTGCCAGAGGTGTTCGATCAGGTTAAGGTCAGAACTCTGACTGGGCCATTCAAGGACATCAATCTTCTTCATTTGACACCTCTCTATGGTTGCTCTGGCAAGGGCCAAAGAGGTGTTTATCCAGAATCTCTGTATTTAGCAGCAGCCATCTTCTCAACAATCCTGATCAGATTTCCAGTCCCTGCTGCTGAAGAGCATTTCCATAGCACAATCCTACCTCCACCATACTTTACATTAGAGATGGTGTTACCTAGCTGATGTGCAGTATTAGATTTGAGCTTCACTTAGTGTTCACGTACCACTTAGTGCTGAGACTAAAAAGTTTCATTTTAGTCTCATCTGACCACAAGACCTTCTTCCACATCTTTACAGTATCTTATAAGTGACCCTTTGCAAAGTCTTTTCAGGCAAGAAAAAGCTTTTTTTTAAAGCCAGGGCTGCTTGTTTGCCCCTCTTCCATAAATAATATTTTTGTGCCAGCCTTAGAGATTGTAGAGCCATAAACATCATCTCCAGTTGCAGCCACTGACTTCTGCAGCTCACTCAGAGTGACTGTTGGCGTCACAGTAGCCTCTCTGACAACGGCCCTTCTTCTCTGGCAACTTAGGTTTAGAGGAGGCTTGACCTTTTGAGTGTGGCTGTGGTTTCATGTTTTTCCCATGATGGACTGCACTGAACTCAGATGCACGTTCAGTGCCTTTGAGATGGTCTTGTAGCCTTCCCACGATTTCTGCTTCTACATTATCAGTTCCCTGACTTGTCTTGAATGCCCTTTTGTCTTCATTTTGGTTTGGGCTGTTGAAAATCTACTGAACAATTGGATATGAGAGAGAGAGAGAGAGCAAGACAGTGAGAGTGAGAGAATTCATTCTTATGAATTCATTAAAAACAGGTGATCCTCCAATTTTCTACTTCAACAAATTGGGTGAGTTGATAAGGTAATAAGAATATTGCATCTGAGGAAAGTTAGCATAGTATTTACAAAAGGGGTGAATACTTTTTCAGTCTCTCAATCTTAGTTGACAGGTTTTGGAATTTTTGACATGATGCACAATGTTTTGTAGCTTAGTACAATAAATTCAGAAAGTGCGACATTAAAACATGAAAATAATGTGGGAGCTGAACACTTTAAGGCACTGTATGTAATGTTAATATAGTTTAAGTTGTATCAAAAATTTATACTATTTTGTCCTTGGCTTTTAATACTGGACAAAAGTGCAGTAGAAATTAGTTTACTCTGGTCTTAAATCTCATCAAAAGCTTTCGATTTTGAATTTTAATATATTCAGTCAGTGGTGATTTTATTTAGTGATCCATGCTATTCCAATATGCATGTTTTATGAAAAGATCTGTGCTCCTCAGGTTCTAACTGGATTGTTTCAGTTCAATCCATGACATGCAACTATTTTAAAGCTCATGGGTGTTGATGTGGATACTTGCAGTTGTTCAAAACCACTTGACTTTTTTAACTAACAAAGATGAAGTCATTATTTTCAAGCATTCGCTCTAACCTCAGTTGATACAAAATCTCTGATTTGCCAATTTATTGAATGCATTATGACTTGTCCTTTTATGCCCTGGACAATCCAGAAGTGCCTGAGGGCAAAAGGCTCATTCAATTTATATAGCTGATAATTCTGCCTTCTGTAATTTATTGTCACTCCTCTATTCAAATAAACTTCAATATTCAGAAAAGTGCAGAGGTAAATGAAAGGTGAAGTGACAGTTAACCTTACCCATTTCATTAGTTGTTCCAAGTTTTTCCAGCTGTAGCACAAATTCTACCTAACACAACTTGTCATCTGTTAAAAGATGCAGAGTGTATTAGAGGTGAAGCGTACTAAGCAAAACTCTGCACAGCTAGAGTGTAGTCCAATAGACTGGCTTTTTTTTTTGAAAACAAGTGTACAAAGTGTATGTTATACTAATTCAGTGGAAGTGTTTTGATCCTTTAAATGTTAATGTGTGGACTTAAGACCACAATGACTTTCAACATAACCTAATGGTCTTAATACATTAAGTGAAAAAGAGTCTTATGTTCTGGTCATCCTTTCATCCCCTCAAACTAACAAACAGTGCATGCTTTTTTAACATCAGGTTTATATATACTCTATAAGCTTTACTTATCTTTTCTCTGGTACAAAACTGTGATACTACATGACAGTATTTTACATTAAATATTGCTGCCTCTTTCTGTGGATATTGAACCATTCAGCATTTATCTCACTTTCATGAGATAACAAAAGAATTTTCTGAAGTGTAAATAATTTTGTATATGCTCTGTGACTTCCCTTATTCACAAATGTACCAAACATTTTGTAAAAGATAATTGTCTATCAGTCATATATACACAATAAAGCATTTTTGCAAGAATCTGTCACTTTTTTTTTGTAATAAAGTGATGTCGAAACAAGTATCATAATGGTCTCCTTTCCAAATTTGATTTGGCAACTTTCATTCAATAATCCATATTGGTGATAACTCATTCTTCAGTTTATCTACAACAGCACTAGAGTATTAAAATCTGTTTTTGTGTATGGTTTTGATCTTCACTCTGGAATAACATTCACCATAACTTACACAACACAGGCATCTTAATATTTGCTGCAATTGAAAATGTACTGTTCCATAAAACCTGATATTCATGCCCAAAGAAGAGAAAATCTGCAGATGCCGGAAATCTAAGCAACACACAAACTGCTGGAGGAACTCAGCAGGCCAGGTAGCATCTGTGGAAAAGAGTATAGTCGACGTTTTGGGCCAAGACTCTTCGGCAGCTCTGGATATTCATGCCTCACAGTTAATATTCTCTGGTTCAACAAGTCAGAGTTATCTAATACAGTTTTTTAATAAACTGAGCCAAATAGAGAAAATCTCACATCGTAGTTTCTTGTAATTCAGTAATTACAGTGACCATTAGATGTGCCATTGCCAGACAATTTAATTAACATTTTGTATAAATGTTTAACTTATTAAATGTGCACATCTATTCATTGAGATTACCCATTGGTGTCAGATATACTTTAGATAAACAAAACTCAGCCATTTCAATTGAACAAGAGATAATTTGCCCAAAATAAACTCTATCATCATAGTTAATTATTTCTGTGTATTGGGGACCTGATTTACATTGTTGAGAAGCTCAGTTCTACAGTGAGCCTTATTCCCCCCACCCAGACTTCTCTAAGAATTGCTACAAGCCCTATGAGCAACTGAAAATGAAATCTTCACTCCATGTTGTTTATGAAAGAAAACTATCACTACCAAAATAGGGTATCTAATGAGGAAATAGAAAAACAAGGCTAATTAATTAATTTCCATAGGATATCTGTGGCAGCTCAGATAAAAAGAAAACATCATTCTGTCAAAATGCTCTGTAGGTTAAAGGCTTAGCCTGCGCAACAGGCCATGCAAGGCAATCCAACCCGAAACTGATCTATCCAAATGCTAAATTAACAATATCTCAATACACTGTGGTATCAAGTTGTACAAAGTTACAATGTATCAAATTACCTTTAACATACCACTAAGTCCATGGATGTTGCTTCCATGAAAACAAAAGAGCCTTTTCTACATGACAGGTTAATCTGGCACAGGTTTAGCAGGTAAATCTCCAAAGTTGACACTCCACTGTCAAGACTAAAAAAACCGCAGTCCAAGTCGTCTTCAATGTTACAGCTACCTGAACACCTTAAGTGAACGGGGGAAAAAAAGCGAAATGAATTTCAAACAGAGTCCACCATCTCAGAGCTATAAAGCTAGAACAAGAATATTGGAGGGCATGAGAGATTAAATAGTGGAAGGAAAATGTAATCAGAAAGACTAATAAAATGCTGTGATTTTCAACCCCCATCTTCACCTTCTACAATCCTTTACTCCTAGAGAACTAAAAGAATGAAAACCGGTTCTGTTATTCACTGGAAATTACAGTTGGGTGATTGGTTAAAATTTAAGATAATTTTGCAACATTGGTAGGAGAGATAAAAACCTACATTTTTACTGACACTGAAGATTCTACAGATGCTGGAGATCTTGATCAAAAAAAAAATTGCTCGAGGAACTCAACAGGTCAGGCAGCATCTATGGAGGGAAATGACGAAGGTCTGGGCCCAAAATGTCGACAGTTTATTTTCCTCTGTAGATGCTGTTCAACAGTGCTGAGATTGTCCAGCATTTTGTGTGTGGGGCTCCTCATTAACACTGATTTCAATCGTGAAGTTAGGAAATACTTTTAAGAGTCTGGTTTATAAACTGCAGAAATCACACAGCAATTGTTACCAATGGGTTGCAGAACAAATATTGGTAGATGGGAGTTATAGTGCTGAATTGCAGAACGGGCTTGAGGGACTACATGATCTACTCCTTTCAGGTCAAAGCCCAAGAATTAATAAACTTTCAGAAGGATGAGGCAAGAGAAATTTGGTAGAAGTATTCTACTTGGTCATAATCAAAACAGAATTGATTACATCTATCTTTTATGCAACACATCTTTAAAGTTTATGAAGATAAACAGGGGTTATGTACACAAGTTTCAACCAATGGCAAAAGATCACCACCTACTACACAGGCAGCAAAGTAAGATTTAAAACAACTTTGTGACTCCAAACATTACATTTTGCACACATTTAATAGCATTTTCCTTAGTTGGAAGAACAGAACAAAATTTAAATTTTCTCTTTACTTGCCTTGCTACCTCACCCTCTTCAACTCCGATATTCTTTCCCACCTTGGCGGTTGGGCATTTTTATTGACTCAGACATCTGGTGTTTCCTCATACCTTGCTGATTTCCTCAGGCACTGGGACTGCTAAGTATTTTGCTGGTTTCAAGTTTCACGATGGGCCCTTGCTTAGTCTCCAGCACTTCTTCAAAGACTGCAGTATCTTCCAACTTTACTTGATACACAACTTTCCAGCTTCTGTCACACTGTCTCACTGACCTTACCATCTTTGGTAATTTGCTGCTTCTTGCCAAGCTCACTGATGCTCCTTCGGTTTCTTCATCAAAATTGGACTCCAGCACTCCTCCTTGCTGCAGAATGTTGATCTCCTGTTTATTCTTCTACAATGTGCCCAACAAATGTTTTATTGCAGCTGTAGGTTGTAGTGATGCAAGCAAAATTGTGCTTTCACATACATCCATCAAGGAATTGCTAGATTCTAGAGAAATTAGGGCAGCCCAGAGGAAAGTGTCAAGTGAGCTATATAGCTGTGTGTTCTGCAATACTCCTCCAATCATAGTGGAGCATGACAGATACTTGATGCTGAAATTCTTAAAACTACAAATGAATTGCACAGCATCGTGTTAAAACATTAATATTTGAACCATTTTGGCAATATCTGACATCACACTGATCTGAATAACCAGGAGAACTCAATTTAAAAGTGTAGAATAGGATCTCTAGAACAGATACGAAGATCTAAGAAACAGCAACAGATTTCAATAAAAATTTCCCTCTTCTCCCTGCCCCTACTACCCATCTTTCATACCCCCATTGTGTTCATAAGAGGACAACTGATTTTTTATGTAGCAAGTAGCTACTTTTTGAAGTAGAATAAAGTTAACATCCAAAGAAGTGGTTATAACGTGGCAAAGGTTGGGAATTAAATATTCTAGAATACTTCAAAGAGAAAGGCAAAATTAAAATGGTAGTGCTCTGCCATTAAGGAATGCAATTCCGTAAGATTGGTTGGAAGAATTAATGAAATCTGGAATACTTCATGAAATATTGATAGTCTTACCCAGGGATATGCATTAAAGAGAACGCAGTGAAACTTTCCCAGATTATTACCTTGGATTGGAGGTTTGATTGTATGAGAAAGATTAAACAGAATTTCAGAAGTGATCTCAAAATAAGGGACTGGCCGCACAGGACTAAGATGACAAGAAATGTCTTCAATTTGAGGGTTGTGAACATTTGAAATCTTTTATTTAAAAGATGGCTATATATGCATAATCACTAAATACATTCAAGACAGATCGATATATTTCTAGGTATCTATGGATATGCGGCCAGGCAGGAAAGTGGAAGCGGGCAGAAGATTAGACATCTTAATGAATGGCAGGGCAGCCATCTGGGGTCAAATCACAGTCAACTGCTTTTAATTCTAACATTGTTATATACCCAGTCCCATCATATGTTTGAAAAGATTTAAAGAATTCTTACCACAGTTCAAACAAATTGATTAAATTCGAGATAATCCATTTTAACCATTTATTATCATACTTACTTAAATATTAAAAACAAAAATAAAAACAGTATTTCTTTGATATTATATTCATGCCATTATTTTCATACCCTTTGTTACAAATGTTCTGTTACTGGAGACCAGGATGATCTCACATTTTAAGAAACAGATAGTTAAAATCATTCATTTCCCCTCCAGTTCCTTTTCAATTTCAAAAATGTATGGATGATCCTTCCCATGCACCACTTCCATAATGGCCAAAGCCTGTGAAAGAAAAATGTCCAATTTCAGTCAGCATTCCTCTAAATTGTACTCTTCTCAAATTAAGAAGCAGATTTTTCAAAGTGGCACATCACATTGATGCAATTAATAACTCTAGGAGAACAAATCAAATTACAAAAAATATCAGAGTATTGAAGTTATTTCTCCTCAGCCATGTCCTAAACACCAGGGCAGTTGTCCATAGAGTGTCAGATATTCCAACAATTTCAGACATTTGTACATGCTTTACCAATTTGATAGGAGAATCACAAGTTATTTCAGCAAGATTCAGGGGAGATGGAGATGAGGAGAAACTTTTTCCCAGAGTGGTGATTCTGTGGAACTCTCTGCCCAGGGAAGCAGTTGAGGCTTCTTCACTAAATATATCTAAGAAACAGATAGTTTTTACATAGTAAGGGAATTAAGGGTTATGGAGAAAAGGCAAGTAGATGGAGCTGAGTTTACAGACAGATCAGCCATGATGGGCCGGATGGCCGGCTCCTGCTCCTATTTCTTATGTTCTGCTATCTTCCTTGATACTGAACTGCCAATAATTTTTTCTTTAATGAAATTCTTATGTCACAGATTATCTGAGGTAATTAAAATGAACACAGAATGATGTAGCATCACCAGTAGGAAATGAAAATACATTTTAAAGCAGGTGATACATCACGTATAAATAACATTTCACATTGCTGCATCCACACAGAAACCTCAAATTTTACTCATGTCCATGCTAGTGATTCATTGTATTTCCTTGTATCAAATACCAAAGGCTACAACCAGTGAGGTGGCAATTAAAAATGCAGATGTGGAATTATCAGTTCCGATTTGTGAGTGAATAATAGAAACATTTGTAGATTGTATGATTTTGTTATTTATATTGCACTTCACATACAGGTGTACTTTCACCATCATTTAAGTGTTAAATCCAGCATGAAGCTCACTGCTCATTGGTTTGTGACCAAAGTTGCAAGCAACTCACAAAAGTACTTGACTATAGTGACAGTAGCAACTTTACACAAAATGGGGAAAAACAGGTCACAGTCAGATTGAAAGTAACTAGAGCAGCAAATCCAGAAGTTCATAATGGAAGTCTGGTAGAATCCAAGTACTAATACAGGAAGAGCAGTTCTGGTGAATTAACAATCTCATCAATTACTCCAATAAGTCACAATTGCAAGACCGTCTCAAACTTCTTCTCCACACCTGCCTATCACCTCCCCCGGTCACCTTCTTCCATGGTCCACTCTTCTCCTACCAGATTCCTTCTTCTCTAGCCCTTTACCTTTCCCACCCACCTGGCTTCACCTATCATATTGTAGCTACCCCTCATTCCCTCAGCTCCACCTTTTTTATTCTGGCATCTTCCCCCTTCTCATCCAGTCCTGATAAAGAGTCACAGCCCGAAACGTAAATTTTTTACTCATTCCCATAGATGCTGCGTGACCTACTGAATTCCTCCAAGCATTTTGTGTGTTACAGAGAGATATAGTGATGACACTACACTGTTAGTAAAGGAGAATATTGTGGGAGAATATTCTTGAATAGAGATTAGTTGAAGTTCAAGTCAATTATCATTCAAATATACATGAAAACCCATACATGGGGCCAAGCAAAACAGCATTCCTTCGAGGGCAAGCTGCAAAACAGTACCAACAATCATGCACAGCACAAGACACATATAGCACATACAAGATAGGAGTAAACATATATCTACACAAAAAAATATAATATGGCCCAAGTCCCTCAGTCCCTCAGCTCTGCATCTAGGAATGGTGGTGGCTAAGAAACTTATTCTTTTAAACTGGAAGTCTACTACTCCACCCACCTTCGCACACTGGCTCAAGGAGATGTTGTCTATTATACAAATGGAAAGCTTGCGGCTGCACAAACCCAATACACAGAATACATTTGAGAGAATATGGGGACCCTTATTGGCTCAGTGTCATATTACCTCACATACATAGTGAGGTGCCTAACTGGATTTCTTTATTCATTTTACTTTACATTGATTCCCTGACGTCACTATTATGTCAATGCTTTATCTGAAAGTTTATTTATGTAATCTTGTAAATTGTCTGGCAGCCTTTTTGTTTTTTTGTTCTTGATTTGTTTTGTCTGTGCTCCACCTGGAGCTGTACTCCCTTTGTATTGTTTTGTACATCTTCAATTTATTTTGTCTTTGTAAAACTGAAAATTGTAAATAACGTATTTTATAAAAAAAAAGAACCAGGGATAATCCTGGAAACTATAGAATGGCGAATCTCATGTCAGTGGTAGGGAGCTTACTGAAGAGAATTCTTAGGGATAGGATATCTGAGCATTTGGAACATCTTGGTCTGATTGGGAAGAGTCAGCATGGCTTTGTACAGGGCAAGTCATGTCTTAATGACTTGATTGAATTTTTTTTTTCGAAGAGGTGACTAATGAAGGTAGAGCTGTGGATGTTGTCTACATGGATTTTAGTAAGGCATTTGACAATTTTTTTTCCCTCGTGGGAAGCTCATCCAGAAGATTAAGATGCATGAGATGAATGGGGAATTGGCCATTTGGATTCAGAACCAGCTTTCCCAGAGAAGACAGAGGGTAGTGACCAAAGGGACTTATTCTAGCTGGAAGTCTGATTACTGGTGTTCTGCGTAGATCTGTACTGGGACTTCTGCTGTTTGCAATGTATATAAATGACCAAGATGAAAATGTATGTAGACGGGTGGGTTAGTAAGTTTGCAGTTGATACAAAGATTGGTGGAGTTGTGGACAGCGTAGATACCTGGCAAAGAATACAGCAGGATATAGATCAGTTGCAGATATAGGCAGAGAAATAGCAGATGTGAAGTGCTGCACCTTAGTAGGTCACGACCAAAGGGCAAGTGTTGATAAGCAGAGGGATCTCACGCTCCAAGTTCAGAGTTAAGTGAAACAGTAATAACAGAAATTCAGAAAAGGAGCTATATTTTGGAGAGGTTGAAGTATATGTAAAAAAAAGTGGTAAGAGAAAGCTGTAGCTTTAAATGACAGTACATACACAATGGATCATTATCCCTTCCACCGACCACAGGATCACAGACTATTGCCTGTAACAAGCTCAAGACAAGTGACCTAATTTGGCATGAAGTAGTAGGTTTAAGGTACGCTTCTTGGTAGAACATTGATTAAGGACCTCGTGCGCCTTTGGAATATTTATTTAAGTTAATTGAAATAATTACACGTTTAGTATAAACTATATATCAACTAAAGAGAAACTCAAAAAGAGTATTTATTACCTTCCTTAGTGCCTTTGCTCCAGCAGAATGGTGTTCCAGACCCATATACAACCGACCCAGTTTCAGCCACATTGAAGCAACATTCAGAGAATATGCCGGGTAGTGTTTGGTGCTTTTAAAATTTAAAAAAAAATTGCCTTTAACATTCTTTTGCTATGTTTGAAATTCATTTTTAATCTCTATAGACTAATCTCACAGCTGGAAAGTAGTAAAGCTCTAGAACACCAAAGCACAGCTGTCTCCTACACAAGTTACTGGAGTTCAATTTCCCAAAGATGTACAAATCATCAAGTGAAAAAATACCAAGCATCACATTTTGCCTGTTTTGATATCCCACCTGCTTTGAACAAGATTTCCAACTCTTACAATAACATCCCCTTCCATCCCCAATGTTTCCAAAGCCTTCATCCATGGCTGAGGTACTAGTTTTAAATCTTCTTTTGTTCCCCTACCAGCTCTCATCCTTTATAAGTAATAGGAAATCCAAAACTGTGCAGTCAAATTCTAAATCTGTGTCCAATCCAGTATTTTTTCATTGTGTGAATCTGTAACCTTTCCTCACTCATCCCACCGCCCACCCTTAATCACAAACCTAAAATTCGTATCCATGTTCAAATCCCTTAAGACTGCACATTTCACTTTAACTTCTTCCAGCCCTGGAATGTAGTCTGGATTAGTCTGGAAGACCCCAATGGCCTTAACACTAGTCCCAAATTGGTTGAGATTGGCAAAATGCCAACACAGAAGATAGACCAGTTCAAGAAACTGGCAATGATACAATACACCACTCAATTCTTTACTATTTTCTGGTTTTGCAGTCCCAGCAGTTGATGTGGTGATGAAAATTATGCAGTTGGTGGTTTCAAAATCTTAAAAAGTTTGGGTTGGTATAGATTTTGTCTGGCATCTTGACATTGAAGAGTTGCTAGTAAGAGAATTCCTGTGAAGCTCTGCAGTGTAGATGAGTTTTCCAGCCTTTCTGTTCTAGCCCCAATCTTATTTGATCTACACACCAATGACTTTCCACCAGCTCAGAGAATATTACGTCAGCAAATACAAGATACAGTGCTTGACTTTCCAAGAACTGAAGACTAAACGATGCCAACTCCCAATGATAAACATATGATTAACAGTTCCTAGAACTTCACTTCAAGAGCTGAAACCACCATTACTTGCAAACTTGAATATATTCAACTACTAAGTATTAGCAGCAGGAGGTTGAAAAAAAATCAAAGATATACTACCCTCCAAATGAAGAATTTTCTAACAATCTAAAATGGCAATGAATCTATTATCCTTATTTCTAGATTCTACAACAGAAGAATAGTATATACCTTAACCAAAATCTTTCAAAATTATTTAGAGCTTATTACCATCATTCAGACTTAAAAATAAATGCTCATGCAAGATTAGGTTGATCCAATCCACTCAAGACAACAACACCATATCAGAAATTAATGTTGCGCTGCCTCCAAGGCAAGTACAACTCTGCACAACATTCCAGTAATGGCTTTTTATAAAGTCTTTTATAACTGCATCAAAGACTTCGTATTTTTGTAACCTTTACCTTTACACTTATTCCTTTTCTTTTATAAAAGAGCAAGGACATCTGGATCCCTCACTGTAGTGACATTTACTAGTTTCCAACCATTCATTCCCAAATTATACTGTCACCATCTTGTCCATTCCATATCCCTTCTTCCGCAAATCAATTTCCCACATAGTTCTATATCGACAGCAAAATTAGATGCTGAGAGGTTATTCTTAGATATTCATTGTTTTAAAAGTTAAAGATGCAAATTACTGCTGCTAACATTTATATCATATCGGGTTTTTTTAAAAAAACAGATTAGGTATGCATTTTATCCCACAAAATCTATTCTCATCTTATCTTCCAAATCCAAGTTTGAATATTGTGAGATCATAGAAGACAGGTTTTAACCTCTTGTCTTAAACCAGACTCAGGGGAGCCAGTATTATGAAATCGACTGGTCAGGATGTTCATCCACCAACAGAAAATCATGGTCATGCACATTACCCAAACCTTTTAATGGGAACCCAATCAAGATAATTGTTCTTGAGGAGAACTGATAACAAATCCAATTTCCAGCTAGTGATACCCTGACAGTTGATAAGGTTCTTTTGTTTATGTGATTCGAATGTTCATTTCAGAATGGCAGAGTTGTCAAGAAATCAGGGAAGTCTGGGGTTTGGAGCATTAGGTGGTGAGTGGGAATTTGGCAGTGAGGATTAAGCACCTGACTACCTCAAATAGTAGCAACAAATACAAACACAGAGCTGTGAAATGAAGCCAGGGCAACCACAGACTTTTGGTAATCTACCAACCCAGGTACCTTATTTTGGCATGAGACCTGCTCGAGGGGGTGCCTTTAAACTGCGCAGAAGCAGTCTTCTTACACCACTTCAGTATATGTGCCTGTGATGTTCTGCAAATGTGCTGCAAGACAGTTCTATCTCTTCAACATTTTCTGTTGTTAAGCACATAAGGAAGCCAGAACAAAAAAGTCCCAATTTTCTACAGGGTCTAATACCCCACAGGAACTGGATCCTACAGAACACAAAAATATGGCAATACAGAATCCCAAATAGCTACACAATCCTCAGTATTAAAATATTCTTTCTTGGTGGAATCTTCCCATTCTTAGTTTGCTCAAGCTACTTTCTACTTCAATCCCTGTTGAATGATATTGCCTTCAGTATGCATGAATCTTAACGTCTCTCCAAGAAATTTCAACTATTGTGGTGTTTCTGACTCCACAGGGTAACAACAGACAAGAAGCATGTTATAAAATGTTTAAAAATCAGTAATATTCAGCAGTGATCTGACTCCTGTGCCTTATTTTTTGGGGGAGGGCACACAATTCTCTGCAGAAGACAAAAAAGAAACAATATTCCAATTACCAGTATCAAGTTAATTCCATATTCAACCTTAATTTGTATTTGATTTTCAAGATTCTTGCACTATGAAATAATTGTGGTTGATACAACACACAACCAACATTAAAGCTGCCCAGAGGGGGAATATTATAAAGAATGGAAATAAGCAAAGAATCTCGTCAGTCAAATGAGGTTCGGGAAATACAGAATCTTGGCTGTGGAGTAAATATTGGAAAATTGCTGTGAGGATGATTGCAAACACAACCGCCTTGGCACTCTGCAACACAGATGGGCTACGGTTCTGTCACACATTCTTTTTTTTAAGCCCTAGCTCTTTTCCCACATCTATTTCATGAATCTTTTTGTCCATTCCAAACATTTCTCTACACAGTATTCACCCATGTTTGATCTGAAATCATTTATCTGCATTTGCTGACAAGCTTCAAATTTCAAACTTCAAAACATAAACGAACATCAGTTTTAGTGTGTGGAGGTTATTGCTCAGAGGCCTCCTTTGTTGGCAGAGACATTAGGCCCCCCTCAGTAAAAGTGAAGGTCACTGAAATAAGTTGTTAATAATTACCAAAGTATCCTAGCATGCACAATGTGACAGAAATATGGATCAAATTTTTAAATGGCATAAAGAAACATAGCTGTAACTGGGTACCACTGTGAGGTACAGATGACTAAAAGTGCACGGTTCACAGTTCTTAAGTATACACACTGGTGTTAGTTCCATTTTTTAAAAAAAGTGCATTAATATAGCCAAAATCACAAATCACCTTTAAAAAGAATTACTGAATTAAAAAGTTGAAAATAGAATACAATTTATTACCTGTAAGGTTTGATAATTTTTTGACCGTAGCGAAGAGCTCCATCCCAGTCCTGCATGTACAAGCAGACTCCCATGGCTTGGTACATCATGTGCAGCATGTAAACATTGTTGTCCTCAAAAACTGATCGCATCTTGTCCAGACTTAACTCACAGATCTCCAGCAACTCACTAGGGGGTGCTAGGTTGTTAAGAATTGTAATATAAAAACAGCTTACAATGGAAAAATGAACATAAAATGATACTGACATTAAAATGATAAAATGAACCCATGGCCTCTCACAGCTGGAGGACTGTACCTCTTTCCACTGTCACTTGCAAAAATGCCATCTCCTACTATAAATTCCTCCATCTGCTCTCGGGATGAGAGCATTAAAATGGGCTCTTTTCTTTTTGTTTTACTTTACTAACCCTTTAGTCAAATTAAGAATTATAAAGCTAAATCGTTTAATTGCATATGGTGTACTGTTTTATCTCATGGTACCAATTTGTAACAGGGTGACACATCACGCAGCATTCACACAAACACAGGTTTTGCACCTCAATCTCACGTTTGGTGGGGCCAGACTATCCTCCCTGGACTTACGCAGCCAACAGATCCTGAGGGTTACACTTACTATCTCACCTTTGCAGTTCTAACGGTAAAAACATGGTGGCACAATCCGTTTATTATTGGGCTAGCAACCTGGAGTCCTGGACAGTTGATCCAGAAACATGAATTCAAATCCCACCAAAGCCATTGGACTAATAAAATTCTGTTAATCAAATAAATTCTGCTACAAAATACTTGCATGAATAATGGTGACTTATAAAACTATAAAGATGTTTGAATTATGCACCAAAATCTGTTGCTTTATATCCTGAAGTGCCTTTCTCTCCAGTCTATATTGGCAATTACCATTTTACCATATCAAATTCCATCTGCAACTTAACTTTCCAATGTTATTTTGTCCACATCTATTCAAAGGTTTTCTTCACATTTGAACAGTTCTGCATCCATCAAATTCCCTAGCCCTACTTTATGCCATTAACAGATATAAGCTGCCCTGCACTTTCTCTGTAACACTATATTCTGCATTCTACTTTTCCTTTTGTACTATGGAAGGATCTGTTTGGATGACATGCAAGCGAAAGCTTTTCTCTGTTTTTCAGTAAATGTGACAATGATAAAATAGGTTCCTATATCATGTGTACCTTCTTTTCTCTATGCAAGTTTCCAGTTGCTACAGTTTCCAACCATGTCCCAAAGACAAGTGGGAAGGTAGGTTAATTAGCCACTGTAAATTGGTGCTAGAGTGGTAGAATATGGGTGAAGTTATTAGATCATAAGACTAAGATATAGGAGCAGAATTAGCCCATTTGGGCCATTGAGTCTGCTCTGCCATTTCATCATGGCTGATCCAATTTTCCTCTCAGCCCCAACCTCCTGTCTTAAAAACATAGAAAACATACAGCACAATATAGGCCCTTAGGCCACAAAGTTATACCGAACATGTTCCTACCTTAGAAATTACTAGGCTTACCCTTAGCCCTCTATTTTTCTGAGCTCCATGTACCTATCCAAAAGTCTCTTAAAAGACCCTATCGTATCCACCTCCACCACTGTTGCCAGCAGCCCATTCCACGCACTCACCACTCTCTGCTTAAAAAACTTACCCCTGACATCTCCTCTGTACCTACCTCCAAGCACGTTAAACCTGTGTCCTCTTGTGGCAACCATTTCAGCCCTGGGAAAAAGCCTCTGACTATCCACATGATCAATGCCTCTCATCATCTGAGCACAGTACTCCAAGTGGGGTCTGACCAGGGTCCTATATAGCTGTAGCATTATCTCTCGGCTCCTAAATTCAATTCCATGATTGATGAAGGCCAATACACTGTATGCCTTCTTAACCACAGAGTCAACCTGTACAGCTGCTTTGAGTGTCCTATGGACTCGGATCTCAAGATCCCTCTGATCCTCCACACTGCCAAGTGTCTTACCATTAATACAACATTCTGCCATCATATTTAACCTACCAAAATGAACCACTTTACACTTATCTGGGTTGAACTCCATCTGCCACTTCTCAGCCCAGTTTTGCATCCTATCAATGTCCCGCTGTAACCTCTGATAGCCCTCCACACTATCCACAACACCTCCAACCTTTGTGTCATCAGCAAACTTACTAACCCATCCCTCCACTTCCTCATCCAGGTCATTTATAAAAATCACGAAGAGTAAGGGTCCCAGAACAGATCCCTGAGGCACACCACTATCCCTTCATGACCTGACCAATCAAGAATTTATCAAGCTCTGCCTTAGGCAGCCACGGAGGCCATCTTTATGTATGTCTGTGGCAAAGAATTCCACTACTCTCTGGCTAAAGAAATTCCTCCTCAACTCCATTCTAAAAGAACATCCTCTATTCTGAGGGGTTGTCTTCTGGTCTTAAGGCTCTCCCACCATGGGAAACATCCACTCTATCGATGCCTTTCACAGTTCAATAGATTTTAATTGGATCATCCCTCATTCTTCTTAATTCTACTGAATAGAGGCCTAAAGTTATTAAATGTTCTTCATACGACAAGCCATTCAATCCCGGAATAATTTCTGTGAGCCTCATTTGAACCGTCTCCAGTTTCAGCACATCCTTTCTTAGATAAGGGGCCCAAAACTGCTCACAATAGTCCAAGTGAGGCCTCACCAGGCTTTATTAGGTCTCAACACTGCACTACATTGTTGGGAATTTGGAAAGAATAAAACAAGATGTAGATTTAGTGTAATGGGTGGTTGATAGTTGGTGCAAGCTTGGTGGCTCCTATGCTCTCTCTCCCCATTGCTCCATTGAACACAGAGCAAACAAATCTTCTAGAATCAAGATCATTAGCAAGCATGTAGCAGTTTGGTATCAACCAGATGCCAGCCCCATAACCATCCACTGAAAAAAAAGGATATTTTTGTAGTGCTTGGCTCTCCTGAACTCTTCAATTATATTCCTTGCATATTTGATCATGTCCTTGACAATCTCTGGCTTTGGTGGCTCACCATAGTTTGTGACGTCCAACTTTTCTTTATCCTGCAGAAATAAAGAGGAAGACAAGCAGCATCAAAATAAGGCAAAGTTGTAACATGGCAGTGCAAGGCTACGGTTTCACCTGACATTTTGAACCCCTTTGTCATAAAGAGCCCCTTATGGGTCCCATCAATTCACAGAAATTGATAAATGGGGTATAATAAAACTACATTCAGATACTCTAAGCTCCAAGTTCAACCTGGGGTGTAAATGGACTATCTGGGAATGATTTGGTTTTAACTAAAGATGAAGCAAAATCTATGAAAATACAACTCAAAGACATAAAAAAAAAGTGGTTCATGCTCTTTTTCCTCCAATACCCAGCTTTAGCAAGATGACAGAAATAGAGACAAACCACTTTAGGTTACTGAGCTTCTTTCACCTAACAATGAGGCATCTGTTCTCATCTTTCATCATGCTGAGCACTGGTACCCACCAGGGCCGTTCACACTGCTGACTCACAACTGCACCACCAGATCCAGATCAAACTACATCATTAAGTTTGCTAATGACACAACAGTGGCTGGCCTCATCAGCAAAAATGTGTTGGTATGCAGAGAGGAGGTAGAAAGGCTTGTCAAAGAGGATGCTATCCAAGTTACATGCCATCTTGGACAATGTCTCCCATCCACTACATAATGTACTGGGTGGGCACAGGAGTACATTCAGCCAGAGACTGATTCCTCCGAAATGCAGCACAGAGGGTCATAGGAAGTCATTCCTGCCTGTGGCCATCAAACTTTACACCTCCTCCCTTAGAAGGTCAGACACCCTGAGCCGATAGGCTGGTCCTGGACTTATTTCATAATTTACTGGCATAATTTACATATTACTATTTAACTATTTATGGTTCTATTACTATCATTTATGGTGCAACTGTAACGAAAACCAATTTCCCCTGGGATCAATAAAATATGACTATGATAACATCAAATTCAGCATGAAGTTTAAAAAATTTACCCTTGCTTTTGTTGCACATTCTCTGCAGTCGCATGTAAAGAAATAAGAATCCCTCAATCTGTCTTGCCTGTCTTCGGTTGGATACAGCAGATCGATGTAACTTGTAAAAATCTACAACATAATAGACAAAGACAAGTAAGATTTTCAACTCAAATTTAGCATCAAATCTGAATTGAATTTGGCCTGCAGGTGATATGCAATTGCAATTATTTAATGTAGCACTTAATCAAAAAGAGTGCAGGGTACCCTATGTTATGGAGGGCTTTCAATGTTCATAAACTCTCCTCTTCCCCCTCACCCCAGTAAATCCCATGCGGGGAGGTGCAATCCTACAGAAAGTTCTTCTCTCAAAAGTAATGTCTCCACGTCTGTACAGATAAAGATTTTAATTGAACTTTCATTATCCAAATTGCCATACGGCAGGGGTATATTGTACTCTCAAGTTCAACTGGCACACCCCCGGTGCACTTCGGTTAACCAAGGGTGTAGGCACCCAACAGGACTAAAAACAAAACCTGTCAAAGGGTGGATGAACTCTTCATGAGTCAACAGCCACCTACTGTCTGTGTGAGGAGTGGCGCGCCACACAGTCTTTCGTTTTGTAATGCAGAAAATAACAAAAAATTTTGCCTGACGTCGGCCCCTTAGGCCTGAGTCGATGTAGTAGTAGAAGCCCAACACTCAATCTCTTCACATATGATTGGCAAGTTTCTCATATTCTCAATACATCATCGGTATAAAAGCAATGCCCATAAAGGATGGTATATTGAATAACTTCTTAGCACCATATTTATCTGCCTTAACAATTGTATCACAAGGTTTGTTTATCTTCATTATTTTTTATACGAACTTCTTAATCTTAAACTAAATAAAGATGATGCAGTAATAAGGTTTCTTACTTTGCATATATTATTAATAATATACACACCAGCAAAAATGTCCATTTTAACATTTTTATTAAAGTTAAAAGCCAAAATAAGTTTGATCATACAGCTTTCTAACCTCTTCACCAGGGCATATCTGCTTCACGGCTCTGACCTCTGCGGTCGTCCCCCTGTAGGTTACAATCACATTTGGGCAACAACTGTGATTCATCAAAGCGACACTGGATTAGAAACAAAACAAAGAACATTAATGTTTGAGGCATTTCAAAAATCAGTGATTCCACTTTTAAAAATTGTGCAATTTAAGTGGAAATAACTTTCTGATCAGGTTGAAAATTGATAATGCAAGGGGGAAAAAGACAGCTAATACTTGTTAAAACAAAAACTGTTTTCTACCAGGCAAATGAAGATGGTGAATGTAGTTTGCTGGGTAACAGAATATATGTAGCCGTTACAAAGGATGCCAAGGATACAAGATGTTCATGTATAAAATCAGGAGTTACAGGTAGCCCATTAAAGCATCCAAATGATAAAATACATACTAATTGCATTCAGTGTCCAATGAGTGAAAATCATGTCTTTAAACAGTCCTATAACTCAATCATATTAATATAGCAAACACATCTTAAATCACTGAACAGGCTCATGATTTATGTGGCAGTAGAGTTTCTGGAAACTGCTGATATTTGGAATTCACTTTTTTTTTAAAAACATAGCTGCTCCATTAATTTTTTTTGAAAAAAAGAGATTTGACAGGCCATTTACCCAAAACATTCTGCTCCTTTGTCTAGAGACTCCTGAACATTTTTAACATTGCTTTCACTCCACTAATTTAAGTCCCCAACACTAATTAGAGGTGAGCTTTAAATGCCAAAAATCAATACTCTACTACAGCATTTCTTCACGATGTCTCACCGCCAGCAATTTAATGTCATGCAAGTTACAATGAGTTACAATGAGTTAAAAGTAGCACACAAAAATAAATTAAGAGATATTTTTGTAAATACCAAGTGCATCTAACATCAATGCAAAAACACCTTGGAGGAGTTACTAAAACAGACAGGATAATAACTAAAAGAATACTCATCAGACATTAACACAGTAAGCTTAAGCATTTAGATCACTCCAACTGTGTGTGTAATTACAGTCCCTGCATCGTCAGACTTACTAACACCCAAGGCAGGTGACATGCTCAGCAAACTGCTTTCTTGAAAGAGGCAATATTTGAATCAAGGAAAAATAATCTTCTCATCACATTTTTGCTACCCCCTGGTGGCATCAGCAATCATCTCCACTCAGCACAGATCAGATCAATAGAAATAATGTTTTATTCCTGTACGTCACAGGAACAGTCACCACTGCTGAACAGATTTAAAACTTTGTCACAAGATCATGCAAGATATTATTTATACAACTGATTGGGTTTGGGAGGCATGGAAGCAGATTATCTGGGCTATGCCAATCAATTGTATATTCCCCCATCTACACACTACAGTGGCGTTTATTTTGTTCCTGAAAGGGGAAGCAATATATTGATGAACTGAGGAGAAAACACAAAGAAAAAAATCAGGAAGTCATATGACATCTTTGGAATGAGAATGGTGTCAAATCAAATTGATGTCTTTTCAAAAGAACATTGTTTCTTTCTGCACAGATGCTGCCTAACCTGCTGAGTATCTCTACAGCAGGTACAGCAGTAGCCTTCAGAGAGGAAGTCATTACCCTGACAGAGTGGTATCAAGAAAACAACCTCTCCCTCAATGTCACAAAAACAAAGGAGCTAGTTGTGGACTACAGGAGGAACGGCGACTGGCTAACCCCAGTAGACATCAATGGATCTGGGGTTGAGAGGGTGAAAACCTTAAGTTCCTCAGCATAATCATCACTGAGGATCTCACGTGGTCTGTACATACCGGCTGTGTGGTGAAAAAGGCACAATAGCACCTCTTTCACCTCAGACAGTTGAAGAAGTTTGGTATGGGCCCCCAAATCCTAAGAATTTTCTATACGGGCACAACTGAGAGCATCCTGACTGGCTGCATCACTGCCTGGTATGGGAACTGTACTTCCCTCAATTGCAGGACTCTGTAGAGAGTGGTGTGGACAGCCCAGTGCATCTGTAGATGTGAACTTCCCACTATTCAGGACACTTACAAAGACAGGTGTGTAAAAAGGGCCCGAAGGATCATTGGGGACCTGAGTCACCCCAACTACAAACTGTTCCAGCTGTTATCATCCAGGAAATGGTACTGCAGCATAAAAGCCATAACCAGCAGGCTCCGGGACAGCTTCTCACATCAGGCCATCAGAGTGATTAATTCATGCTGACGCAACTGTATTTCTGTTATATGACTATGCTGTTGTATGTAATATTTATTATAAATTACTATAATTGCACATTGCACATTTGAACAGAGATGTAATGTAAAGCTTTTTACTCCTCATGTATATGAAGGATATAAGTAATAAAGTCAATTTAATTGTTTTTTTCCTCCCTTTTTTTAAACCAAGATTTTCAGCATCTGCCTGTTTTTTGATGAAGGCATGACTGTGCAGGCGCATGGACATCAGCGAGTTAAGACTGAATGGAAGAATTTAAAAAGAAGACAGCTTTATAGAACGGCCACAGAGTAGCAGGAGTCAGAGTAGGAGGGCCTTCACACAACAGGGCTTCAGCAATAACAGGTTGAGGCAAAGTCTGTTAATTGTGAAGAATACGAATAGGAAGGATGTCTGTGAGACCGGTGTCCTGTACTGGGTCTCAGATGTGGGATGTCTGGGAGACTCCCAGCGTTCTGGACAGCCACATCTGCACCAGGTGTGTTGAGCTGCAGCTTCTTAGGGACCAGGTTAGGGAACTGGAGATGCAGCTCGACAACCCTTGTCTGGTCGGTATAAGTGAGGAGGTGATAGATAAGAGCTATAGGCAGGTAGTCACACCGGGGCCTCGGGAGAGAGATAAGTGGGTAATAGTCAGGAGACAGAAGGGCGAGAATCAGATACTAGAGAGTAACCCTGTGGCTGTCCCCCTTACCAATAAGTACTCCTGTTTGAGTACTGTTGGAGGGAGGCCTACCTGGGGGAAGCAACAGTGGATGCACCTCTGGCACAGAGTCTGGCCCTGTGGCTCAGATGGGTAAGGAAAGGAAGAGGATGGCAGAACAAGGAAGCATAATTGGGAGCAGATGTTCTCAGGGAAATGTACGGCAGAAATGTGACAAATGTTCAGGATATTTGCATGGCGTTCTGCATAGATATGTTCCAATGAGACAGGGAAAGGATGGTAGGGTACAGGAACCATGGTATACAAAGGCTGTGGAAAATCTAGTCAAGATGAAAGGAAAAGCTTATGAAAGGTTCAAAAAACTAGGTAATGATAGAGATGTAGAAAATTATAAGGCTAGCAGGAAGGAGCTTAAGAATGAAATTAGGAGAGCCAGAAGGGGCCATGAGAAGGCTTTGGCAAGCAGGATTAAGGAAAATCCCAAGGCATTCTACAAGTATGTGAAGAGCAAGAGGATAAGTAGTAAGAGAATAGGACCAATCAAGCGTAAAAGTGGAAAAGTGTGTATGGAACCGGATGAGGTAGTGAAGGTACTTAATGAATACTTTGCTTCAATATTCACTACAGAAAAGAACCTTGGTGATTGTAGGGATGAATTAGAGTGGACTGAAAAGCTTGAGCACATAGACATTAAGAAAGAGGGTGTGCTGGAGCTTTTGGAAAGCATTAAGTTGGATAAGTCACTGGGACCGGATGAGATGTACCCCAGGCTACTGTAGGAGGTGAGGGAGGAGCTTGCAGAGCCTCTGGCAATGATCGTAGCATCAATGGGGACAGGAGAGGTTCCGGAGGATTGGAGAGTTGCAGATGCTAATGATTCCTATGATTAGGAATAGTCAATATGGCTTTGTCAAAGGCAGGTCGTGCCATATGAGCCTGATTGAAATTTTTTGAGGATGTGACTAAACACACTGATAAAGGTAGAGCAGTAGATGTAGTGTATATGGATTTTAGCAAGACATTTGATAAAGTACCCCATGCAATGCTTATTGAGAAAGTAAGGCAGCATGGGATCCAAGGGGACTTTGCTTTGTGGATCCAGAATTGGCTTATCCACAGAAGGCAAAGAGTGGTTGTAGACGGGTCACATTGTGCATGGAGGTCGGTGACCAGTGGTATGCCTCAGGGATCTGTTCTGGGACCCCTTCTCTTCGCAATTTTTATAAATGACCTGGATGAGGAAGTGCACGGATGGGTTAGTAAATTTGCTGATGACACAAAGGTTGGGGGTCTTGTAGATAGTGTGGAGGGCTGTCAGAGGTTACAGCGGGACATTGATAGGATGCAAAACAGGGCTGAGAAGTGGCAGATGGAGTTCAACCCAGATAAGTGTGAGGTGGTTCATTTTGGTAGGTCAAATATGATGGCAGAATATAGTATTAATGGCAAGACTCTTAGCAGTGTGGAGGATCAGATGGATCTTGGGGTCTGAGTCCATAGGACACTCAAAGCTGCTGCACAGGCTGACTCTGTTGTTAAGAAGGCATACAGTGTATTGGCCTTCATCAACCGTGGGATTGAGTTCAAGAGCCGACAGGTAATGTTACAGCTATATAGGACCCTGGTCAGACCCCACATGGAGTACTGTGCTCAGTTCTGGTCACCTCACTACAGGAAGGATGTGGAAACTATAGAAAGGGTGCAGAGGATATTTACAAGGATGTTGCCCGAATTGGGGAGCATGCCTTATGAGAATAGGTTGAGTGAACTCGGCCTTTTCTCCTTGGAGTGACGGAGCATGAGAGGTGACCTGATAGAGGTGTATAAGATGATGAGAGGCATTAATCGTGTGAATAGTCAGAGGCTTTTTCCCAGGGCTGAAATGACTAACACAAGAGAACAGTTTTAAGGTGCTTGGAAGTAGGTACAGAGGAGATGTCAGGGTTAAGTTTTTATATGCAGAGAGTGGTAAGTGCGTGGAATGGGCTGCCGGCAACGGTGGTGGGGGCGGGTCTTTTAACAGACTTTTGGATAGGTACATGGAGCTTAGAAAAATAGAGGGTTATGAGTAACCCTAGGTACATGTTTGGCACAGCACTATGGGCCAAAAGGCCTTTATTGTGCTGTAGGTTTTCTATGATTCTATGTTTTCTATGTTTTTTCAATTAATTATACTAATTTGTTTAATGGAATTTATCATAGAAGTTTAAAATATTTTAATGCACTTGTTAAAAAAAGTAATTGTTTTTTTTATTGTAAATAGTTGAATATTTCCAGTGAGTTAGAAGCATTAAAAGTTATGAAAACCTTATTTCTGTACTATTATGAATGAGCGTCTGGAAGATCTGCAGGATGGACTTGTTGCCTACTGTGGGGGTGCAGTCATCTTCTGTCATGTATGAACTTGGTTTGTGGCATCATCGTTACATCCTGCAGAGAAGTCTGAATGATTTAACTACACATTGCCCTTGATCGGCCTATATTTATATATATTGCTGAGAGGCTGTATTTCCATCCTGTGAGTTGTTTGAGTTACAAACTGCTTGAATCTGACAGCTGGCATTCTGACACTTCACAAGGTCAAGCCAACTCTTCTGTAGGCCTGTTCTGGTCACCATATGGTTGCATTACATTGAATATAGTCAAGCTATTTTGGACTGAGGTGACTTAAGGCAGCAGATCTGCAAAAATCAAGTCCATAATTGTTAATGTCAGTGGGGAGAGCAGGCTGGCAGCGTTTTCTGCCCAATACTCTACATAGAAAATTCCCAATCAATCCTTGTAGTTCTAATTTACAGAAATCGTATCAGGCTAATCGGATTTGAGCACTCTCCTCAAATTTCACCTTGTATTCTCGTTACTATCCCAAGGTAACATTAAAATCTCCAATAATCAACTATTAATCATTTGGAAATCATGATGGTCCAGTGAAAAGGGCACTATCTGCTAGTCCAGCAGCCACGTCCTATTTATGCCAATTAAAGGAGGAGTTTTACTATACTCTTATTTGGGTATTGTTCCATTCCAGCCATCCTCTTGCGACATTTGCAAAACTCAGACAACCTTCTAGCTTACCCATTTGCAGTAGGATAGGTTTGTCTCTAGGTTTTCTTGGATTTGAGCACACAACTTGAAAAAGGAAAAGCAACAATTGCCTGAAAAGACAAATGGCACAATATAGGGACAGGATCAAATCATCCAGCCCCATTATCACATTACTGTCTATATAGAGATAAGAGGGAGGAGAAGATGGCGGCGCGATGCAGCGTGCGCGGCCGTTCCGAATGAATATCGATTATGTGTAACTAGGGGGCCGTGCACAATCCGGATTTGATGGAGACAGCCATGAGAAGCGCAGGGGAACATCTGGAGTAACTTCTGAAATGCCTGCTTCGCTGCCACTGCTACTGTGTGATCGAGAATCTCCAGAGACGAAGACCCCAAATCCTCGGCTTTGCCTATTGCCTGCTGCCAGGGCCGGGGTCAAAGCGCTGGGCAGAGATGGTGCTTGGAGTCGAAGAGGTGGTCAGAGGCTCGGAGTTTTCAGACAGACTCGGAGTCGGACTGTGGTCGGATGCTTCCAGGATGCTGCATCGGCAAGTTGGCGGCGCTGGAAGTTTACCGTCTGCATGAGATGATGGGACTTTCAACAGACTTTGAGACTTTTACTGTGTCCATGGTCTGTTCTTATCAAATTATGGTATTGCTTTGCACTGTTGTAACTATATGTTATAATTATGTGGTTTTTGTTAGCTTTTAAGTCGGTTTGTCATGCGTTTTCGTGATATCATTCTGGAAAAACATTGTATCATTTCTTAATGCATGCATTACTAAATGACAATAAAAGGGGATTGCGTGTCCTCATAATCATAAGTTTGATGTCGCTTTAGCATTTATGCCACTAAACCATTCCCCCATCACGCATCTCAAAGAGGCCGAATTAAATTTGCTTCTTCAATGGCCAGACACTATGGCTATGACTCAGCCATATTTCGTTCTGACTCACTCAGATTTGTTTATGAAATGCTCTTCACAGCAAAAATTTCTGGCATTGTGAATTGCATAATGGTTGGGAGAAAAACGATGAAATTTAACCAAAATTGTCTTATCAAAAATCACTAATGACCTCTAAAAGTGAATGTTGGCCCTTCCAACACAACAAGCTGGACAATTTACAATGACTAATTAACCTACTAACCAGATAGTCTTTGGACTGAGTGAGGAAACCAGGGCCAGCGGAGGAATCCCACACGGTCACAGGGAGAATGCATAAACTCCTCATAGATGGCGCCAGGAATGAACTCCGACGCCTCAAGCATCACGCTAACCACTAGGTCATCATGGCGTTATAAAAATTTCAGGTTAATTCACAAGAATAAATAACTGCATTGGTAGCCATATCAGACTGTACTTCACATTACAATCCTAACCTTGGAAAGATGGCAGAGCCCAAATGAGAAAGTTCTTCATCTTCAATTGTGAATCCATTGCAATTTACCTTGAGAAAGGAAGAAAAATTAACAACTTTACATGAATGCCTGCTTCCTGCGTTGATCTCTACACTAAGTTGTCGATGAGTATACTTCAATTTCTCAGAAAAGATCTTCATTTCCCATCAGTAATACTCTATTAGATGAACACAGTTTACAGTGTTCAACAGCATTGCAATTACAGTTCACCGTCAATAATCCAGCAGCCTGGACCAATTATTCAGAGAGAAGTCCAAATCAGACTTCACAGCTGGGCAGTTTAAGGCCAATTAATAAAATAAAAGTTGTTAATTTAAGACAATGGCACACTCAGTCCCATCAGCTCTGCAAAATCCCCCACCATATGCTGCACCAAAATTAGGAAGACCTGGCTTTTCATGCCAGATATAGCCACACCCACAAAACCATGCTTTTCATCCACTGACCCATCAGTCACGAGTGTGCATTCCTGCACTGCAAGGACAAACCACTGAAGCGGTGGCAGACTGGTATATAGGTGAGAAGCTCTTGATTTCTGTTTTGAACTCAAAATCCAGTGGTGCTAGGACCAACATGAATGCTAAAACTGTATGTTGCATAGTGAAAACTAAACAATAGCCTGGATATTCCATTCCCATGGCAGAGGCAATGCCCAGATTTAACCATGTTTCCACATGGAAGGCCTGCTTTCTTGTTCTATCCTGTCTCTCACCATTCCAGCTATCTTTGCACTATATAGTTGGACTCCTTATGGAAATTAAGCAAGGCAAGCTGGAAAATCTGTGTTAGGTTCAATTATGTTTCCAATGTAACTCCCTAAAAATATGTGCAGACAGTGGTAAGAATACAAGTTACTTTACTGTTTGTTATACCCAATAATATGCAATTTCCTTTCAATTTCAAAATGAGTGAGTTTCTCTATGGAAGTTGCTTCTTTAAAATATAAGATAGAGGTAAATGGTGCAATGAGTACAGCACTGATTAGTTTGGAGGTTAACAAAAAGTGGGCTAAACTTGAAAAACATTACTTCAACTGAAAACAGCAGGAAATAGCATTCTTCCACTGAAATAGTAATTCTAAACAAAGCAAGCCACAAATCAGATGCGGAGATATTCTCAAGTCTCATTATTAAAATTCCTGTACATCACTGTAATTAATAAGCTGAAATGATCATTCTAAAATGGAAAAACGTAACAGTTGGAGTATCAAACCATACTTTCACCTTTCATGATCAAGATCATAGAGCAGCCACCATTTATCATTCAGAACAAGTACATTTTAGGCCTGTATGCAGACCTAATATAGAGGGTCTCTGATCCTACAACAGTTAAGAATGTGGCCAGTACAGAAATGGTGTCAGAAACAGTGACTCCAACCCACGTCCTGTAACCATTCCACTCTCCCAGTTCTTCCATCCATTGTGTTTGCTCTTACAAGACTTTCTACATTCGCGCTTCCAAGATGTTGTCGTTCTTTCTGAACAATGTCTACACCTCTACCATTGCTGATTGAGTCCATTTCTCACAGCTCTGCTCTAACACCTTCTCCTCTTGGACAGAGCAAGTATAACACTCCATTTATTCTCACCCTACAAATTCTGCATTCAACCATCCTTCACAATTAACACTGCCCGATCTGCTGAGTTCCTCCAGCGTGTTGTGAGTGTTGCTTTGACCCCAGCATCTGCAGAGTATTTTGTATTTACTTCACAATTTACACCACCTTCTATAAGATTCCACTTCCAACCAATCTTCAATCCCGTCCCAGTATTTCAAATCATTAGCTTCATGAAATGAATCACTCTTGCGTCCATCAACTTCCCTTCTTACAACCTTTTGCCACTGCTGAAATTTTAACTATTTCTCCTGCCTGACCTGCTGAATGTTTCCACATTTTCTTGCTTTGTTGTACCTTGTAAAGGGCATTTCTTTTTTCCCAACCCTTCACAGCCATCCCAGATGTGATATAGAGAAATGGTTCTTCTGTTACTATCAGCAATTTTCAGATTTCTTTCAGATATCCTGGGTTAAAGCCTTCAAATATGGCATCAAAGTCATGCTGATGTTAATGTGAAAAATCGTGGATTTGTTTCATGAAATCACCCACAGAATAAATAACTATTTTCTCTCTCGCTCCCCTCCCACCAGAACACAAGATTTCAAAGCTGCTACAAACCTTAGCAAAGAGCTCAATCAAAGCCGCCTGGTCAGGGAAGTCCAAGTGTTTAGAATAAAAGTGATGAAGGGCGGCAATGTCACTCTCAATTAACTCTCTCTTTTCATTATCCAATTTATCAAGGTCTGAAACAAAACAAAAACAAAACCATTTGAAGTGAATGGATTTAAACAATGGTTACTCAGAAACCTTAATATTGGTTTCAATCTATTGGAGAAGTCAGTAGGTCAAGTGCCAGGAACAACATGGCCCACACTGTTGGTTTGATCCTATTGTTGGTGTTACCTTGTCAAATTCCTCAAATAAATATTCTCTCAGACGATACAAAAACAAAGGAGCAGAATGAGCATGCCCAAAGAAGTGGAAGGAGCAGGCTTTCACTGCACTTCTGACCCGCTAAAAGAAATGCAGCCTTCATTCCAGCTATTGCTGGTATTCTCCTAACAGGGAAGGCAGCATTATTCTACAGATTTCAACCTGGATTAAAATGCCCTATCAGTCCAATTATTCTTTTAGTCGTGACAGCAGGTTACATCAAATTGTGTTTGTTTCAAGTCAGCACAATTAAGGAGAAAATTACCCACTTGCTTGACACACCATGGTTCTCCCAGTGGTCGATCATTTCCCCAGTAGCTTCCTAGTGCAAGCACAGCTTATACAATACTAATTTTAATTATTTTGGCACAACATGGTTGTGCAAACGGTGTTCCTGTGCTGTGCTGTTCTATGTTCAAAAAGTTCATATATGAGACCATGATTTGTGCAGACCGAGATAAGAGGATCAGCATACAAGGTCTTTTGTAAACCCCTATACTAGTTCAATGCTAATCACTTCAATATCCTCACCTTCACTAAAAGCATTTGACAAATTAATATTTTCTTTGCAAAGTACTTAGAACATCATGAAGTAAAAAAATCAATATCCACAAGCCAAGTAACTATTGAATAGAAGCAAGAAGGGGCTACAAGTAATACCAACATTCAGTGTGCCTCAAAATGACCTCTTCAATATCTTCTTGCAGCTGCCTCTGCTACTGACATAGTTCCACTAATTATTGAAACTGGAGGCTGGGAAACAACTTACAGTACCAGTGCATCCCTGTGGACCACACAAAAGTACATAGGAGTCCTTTCTAACAGGCTAAAACAAAGAAGTCAAAGTAGTCACTTTGGAAAAATCGTTAGAACAAATTTGAGATAACAGCCACCATGAACCTTATACTACCTCAGATGGTATAGAGATTCAGAAAAATCACAGATGAGGTATTCTAGTGCAGCAAATATATATCTAATCGTTAAGGGCAGACTGAAGCTTTAGTCAAAGTAACATAGCGAACCTGTCAAACACTTTGAGGTACTGTATGCAGAGTTGAAATACAAAATATTAATTACATCATGATGAATGGAATGTCACAGGAGGCATATCCTTTATTTGGAAACTTCAAATGTTGCAGAATATAGAAACTTGATTGATTTCAGACTTTATAATGAATGCATACTTACGTGACTCAAACTCATTAACAGCTAATAATTGCTCTGAAGGTGTTTTCTCTGGATGCATTTTCTATAATTAAAAGAACATATAAAAGAATTTAAAACTGTAGCTGCTGCCAAATAGATTCAATAGAGTGATTAATCAGAAAGTAAAAGCTACGTTTCCGTTGTCCATATTAATTCTCAAAAGAACTTAATCATCCCATAGAAGAGAATGTTTGAGCATAGAGCCAAATAGTATCCTTGCTACCTTGTGATATTCCGCATTCCTTGTGTTTACAAAGCTATCACACTTACGGAGATCAGAGCTTCTGGGAGCATGGGAAACAGGCAGCAGCAAGTTGAAATAAGAATGCCAGAAATGTAGTCTTTTTGCTGTTTTGTTTGCCCTGGAAGAAATCTAATAGCACTTTAAGAATATTTACTCTGTTGATTGTTATTTTAAAAGAGACAGTTTAGGGCACCTCAGAACTGTGGAATTTTTCACCATGTGGAAAATGCAAGATAGTTGGCCAATCAATAGATAAAAGAATTCTCAGATGGAGATGCTCCAGCAACGTTTATATCAATGCTAGTGACAGGTAGAAAACACGGATGAGGAGTTGCAGTTTTTTTTTAAAAAGGAGATAGGAAAGAATAGCATGTAGGAAGCCCTCAGAAAGATCGTCCTTGTATCACACATCAGTAATTGTAGAAGTAGAAAGAGAGCACTCAAGGGCGTCAAGAAATGATGCACGGGGGAAGGTTTGAAGATCGTGGGGCATTGTGCCCAATATGGGCAGATATGGAACTTGCACAAGACTGATGGACTGCACCTCAGTATTGGGAATGAGGGTACAATGACTTGGTGGAAAGGAAAGCTTTTTATGGGGCCAGGGTGTGAAACTGACTTGGCAGTGTGGCGGGCACAAGAAAGCAGTATAAAACGAGAAGGAAAGGCACGGAACACGTTCTTGAATAACCAGACTCAAGTTTGGGTCCAGATACATTGAATAAGATAGGAAATCTGTGGGAGTAATTAACCAAACGAAGTTTTGTGAACTACATAAAAAACAGCAGAGCAAGAATAGGTTCCAAGCATTTCTTAGTACAGAGGTTGCAGGAAAAAAAGGGAAGGGAAGAAAGTTGTGTGTGTATGGGGGTGGATGGTTTGTGTGGCAACATTGACAAAGGAGACTGTTGCAGTGCAGTAGAAAAAATATATAAAGGATATCTCACAATGATCAAGGACAGAATCTATGTGTAGAATTAACAGGAGGTGTGATTACACTGATCAGACTATCATACAGGCTGTCATGTATTAAGAAGCAAGTCTTCAGGGAAATCAGATGTGCAAAAAGCAGAAGCTTGTGACTGTCCAAATATAGACTAGGACAGCAGCAAGCGAAATAAACAAGCAGGCAGGATGGGGGGGGGGGGTGTTAAGTGTCTTCAAGGAAATCTACTCATCATTACATTTCTAGGTCAATGAGAAAAGGTAACACTACTGAATCATGTCTTGCAGTGAACAAGAACATGCCTTTTAGCCCACCAGATCAATGTTGTCTGTCTTGCCCATCTATACTATCTGTATTTGCCCAGATTAGCTTCTACAATGCTTGCCTAATTAAGTGTCTGTCTAAATATCTTCTAAAGGTTGTGGCAATCAGATCCTAGCTCCACTCTGTACAAAAAAATCTTTCCCATCAAATCACGTTTAAAACCCCTTCCTCTCATCTTAAACAATGATCTCATATTTGGATATCCCTTCAGTGGTGAAAAATGATTCAGTCTACTGTCAATGCCTCATTTAATTTTTTTTTATATACCTCTCTTAAGTTATGCATCAGACTCCTGGGGAAAACAAATGCATCCTATCCAATCTCTCTTAAGAAGCAAAGTCCTCCAATGCAGACAACATCCCGATGAATCAGCTCAGCAGTCTCCAAAATAACCACATCCTTCATAATGTGGAGACCAGGATAGCACACATTACTCCAAGTGCAGTCTAACCAGTATTTTGTGAAGTTGTAATATAACTTCCCAACTTTTGTGCTCTATTCTACAACCTAGGAAGGCAAACATACTATATGTTGCCACTATTAGGAACAATGTACTTGACCCCCTGTTCATAAATATTCTTTAGCACCCTACCATTCACTATTACACTAGAAATCTAACTCTGAATTTCTGAACTTTATTTGCTTCGTTTTCTACACTTGACATGCTGAGTATATCCAGCATCCCAGAGTGAGACACAAGTTGACTCAGATGAGAATTGCTCCCAAATCATGCAAGTGGCCCATCATCCTCAACAAGCCTTGCCTTCCTAACCCATTTTAATCCAGCCCCTTCTGTAAAATAAACCTTCTCTGAACAAAGTTAGTGACAGATAATTGCACATTCCAGCTGTTCCCTATTTAGTGAAGAGCACTTAAAAAGGCTCTTCGGCATATGGATACATAAAAAATGGAGGGTTGTCTACTGTGTGGGAGGGAAAGGTTAAATTGACTGTGGCATATGTTTATATAGGTAAGAACTGACTCTAAATATATGAATGATTTTTTAGATAACCTAGACTTCCCTGAGATTTCACAGGATATGTCTTCTATGCTAGATACTCCCATTACCACTGATGAGATTAAAAATGTTATTTCCTCTATGAACCTGGGGAAAGCTCCTGGCCCTGATGGGTTTACCGTAGAATTTTATAAATGTTTTGCACCTTCATTAATCCCTTGGTTCTGTAGGGTTTTCGAGGCTTCATTAAAACTTGGTAAACTTCCCGAATCTTTCAATAGAGTGTCAATCTCTCTAATACTAAAGAAGGATAAAGATCCTGCTCAATGTGCATCTTATAGACCAATTATCTTTATTGAATGTTGAATCTTAAATTTTTTCTAAGTTATTAGCAAACAGATTAGAAAAAGCACTTCCTTTTATTATTTCGGAAGACCAAACGGGTTTTATTAAAGGTCATTACTCTTTTTATAATATTCGCACACTGTTAAATATTGTTTATACCCCCTCACAAAATGTTCCTGAGTGTGTTATCTCTTTAGATGCTGAGAAAGCTTTTGATAGAGTAGAATGGCCTTACTTATTTAAGGTGCTTGAAATGTCTAATTTTAGCTTGAAATTTATATCCTGGATCAAACTGTTATATCATTCTCCTGTGGCCTCGGTCCGTACTAACTCTCTAAGCTCACCTTTTTTCCCTCTTTTTCGAGGTACTCGACAAGGTTGTCCTCTTAGTCCTTTATTATTTGATATTGCATTAGAACCTCTTGCAATTGCCATTCGAGAATCTCCAAATATTACTGGGATAACTCGGGGCTTAAAGTCCCATAAAATATCACTCTATGCTGATGACTTACTTTTATATATTTCTAATCCTCAAAAATCCATCCCTGCTGTTTTAGAGTTATTAGCACAATTTAGTCTCTTTTCAGGTTATAAATTAAACCTTAGTAAGAGTGAACTTTTCCCGATGAATAAACAACTTCCCTTATATCATAACTTTCCATTTAAATTGAATAATAATTATTTTTCATATCTTGGGATTAAAATTACTTGTAAACACAAAGATTTATTTAAGATTAACTTTTTACCCTTAATTGACCATATTATTCAACTTTCATCTAAATGGTTTCCTTTATATTTAACTTTGATTGGTCGAATTAATGCAGTTAAGATGTTTTTTCTGCCAAAATTTCTATATATATTTCAGGCATTACCGATTTTTGTTCTAAAATCTTTTTTTGATAAAGTTGACTCAAAAATTTCTTCATGTATTTGGCAAAATAAAAACCTGAGACTGGGTAAAATACATTTACAGAAAGCTAAGAGAGATGGAGGTTTAGCATTACCTAACTTTAGATTCTATTACTGGGCAATCAATATTCGACATATGAAATTTTGGTTACTTGACCAGGATATACTATCCATTCCTAAATGGGTAGCATTGGAATTACAATCTGTTCAGGGCTATACACTTGGCTCTATTTTAGGTTCCTCTCTTCCTTTTGATTTGAAACGCCTTAAACAGGTATCTAACCCGATGGTTAAATATACCTTACGTATTTGGTTCCAATTCAGAAAATTTTTTGATCTTAACCAATTTGGGCTAGCGATTCCTATTTTAGGTAACATTTTTTCCTCTCTCTTTTACGGATCGTGCTTTTCAAATTTGGAAGGCTAAGGGTATTTCACGGTTTTTGGATTTATTTTTAAATGGTTCCTTTATGTCTTTTGAACAATTATCTAATAAATATAATTTATCAAGAATACATTTTTTTAGATATCTACAAGTTAGAAATTTCCTAAGTACTATACTTTCTTCATTTCCAATGCTTCCTCCTACATACATTTTAGATACTATAATTAACCTTAATCCATGTCAGAAAGATGCATCGGCTATGATTTATAATATTATAAAACTTAGGAAAGCTCCATTTGATAAGATTAGGGTAGATTGGGAACAGGAATTGGGGTCTATCATTTCCGTGGATGACTGGGGGCAGATTTTACAATTAGTCAATACTTCCTCTATCTGTGCTAAACATTCCCTAATTCAATTTAAAGTTGTTCATAGAGCACATATGTCCAAAGATAAATTAGCTCGCTTTTATTCTCATATTAATCCTTTTTGTGATAGATGTCCGGGGCAGATAGCCTCTTTAACTCATATGTTTTGGTCTTGTCCTACTCTGGAAACTTTTTGGAGAGACATTTTTAATATTATCTCAAAGCTATTGAATATAGATATCTCTCCTCACCCTATTACTGCTATCTTTGGACTACCTAAAATTTCCAGTAATCTTTCTCCTTCAGCCCGTAGAATGATTGCATTTCTTACTTTAATGGCAAAAAGATGTATCTTACAACATTGGAAAGAGCTTAACGCTCCAACCACCTTTTTTTGGTTTTCTCAGACGATATTATGCTTGAATTTGGAGAAAATTAGAAGCAATCTTTATGATTCCTCACTTAAATTTGAACAGACCTGGAGATCTTTTATTCAATATTTTCATTTAATGTAATTTTTTTCTTCTCTTTTTTGCTCCATATTTATATACGCTTCTTGTTTTTTTTTAACTGTTTTTAATGGAGGTCGGGTTTGAGGACGTGATTTTAAGTTCTTTAACTCTACTTGGTTCCAAGTTAGCCCATTGCTTTGCTTTTAGTTTAGTTGCACGGTGGTTTTTTTTTGGGGGGGGGGTTCCTTATCTCTATTGATATATATATATATATATATATATAAATTAGTATACTATTATGTTACCTTAGTATGTTATGTTTAATTTACATTGTTTGTATCACTTTTTTTTCTGTATAAATATATCCTGTAATTTTATTATATTCTAACAGTGTATTAGTGCCTATATGGCTTACCTTTTTGTATACTTATTCAATAAAAAGATTTAAAAAGAAAGAAAGAAAGAAAGAAAGAAAGAAAGAAAGAACAACATCATGGGCCAAAGGGCCAGTACTGTGTTGTACTTTTGTCTGCTCTATGGTGTGTCCTCTTTAGTTTCCAACTGAATTTCTGAGTGACCATTTCACGCTTATCCCTTCAATCACAAATGGAATTATTTTACTACTTAAATCTTAAATGGCCTCAATGAGGTTACCACTCAGGCATTTTCTGTCAGAGAAAGAAAAGTGCACCTACACACATGCATGGGGGTTGGGGGGGGGGGAACAGAGACAGAGAGAGTCCAGCCAATTAGTTTCTCATTTAGTTCTGGAGCTGACTTTGCATCTATTCCTTTCTGGCACTGCCACTGCTTCAGAATCCCATTCATAATAGCAGAACTTTTCTCAAGGTGAAGAACTGAACTTATTAATGTTTATTATAATGGAAGGGAAGAGAAGGCCTGGTTTTGAACAAGAATTTTACTCTCAGTAGATAGATATCAACACATATACACTTCTACTACAATTAATAACCAGCAAATTTCAAACTGACAACAGCTGTCAAGCAATGCCATGTTGTTAACTCAATACTAATAGTAAATAATCCAGTGCAATCTTCAAATATTGTTATTCCAGTGGGTACTATCTCCCTAACCTATATCAATTTGTTAGTTTACCCATTAGTCAGTCATCTTACCTGCTTAACCAGGATTCTTGCCACCAGCCTGACTGTCTCTGAGGGGTTCCAATTCTGCCCAAATTTACTCAGTGAAGAGCATTCCAGTTTGTGCATTGGCCAGTCAGCTTTCTGCAAGACAAGTTATAAGATGTAGTATTTTAATTACACAAATGTGGCGAGGTTATAATTGAAACAGAAACTTCTGTTAGTCTTTTACATTTAGTGTTAATGGGTTCAGCAGTAAAGCAGTAATTCAACAAAAAAAACATTTAACAAAGTCTACCCAATCGAATATGTACACACATCTGCACTGCTGAACCCTCTTACACATATCCCTAGGACAAATACAGTGGAAACACTCAATCCTATTCCCAATTGTAATCTCCACATTCTACAGAGAAGCCGGAAGAGATTTTATTATGCTGCTCAGATTCAGAGATATCCAAATGCATCAAAGGAAAAGCAAATTTGAAATGCAGAGTTACAAACAGCTAAAACTCAAGTATAGGAGAGCCACAGACGATTCCACTTATTGGTTGTACACATAGTTCTTCCCTCACTGGCCCCCACCCCTCCTCAATTTTCTTTAACCAATCCTCATGAAACAATTTTCACTAGTATGTGATTCCAAAGCAAAAATTATCTACCAAAACAAAATTTATTATGTTCCCCAAACTTGATCAGACAATGCTTTTATTATGGATGTTTCTAGAACTGAACCATCTCACATCCCCACATCATACATGATCAGTTCTAATGTAAAGCACTTGATGGACAATACACTTAAACCTAACTTTACAATGTTGGGAATAAGCAGAATAGAAATATTGAAGAAGTGTGAAAGGAGAAAAATAGCAAGGATGGAGACCATCATCTTATGCATTAATGGGTCAGATATGATTCACCTGCAAAAGTCTCCCTCTATCACAGAGTATTCAATGCACCTCTCTAGATCAACAGCATTTTTGTTACCTTTGCATATTGAAAGAACGAAGCAGTATTTGTAACTAGTCCGAAATTGCCAGCATTTAGAAGGTCACTGCTCATATAGCCAGACACTTGTAAAGTCTGAGAAGTCCAAAAATATTGACTTTGACCCACATACACTGCTACACTTCAGACAAGTTCATACATTTGGGCTCCTCGTGCCCACTGAATATCCTATTTCAGGAAGATGAAGGCATCTCTGAAAAAAAACAGTGCATATAAAGAAATTACAAGAACAACTTGAAACTAACCTGACTGGCTGCTTCATTGCCTTGTATAGAATTTGAATGTGCAGGAACACAAGCTGCTGTGGAGAGTAATAGACATGGGCACATCCCTCCCCATTACTGGTAGCATCCACAGGAGGCACTACCTGCTGAGTTCCTCCAGCATTTTGTGCGAGTTGCTTTGGATCTCCAGCATCTGCAGATTTTCTCGTGTTTGTTTTTTTTTTGTTCTAATAGAGTTTTCTTGTAAATATCATGTGTAATTTGTGTTTTTTTCTTATGAATGCTACTTATAAAATGCTATGTATTTGTGATTTTGCTGCAGGCAAGTTTTTCATTGCTCCTGTGTATACATGTACTTATGCTTTAACACAAACTCAAATTTGACATTTGGCTGTTACCCTGGAATAGGGTATAGGTGCTGACTGGTTGTATCCAGAGGTTGTTCACTCAAGCATGAAGGAGTCAGCCATTTGAGACTGAACTAAGGAGGGCTGTTTCTTTGGAACTCTATTCAAGGCAGCTGTGGCCGATCAGTCCTTAAGCATGCTCAAATCTAAGGTTCAATATACAGATATTATGAGAATACAGAGATGCAGAGATGACAAAGTAGAATTCCCAGTTTTACTTTTTCCATTCTTATTGATTCAATGAAAGACCAAATAGAAAATGTTGGTACCTAAAAACCGCTAAAGTAAATTTCTTTTACCTTGTTCCTTTAAGAAAGACAGCAGGAATAATGCAGGAAATTATAGGCTGGTGAGCCTTACATCAATGGTAGGGAAATTACTGAAGATTCATAGGGACCACAGTAATTCACATTTGCAAAAGCAAAGACTTACTGGAGAAAATAACATTGCTTTGCGTGGGGGCGGCGCTATCTCACAAATAAGATTTAATTTTTTTTTAAGGGGGTAACAAGGATAATTGATGGTCGAGTGGATGTAACTGCATGTTTTTTAGTAAAGCATTCCATAAGGTCAGTTATGATAGGCCGTTCCAGAAGCTTAAGCCGCATGGGATCCACAGTGAGTTGGCAAGTTGGACAGAAAAAAAATGGCTTGGTCACAGAAGACAAAGGATAGTGTTGTACAAGTACTTGTTACCCTGACTGCAGGTTTGGGACCAGTGGGTGCCACAAGGATTATCCTAATTTTCAAAGAACAAATTTAAGCAAACTACCGCTAAATTAGTTAAAGCATACTGCAAGGTATGGTCAGGGCAATTAGTATAAAACTCTACAAATTGCTTTGCATCTGTATGAAACTTTGGTTATGCCACATTTATAATACCAGGTGAAGTTCTGACTGCCACACAGAAAGGATATGGAGGCTATAGAGGAGATGCAGATGCAGAAGAGGATAACCACGCTGTTGCACAGGCTGGTGTGCATTATCTACAAAGGCAAACTTGATTGTTTTCTCTGGTGCACTGGCAACCTCAAGTATATAAAACCATAAGATGCAGAGATGGAATAGATCAAGGGTGGCCAACCTTTTGCATTCCATGCGTCAATTTTTTCACGCACGAGACCAGATGCCATTTTTTCACACACGAGTTCTATATTAACATATTTTTACAAGAATTGAATGGGGGTACAAGAGTTGTATCGCACACCTGAACTCGTGCATGAAAAGATTGATGCATGGAATGTAAAAGGTTGGCCACCCCTGGAATAGCTGGTCTTTTTTCCAGGGGTGGATATGTCCAATCGTGGAGGACACAGACTTAAGATGAAAGGGAGAAGTTTTAAAGACAATTTTAAAAAATTTTAAAAACAGAGTGGAAGGTGCCTGGGACATGTTTCTGAGGAGGTGGGAGAAACATAAGTAGCAGCAACATTTAAGAGACATTCAGATAGAGACAAGAAAAGGCAGGGAACAGAGGGCCAGGAGCAGGCAGCTGGGATGAGTTGGGCTGGCAGCATGGTCAGCACAGACACGGTTCAATGTTCTATAGGCAAACGTTATACACTATTGAAAGAAACAGTGAAATCCAACACAAAGAGATCAAACTAACAAAAGAATCCGAACAATAAGCCTTCATCATGGAGTTAATTCTTTTGCCTAGAATGCAAGGGTGAAATGTGTTTTAATATTTTAATTGATATGAAACAACACAGAAACTGGATTTCATTGTAACAAGCTTACTTTCCGCTATTGTGAAAAGTAAATTGGTTTCTTTTCATCACATATACTGAGGTACAGTGAAAATCTTGTCTTGCGTATCATCCATACAGATCAATTCATTACAACAGTGCATTAAGTTAATACTGTACAAGAATGCAGAACAAGGTTACAGTTTTAGAGCAGGTAAACAATAGGGTGCAAGCCATAACAAGGTAGATCGTGAGGTCAAGAGTACATCTAACATTGATGATTTTGCACATTTTGCTGATCACAGACTTGGATCTTACCTGCAACACACATCAAAGTTGCTGGTGAACGCAGCAGGCCAGTCCTGACGAAGGGTCTCGGCCTGAAACGTCGACTGCACCTCTTCCTACAGATGCTGCCTGGCCTGCTGCGTTCACCAGCAACTTTGATGTGTGTTGCTTGAATTTCCAGCATCTGCAGAATTCCTGTTGCTTGGATCTTACCTGGCAGGTGACGTTGCAGTAGAATGCTAGCTTACATCGTCCACACTTTGCTAAGTCGTCTTTACTGCAAGAACAAAAAATAAGAAGACATTATTGGGTAATCAAACACATTCACTAGGCCACAGCTATTGTAGGAGCAACACAATAATCAGTTTCATGGCTACATGCACCAATTTCCTAACTTAACAGGCATATTTCCTTAATAAAGGTCAGTTATTTCCTAATGTACCATATGATTTGGACAAATAATTAACCTACATTCTCTTGGAAGCAATCCTTTTGCCAGGTCATTAAAAAAAACTACAGATACAAATGCAGTACAGCTCCCTTCTACATAGGGAAAGAGCAAAACTGACCAATTTAATCTGAACAATCCCTTCCTCAACATGTATTTAGAAAAGACATTAGTACAACATTAACTTAAAAGGCTTGTGACTTGAGTTCCAGTAATCTTTCTCGCCTTGCTCAACAAAAATATAGTTCTGCCTGAACAACATTCAAAGACTGTTTGCTTTTACCAAAAAATTTCAATGAATCACAATCCTCAGAGAAAATTATTGCACTTCAACTCAGTTTTATATGGATGACATTTTTAACAAAAAAAAAGCTTAATTAGAGCATTGTTACATTGGGCCTTACCAAGAAGTCATATTTACTGTTTCATCAGTAACACCAATTTGTTTTTTTTAAACAGATTGGCAAAGTTGTAACATCAAATTTGGTTGCTGTATTTCCCAACCACAGTAGTGCTTCACTTCAAATTTATCTTAGCCATGTGCCATACAGATCCCTCAGTTGGGTTCAGTCTTGATCTTCTGTGTTCAACTGGCATTTATTTATTGAGAATAGGCCCCACTGGCCCTTTAAGACGCACCCCCCCCCAACAACCCAAGATCTAACCCTAGCCTAATTACAGGACAATTTACAATGACTAATTAACCTACTAAAGAGCAAGTCTTTGGACTGTGGAAGGAAATGGAGCACCCAGAGGAAACTCACGTGATCACTGGGAGAAGGTACAGCGACAGTGGCAGGAATTGAATCTGAGTCGCTGGTACTAGCCATTTGTGCTAACCACTACACTACCATTTCACCCAGTGTTCTCTAATTATGCAAATTTCCACATGGTACTTTGGGTTCCTCCCTCGTCTCAAAGATATGCTGCTAGGTTAATTAACCGTCGATTTTTAAAACATATGCCTAGTGTAGATAGGTGGCAAGAAAAAAAAAGTATTGAAAATTTGCTGCTGAGCAAGTGAATGATATTGGGTTTTTTTTGCCTTCTTACCTCCAATGAGAATGCTGTGCTGGGAGTCAGTAGGTACCTAAGGCGCTGAATGCTCCCTTGGCAAATAAACTAGTTATTGACTGGGATACACTTTTAAAACTTAAGGGAATTTTACAGAATAGCGATTGATTTGACATTTCAGGAAATCCAAGAACAGCAATTCTCAATACAGTTGATAAATTGAAAGCTCTGTACCATTAAAAATGAACATATTACCAAGCAAAGGTAAAGCTTGCGAGTTAAACTTCTCTAAAATGGCATAGACATAAGGTGTGGGTTGAAGAGAAATGAGAGTGGAGGGAAGAGGAAAGATCTATTCAAATGCATGAAGATAATCTGGGTGAGGAATAGGCTTATGACGCAAGACAAGCAGCATACATTCTTTAAAAAAAAACAGAAATTCTGGAGCACTTAGAACATAGATTGAAAGCTGAGAGCCTTAATCTACTGGTGGGACAGCAATATAGTAACAGAGGCAACACAAAAACAAATCAAATAACACCAAGCACTTGATAGAAAACCAGTTGGAAGTAAGAACATTAATTTATTTTACTTTCCTTAGAGATACAGCATGGCAACAGGTCTTTCCAACCCCACGAACCCGCGCCACACAATTACACCCGTGACTAATTAACCTACTAACCCGCACGAAGGAAACCCACGTGGTCACAGGGAGGATGTACAGACAGTAGTGGGAACTTACACTCATGTAGTCCCAAAAAGACAAGAAAACAAAGTTCAAAGCTTTTTTTAAATCTAAGTACATGTATGTTACCATATATAACCCTGAGATTTATTTCCTTGCAGGTATACAGTACTCAATAATCCATAGAATATTAACCATAACATAATCAATGAAAGACCAGGCCAGCTTGGTCTTTCAGTGTAAGAAGGACAACAAACTATGCAAATACAAAAAGAACAATAACAATAATAAATAAATAAGTAAGTAAGTAAGTAAGTAAGCAAGCAAGCAAGCAAGAAATAAATATTGAGAACATGAGTTGAAGAATCCTTGAAAGTGAGTCCATTGGTTGTGGGAACATTTCAGTAATGGGGCAAGTGAAGTTGAGTGAAGCTATCCCCTTTGGTTCAACAGTGTGATAGTTGAGGGGTAGTAACTGTTCCTGAACCTGGTGGTGAGTGTTCTGAGGTTCCTGTACCTTCTTCCTGATGGTAGCAGGGAGAAGAGAGCACACCTTCGATGGTGGGGGTCCCTGATGAAGGATGCTGCTTTCTTGCAACAGCATTTCAAGTAGATGTGCTCAATGGTGGGGAAGGCTGTACCTGTGACGGACTGGGCTGTATCCACTACTTTTTATTAGATTTTTCTGTTCAAGAGCATTGGTGTTTCCATAACGGGCTGTGATGCAGCCAGTCAATATACTGTCCATTGCACATCTATGGAAGTTTGTCAAAGTTTGAGATGTCACATCGAATCTTCACAAATCCAAATGAAGTATAGATGCTGCCATGCTGTCTTCGTAATTGTACTTGTATGCTGGGCCCAGGACAGGTCCTCCAAAATAATAACACCACCAAAGAACTTAAATTTGCTGACCCTCTCCACCTCTGATCCTCCAGTGAGGACTGGCTCATGGACTTCTCATTTCCTCCTCCAGAAGTGAATAATCAGCTCCTTGGTCTTGCTGACATTGAGTAAGAGATTGTTGTTATGACACCACTCAGCAAGATTTTCAATCTCCCTCTGAAATGCTGATTCATCACCATCTTTGATTCAGCCTATGACAATGGTGTTGTCAGCAAACTTAGGTATGGCATTGGAGCTGTGCATAGCCACACAGTCATAGTGTAAATCGAGTAGAGCAGGGGGCTAAGCACACGGCCTTGTGGTGCACCTGTGCTGGTGGAGTTCATGGAGGAGATGCTGTTACCAGTTTGAACTGACTGGGGTCTGCAAGTAAGGAAATCGAGAATTCAATTGCACAAGCAGGCATTGAAACCAGGGTCTAGAGTTTACTAATTAATTTTAAAGGGATGATGATATTAAAAGCTGAGCTGTAGTCAATACAGAGCATCCTGATGTATGCACCTTTGCTGTCCAGGTGTTTCAGAGTTGAGTGAGAAGCAAATAAGACGGCATCTGCTGCTCCGGTAGGCAAATTGGAGTGGATCTAAGTCACCTCTCAGGCAGAAGTTGATACACATCTCATCATCAACTTCTGAAAACACTTCATCACTGTGGACGCAAGTGCTACTGGATGACAGTCATTAAGGCAGGTCACCCACATTCTTCTTGGGCACCTGCTTGAAGCAGGCGGGTATTGGGTATCGGGTATCCAGATGCATTTTGGTCTCCCTTGGGTCACTTATTCATTTTGTACCGGTGATACCTTCCCCAGATCCAGGAATCTGAAACCTTGCTCCCTGAAACAGTCCCTAAGCCACACATTCATCTGCCTCACCATCCTGTTCTTACCGTCATTGGCACGTGGCACAGGCAGCAATCCAGAGATTACTACCGTGGAGGTTCTGCTTTTCAGCTTTTCAGGACCATTTCCCTTGACAACCTATGTCATTAGTACCAATATATACCACAACTTCCGGCTGTTCATTCCCCACCCCCCACCCCCATCTTAGAATGCTGTAGACCCAGTCCGAGACATTCCTGACCCTGGCACCTGGGAGTCAACACACTATTCAGGTATCTCTTAAGTTCACAGAATCTGCTTTCTGCTCCTCTAATTATGGAATCCCCTAAAACTACCACATTCCTTTTCTCCCCACTTCCCTTCTGAGACGCAGAGTGCCAGAGACCTGGTTACTGCAGCTTCCCCCAGTAGGTCATCTCCCCCAACAGTGTCTAAAGCGGTATACTTACTATTGCGGGGAACAGCCATGGGAGTACTCTATATTGGCTGCCTGTTTACTTCCCCTCTCCTGACAATTACCCAGGTACCTGCATCTTGCAATTTAGGCATGATTACTTCCTGTAGCTCCTATCTATCACCTCTTCAATCTCCCATATGAGCTGAAGATCATCGAGCTACAGCTTGATGCACTTCAATACAGATGTAAAATATCCCGCATCTCACACAATGAACATACCACTACCTCCGCATCCATTTTCAGCACAATAGTGATGTACTAACAGAAACTTACTAAAAATTATCCTAAAAAGCATCCTGACAATCCATCAAGTGGCTACATCAAATCAATTTGACAATTTCAAAAGGTGTTCAAACCAGAATTCCCTGGATATCACAAAACTGGACATTAATTAGGGTTGGACAAGTAGCTTTAATGAGGCCTCAGGCATAAGCGCTATTGACAACCCTTTACATCAGAGAAATCTGAAATGTAATGATAAAGAAAGTGGATGAAAATTTGAAAGCACAGTGATAAAGGATTTGAGTTGAAGCTTCAGCCCAGAGATATACCCTTGAAAGAACCATAGAACCATAGAAACTACAGCACAGAAACAGGCCTTTTGGCCCTTCTTGGCTGTGCTGAACCATTTTCTGCCTAGTCCCACTGACCTGCACACTGACCATATCCCTCCATACACCTCCCATCCATGTATCTGTCCAATTTATTCTTAAATGTTAAAAAAGAACCCGCATTTACCACCTCGTCTGCCAGCTCATTCCATACTCCCACCACTCTCTGTGTGAAGAAGCCCCCCCCTAATGTTCCCTTTAAACTTTTCCCCCCTCACCTTTAACCCATGTCCTCTGGTTTTTTTCTCCCCTTGCCTCAGTGGAAAAAGCCTGCTTGCATTCACTCTATCTATACCCATCATAATTTTATATACCTCTATCAAATCTCCCCTCATTCTTCTACGCTCCAGGGAATAAAGTCCTAACCTATTCAACCTTTCTCTGTAACTGAGTTTCTCAAGTCCCAGCAACATCCTTGTAAACCTTCTCTGCACTCTTTCAACCTTACTTATATCCTTCCTGTAATTTGGTGACCAAAACTGAACACAATACTCCAGATTCGGCCTCACCAACGCCTTATACAACCTCATCATAACATTCCAGCTCTTATACTCAATACTTCGATTAATAAAGGCCAATGTACCAAAAGCTCTCTTTACGACCCTATCTACCTATGACGCCACTTTTAGGGAATTTTGTATCTGTATTCCCAGATCCCTCTGTTCCACTGCACTCCTCAGTGCCTTACCATTAACCCCGTATGTTCTACGTTGGTTTGTCCTTCCAACGTGCAATACCTCACACTTGTCAGTGTTAAACTCCATCTGCCATTTTTCAGCCCATTTTTCCAGCTGTTCCAAGTCCCTCTGCAGGCTCTGAAAACCTTCCTCACTGTCTACTACGCCTCCAATCTTTGTATCATCAGCAAACTTGCTGATCCAATTTACCATATTATCATCCAGATCATTGATATAGATGACAAATAGCAATGGACCCAGCACTGATCCCTGTGGCACACCACTAGTCACAGGCCTCCACTCAGAGAAGCAATTCTCTACCACCACTCTCTGGCTTCTTCCATCGAGCCAATGTCTAATCCAATTTATGTATACCTAGCGACTGAATTTTCCTAACTAACCTCCCACGCGGGATCTTGTCAAAGGCCCTACTGAAGTCCATGCAGACAATATCCACTGCCTTCCCTTCATCCACTTTCCTGGTAACCTCCTCGAAAAACTCCAACAGATTGGTCAAACATGACCTACCACGCACAAAGCCATGTTGACTCTCCCTAATAAGCCCCTGTCTATCCAAATGCTTGTAGATTCTGTCTCTTAGTACTCCGTCCAATAACTTACCTACTACTGACGTTAAACTCACCGGCCTATAATTTCCTGGATTACTTTTTGATCTTTTTTTAAACAACGGAACAACATGAGCCACTCTCCAATCCTCTGGCACTTCAGCCGTAGACAGCGACATTTTAAGTATTTCTGCCAGGGCCCCTGCAATTTCAACACTAGTCTCCTTCAAGGTCCGAGGGAACACTCTGTCAGGTCCCGGGGATTTATCCACTTTAATTTTCCTCAAGACAGCAAGCACCTCCTCCTTTTCAATCTGTACAGTTTCCATGGTCTCACTACTTGATTCCCTCAATTCCATAGATTTCATGCCAGCTTCCTTAGTAAATACAGACGCAAAAAACCTATTTAAGATCTCCCTCATTTCCTTTGGTTCCGCACAAAGCCGACCACTCTGATCTTCAAGAGGACCAATTTTATCCCTTACAATCCTTTTGCTCTTAATATACTTGTAAAAGCTCTTTGGATTATCCTTCACTTTGACTGCCAAGGCAACCTCATGTCTTCTTTTAGCCCTCCTGATTTCTTTCTTAAGTATTTTCTTGCACTTCTTATACTCCTCAAGCACCTGATTTATCCCGTTTCCTATACATTTCATACAACTTAGAAGGTAAACTTAGATTGAAAAGAGAAATAAGAAATTGATCAGAGATAGCCTTCTTGGCGATTGTTACAAACGTGTCAGAAAGGTCATGTTACTCTTCCTCTCTGCGCCTTGTGGTGCATCAGGCAGCAACCTTTCCTTCACTTTACCATTTTTGGTCTTTGTTGTTTAAGTGAGGTTGAGTTACTAGCTCAATGCTCAGCACAGCATGAATGGAGAGCAATAAGGAGCTGGGTGGATTTGAACCTGGCACCACTCGCCTTAAGTCCAGTGTGGATGTCACTACACCACCGACCAGCTTGGAAGGATCATGTGAAATGGCAAATCTGAAGCACTAACTATTACTATTGGTCGGAGGACTTGTATGCAGGTAATGTCAAGCAGAGGACTGTGAATTCTAAAGACAATGAGAGTTGCAAGAATCATTTAAATAAGTTCAGAATTAGGGACTAGGGTTGAAGTAAGCAAATAACTGCCTTTTAGGCACATGATACTTGAATGGATTATTTCAAAACACAAATGTCTTCAATAGAATACATAAAAGACAAAAGAAGCAATACACACAAGACACACAAAATGCCAGAGGAACTCAGCAGGACAGGCAATATCTATGGAAAAGAGTAAACAGATGATGTTTCCAGCAGAGACCGTTCATCAGGACTTGGATGCTTTGGATTTCTAGCATCTGCAGATTTTCTTGTGTTTGAGAAGTAGCAAAATCCTGCTAGTGTCTCCAGAAGTAGAAAGACAGATGAAGGCACTAGTTAGCTATATTAACTATACCGCCTCAGACTGAGCTGTACATGTACACTGATTTTACTAAAAGAAACTTTCATCACTCTTCCCCTGATCCCCTAAATCAAGGCTACAATGTCAATGCATTCATCTGCAACAAGCTCATGGATGAAAAGGGTCTTGGTCATAAGTGACAGTTTCATCCTGAGCGAAACATAAAGAGACAAGCCCAATTGCAGAGTCCCAATAGTTACAGGAGACACCAGCAACTACAGATGCTGGAATCTGGAACACAAAATAAACTGCTGGAAAAAATGAAGCAGAATCAAGCAGCATCTGTGGAGTCAAATGGATGACTGATGTTTCTGATTGGGACTCTGCATCAAGTGCAAAAGTGGCTGGCAGGTTCCATCTCCCCGACAGAATCAAAAACAAAATGGCTGGAGGAAGTTTTTTTGCACCAAATTCCAGCATCTGCATTTAGTTACGTCTTCTTGCCACCTCCCCAAGGGGGAAAAGGTAGGGAGAAGAGAAAATAGTACGGGGAAATTGGATTTGCTGGTTACCAGAAGGCTTACCCCGCCTTTCACTAGGCAAGACAGGCATGGACAGAAGTTGCATCAATACACAAAAGGAGCTTGGTAGGAAAGCAGAATGGTGAAGGATTCTGGTTTGTCAACACAAATCATGGGAGAGCAAGGAAAATACTAAAAAAAAAGAGTAGAATTGAAAGGCTTGAGTCCAAGTCACCTGGCAAGGTGCAGACATGCAATGTAATTTAACCATGGATACATGGTTAAATAATAGCAACAAAATTATGCCTCAACAAGCATGGGGAGAGGTGAAGACATGTGGAAAATAAAATAGAAAACAAAGGGCTCATGTAGGTTGCCCAGCCATGGTGGTTAAAGTGCTAAGGCAGCAGGTAACTAAAGTCCATATATCACAGTATCGACGCACTATTAATCCCACTGTTAAATTAATTTTGACAGGATTAATAATTTCTAAAAAGGAAATCATAAACTATATAATACAAATTCAGCATATTAATAATGGTATTTCAAAAACATTTTATAATCACCATTCCAATGAAGGTTTTCCAATTACTTACAATATAGAGCTCCAGGGTTAACAGTCCGGGAAGCAGCCAGACTGAAGCAAGTCATTTAGTCTCATGAAATCTGACAGAGCAGAGCAGTGAGCATTCAGTGCCAGTCAATCCAGATTGCAGCCATTTTACCAGGCATAGCATAGGCACACAGCTGACAGCACCAAAATAAAAGAAAGTAAAAAACAAGTTTTGACTTTTGAGTTAGCTGACTCATCAGCAAGGTCTCAGGTGCTCTCAAATACAACAGAAATATATATAAAAAAAAGTTTGGTAAACAACTCTTTAATAACTAAATTTCAGAACATTTGCAAATACTAAACCAAAAATCTTTACAAGAACAGCCTGGATAGTTCAATGTATTGCAAAAATGAGCAAGCATAAATCTTAATACACAGAAGCAAAAAGAAATTAAATGAAAACATTCCAAGTTGAATTTCACTGAAACAAATGAATTCTAGTTGCAAAAAGCCCAAATAACTTAATGCCTGCTGCCACGTTAAAGGCAATGATACACCTGAGAAAGATGGCAACTGGTAGGAGTAACACAAACAAAATGCAGTTCAGGCAGCATCTATGGCAGGGGTTTCCCAACCTTTTTTTTATGCCTTGGATGAATTCCATTAAGCAAAGGGTCTGTGTACCCCAGATCTATGGAAATGAATAAACAGGCAAGACAGATATTTGTTTCTGGATACTTTTTAGCCATATTGGTGGGAGAATTGCCCTACTCTTCAGAACAGCAGAAAAATAAGATCCACGAAAAAATTCATTGGAAGGGATCTTATTACAAATATATATTTCCAACACCCCACCCATCTTTAGATGAACTGAAGAGGCAGACTGAATTTCTGCTAATCTACAGAAAAATACCTGAATCTACAATTTTCTGACTCGAGGCAAGGATGTTGTAATTTCTGTCACAATAGTTCAACTTTTTGCGCTTTAGAAGCAAAGTGTTTACACTTCCCATCACTATGGTTGCAAAGCATTTTAATGGATGTCTAATCTGAACCACCTTCTGCTCAACAGCAGAAATGAACTGCAACTTCATACCCATTATCTGTTTGTCCCAGCATAACAAGAATTGTCACCAAAACCAAAAAAACCAAAATCCAAAATTTCATGCAATAAACATTAGCAAATTAATGTTCCATGGTCAAAACCTACCAGCTCAAGACAAACAACAGCTTCATTCAAAATTTACAATAATATATAAAATTACCTCTGGCCTCAAATGTCAGTCATAAAATTTATCTAGCATGTGAAGTGAAATTGAGAAACAAGTGAAAGCACATTATTAAGATAATTCTTCTCACAAACTAGTCATTTCTGCCTTGGGTTACTTGTCACCAAGAGAGTCTTTCAGTTCACATGCAATAGCCACACAATTACTGTTGGACTACCCAAAGATCTATTTGTGACAGCAGTGCTGTTATGTTCCACAAAGGTACTGATGACCCTCAGGAGTACCTTAATACCATTTTGACTGCCAACTGCCATAGTTGGATGCATCAGCAAGGGAAATGAGGCTGAGTACAGCGCTACGATAGGAAACTTTGTCACATGGTGTGAGCAGAATTATCTGCAGCTTAATGTGAAAGAGACTAAGGAGCTGATGGTAGACCTGAGGAGGGCTAAGGTACCAGTGACCCCTGTTTCCATCCAGGGGGTCAGTGTGGACATGGTGGAGGATTACAAATATCTGGGGATACGAATTGACAAAAAACTGGACTGGTCAAAGAACACTGAGGCTGTCTACAAGAAGGGTCAGAGCCGTTTCTATTTCCTGAGGAGACTGAGGTCCTTTAACATCTGCTGGACGATGCTGAGGATGTTCTACGAGTCTGTGGTGGCCCAGTGCTATCATGTTTGCTGTTGTGTGCTGGGGCAGCAGGCTGAGGTTAGCAGACACCAACAGAATCAACAAGCTCATCCGTAAGGCCAGTGATGTTGTGGGGATGGATCTGGACTCTCTCATGGTGGTGTCTGAAAAGAGGATGCTGTCTATGTTGCATGCCATCTTGGTCAATGTTTCCCATCCACTACATAATGTACTGGGTGGGCACAGGAGTACATTCAGCCAGAGACTCATTCCACTGAGATGCAGCACACAGTGTCATAGGAAGTCATTCCTGCCTGTGGCCATCAAACTTTACAACTCCTCCCTTGGAGGGTCAGACACCCTGAGCCAATAGGCTGGTCCTGGACTTATTTCATAATTTACTGGCATAATTTACATATTACTATTTAACTATTATGGTTCTATTACTATTTATTATTTATGGTGCAACTGTAATGAAAACCAATTTCCCCCAGGATCAAAAAAGTATGACTATGACACATTGCCAAGAATCAAATCTGCATCATAAAAATATGCAAATTTTTCTCCAAATCTGCATCTGAGAAAGTTTCTACAATGAAACACAGGCCAGCCCTCACTGCAAACTCCATTCCCTCATTCATCGTTTCCATGGATGCTGCCCGACCTGCTGAGTTCCTCCAGCGTGTTGCGAGTATTCCATTCCCTTATTGCCTTTGACTTTATAGCCTTAAGCATGTGCAACAGCTTTTGCAACCCATGTGCCCTTTTTGATACCAAGATGAGTTTCTGCCCCCATATCTGCTACATTATAAGAAAAAAATGCTTATTTTGGCTTTTCAATTCTGCTCACCACCCTGCCCAGGCCTTCAGTTGCATTCTTTCAGCTCAGATACAGTGCCTGACATTCAAACTGCTTTACTGGCATAGGGCACAACCTCAGAGTAAAAAAAATGTCCTCTTATAAGAGTGAAGGAGGAACGTCTTAAGCCAGCGCTGACAAATCTGTGGAATTTATTGCCACAGATGGCTGTGGAGGCCAAGTCATTGGATACATTTAAAGTAGACGTTGGTAGATTCTTAATTAGTAAGTGTGTCAAAGGTTACAGGGTTAAGGCACAAGAATGGGGTTGAGATAGGTAAATCAGCGTTCATCGAATGGTGGAGTAGACTCAATGGTGTTATCAAATACAAAAATAGAAAGATTATGTTTCAGTTATATAGTACATCCATGAGGACAAGTTTCAAGACCTTAGCGGAGGCACACACACACACACCACGTTATTAATTACACCTGCTCATTTATGCAAATATCTAATCAGCTAATTATGGGATAGCAACTCAATGTATAAATGCAAACATATACACACACATGCAGAATGAATATATATATATAAAAAAATAAATATACACATATTAAGTGGATTGAGGACCATTTTATAACAGTGTCAAACTCTTGCCCCAACTTGTAATTCTCTTCTGTACTTTCCGTATTCATTTTGATTCCCTACAGCATTAGGAGTCTGACATTTGTCATCCTATACTCATGGCATTTTGCCTGGCATGCTTTCAAAATATTTTCTCTCCATTGATTATTTGTATTGTTTAATGTGTCGATCTTCAATTGTGAAAAACCTGGGTAAAACCTAACTTGTTTTGCCTAAAATCTGGCTTTCTATCCGTGAAGTGTGTGTGCTTCATTGCCACTTTTCTACTTTAACCTAATATAGCTTGGCAAGTTGTGCTTTGTTTTATTTAGAGATGACTGCATCAGTGCACCTGCAGTGATTTGAAAATTGGGTCATGCTGCAGTAGGTGGTAATATATTACTGCAATGCTGTTTTTCCAAATTGCTCTTTTTTAAAAAAAAAACAAACTTTGTTTTCCTTTGGAAACAGTGCAAGTACAAGGAAGTCGTATTCATTCCCCATACAATAATTAACATAAATATTTTCTCAGAAGATATACCTGATGAACAAACACCCTGTGGTATTGTAGACTTAAACTATATCAGAAAGTATACATTTAGCACAAATGGCAAATTAAGATATTACTTTTGAAATGTTTGTAGTGACACAATCAAGCATCAGATTTATTTTGAATTGCAACAAAAACATACCTTTTTAAAAAAAAAGGGTTGTATCTGTCATGCCAACAAGGAAACAATTACAGCATATTTGATAACATTCATAATATTTCTGAAATATTGATTATTTTGTAGTTTTTCCTCCACATTACATCTGATTATATAAATTGGCATCACACACAAAGCGCTGGAGGAACTCAGCAGGTCAGGCAGCTTCTATAAATTGGCATGTTGTGCTATTAAGCTTTACAATCCTAATTTTTTTTGTCATCAGGCTGTTTTCTCTGGAGCTTTGGAAGCTGAGGGGCAAATTGATAGAAAATATAAAATTATGAGATAGATAGGGCAAGTAAATCAATGTATTTTCCAGTATTTTCAAATGTTAATTAATAGAAGGTAAAGGTTTAAAGTGAGAGGAACAAGGTACAAAAGAGATTTATAAGTATATAAAGTAGGAGATACCTGGATCATGGCACTTAGGAAGGTACAGAGACAAGGAATGGAAAGATATAGATCACACACAAGCAGAAAATACTAATTTAGAATGCCTTCATGGTCAGCCGACACCACAGGCTGAAAGGCCCGTTCCTGTATTATACTGCTCTATGTTCTTATACAATATCCACAATATAGCAAAACCTCCAAGTGTTTCTCATACACAGTTAAGCAAAAAAAAAAAGACCCATAGGAGCTACGAAATGATCAAAAGTTCCTCCAGAGAGCCAAGGTAGAAGACAAGGTTGGAGCCCGAAATGTCTGTATAGATAGTTCCAGTGGTAAGATAAAGAAACTTCGGTCATAGTGAAGTGCTGTTATAGGATAGAGAGGGAGGAGACAAGGAGAAAGGTCATAATTGAATTTTGGACACTGCTAGCACAGAGTAAAATTTGAGGAATGCGAGCAGGATTCATGTCAGCAGGGTGACTATAGATAGGGTGACTAGGGTAGGCAACCTTTAGCACAAATGATTTTCTAGCATGCATTATTTATTAATTTGAGGCAAAACATAACTAGACGTATTTAAATGGATAATTCCCTTATTTCAAGTTTTAAATTATCTGGCCCACTGTCCGCTCATTAATACGTGATCTGGCCCACAGAGGCAAAAAGGTTGCCGACCCCTGCTATAGATAGAAGAATGGGGGGGGGGGCAGTGAGTCAATTCTGGATTAAATGAGCAGTTAAGTTTCAGCAAGTTGGAAGATCGTTTACGGATTCTGATAATGAGGAACCAAGCTCTCCTGCTCTGGTATCATTCTAGCGCATTACCTTTGTTTCTCTTTGTTTAGAATGGCATCTATACAAGGATCCCCAAACTAAGGGGGGGGAGGGGAGAGGAGGAGGTGCAGAGAGGGGACGCAAAAGAAAAGAGTGGGCTGCATTTCTAGAAATGGTCAAATATCACGATTTTAAATAAACCAAAACATGCATCAATAAATAAGAGCTACATTTATTATGTTTTTCTATTTAATCACCCACCCCCAACATCAATTCCATAAAGTAAATTTTATTCTGTACAAGATATTTTTGGGTAGTGATCTGAATTCTACAGGGGAGGATTTTTGTTAATCTGAACGATCACTATTTAGGGATCAACTGTGCTGTTTTAAAAAAATATACAATGGCTAGAACATACTCAGGGCCATTAACAATTTGACAAGGCAAGTTCTGTTTAAGTAACTAGTGTGAATTTTTCATGAGGTATTTGATGAGGTTGGAGGTCTAATATGGACTTCTCAAAGATCTTCAATAGATTTAACGAGAATAAACAAGACTCAATTTAATGCAGCTGGGGGTGAACTTTAGAAAAATACATTTTGACAGAAGGAATGAGATCAATAAATTAGTATATTAAATAGAATACACGAGGAGAGACTTGGGACACAGAAATCATTCGAGGAACCAGGCCAAATTGAAAAGGCTATTTATATAAAGTTGCCTACAAGTACAAAAATAAGCAGATAACATTCAGCTGATTAAACAAAAAAACACACTCATTGGTTAGTCACTACCTTGAACATGCTAAACCATTTTTGGCACCAGACTTTCAAATAGGAAGGATGTCAAAGGGTTGGAAATGGTACAAGGGAGACATGTTAGACTGGTACCAAAGATGAGAAACCGCAATAACAGAGAATGACTGGACGACAGAATTAAGAAAAATGATTCAAATGCGTTCCAAACCATGACAGGTTTTGACAGGGTAAAGAATATAGTAAGCAGAGAACGCAGATTTATAAAGGTAACTAGCTGGAAGCACAGCAGCAGGAATTGGAGGAACATTAAGTGCAAGTAAATCACAAAAAACTGGAAGAGAAAAGAATCACAGTAGTGAGGGATTTTTAAACTTTCTCACTACTGACTGGAATTGCATTTGTGCAAGGGGATTAGATTGCAAAGTTTGTTAAGTATAACTAAAAAAGTATCTTTTTATAAAATAGGTAGTGAATCCTATGAGGGACAAGGCAGTAATTGACTTTATCTTAGTAAATGAAATTGGGCAGGTGGAAGTGCTGGCGAGGAAAAACACCGACCAGAATTCGGTACATTGGAGTGGTTATAAAAAGGGATAAGGACGGTCACGTAGAGGGTGGGGGTTGGTGCGGGCAGGGGGAAGAGAGAAGGTAAGAGCTAATTTTAAATAGACTATGAGCAGACCTGGCAAATGTAAACTGGGAACAGATGCACATGGGTAAAATAACAGCTGACAAGTAGGAGTCTTTTAAAAGAGCAATGAGAATTTGGGATTAGCATGTTTCAGTAAGAATGAAAAGGCAAAGCTGACAAGATTAGAGGGCCTAGGGTAACAAAGGATAGTGAATGTTTGATCGGGGGAAAGAAAGAAAAACAAGTTTAAGCAACTGGGATGCAAGGGAATCTCAAGGAAGAAACAGAATGTGTGGGAGAGAACTTGAGACATTAGGAGGGTATGGGGAGCCTTGAAATATACTTAGCAATCAAGAGTAAGGAGAATCCCAAGAAATTCTACAAGAATATCAGCAGAAAGAGGTAGTTAGGGAAGCTGTGAGCCCCTTTAATGACTAGAGGGTAATCGACAGAGACAAAGAATGGGGGCAAGGTACTAATACTTTTCATCTGTATTCGGCAAGTAAAAGAGCATGGAAAGTGGTCAGTTCAAGGGGGTACTTGAATAATCTGGTGGTCAACATTGAAGAGGAAGTGGTATTTGATATTGTGGGATCTGCAAGGGTTGATAAATACCCGGGCCAGATGAAATCTATTCCAGAATGCACTGGGGGAGAAAGGTGGCGGATGATAGCTGGGGCTCTGACAATTTTTTTGCATACTCATTACAGGTAAAGGTACCAGTAGACTAGGCGAAGCTAATGTCGCCGTTTTATTTACAAAGGGAAGCAGCGATGCCAGATAACTGAAGGCTGGTGAGCCTCACATCAATAGCAAAGAAGTTAACGGAGGAAATCCTGAGGAGCAAGATTTATCCACACTTTGAAAGGCAGTGATAATCAGGAATAGTCAGCACAGCTTTGTGTGGGTGATAGCCCATCTCACTAGCTTGACTGACTCCCCCCCCCCCGTAGGTACAAGAATATTGACAAAGCCAGGTCTCTATGTAAAGTAACCCAACCTAACATCCCCCCCCCCACCATACTTTCCTCCAATCACCTTAAAACTATGTCCCCTCATATTAATCATTTCTACCCTGGGATAATAGTCACTGGCTTTCTACTCTATGCCTCTTGACTTATACAGTACTCTTCTACCAAGTCCCCTCTCATCCTCCTTCACTCCAAAGGGAAAAGCCCTAACTCACGCAATCCATGTTCATAAAATATGCTCTCTAATCCATGCAGCATCCTGATAAATATCCCCTGCACATTCTAAAGCTTCCACACCCTTCCCATGAGGCAACCAGAACTGAACACAATACTCCACGTGTGGTCTAACCAGGGTTTTATACAGCTGCAACATTACTGTCATTAATGTTGTACAGAGTTGCAACATTAATTCAATACCCCGACTAATGAAGGCAACACACCATATGCCTTCTTTAACCACACTAGAGTTGTAGAAGTAGATACCATAAGATTCTTTATACATAGAGAATGCCTGTAACATACTGCCACAGGAAATGATTCAAGCAACGTTTAAGAGGCATTTAGACACATAAACAGACAGGGAATGGAATGGAAGCGATTGGTTTAAAATCATAAACAGTACAAACATGGTGGTCCAAAGAGGCCGTCCTGTGTTGTACAGTTCGATGCTCTTTAAAATAGAACTTTCTATAAACCACAGTGGCTATCCAATTTCAAGCAAGAACATAACACTATAAATACCTGTAATTCTAAGGTACAAGGATCGTGAGTAGAAAACCTGTCCTTTAACAGATATTGCCACACCAACAGAAATAATATTGTGATTCAAATACGGTGTTTTAGACCTTCAACTGCACCTTTACTTGCCCTCAGAAAACATTAAAAATGCCACTGAAATACTTATGTCCACTTTTTCTGGCACCCCTGGATTCAAACATACACCAGGACCAGCAGGCGAACGCTGCTGTCACGGGATCTTAAATTATTCTACAAAACAATTTCGGTGAGCAACTTGCAGCGAAGATGCTGCACATACCGAGCGAAGCAGAATTCACAATGATTGCCCCGCTCATTGACGGTCAGGACGTGGGTGTAGGCTGGACAGCAGAAGATTAGTTCTCCAATGTGAAAGTGCTGGCGAGCCTGCAGTCCCCTGCCCTTGCCCTCGCTGAGGAACCTCTCGGTGGCCACCGGCATCCTGCAGCCGCGTTCGCCGGCCAGATCCGCCGCTTCTGTCCCTCCACCCGGCACCCCTGGAGAGAACTCCGGCTCACGCTCTCTTTCTTCCTCCTTTCACTTTGTTCTCCAGCGACCGAAGTAGACCGACCCAATCCCTAAACTGCGTCACTCTGCGCCCGCGCACCATCATCCGCTCAAAGCAGCGCTGACAGCTCGGCTCCCGCACCGGGGCCTGTGCGCACCCGGGTCCAAACGCCGGCCGTGTTCGCCGAACCCACGGACCATTTCTCGAAGTCTCACTGAAATCTTTAAAAACTAATTCTCAATCATTCTGACGTTAAGTGTAACATTGAACGTATCAAGAAACTTTTATCTTCACACAGATATATAGGATTCAGGAGCTTACAGGCCGATCGGAATGGGAGTGAGATGGAGAATTAAAGTGAGAGGTAACAGGAATTCAGGGCTGCCCCTACGGACTGAATGCATTGTAACACCCCTAAATCAAATTCCAACTAAAGGCCTTAAAGTGGAATTGTTAACTATTTTTCTCTCCCTCCCTCCACTGAAAATGAATTTGACATTTTTTTCGCGGCCGGACTGCGCCCAGAGGCAGCAGAGAGCGGCACCTGCTGCTCTTCCGTTCAGACACTGTTAGAGAGGCCCTCCAATAGGCAGGGCAGACATCCGAACTGCATTTGGTTTCTCCAAGGGATAGCAGACCACACAGTGAATGCCGAATGCAGTACACTAGATTGGAAGGAGGTGCTTCACCTGGAGAAGCAGTTTGGGTCTCTGAATACTGTAGTGGAAGAGGAAGAGGAAGAGGTAAAAGGACATGCGTTTCATCTCTTGCAAGGGGAATGGCTGGTGCGATCAGAAGAGTAGTCCAGAAATTAGAAAAAGGAACCAGTCTTCAATGCTGAAAGGGAAGGCGATGTCTGGTGGTTCTAAATAAGTTTCTAGTAAGATTTGTTTTCTTGTTAGTACATACTGCACTGAGAATATGTCCAGAGATAGTGGTATGTTTTTTGTATGAGATGTGGGAACGCTCGGAGACTCCCTGACAGCTACATTTGCACAAAGTGCATCAAACTTAAGCTCCTTAGAGGCCGTGTTAAGGAACTGGAGTTGCACCTCAATGACCTTTAGCTCATACAGAAAAATGAGGAGGTGACAGATAGGAGCTACAGGGAAGTAGTTACCCCTAAGTTGCAAGAGCAGCAGGTACCTGGGTGACTGTCAGGAAAGGAAAAGGGAATAGGCAGACAGTGCAGAATACTTCTGTGGCTGTTCCCCTCAATATTTAAGTTAGTCTTGCAAAACCATGGATCTGCGCCTGGAAAGTCTTCACTCTCCAGGGCACAGGCCTGGGCAAGGTTGTATGGAAGACCAGCAGTTGCCCATGCTGCAAGTCTCCCCTCTGCACAACACCAATGTTGTCCAAGGGAAGGGCATTAGGACCCATACAGCTTGGTACCAGTGTCGTCGCAGAGCAATGTGTGATTAAGTGCCTTGCTCAAGGACACAACACGTTGCCTCCGCTGGGGCTTGAACTCACGACCTTCAGGTCGCTAGTCCAATGCCTTAACCACTTGGCCATGTGCCCACACTCCCCACAATAATAAATATATTATTTTGGATACTGTGGAGCCAAGCTAACCGGGGAAGCACCAGCAACCAGGTCTCTGGCACTAGCCGGGGCGGAGAAGAAAAATGCAGTAATGATAGGGGATTCAATAGTTAGCGAACCAGAGGATTTGCTGGATTTGACAGATGCACCCAGATGGTATGATGCCTCCCAGATGCCAGGGTCAGGGACATCTCAGATCAGGTCCACAGCATTCTAAAGGGGAAGGATGAACAACCGGAAGTTGTGGTACATAATGACACCAATGACGTAGGTAGGACAAGGGAGGAGGTCCTGAAGAGAGATTATAGACAGTAAGCTAAAAAGCAAGACCTGCAAGGTGGTAATCTCTGGTTTGCCACCTGTACCATGCACCAGTAAGGGTAAGAATAGGATCATTTAGCAGATGAATGTGTGGCTGAAGAACTGGTGCAGCGATCAGAGATTCAGATTTCTGGATCATTGAGATCTCTTCTGGGGAAGATATGGCCTGTACAGAAATGACAGATTGCAGCTGAGCCCAAAGGGGAGCAATATCCTTGTGGGGAGGTTTGCTGGAGCTATTGGGGAGGGCTTAAAATAATTTGGCAGGTGAATGGGAACCAAACTGATAGGGCTATGGGTGGGGTGTTTGGTAAACAGCAAGATGCAGTGTATAGTAAGGCTGTGAGGAAGGACGGGCAAATGACAGGACAAATTGCAGTCAATGGGGTGAGTTAAAGTGTAACAGGGAGCCAAAATCAAAAAGCATGACAAATACACAACTGACAGTGTAATATTTGAATGCTCGCAGTTTATGGGAAAAGGTTGATGATCTTCTAGTCCAGTTAGACATTAGCAGGCATGATGTTGTGGGCATCTCTGGGTCATTGCTGAAAGAAGATCATAGTTGGGAGCTTAACATCCAGGGATACACATTGTATCAAAAAGACAGGCAGGTAGACAGGGGGTGGGTAGCTCTGTTGGTAAAAAGTGAAATCAATTCTTTTAAATGAGGTAACATATGATCGGAAGATATTGAATCCTTGTGGATAGAGTTAAAAAACTGCAGGGGTAAAGAGACCCTGATGGGAGTTATATTCAGGTCTCCAAACAGTAGCCAGGATGTGGGGTACAAATTACAACAGGAGATAGAAAAGGCATGTCAAAAGGGCAATGTTGCAATCCCCATGGGGGAATTCAAGATGCAAGTAGTTTGGGAAAACAGGTTGTTGCTGGATCCCAAGAGAGGAATTTGTCGAATGCATACGAGATGGCTTTTTAGAGCAGCTTGTTGTTGAGCCCACTGGGGAATGGCAATTCTGGATTGGGTGTTTTGTAATGACACAGATTTGATTAGAGAGCTCAAGGTAAAGGAAACCTTTGGAGACAGTGATCAAAAAATGTTAGAATTCACCCTGCAGTTTGAGAAGAAGCTAAAATCAGATGTAACAGTATAACAGTGGAGTAAAGGGAATTACAGAGGCACGAGAGAGTAGCTGACCAAAGTTGGTTGGAAGGAGACGCTAGCAGGGAGGACGGCAGAACAGCAATGGCTGGTGCTTCTGGGGGAAATTTGGAATGCACAGAATAGATACATCCCAAAGATGAATAAGTACTCTAAAGGAAGGACGATGAAACCATGGCTGACAAGGGAACTCAAAAAAGCTAAAGAGGGGGCATATAATATAGCAAAAAGTAGTGGGAAGGTAGAGGATTTGGAAGCTTTTCAAATCCAATAGAAGCCAACTAAAAAAAGCCATAAATAGAGAAAAGATAATATAGCTTCAAAAATTGTCCAAAATCAAAAGAAAACAGTTGCTGCCAGCCTGCAACCCAGAGTTGTTATACTTGTGTGACACGTACACAGCTGCACTGATGGCTCAAGAAAGTTAAATTCCTTATTCTGATGCTTTATTGGTAATTAGCAAACTTACAATTAAGCATTATTGAGTGTTATCTCAGCGGTCTGCAAAGATATGAACTCTGGTCCCAAGCTACGAGCTGCCACAAAATAAGCATGACTTATCTCCTTCACTTTTACCACATTCCCACTAATGTGACTAGTTATATAATAATAGACATAATAAATGCACAGCACAGAACGCATGGCTCCTACATTCCAGCCCCCTAATTATTACAACCACACACTACTAAGATAGAGGAGACAAGAAATCCCAACATTTACACAAGTGGCCTCTTTTGGGTAAACAATCTATCCTAGATTGTGCTCTTCTCCTGCCAAGCCAAGTTTTCCTTCTTGACTGCATTCAGGAAAATCTGTCTTGAAACACTGCTGCCAAAGCTCATCCAAGCTCAAAACTGAAGCCCTATTAACTGTGAGGTCTGGCTGAGCATCGTCTCTTCCACCATCACAGTCTCCTTCCAAAGGTGCACTAACAATCCAACCTAGCATTGTTCTCGTTGTATAGGGTCCATCATTGGCACTGCAAATCACTTGCAACAGCTCAGATATCTTAGGCACATTCATTCCTAACAACAGCTCAATTTCTGACCCAATTTCCAGCAAATGAATATGCTTTGGGTGAGGTCATTCCTGAAGATCTCTCTAATGAGGAATGATCCCTTTGCAGACAGGTATATATTCCTGTATATAGATGCTAGGCAGTTCACAATAGCTTTCACTATCCAAGCCAGCCACTTCCAGTCCAGAAAAAACATAGCTACTCACGGTGTTTTCTTGACCCATGGTGCGTTAGAGAATGTGTGTTCCTTTTTCTGTTCGTGATGCTCTGTGCAGAACTTTGCTGTGCTCCCTTGATCTAGGATAGCATAAGTAGCCACTGTCTCGGTACTCTTCTTAGAATTCACCTGAACTGGAAATATAGGAAACTTACAATCATGATTACCAGCCACAGTAAGACCATTAGATACCAGGGCAGTACTCATCACTATGTTTGTTTCATTTATGGCTCGTTCTGAATCTGATCTCTTTTCATCAGTCTCAGGATCATTTTCTCATTACATAGTAACCACAGTGGTGGCAAAGCTACTTCCTTTAACTTGAGAATGAATTTGAGATCCAGTTTTGTTCACACCTTTACTTAATGTCAGCAATGTGGCTTTGCATACTTTCCTGAACACTGGGTATGTAACAATCCTCATTTGTCTTTCAATAAAATCAACAATATCAGTGATGGTTGTGCCTTTCTTACCATTCATACTCCACCAATCTCCATTCTTTCCAAAGCTCATTGGGAAATTTATTTATGACAATCCTCATATTAGCAGGCATGTTCAACTCATGCATGGCCCGCATGTCTTCCATGGCGTTGCAACAACCTTTAAAAAAAAGTCCATAGTTTTGAAGAGCTTATGCATCTTCCGATTTAATATGGCCAAAAAAGAGCCTTTTTCATGTAGGCCATAGCGATTATCTGCTCTTCAGCAAAATGCTCTTGAAGTGAAGCATGGGGCTTTAGATATCTTGCTCTGGGCCAGCCTGCTGGCAACTTTTGACAAGATTGCTAAGATAACCTTAAGTGTACTGTTCGAGAAAATAGACATTGTCATCATAATTATCAGTCTTACTTTCAATGCTATTTTTGAAAGCTCTCATACATAAATGATACTGCAATAGATTGCTATCGAAGACCTTAATCTCTCTTTTAGGCAGAGATGCAATGCATTGTTGTTGCATCACGATGCTTGTTATTTCCTTTTGCTTCCTTAGCATCTCCAACGCAGCATTTAGACCCCTACCATCTGAACACTAGTGTCATCATACTGTAAGTCAAAGCACCATTTGCTATTGGATATGACATAGGCTCAGAGTACCTCTTTGGTACAGGCTGAGAATGAACTACTCCTTGAAGTTCAAACTCATGGCTCATAGACTTTTGATTCTCAAATGTATTCACCTTGACAGCGAATATGCTGAATTTTCTCTATTCCATGTCAACATAAGAACTTTCACCAAAGAACTGTTCTGCTAGAGTATGCTTTGCACCCGCAGCACTTACTTTAACTCTTTAACATTTAGCACTTTAACTCTGGCCATTTGGTTGCAATTTTTTCCTACAACTTCAGCTGCTCTGTCTTCTAAGTTGCTCTGCCTGTTCTTCCTGATTTCTCTGAAGCTGTTCCTGGTCTTTTCGAGGCTTTTCCATCTTTTCCTCCATGGCATGCTTATCTCTCAATATGGGTTGTCTTGCATATAACTCAGCTAAATCAGCCTCCATTCTAATGCATGAGGCATCAGTCTGCTAGCAACAGAATGTGATCCATGCATGTTAAACACACTGTCCTCAGTGCGTACGCCATCCTGTAACTCGTCACCTTTGTGTGTAGTCACAGCTTCATAAATATTTCCATTTCCCTCAGGGGACATGTTTGTTTAATTGCTCCTTCAGTTTCAAGGTCGCTGCTTCTAGCTGAAATCATTTTGTCTTCCAAGGGCACAAACGAGACAAAACAATGGCAGTTTCAATTCAGCGTTGCAACAAGAGAAGCAATTCAATTATTTCAATTCTTTAGCATTCAGCAGAACAAGGGTCGAGCACTTCAGGCAACCACCACTACAGCTTTTCAATCCAACGTTTCATCACTTCAAAACTGTGTTTCAAACCAAACACACAGTGTGAACAACAAAACAGGTCTTTACTCGCTACAGGCTGCTCCAGACTGGTGCTTCCAATTTTTCGGATACAGCCAAGTGCTGATGTTCATTTGGTATAACTGTTGAAATCTTTGCTGACAAAATATATTGGAAAAAAATTGATCCAAAATCGAAACAAAACATTACCACCAGATTGCTCCCCACCCCCAGCTCCAATGATTGCTCCAAAGAGTCAAATTCCTTATTCTGATCCTCTATTGGCAATTAGCAAATATACAGATAAACACTATTGAGTGTTATCTCAGTGGTCAGCAAAGATATGACCTCTCCGGTCCCAAGCTAAAAACTGTCACAAAATAAGCACGAATATGTAACTTATCCCCTTCACTTTTACCATGCTCCCACCAGTGTGACTAGTTACCAGAATACACAACAAACACACAACACAGAATACATAGGTCCTACAGGTGAAATATCAGGGTAAGCTAACCAATAATATAAAAGGGGAAATAAAATGTTTTTTTTCTATTAAAAGAGTGAAAGAGAGATAAGAGTGACTATCAGACCACCGGAAAATAACACTTGAGAGGTGGTAATAGGGAACAAAGAAATGGTGGAGGAACTTAGTAAGTATTTTGCATCAGTCTTCGCTGTGGAAGACACCAGCAGTATGCCAGAAGTGAGTACCGTTGCTATTACTAAGGAGAAAGTGTTTGAGAAGCTAAAAAGTCTGAACTTTGGTGAGTGACCTGGACCAGATAGACTACACCCCAAGATTCTGGAAGGGGTAGCTGAAGGGATTGTGGAGGCATCAGTAATGATCTTTCAAGAATCACTAAGTTCTGGAATGTCTGTGGAGGATGGGAAAATTGCAAATGTCACTTCACTCTTTAAGAAGGCAGGGAGGCAGAAAGGAAATCATAGGCCAGAAAGCCTGACTTCAGTGGTTGGACGGAGACTGTTAGTAAGGACAAGTGACACAGCACTTGGAGGCACATGATAATATAGGCCAAAGTCGGCATGGTTTCCTAAAGGGGTTTATTTGGATTTTCAGAAGGCCTTTGACAACATGCTACACATCAGGCTGCTTAGCAAATTAAAAACCCCAGGTATTATAGGAAAGGTACTAGAATTTCACATTATATATCTGTAACTCTCACTTCAGCTAGCGGCTTAATATAGAGGGTGATAGCCCCCGCCCAGCCAAACTTAAGAAATCTCGTTTGGGCGGATGCTGCGCAAGGTGTCCCCTGTTACAAATCAGTACCGCGAAATAACAAACAGTACACAATATGCAATTAAACAATTGAGTTTTATAATTCTTACTTTGACTATATGGTTAGTAAAGAAAACAAAAAAAAGAAAAAGGGCCCATTCTCATGAAAAGTCTATCGTGCAATGTTGGAGCTCACTGATAAGCCGGTCGTCCACCATCGACCTCCTTTGATCGTCACTGTCCTTCGGACCCTCGCTTCAAGTCCACCCCGTCCGGTGGTCTACCAACTCTCTCCATTCGCTTCTTCTCTCCTTATCTCTCCCTGGCAAAAGACCACGAAAATCTCTCTTCCAGACTCACAAGAAAGAACAACATTTCTCTCATCGGATAGCATTCCAAACCCTGTTATCTCTAGTCATAACCCAAATATTGCTGCTACAGAGAAACCATTGCATTAGCAGTGAAACCTTACAGCATGTTACATATCAGATTTTAATGAAGGAATTGATGGTCTTGTGGTCAAGGTTGTGGATGATACAAAGGTATGTGTGGGTGCAGGTAGAGTTGAGGAAGCAGGGGAAGTGTGTGGTCATGCACTTTGGTGTAAGGAATAAAGGCATAGACTATTTTCTAAACAGGAAGAAAGTTCAAAGATCAGAGGTGCAAAGGGACTTGGATGTCCTCAGGCAGGATTCCCTAAAGGTTAACTTGCTGGTTGAGTTGGTGGTAAGGAAGGCAAATGCAATGTTAACATTCATTTCATGTTGACTAAAATACAAAAGCAAATTTGTATTGCTGAGGCTTTGTAAGGTATTGGTCAGACCACACAGAGTATTGTGAATAGTTTTGGGCACTTTATCTATGAAAAGATGTGCTGGCATTGATCAGGGTCCAAAGGAGGTTCACGAGAATCATGCCAGGAATTAAAGGGATAACACATGAGGAGCATTTGATGCCTCTGGGCCTGTACCCACTGGAGTTTAGAAGATTGTGGAGGCTCTCATTGAAACCTATCGAATATTAGAAGGCCTAGAATGGATGTGGAGAGGATGCTTTGTCCAGTGGGGGGAGCCTAGGACCAGAGGGCATAGCCTCAGAATTGAGGGAAGTCGATCTAGAACAGAGATAAGGAAAACTTTCTTTAGCTAGAGGGTGGTCAATCTATGGAATTCATTGCCACAGATGGCTGTGCAGGCTAAGTCATTGGGTATAGTTAAAGCAGAGGTTTATAGGTTCTTGATTAATCAAGGCATCAAATGTTACAGGGAGAAGGCAGGAGAATGGAGTTGAGTGGGATAGTAAATCAGCTATGGAATGGGAGAGCAGATTCAATGGGCTGAATGGCTTAATTCTGCTCCTATGTCTTATGGTCTTATGGTGGTGGAATCATTTTGAACATGGTAAACATTGTAGAAGATGCGGAGGCTAATGAGGTGGAAGGTGAGGAGGAGGGCATCTCCATTCTGGTTCTGACCCGGAGAGGAGAGGATGAGAGCAGAGGCTAGTAAAAATGGATGAGGTACAGTCTGAGTGCTTCTACTATTGTTAAGAGCTCTGTTAAAAATGGTGGAGGGAAAACTGTCCTTTAGGAAGATGTGAGACACTTCAGAGGCACCTATATGGAAAGTCTAATCATCAGAGCAAATCCGATACAATGGAGGAGCTGGGAGAACGGAACCAAACTATGTCAGGAGGCAATGGAACCGAATTACGTAGGAGGCAGCAGGTGGGAATAAAAGGATCCTTTTCTGGTTGGCTGCCAGTAACTAGTGGTGTTCCGCAGGGGTCGATGTAGGGACCACTTCTTTTTATGCTGTGTATAAATGATATAGATGATGGAATAGATGGCTTTGTTGCCAAGTCTGCAGATGATATGAAGGTTGGTGAAGGGGCAGGCAGTGCTGAGGAAATAAGTAGAATGCAGAAGGACTTAGACAGATTGGAGAATGGGCAAGAAAGTGGCAAATGAAATACAATGTTGGAAAATGCATGGTCGTGCACTTTGATAGTAGAAATAAATGTGTGGACTATTTTCTAAATGGTAAGAAAATCCAAATATCTGAGATGCAAAGGAACTTGGGGGTCCTTGCGCAGAACACCCTGAAGGTTAGCTTGCAGGCTGAGTCAGTGGTGAGGAAGGCAAATGCCATGTTAGTATTCATTTCAAGAGGTCTAGAATGCAAGAGCAAGGATGTGATGCTGAGGCTTTATAAGGCACTGGTGAGGTCTCACCTTGAGTATTATGAACAGTTTTTGGCTGCTCATCTTAGAAAAGATGTGCTGGCATTGGAGAGGGTCCAGAGGAGGTTCACAAGGATGATTCTAGGAATGAAAGGGTTATCATACGAGGAAATTTTGATGGCTTTCGGTCAGTACTTGCCGGAATTCAGAAGGATGGGGGGGGGGGGTTCTCATTGAAACCTTTCAAATGTTTGAAAGGCCTAGACAGAGTAGATGTGGAAAGGATGCTTCCCATGATGGGAGAGCCTAGGAGAAGAGGGCACAGCCTCGGGGCACCCTTTCAAAACACAGGTACAGAGAAATTTTTTTAGCTATAGGGTGGTGAATTTGTGGAATTTGTTGCCACATGCAGCTGTGGAGGCCAGGTCGTTGGATGTATTTAAGGCAGAGATTGATAGGTCCTTGATTGGACATGGCATCAAAGGTTACGGGGAGAAGGCTGGGAACTAGGGTTGAGGAGGAGGGAGAAAAAAAGGATCAGCCATGATTGAATGGCGGAGTAGACTCAATGGGTCAGGTGGCCTAATTCTGCTCCTACGTCTTATGGTTTTATGATCAATTATCAATAAACAGCTGCCTGATGTAGCTATTGCTGTTGTCCAGGTGGTCCAAAGCCCAGTGGAGGGCCAGTGAGATTGCATCTGCTGTAGACCTACTGTAGCAGCAGGCAAAGTGCACCAGGTTTAGGTCCTTCCTCAAACACGTTAATTCTAACCATCACCAACCCCTCAAAGCATAGGGAATTCTCCTTCGTAATCCTGACCATAGTTTACATACCAACAGCAGCCAACTATATTCAAGTGTTTGAGATACTGCATGATGTTGTCTCCAAACAAGAAACAGTCCATCCCGATGCATTTCAAATCATAGTTGGGGATTTCAACTAGACTGGCTTGAAGAAAACCCAGCCCAATTGCCATCAGCATACAATCTTAGCATCAGCAGTCTCAACATAGGGGGAGGGGAACCAGAGTGTAGGAACAGATGTCGGGGAGAAGGAAGAAAAAGAAAATAGTAAAGTTGTTTGCACCATTAGTGATAAACAGAGAGTAAGAGGTGGAAAATCTCTTAAATGCATTTATTTTAATGCGAGGAGCATTATAAGAAAGGTGGATGAGCTTAGAGCATGGATTGATACCTGGAAGTATGATGTTGTAGCTATTAGTGAAACGTGGTTGCAAGAGGGGTGTGATTGGCAACCAAATATTCCTGGATTTCATTGCTTCAGATATGATAGAATTGGAGGGACAAGAGGGGGAGGTGTTGCATTGCTTGTTAGAGAAAATATTACAGCGGTGCTCTGGCAGGATAGATTAGAGGGCTCATCTAGGGAGGCTATTTGGGTGGAAATGAGGAATAGGAAAGGTGTAGTAACACTTATAGGGGTGTATTATAGACCACCTAATGGGGAGCGAAAAGTGGAGGAGCAAATTTGTAAGGAGATAGCAGATATTTGTAGTAAGCACAAAGTTTGATTGTGGGAGATTTTAATTTTCCACACATAGACTGGAAAGCCTATACTGTAAAAGGGCTGGATGGTTTGGAGTTTGTAAAATGTGTGCAGGATAGATTTTTGCAGCAATACATAGAGGTACCAACTGGAGAAGGGGCAGTATTGGATCTCCTGTTAGGGAATGAGATAGGTCAGGTGACAGAGGTATGTGTTGGGGTGTACTTCGGGTCCAGTGATCACAATACCATTAGTTTCAATATAATTATGGAGAGGGATAGGACTGGACCAAGGGTTGAGATTTTTGGTTGGAGAAAGGCTAGCTTTGAGGAGATGTGAAAGGATATAAAAGGAGTGGATTGGGACAACTTGTTTTATGGGAAGGATGTAATAGAGAAATGGAGGTCATTTAACGTTGAAATTTTGAGGGTACAGAATCTTTATGTTCCTGTTATGTTGAAAGGATAGGTTAAAAGTTTGAGAGAGCCATGGTTTTCAAGGGATATTGGAAACTTGGTTCGGAAAAAGAGAGATATCTACAATAAATATAGGCAGCATGGAGTAAATGACGTGCTTGAGGAATATAAAGAATGTAAAAAGAATCTTAAGAAAGAAATTAGAAAAGCTAAAAGAAGATACAAGGTTGCTTTGGCAAGTAAGGTAAAAATAAATCCAAAGGGTTTCTACAGTTATATTAATAACAAAAGGATAATGAAGGATAAAATTGGTCCTGTAGAGAATCAGAGTGAAACCAAAAGTGATGGGGGAGATTTTGAACAATGTCTTTTCTTTGGTATTCACTAAGGAGAAGTATATTGAATTGTGTAAGGTAAGGGAAACAGGTAGGGAAGTTATGGAAACTATGATAATTAAAGAAGAGGAAGCACTGGCGCTTTTAAGGAATATAAAAGTGGATAAGTCTTCGGGTCCTGACAGGATATTCCCTAGGACATTGAGGGAAATTAGTGTAGAAATAGCAGGGGCTCTGACAGAAATTGTGATGTAGTGGCCATTACAGAGACTTGGCTGGCACCAGGGCAGGAATGGATTCTCAATATTCCTGGATTTCAGTGCTTTAAAAGGGATAGAGAAGGGGGAAAAGGGAAGGAGGGGTGGCATTACTGGTCAGGGATACTATTACAGCTACAGAAAGGGTGCTTAATGTAGCAGGATCCTCTTTTGAGTCAGTATGGGTGGAAGTCAGGAACAGGAAGGGAGCAGTTACTCTACTGGGGGTATTCTATAGGCCCCATGGTAGCAGCAGAGATACAGAAGAACAGATTGGGAGGCAGATTTTGGAAAGGTGCAAAAATAACAGGGTTGTTATCATGGGTGGCTTTAAATTCCCTAATATTGATTGGCACCTGATTAGTTCCAAGGGTTTTGATGGGGCAAAGTTTGTTAAGTGTCTCCAGGACAGACTCCTGTCACAGTATGTGGATAGGCCGACTAGAGGGAATGCCATACTAGATCTAGTACTAGGTAATGAACTGGGTCAGGTCACAGATCTCTCAGTGGGTGAGCATCTGGGGGACAGTGACCACCGCTCCCTGTCCTTTAGCATTATCATGGAAAAGGATAGAATCAGGAAAATTTTTAATTGGGGAAGGGCAAATTATGAGGCTATAAGGCTAGGACTTGCGGGTGTGAATTGGGATGATGCTTTTGCGGGAAATGTACTATGGACATGTGGTCGATGTTTAGAGATCTCTTGCAGGATGTTAGGGATAAATTTGTCCCGGTGAGGAAGATAAAGAATGGTAGGGTAAAGGAACCATGGGTGACAAGTGAGGTGGAAAATCTAGTCAGGTGGAAGAAGGCAGCATACATGAGGTTTAGGAAGCAAGGATCAGATGGGTCTATTGAGGAGTATAGGGAAGCAAGAAAGGAGCTTAAGAAGGGGCTGAGAAGAGCAAGAAGGGAGCATGAGAAGGCCTTGGCAAGTAGGGTAAAGGAAAACCCCAAGGCATTCTTCAATTATGTGAAGAACAAAAGGATGACAGGAGTGAAGGTAGGACTGATTAGAGGTAAAGGTGGGAAGATGTGCCTGGAGGCTGTGGAAGTGAGCGAGGTCCTCAATGAATACTTCTCTTCGGTATTCACCAATGAGAGGGAACTTGATGATGGTGAGGACAATATGAGTGAGGTTGATGTTCTGGAGCATGTTGATATTAAGGGAGAGGAGGTGTTGGAGTTGTTAAAATACATTAGGATGGATAAGTCCCCGGAGCCTGACGGAATATTCCCCAGGCTACTCCATGAGGCAAGGGAAGAGATTGCTGAGCCTCTGGCTAGGATCTTTATGTTCTCGTTGCCTACAGGAATGGCACCAGAGCACTGGAGGGAGGCGAATGTTGTCTCCTTGTTCAAAAAAGGTAGTAGGGATAGTCCGGGTAATTATAGACTGGTGAGCCTTACGTCTGTGGTGGGAAAGCTGTTGGAAAAGATTCTTGGAGATAGGATCTATGGGCATTTACAGAATCATGGTCTGATCAGGGACAGTCAGCATGGCTTTGTGAAGGGCAGGTCGTATCTAACAAGCCTGATAGAGTTCTTTGAGGAGATGACCAAGCACATAGATGAGGGTAGTGCAGTGGATGCGATCTATATGGATTTTAGTAAGGCATTTGACAAGGTTCCACACAGTAGGCTTATTCAGAAAGTCAGAAGGCATGGGATCCAGGGAAGTTTGGCCAGGTGGATTCAGAATTGGCTTGCCTGCAGAATGCAGAGGGTCATGGTGGAGGGAGTACATTCAGATTGGAGGATTGTGACTAGTGGTGTCCCACAAGGATCTGTTCTGGGACCTCTACTTTTCGTGATTTTTATTAACGACCTGGATGTGGGGGTAGAGGGGTGGGTTGGCAAGTTTGCGGACGACACAAAGGTTGGTGGTATTGTAGATAGTGTAGAGGATGGTCGAAGATTGCAGAGAGACATTGATAGGATGCAGAAGTGGGCTGAGAAGTGGCAGATGGAGTTCAACCCGCAGAAGTGTGAGGTGATACACTTTGGAAGGACAAACTCCAAGGCAGAGTACAAAGTAAATGGCAGGATACTCGGAAGTGTGGAGGAGCAGAGGGATCTGGGGGTACATGTCCACAGATCCCTGAAAGTTGCCTCACAGGTGGATAGGGTAGTTAAGAAAGCTTATGGGGTGTTAGCTTTCATAAGTCGAGGGATAGTGTTTAAGAGTCGCGATGTAATGATGCAGCTATATAAAACTCTGGTTTGGCCACAATTGGAGTACTGTGTCCAGTTCTGGTCACCTCACTATAGGAAGGATGTGGAAGCATTGGAAAGAGTACAGAGGAGATTTACCAGGATGCTGCCTGGTTTAGAGAGTATGCATTATGATCAGAGATTAAGGGAGCTAGGGCTTTACTCTTTGGAGAGAAGGAGGATGAGAGGAGACATGATAGAGGTGTACAAGATAATAAGAGGAATAGATAGAGTGGATAGCCAACACCTCTTCCCCAGGGCACCACTGCTCAATACAAGAGGACATGGCTTTAAGGTAAGGGGTGGGAAGTTCAGGGGGGATATTAGAGGAAGGTCTTTTACTCAGAGAGTGGTTGGTGCGTGGATTGCACTGCCTGAGTCAGTGGTGGGGGCAGATACACTCGTGAAGTTTAAGAGACTACTAGACAGGTATATGGAGGAATTTAAGGTGGAGGCTTATATGGGAGGCAGGGTTTGAGGGTCAGCACAACGTTGTGGGCTGAGGGCCTGTAATGTGCTGTACTATTTCTATGTTCTATGTTTCTATGTTCTAAATATTTCAAATGTCATTCGAAATGGGGATGGTGCCGGAGGATTGGCATATTGCTCATGTTGTTCCATTGTTTAAAAAGGGTTCTAAGAGCAAACCTAGCAATTATCGGCCTGTGAGTTTGATGTCAGTGGTGGGTAAATTGATGGAAAGTATTCTTAGAGATGGTATATATAATCATCTGGATAGACAGGGTCTGATTAGGAACAGTCAACATGGATTTGTGCGTGGGAGGTCATGTTTGACAAATCTTATTGAATTTTTTGATGAGGTTACTAGGAAAGTTGACGAGGGTGATGCGGTGGATGTTGTCTATATGGACTTCAGTAAGGCCTTTGACATGGTTCCACATGGAAGGTTAGTTAGGAAGGTTCAATTGTTAGGTATTAATATTGAAGTAGTAAAATGGATTCAGCAGTGGCTGGATGGGAGATGCCAGAGAGTAATGGTGGATAACTGTTTGTCAGATTGGAGGCCAGTGACTAGTGGTGTGCGTCAGGGATCTGTACTGGGTCCAATGTTATTTGTCAGGTACATTAATGATCTGGATGATGGGGTGGTAAATTGGATAAGTAAGTATGCAGATGATACTAAGATAGGTGGTATTGTGGATAATGAAGTAGGTTTTCAAAGCTTGCAGAGAGATTTAGGCCAGTTAGAAGAGTGGGCTGAAAGATGGCAGGTGGAGTTTAATGCTGATAAATGTGAGGTGCTACATTTTGGTAGGACTAATCAAAATAGGACATACATGGTAAATGGTAGGGCATTGAAGAATGCAGTAGAACAGAGGGATCTAGGAATAATGGTGCATAGTTCCCTGAAGGTGGAATCTCATGTGGATAGGGTGGTGAAGAAAGCTTTTGGTATGCTGGCCTTTATAAATCAGAGCATTGAGTATAGGAGTTGGGATGTAATGTTAAAATTGTACAAGGCATTGGTAAGGCCAAATTTGGAGTATTGTGTACAGTTCCGGTCACCGAATTATAGGAAAGATGTCAATAAAATAGAGAGAGTACAGAGAAGATTGACTAGAATGTTACCTGGATTTCAGCACCTAAGTTACAGAGAAAGATTGAACAAGTTGGGTCTTTATTTTTTGGAGCATAGAAGGTTGAGGGGGGACTTAATAGAGGTATTTAAAATTATGAGGGGGATAGATAAAGTTGACGTGGATAGGCTTTTTCCATTGAGAGCAGGGGAGATTTAAACAAGAGGACATGAGTTGAGAGTTAAAGGGCAAAAGGTTAGGGGTAACATGAGGGGGAACTTCTTTACTCAGAGAGTGGTAGCTGTGTGGAATGAGCTTCCAGCAGAAGTGGTAGAGGCAGGTTCAATATTGTCATTTAAAGTAAAATTGGATAGCTCTTTAGACAGGAAAGGAATGGAGAATTATGGGCTGAGTGCAGGTCGGTGGGACTAGGTGAGAGTAAGCGTTCGGCATGGACTAGAAGGGCCGAGATGGCCTGTTTCCGTGCTGTAATTGTTATATGGTTATATGGTTATACTAGATCATAGTTATACCAAGATAAGGAATGCCTGCCCTTCCATGCCTACACCGCACTTTGGTAAACCTGATCACTTGTCTGTCCTTCTCCTTCCTGCCAGAGGCTAAAGAGCAAAGCTCTAGAGATTAGGACAACAAAGAAGTGGTCGCAGGAGGCAGAGGAATAGATGCAGGATTGCTTCAAGTTGGTGGACTGGGCCGTGTTCGAGGACTCATCTGTGGATCTGAATCAATACACCATGATAGTCACAGACCTTATTAAAACAGTTGTAGATGAGTATGTCCCAACTAATCAATCAGAGTCTACCCCAACCAAAAGCCCTGGATGAGCCATGAAATCCACAATCTGCTGGGGGCCAGGTTAGAGGCATTCAAGTCTCATGACCAAGAAAGGTGCAAGAGGTTCAGGAACGATCTCCAGAAAGCCATCTCATGGGCAAAATTGCAATTCTGGACTAAACTTGAACCAACGAAGGGTGCTTGATAGTTGTGGGAGGGTTTGAAAGATATCTCCTCTTATAAAGTAAAATCAAGTAATATAGGTGACAACAGGGCTTCATTTCCAGATGAGTTCAAAGCCTCCTATGCTTAATTTGACCGTCAAAACATGGAGGAATCATCACGAAATCCCACAGTCCCCACTGATCCTGTGACTTCAGTCTCTGAGGCTAATGTGCAAGCAGCCTTTAGGAAGGTGAACCCACAAGAAGCATCCAGCCCAGACAGGGTACGTGACCAGTGCTGATCAACTGGCTGCACTGTTCACTGAGATCTTTAACCTCTCGCTTTGACAGTCTGAGCTGCCCACCTGCTTCAAGCAGATTTCACTTATACCACACCTAAAAAGAATGTGGTAAACTGCCTCAATGACTATCGTGCAGTCGCACTTACATCCATAGTGATGAAGATCATTGAGAGGTTGGTGGTGAAACTACCAGTGCATCAGGTCCCCAGCAGGTGCCATCTCATTGGAGCTTTACTCCACCCTGAAACTTCTGGACAGCAAAGGTGCATTAATCAGGATGCTCTTTAGAGACCACGGTTCGGCATTCAATACCATCATCCCCTCAAACTAATCAATAAGCTTCAAGACCTTGGCCTCTATAACTGCTTGTGTATTTAGATCTTTACTTGCGGACCCCAGTTAGTTCCAATTGGCAACCATATCTCTTTCACAATCTTCATCAGCACAGGCTGTGTGCTTATCCCCCGCTCTACTTGCTTTACACTTATGACTCTGAGGCTAAGCCACCTCCAATGCAATATTCAAGTTTGCTGACGACAGTACTCTCGTAGGATGAATCCGCATACATGAAGGAGATTGAAAGTCTGGCTGAGTGGTGCCATAACAATGCCGAGAAGCTCATTATTGACTTCAGGAGGAGAAAACCAGAGGTCTGTAAGCCAGTCTTTATTGGAGGATCAGCAACTTTTAATTCCTAGCTGTTATCATTTTGGAGGACCTGTCCTAGGCACAGCATGTAGAGCAATTACAAAAGAAGCACCACAGTGTATCTACTTCCTTAGGAGTTTGCAAAGATTTGGCATGGTTTCTAAAATTTTGACAAACTTCTATGGATGTGTGATAGAGAGTATATTGACTGGTTGCATTGCAGCCTGGTATGCAAACACCAATGCCCTTGAATGGAAAATCCTCCAAGATGTAGTGGATACATCCCAGTCCAGCATGGATAAAGCCCTCCCCACCATTGAGCACACCTACATGAAGCATTGTCGCCGAAAGGTAGCATCCATCATCAGGGACCCCTACCAACCAGGTTATGCTCTCTTCTTGCTGCTACCATCAGGAACTCACACCACCAGGTTCAGGTTCAGGAACAGTTATTTACTCTCTGCTCTCTATATACACATGACTGTGTGGCTATGCATAGCTCAAATACCATCTGTAAATTTGCTGACGATACAACCATTGTTAGTAGAATCTCAGGTGATAATGAGGGGGTGTACAGGAATGAGATATGCCAACTAGTGGAGTGTTGCCGCAGCAACAATCTGGCACTCAACATCAGTAAGACGAAAGAGCTGATTGTGGACTTCAGGAAGGGTAAGATGAAGGAACACATACCAATCCTCATAGAGTGATCAGAAGTAGAGAGAGTGAGCAGTTCCAAGTTCCTGGGTGTCAAGATATCTTAGGATCTAACCTGGTCCCAACATATCAATGTAGTTATAAAGAAGGCAAGACAGCGGCTACACTTCATTTGGAGTTTGAAGAGATTAGGCATGTCAATAAATACACTCAAAACCTTCTACAGATATACCGTGGAGAGCATTCTGACAGGCTGCATCACTGTCTGGTATGGAGAGGCTACTGCACAGGACCAAAATAAGCTGCAGAGGTTTGTAAATCTAGTCAGCTCCATCTTGGGTACTAGCCTACAAAGTATCCAGGACATCATCAGGGAATGGTGTCTCAGAAAGGCAGCGTGCATTATTAAAGACCTCCAGCACCCAGGGCATGCCCTTTTCTCACTGTTACCATCAGGTAGGAGGTACAGAAGCCTGAAGGCACATACTCAGTGATTCAGGAACAGCTTCGTCCCCCCTGCCATCCAATTCCTAAATGGACATTGAATCTTTGGACACTACCTCACTTTTTTTTAATATACAGTATTTCTGTTTTTGCATGTTTTTAAAAAATCCATTCAATATACATAATTGATTTACTTGTTAATTTATTATTATTATTTCTTTTCTCTCTGCTGGATTATGTATTGCATTGAACTGCTGTTGCTAAGTTAGCAAATTTTGTGTCACATCCGGTGATAATAAACCTGATTCTGATTCTGATTACCCTTCAACCATCAGGCCCTTGAACTGGAGAGGATAATGTCACTCAACTTCATTTGCCCCAATCATTGAAATATTCCCACAACCTCCTGGCTCACTTCATCTCGTGTTCTCAATACTTATCACAAATTTATTTATTATTATTTCTTGTTTTTTGTATTTGTACAGTTTGTTGTCTTTTGCATATCGATTGAACACTCGAGTGGTCTTTCTTTGATTCTGTTTTGGTTATTATTATGGATTTATTGAGTTTATCTTAGAGTAGTATATGGTGACATATATGTACCTTGATAATAAACTTGCTTTGAATGTTGGACTTTGAAGCAGATGGGAACCTCCAACTGTAGCAGTGAGAGGTAGAAGATGTTTTTGAACACTCCAGCTAGTTATTCAGCACCCTGCTTAGTACACCATTGAGGCGTGATATGTTACGAAGCTTCACCCTCTTTAAGGATGTTCTGACATTGGCCTTTGAGACAGACTCTCATCTGTATTAGAATTTTAATTCTTGTTCCATGACTTCCTACCTTTCCCTTGAATTATTATCCTTTAATATTCTTTAATTTTCCTTTAATTTCTATCTTTTAATACACCTTTTTCTGACTTGCCTCAGACCTTCCCTTATTTCATTCCTCACCTGCATTTTGCCTCACCTCTCTCTCTAATCAATTTTTATTACATCCCCCAAAATGTTAACTTTGCTGCTCTTTCTTCACTAATGATATTTATCCAGTAAGCATGTCCATGATTCATGATTCTTTTCCCAATTTTTACCTTCAGAGCTATTTTCCTCTAATTTTACTATTTACAAACATGGGTGAAATCTGTCCTATGATTTCTGAATTAATTCAAAATGTATTTACAGCTGAAAGTGAGCCTGATGTTCTTTTTGTGACCAGTCTGAGGCCAAAGGCAGCAGCGAGCAGAATCTTTGCTGTTCTGTTCAGACACTGCTGTCTCTCTCAAATTGTATTGTGCATACCTGCAATATTTATATCTGCATTACTCAATACAATAAGTTTCATGTATTGTGTAATTTTATCACGAGTGTTAATTAGGCAATTGGTATGTTCATTAGTTATATTTAAAGAAGTAATGTAATACATGTCTCAGATTCCTGAGAGTCAAAGTGGGTGTTTGTTTTCATTGGCTGAAGGTCTTATTCAGTAGCAGGTTTATAGGCTAGCGAGCCTTGCTCCTTGGACACAGAACATTGCAGCACAGTACAGGCCCTTGAGTCCACGTTGTTGGGTGACCATTTAACCTACTATAAGATCAATCTAACCCTTCTGTCCTATATATCTTTCCATTTTTCTATCATCCATTTGCTTATTTAAAAGGTTTCTCAATGTCATTTGGAAATGGACAAATGTTGATGTCATTCCCAGAACATAAAATCTTTACCTCCCTCCCCCTTCCCCCTTTTGTTTTCCACTCTGGCCTCTAATTTCTTCTCCTCACCTGCCTATCACCTCTCTGATGTTTTCCATCTTCCCTTTCTCTCATGGCGCACTCTCCACTCCTATCAGTTTCCTTCTTCTCCAGCCTTTCACTCTTCCTACACATCTATCACCTTCTAGCTAATCCTCCTGCCCCTCCCTCCACCTTTTTATTCTGGCATCTTCCTGCTTTCTTTCCAGTCCTGAAGAAGGGTACCAGCCTGAAACGTTGAAAGTTTCTTCATTTCCACAGATCCTGTCTGACCTGCTGAGTTCCTCCAGCATTTTGTGTGTATTAATGTTTTTAACTAGTGGCATTTACAGGAGTTTTTATGATGTCACTGCAGGATTATTTATAGTTATAAAAACAAAATGTGTAGGAAGTACTCAGCAGTTCAGGCAGCATCTCTGAACAATGTCTAATCTCTCTATATTGCAGTTTTATGTCAGGCATTTTCTGTGTTTTTTAATGTAAGATTTTCAGTGTTGGTATTATTTTGCTTTTGCATTTATGATAATTTCTTTCATTAAATTTACAGGGAAACAAGTTCACTTATTTCATAACAGGCTTGCCTGTCCAACTTTAAGTTACACAGTTTAAGTAAGTTAAATCATGTATTCTTTCAAGCATTTTAAAATTTGGAATGCTTTTCAACACAATTATTTCAAGTGGTAATGGGCTGCAGTCATCAATTTCTAGGATACTGTTATATGAACTACTTTCTAACTGTCAAACTTCCTACCAATATGATGCAAAGTACTTGATGTCTCCTTTCAATATGTTTGCCCCATGATTGAGGCAACATTAATTAAGGTGGTCCTGAATAAGTTTAGAGTTATTCTAATACAAATAATTTCATTCTATTGTGATTATTCCATTAGAGTCCAAAAGAAATGAATTGGGATGCAGAACATTGGAAATATGTGGTCAGTTCTGAAGGTGGAAATTGATTGTTGCATTTGCTGCTGCAGACATGGAATGTTTAAACTGGTATTCCCTCCTTGTAACATCTGAACTACTGAATTGGCCAGATACTTCCCCGGGTGAAAATATAATTATAGATTTCATTTCCATTGATGACAAAAGGGACCACAGAAGCTGGATTCTAGAACTAAAATAGAATGCTGGAATCTACGGATGCTTGACCTGCTGAATACTTCCAGCATTTGGTCTTTGTTCTTTTTCTAGTGATGGCAATGAAGGAAAAATATATCAATCTGCCTTCCTAGAATGTGTATTCCAGTTTATTAATCCATACCATCAAAAGGTATTAGGGGTCTTGAGCTGAGTGGGAATTCCACATAGACTCCTTTTGCCTTTTGGGAATCAAGACTTTCTGGGACAGAGGAGATTAGGTACAGAACAAAAGAGAAATAGTGAATCATTAGCATTTAAGCCTGGAATTTTTAAAGAAAGAGTAAATCATTATTGTTGTCACCATAGAAATTCACAGAATTCCTCACCAGATTCCTGAGAGTAACACAATGGTATATGCAGTTTTTTTTAGGCACAAGAGATTCTGCAGGTGCAGAACGTCCTAAGCAACATATGTAAAAAGGTAGACAGTATCTATGGGAGGGCATAAGAAGCTGATATTTTGGGCTGAGACCTTTGGGTTTTGATGAAGGGTCTCAGCCCAAAATGTTGACTGTTTATTCCCCTCCATAGATGCTGCCTCCTCCTAGAGAATCACAACCTTGTCATGGTTTGGAAGCTTGTATTCCACAATAATCCAGAGAGCTACGTTGGCTGGAGAAAGGGCTTTATGCTTTGATTCTTGCTAGGGTCACTCAGGCCAAACAGGTCACAGTGTAGAGGCCAGACTAAGAGTGGTCCACTGGTCCTGGAGGTTCCAGGGTTCAGCTCAGGGCTAACAACCCTTACTGGTAAAAAAAAATTGCTGGAAACAGGAATGAGGAATCCTTCTACATCTGAGTGTGACAATATTCCTGTGTGTTTACCTGGGACTTGTATGACTGACAGTAGTGAAAATCAAGAGGAAGCTACTGACACAGTGAAAGAAGCCCTGAACTCCTCCAGAGATGGAGGACCATTATTGCTGCCCTAAATGCCAGCAGTGTAACAGAGGTAAATAAGTATAGATGCTGCCTGAACCTGCTGAGATCCTCCAGCGTTTCATATGTGATCTGCAAATTTTCTTCCTTGGTTTCCATTTGCGACCTAAAACAGCTTACTGTATTTAATATTTCAAAACACATCAATCTTAATTTGATATGGCAAAATGGAAGATATAAAAATGGAAACATATTTTTATACTAAGATCTTTGTATTTTATAATGGGGCATTTATTTATCCAAATAACATGATTAACAGTCACTCACCAGCAGCTGCAACATTGTGGAATTATTAGGCTATGACTCAGGTTTTTCCAAAGAAACCACATTCATCAAATCTGTTCTTGTGGAAACAAAACCATTCTCCCATTATTCCAGCTGGCAATGTGATTTTATGCTGATAGTCTTATATTCAACCCTTGCTTAAATATATTGCAGAATTCAATATTACAACCACTCACTGCTTATTTTAACAGTTTGGATTGTTACCTTGAGCTCAAAATATCCTTTGATGAGGACATTTTTAATTTCAATCATAATAAAAATATACAATTTTTTCCCATTATATCTATGTCTTTATAAATGCTACTAGTTAATCTAGACAGCCTTGGAACAGATTCCAATTTCGATTCAGGTGTTACCACATACTTGTCTACCATCCTAGCATGTCCACAATGTTCAGCACAACACAAGCAAGAACAACAGCTAAACAAGCCACTTTCCCACAATCCCTCCCACCCACCCACTCACTAAAACAGACAGGTCTCCAAACCCAGGTCAGGATGCCTTCGGGCCTCCAACCTTCAATTCTTGGTCCTGGACGCTCAGATTCGCAGACATCAGGCCTCCAACCTCCAAACAAGACAAATCAGGGCTTTGAACTTTAGGCCTCAACTTCCAGACTCACTGACTTTGGTTTTTGACCTTTTGGTTGTGACTTCTGAACTCACTGACCTCCAAACTTCACTGACAATAGACACCAGGACTTGCTGATCATGGAAACATATACTCGCCAACCTGATGGGTCCCCAGCCTCATACTTGATGCGAACATAGACCTTTGACCCCGGGACTTAACAACCTGAGGGCATTGTCCTGTGGCCTGCTGACCACAGTGGCATGGAGGCACAGTCACAGTGTACATCACCCACAAATGCTCCTAGAGGCATTCCCTAATGGAACACTGTACGCTGCTGCTGCTATTTTAACCTCTCTTTAGAAACACTCCACATTATCCAATGGCACAGAAAAAAATTAAGAGTAGGATTAACATGCACATATTCCCTTCCCAACATCAATGGGATTTCAGCATTTGACAGAGTACTTCCCCTTTTTTCAAAGAAAGAAACATTTATTTTAGAGTAAACATGACTATTGTTTATATTCTAATTGTCTGTATGTTTGTATGGCAATGGTAATGAGAATGTAAGTATACAAAGGAGGAGATCATTAAGCCTTTCACTTTTGACGTACCATTTAGTAAAATAAATTCCTGATAATTTACAGTGCCACTTCCTTCCATTAAACCTATATGCCTTGATTCCTTCAGTATCCAAAAATCTATTGATTCACATCTTGAAAATAGACTTAACAATTAAATTATCACAACCCTCATGGGGGAGAATTCCAAGATTTATTACCTTCCAGGAGAAGCAATTCCTTCTCATCTCAGTTCAACACTTTAGCATGAGGCAATGGCTTCCTCATATCATGCCATTTCTTATTCTTCTAAACTCTGGATAATGTCAGCCAGCCTGTTAAACTCTCTTTACAGGACACACTGGTCATCCCCATAATTATTCTGGTGTACTGTTGTGGCATTCCTGCTATCCGAGGTATGTTATTCCAAGTGAACTGTAAATAATATCCCAGGTGCAATCCCACGAGGGCCATACAATTCATCTTTTTTTTTCCTTTCATTCAAATCCTTTTCAAACATACATAAACACAACAAACTCTGCAGATGCTGAAAGTCCAAAGCAACACACATAAAATGCTGGAGGAACTCAACAGGTCAGGCAGCAACTATGGAAATGAACGAACGGTCCACCCTTCTTCTGGACTAGAAAGGAAGGTGGAAGACATTAAAATAAAAAGATGAGAGTGGGGTGTGGGGGGGCATGGTGGGGAGGAAGATAGCTAGAAGATGATAGGTAAAGCTAGGTAGGTAGGAAAAGTGAAGGGCTAGAGAGAAAGTAGTTGAATAGGAGAGGAGAGTGGAGCATAGGAGAAAGGGAAGGAAGAAGTGACCCAGGAGAGATGATAGGCAGGTGAGGAGATGTAAGAGGCCAGAGTACAAGGAAAACAAGTGAAAATATTATCATTGAAGTACATATATGTCACTATATACAATACTGAGATTCATTTTCTTGGGGGCATAGGCAATAGATCTATAGAATAATAACCATAACAGAATTAGTTAAAGTCTGCACCAACTTGGATATTCAACAGTTTGCAGAAGACAACACACTGTGCAAATACAAAAAGAAAGAAATAATAATACTAATAAATAAATAATCAATAAATATCAAGAATGTGAGAAGATGATTCCTTGAAAGAGGGGAATAGAAGAAGAGTAGAAGGAGGGAAGATTTATTTTTACCAGAAGGAGAAAGCAGTATTTTTTGCCATCAGGCTGGAGGCTACCAGATGGAATACAAAGTGTTGCACCTCCACCATGAGGGTGGCACAAGAGGAGGCCAAAGACCGACATGTTGGAATAGGAATGGGAATCAGAATTAAAATGTTCGGCCACTGCATATTTCTGGTTCTGGCGGATGGAACAGTGGTGTTTGACAAGGTGGTCCCCCTAATTCACGATGGGTCTTGCCAATGTAAAGAAGGCCACTTTGGAAGCACCGTACACAATAGGCGAGTCCAGCAGATGCACAGGTGAAGGATCCTCACCTGGAAGGATTGCTTGGGGGCCTGAATAAAGATGAGGGAGGAGGTGAACTGGCAGGAGTAGCAATTTGGCCACTTGCAGGAATAAAGTGCTGGGAGGGGGATAAGTGGAGAGGGACAAATAGCCAAGGGAAGCATGGAGGGAGTGATCCCTATGGAAAGCAAAGAGAAGGGTGGAGGGTGGTAAAGATATGTTTGGTGGTAGGATCCCTTTGGAGGTGTCAGAAGTTGTGGAGAATTTTATGTTGGAAGTGGAGGCCTGTGGGGTGGTAGGTGAGGACAAGAGGAACTCTATCAATGTGAAGACAGCAGGAAGATGGGGTGAGTGTGGATGTCTGGGAAATGGAGGAAAAGCAAGTCAGGGCAGCATCAATGATGAAGAAAGGGAAAGTCCGTTCTTTGAAAAGAAGGACATCTCTGATGTCCTGGAAAGGAAATCAGCATCCTGATGAAGGAACTGAGAAAAGGAAATAGCATTTTTACAGGAGACAGGGTGGGAAGAGGTTTAGTGAGGGTAATTATGGAAATCGGTAGATTTATAAAAGATGTCGGTCAGCAACTTGTCTGCAGAGATGGAGACGGAGGTCGAGAAAGGGGAGGAAGCAATGTTCCCCCAAGGTGCATGCACATGCATGCGCACACATCTTCTGCTACTAGTGCACAAAGGAATTTAAACTGCGAACAAAAGGTTGTCACCATCTACCTTGTTGGCATGTTAAGGATATTTCATGATTGCACACAATCACATTTCCTTTTCAGTTTTCTGATGTGGATGGCATTGATAATCTAGAGCTTGCGATGATTTGTGTGCAGATTTTAGACCTGGCTTACTTATAGTGTCTTTATTGAAGAAATTATTCAGTGCGCACATGTTGTTGTTACTGGGTAAAAAATTGCCTAGCACAAGATTTTTGCGCTCACTGGTCATTATAAATTAGAGGGAGCGTTGGAAGGAAGGTGAGAGAAACAGACCAAGTGAATTTAACGCCAAGGTGGAAGTTGGAGGCAAAATTGATGAAATTGACAACTCAGTGTGGGTACATGAAACAGTGCTAAGGCCGTCGTCAATGTAGTGAAGGGAGAATAGGAGCATTACCAGGGAAGGCTGGAAAATGGACTGTTCTACGCAGCCAACAAAAAGACAAGCGGGTGCCTATGGCTAGCCTTCGAGTCTGGAGAAATTAGGAGGAGCCGAAGGAAAAATTGTTGAGGGTAACGACCAGTTCTGCCAGACGGAGGAAGGTGGTGGTGGAGTGTAACTGGTTATTGAGAAAGAAATGGAGAGCTTTAAGGCTAACATACAGATTGCCTTCCCAATTGTTTGTTTTACTTGCAAGTTAGCTTTACCAGAGCACTAACATCATTCAATTGCTCACCATGTGAAAAATATTCTTTTTCCGGTTTTTCTGCTAAAAGTAATTTATATATATTCTATACTTCTTAATTTTAAACTTCCCATTATGTTTGACTGTCTAGCCTCACTAAGTTAACATTTCTGATGAATTTCATTGTTCTTAAATAGATTGAGAAATTATTCTCTTCCTGAAAGTTGTTTTCTTGAAGTAGGTCTACAAGATTATGAGAGGCATAGATAGGGTGGATAGCCAGTACCTGTTTCTCAGGGCATGAATAGCAAACACCAGAGGGCATATGTCCAAAGTTAAGGGAGGGAAGTTTAGGGGAGGCAGCAGGGGTAAGTTTTTTTACACAGAGGGTTGTGGGTGCCTGGAATGACTTGCCAGGAATGGTGGTGGAGTCTAAAATATTAGGGGTATTTAAGAGCCTCTTGGACAGGCACATGGATGAAAGAAAATTAGAGGGTTACGGGGTAGTGTGGGTTTAGTACTTTTTTTAAAGGATATATGGGTCAGCACAACATCGAGGGCCGAAGGGCCTGTACTGTGCTGTAGTATTCTAATGTCTAGTGTCTAGTGTCTACTAGGAATGCTGTATATATCCTGTCAATTCTACTTGTTATCCTGAGGAAAAGTGGATAATTACAGTTTCTAAGAACAACAGATGTATCAACACTTCAATCATCCTTTTCCTGTTGTTATTGCTGGGAGTTTTTTTTTTGTGCCTACTTTCATGAAGATGAACACAAGGTTTACATCTATTTTGCACCATTTATTTATTTTTTAATGTAGAGAATTTTTTGTCTTTTCGCTGTACTGTTGCTGTAAAGCACCAATTTCACAACATATGTCAGTGATCATAAAGTTATTCTAATTTTAAAGTTTATTCCAGTTTTCTTTTCCTTATTATTAAATGTCATCCGTTATTTGAGTTAAACGTTTATTTATTTATTTATTGATTGATTGATTGATTGATTGATTGAGATATAGCATGGAATAGGCCCATCTGACCCTTTGAGGCATTCCACCCAGAAGTCCCTTGACTTAATCCTCGCCTAAACAGGACAATTTATAATGACCAATTACATAACCTATCTACTAGTAAGTTTTTGGACTGTGGGAGAAAGCTAGAGCACCCGGAAGAAACCTACTCTGTTATGGGGAGAACGTACAAATTTCAGCGGTGGGAATTGAACCCAGGTTGTCTGTACTGTAAAGTGCTGTGCTAACCGCTCTGCTGCCATGCTCATCATTTAAAATATACTCTGTTTTACTATCAAAGCCAGTTTCTTTATAAAAATACAGAATAAATATAGTTTGTTTTTGAAGATATTTATCAGAAACTGCCTAACCTGTGACTTATGATGTTCTAATATGATTTCAGAGCATTTATATTCTAAGCTCTGTTAATCCTTAATACTGCCACTGTTAGCAATGTGTCAGTGGACATCAAAGCAGCATTGCTGATCTATATTTAATGAAGTTGAACTATTTATATATACTGTTTATCCATTTTAGGACAAACTTTAACACACTGCTCCACTAAACGTACTTGTCAATTTTCTCATACTGTTGGTTACCCTGAGACTGATTACTAATTTTATAAAGTTTTGAATCACCTATAAACATCATGATGCTTCTCAATGCTCCCTTGATTCTAGATTATACGTCAAAACTGAAAAAGCACCACATCTACCAGGTCCACTGCGGTTACTTACCTACTCTAACACCCCTCCCATCAACTTCTACCGCCAAGAACAGCTAAAGCAGCAGGTGCATGGCAACATAAGGATTCCCCTCCAATTTCCACAGCACCCCACCTAGAAATATATCTTGAGTCCTTCAGCATTATTGGGTTTAAGTACTGCCTTTCCCTGCCCGACAGCATTGTGGGAGTCTCCATTGCAAAAGTTCAAGATGGCATCCCGCCACCTCCTGCAGTGGAGTGGGTGCAGCGAAGAATGACTAAAATAAAACTAAAAAGCAAGGATGCGTACTATATTAACAAATCATGAAAAAATTGCAGAAGAAAACTGGGTTGGGTGGTGGGAGTGAGGAAGAGAGATTTATGGTATAACAGGATAATCTACTAGAGGTATTTAAAATAACACTGAGTTTAGAGCAAACGTTTCCACTAGCGGGGAAGTATGTGACCAGAGGACATCAATCCAAGTCGTTCAATGGGGAATGAACAAAAAAAAAACACCTTCATAGAAGCAGTGGGGAGAATGCAGTGGCTGAAGAGAATAATGCAGACATGTTTAAGGAGAGGCTGGGCAAATAAATGAGCACGGAAAAAATGGGGGTTTACTCCTGACGAAGGGTTCCGGCCCAAAACGTCGTCTGATCCTTTCCACTGATGCTGCCCGACCTGCTGAGTTCCTCCAGCGTGTTGTGAGTGTTGCTTTGACCCCAGCATCTGCAGATTATTTTGTGTTTTGGAGGTTTACTCTGATGGATTTAGATGAGAGAAAGACAGAAGAGACTCAAGCAGAGGACAAAGCAAGCATAGACTGATCGGGCAAAATGGCCAGTTTCTGGGCTATGCAAACAACAGGAATTCTGCAGATGCTGGAATTTCAAGCAACAGACACAAAAGTTGCTGGTGAACGCAGCAGGCCAGGCAGCATCTCTAGGAAGAAGTGCAGTCGATGTTTCAGGCCGAGACCCTTCGTCAGGACTAACTGAAGGAAGAGTGAGTAAGGGATTTGAAAGTTGGAGGGGGAGGGGGAGATCGAAAAATGATAGGAGAAGACAGGAGGGGGGGGGGGATGGAGCCAAGAGCTGGACAGGTGATAGGCAAAAGGGATACGAGAGGATCATGGGACAGGAGGTCCGGGAAGAAAGACAAGGCGGGGGGAACCCAGAGGATGGGCAAGGGGTATATTCAGAGGGAGAAAAAGGAGAGTAAGAGAAAGAATGTGTGTATAAAAATAAGTAACAGATGGGGTACGAGGGGGATGTGGGGCATTAGCGGAAGTTAGAGAAGTTGATGTTCATGCCATCAGGTTGGAGGCTACCCAGATGGAATATAAGGTGTTGTTCCTCCAACCTGAGTGTGGCTTTATCTTTACAGTAGAGGAGGCCGTGGATAGACATGTCAGAATGGGAATGGGATGTGGAATTAAAATGTGTGGCCACTGGGAGATCCTGCTTTCTCTGGCAGACAGAACGTAGGTGTTCAGCAAAGCGGTCTCCCAGTCTGCGTCAGGTCTCGCCAATATATAAAAGGATGCAGTATATCACACCAGCCGACTCACAGGTGAAGTGTTGCCTCACCTGGAAGGACTGTTTGGGGCCCTGAACGGTGGTAAGGGAGGAAGTGTAAGGGCATGTGTAGCACTTGTTCCGCTCACACGGATAAGTGCCAGGAGGGAGATCAGTGGGGAGGGATGGGGGGAACGAATGGACAAGGGAGTCGCGTAGGGACGATCCCTGCGGAATGCAGAGAAAGGGGGGGAGGGAAAGATGTGCTTAGTGGTGGGATCCCGCTGGAGGTGGCGGAAGTTACGGAGGATAATATGTTGGACCCGGAGGCTGGTGGGGTGGTAGGTGAGGACCAGGGGAACCCTATTCCTAGTGGGGTGGCGGGAGGATGGAGTAAGAGCAGATGTACGTGAAATGGGGGAGATGCATTTAAGACCAGAGTTGATAGTGGAGGAAGGGAAGCCCCTTTCTTTAAAATAGGAAGACATCTCCCTCGTCCTAGAATGAAAAGCCTCATCCTGAGAGCAGATGCGACGGAGACGGAGGAATTGCGAGAAGGGGATGGCGTTTTTGCAAGAGACAGGGTGAGAAGAGGAATAGTCCAGATAGCTGTGAGAGTCAGTAGGCTTATAGTAGACATCAGTGGATAAGCTGTCTCCAGAGACAGAGACAGAAAGATCTAGAAAGGGGAGGGAGATGTCGGAAATGGACCAGGTAAACTTGACGGCAGGGTGAAAGTTGGAGGCAAAGTTAATAAAGTCAACGAGCTCTGCATGCGTGCAGGAAGCAACTGGCCTGGCCGACCTATTGTCTCAGCTTGCTCTTGCCCCACCGAACTTGTTTCTGCATACCTCGACAGGGTTTTATCCCCCCTTGTTCAATCCCTTCCTACCTATGTTCATGACACTTCTCACGCTCTTAAACTTTTCGATGATTTTAAGTTCCCTGGCCCCCACCGCTTTATTTTCACCATGGATGTCCAGTCCCTATATACTTCCATCCCCTATCAGGAAGGTCTCAAAGCTCTACGCTTCTTTTTGGATTCCAGACCTAATCAGTCCCCCTCTACCACCACTCTGCTCCGTCTAGCGGAATTAGTCCTTACTCTTAATAATTTCTCCTTTGGCTCCTCCCACTTCCTCCAAACTAAAGGTGTAGCTATGGGCAGCCGTATGGGTCCTAGCTATGCCTGCCTTTTTGTTGGGTTTGTGGAACAATCTATGTTCCGTGCCTATTTTGGTATCTGTCCCCCACTTTTCCTTCGCTACATCGACGACTGCATTGGCGCTGCTTCCTGCACGCATGCAGAGCTTGTTGACTTCATTAACTTTGCCTCCAACTTTCACCCTGCCCTCAAGTTTACCTGGTCCATTTCTGACACCTCCCTCCCCTTTCTAGATCTTTCTGTCTCTGTCTCTGGAGACAGCTTATCCACTGATGTCTACTATAAGCCTACTGACTCTCACAGCTATCTGGACTATTCCTCTTCTCACCCTGTCTCTTGCAAAAACACCATCCCCTTCTCGCAATTCCTCCATCTCCACCACATCTGCTCTCAGGATGAGGCTTTTCATTCCAGGACGAGGGAGATGTCCTCCTTTTTTAAAGAAAGGGGCTTCCCTTCCTCCACTATCAACTCTGCTCTTAAATGCATCTCCCCCATTTCACGTACATCTGCTCTTACTCCATCCTCCCGCCACCCCACTAGGAATAGGGTTCCCCTGGTCCTCATCTACCACCCCACCAGCCTCCGGGTCCAACATATTATTCTCCGTAACTTCCGCCACCTCCAACGGGATCCCACCACTAAGCACATCTTTCCCTCCCCTCCTCGCTCTGCATTCCGCAGGGATCGCTCCCTACGCGACTTCCTTGTCCATTCGTCCCCCCATCCCTTCCCACTGATCTCCCTCCTGGCACTTATCCGTGTAAGCGGAACAAGTGCTACACATGCCCTTACACTTCCTCCCTTACCACCATTCAGGGCCCCAAACAGTCCTTCCAGGTGAGGCAACACTTCACCCGTGAGTCGGCTGGTGTGATATACTGCGTCTGGTGCTCCCGATGTGGCCTTTTATATATTGGCGAGACCCGACGCAGACTGGGAGACCGCTTTGCTGAACACCTACGCTCTGTCCGCCAGAGAAAGCAGGATCTCCCAGTGGCCACACATTTTAATTCCACATCCCATTCCCATTCTGACATGTCTATCCACGGCCTCCTCTACTGTAAAGATGAAGCCACACTCAGGTTGGAGGAACAACACCTTATTTTCTGTCTGGGTAGCCTCCAACCTGATGGCATGAACATCGACTTCTCTAACTTCCGCTAATGCCCCACCTCCCCCTCGTACCCCATCTGTTACTTATTTCCATACACACATTCTTTCTCTTACTCTCCTTTTTCTCCCTCTGTCCCTCTGAATATACCCCTTGCCCATCCTCTGGGTCCCCCCCCCCACCGTCTTTCTTCCCAGACCTCCTGTCCCATGATCCTCTCGTATCCCTTTTGCCTATCACCTGTCCAGCTCTTGGCTCCATCCCTTCCCCTCCTGTCTTCTCCTATCATCTTTTCAATCTCCCCCTCCCCGTCCAACTTTCAAATCCCTTACTCACTCTTCCTTCAGTTAGTCCTGACGAAGGGTCTCGGCCTGAAACGTGGACTGCACCTCTTCCTAGAGATGCTGCCTGGCCTGCTGCGTTCACCAGCAACTTTTGTGTGTGTTGTTTCTGGGCTATGCATCATCCTATGTAATCCAATGCAAGATCCAGAAAGAACAGCAAGAATGTTATTTCTTCAAAAAAGTGTCTTATGCCAATTTATTTATTCATCCTGATTGCAATCTTAATTTTTAAACATCATTCATGACTGCAGCAAAGTCCAAGCAGGATGTCAGTCCAGAACGAAATGATCCATTACAGGATCATATGATGATGTGCAATGTTTTAAGTGTGGGCTTCTGCAAGTGAATAAAGCAGAGAGCAAAATTGTAAAAATAAGGACTGGGACAAAGACTTCACTACTATTTGCTGAACAGGATGTTCCATTTACCAATTTAATATTTAATTTTTATGCAAAGGATTTATTTTTGCAAATAGTATCTCCTGGCTGGTTCAATTTGTCAGCAAACTGCATTTTAAATATTTATAAGATTTATATTCTGACACTGCCATCTAATGGCAGTCAGCAGAATGAACAAGGAGAGTTCCTGGATTTACAAACATTTCAAAGGCCTTAATTTTATAAACATAGGATTTTCCCCACTTTGCATTTGGAAGTACAAGATCCCCTTGCAAACAAAGAAGGCCCAGACCTCCTACAAAGGTATTTACTGGGGTTTTACTAATTCCAGTCCACTGCCATACTCTTCAAATGATTTGGTGGCAGAGAAAACTCTTTACACTGGGGAGTCTACATATAACCATTTTAAGGGAGGAAGAAAGGTGAGTGTTACATAATTAACATATTTGAATTAATTGGGTTTACTAAAGGCACACATGTTTTAAATTATTTTGATGTGTTTCAAGTGTTTTTATTTTAAATTTGATTTAAAATAAAGGTTTTTATGTTTTTATGGATTCATTGATTTCTAATAGTTTGAGATGTTCATAAACATGTGAAGCTTCTGATAGTTTTGACAGCTGACTTGGTTAGGGGACCTGATTTTTTAGACTGATAAAGTTTTCTTTGACATTTCTTGGATGGGACTTCTACCAAGGGATTTTGGGTCAATTTAATTTCAAATTCATCCTTGTAGCTAGTTAGAGCTCAAACATCACCTGCAAATTCTACAATAGCATAACTGTTGTGGGCAGATATTCAGATGAGGAGGAGGTGGACTGGAGTGAGACACTAGTTGAGTAGTGTTGCATCAGCAAACTTGCACTCAACATCAGTAAGATCAAGGAATTGACTCTACACTTCAGGAAGGGGAAGTCGATAGAACATGTACCAATCTTCACTGAGGAATCAGCAGCGGAAAGGGAGAGCAGCTTCAAGTTCCTGGGCATCAACATCTCTGAGGATCTATCCTGGGCCCAACATATTGATGCAATCATGAAGAAGGCATGCCAGCAGCTATACTTCATTAGAGGTTTGAGGAGATTTGCTATATTTCTAAAGACTCTTGCAAATTCTACAGTGGAGAGCATTTTGGCTGGTTGCACCACCACCTAGTTTGGAGGATCCAGTGCACAGGATTGAAAAAGTCTGTGGGGAGTTGTAGACCCAGCCAACTGCATCATGGGCACTGGCCTTCCCACCACTGAGAACATCTTCAAAAGGCGGCGCCTCAAAAAGGCAGCATCCATCATTACAGGCCTTCCTCATCTGGGACAGGCCCTTTCTCATTACCACCAGCAGGACGAGGTACAGGAGCCTGAGAGTGCATACTCAACATTGTAGGAATAGCTCCTTCTCTTCCGCCATCAGGTTTCTGAGAGGTCTGTGAACCCATTAACACTACCTTATTATTTTGTTCTCTTTTTGCGCTATTTATTTTTATTTACTTCTTCTTGTTACTTGTACTATTAGTGATGTATTGCATCGTACTGCTGCCACAGAGCAGCACATTTCACAACACGTGTCCATGATAATAAACCCGATTGTGATCCTGATCATATTTTAATTATCTGCTCGATACGTCACAACATATACTGTACATAGGCAATATTAGACCAGTCGCCCACTGTAGAGTAAGGTGAAATTACTGGAAGACTGTTTACCAGAATTAGTCTCCAGGATCGGACAGCAAGATGTAAAACCTCAGCAGGTACCTGGCAGAATGCCCAGAGCTTCTGTGTTTCCACAGAATGAATGAATTGAATTGACTTTATTTCTTACATCCTTCACATACATGAGGAGTAAAAATATTTATGTTACGTCTCTGTCTAAATGTGCAATCATAGTAATTTATAATAAATAGAACAGTCAATGTAACATCGAATACACTCAAATCAGCATGAGTTAATCGGTCTGATGGCCTGGTGGAAGAAGCTGTTCTGGATCCTGCAGGACCTGGCTTCTATGCTGCAGTACCTTTTCCCGGATGGTAGCAGCTGGAACAGTTTGTGGTTGGGGTGACAGGTTCCCAATGATCCTACGGGCCCTTTTTACATACCTGTCTTTGTAAATGTCCTGAATCATGGGAAGTTCACAACTACAAGATGCGCTGCAGAGTCTTGCGATTAAGGGAGGTACAGTTCCCATACCAGGCAGTGATGCAGCCAGTCAGGATGCTCTCAATTGTGCCCCTGTAGAAAGTTCTTAGGATTTGGGGGCCCATACCAAACTTCCTCAACCGTCTGAGGTGAAAGAGGCGCTGTTGTGCCTTTTGTACCATACAACTGGCGTGTACAGACCACTTGAGGCCCTCAGTGATGTGGATGCCGAGGAACTTAAAGCTGTTTACCCTCGCAACCCCAGATCCATTAATGTTAATAGGGGTTAGTCCATGTCCATTCCTCTTGTAATCCACAACCAGCTCCTTTGTTTTTGCGACATTGAGGGAGAGGTTGTTTTCTTGGCACCACTGTGTCAGAGAGATGACTTCTTCCCTGTAGGCCGCCTCATTATTGTTTGAGATAAGGCCAATCAACATAGTGTCGTCAGCAAATTTAATTAGCAGATTGGAGCTGTGGGTGGTGACACAGTCATGGGTATAGAGAGAGTAAAAGAGGGGACTTAATGCACAGCTCTGAGGGGCTCCTGTGTTGAGAGTCAGAGGGGTGGAGGTGATGGAGCCCACTCTTACCACCTGCCGGCGATCTGACAGGAAGTCCAGGATCTAGCTCCACAAGGCAGGGTCAAGGCCGATGTCTCTGTGCTTCTTGTTGAGCCTGGATGGAAATATGGTGTTGAATGCTGAACTGTAGTCCAAGAACAGCATTCTCACATAAACATCCTTCTTCTCCAGATGTGCAAGGACGGTATGTAGAGCAGTGGCTGTTGCATCGTCTGTCGATCAGTTGTGACAGTAGGCGAATTGTAGGGGGTCCAGTTTGGGAGGTAGTAAGCTGCAGATGAATCCTTGACCAGCCTCTCAAAGCATTTGCTTATTATTGAGGTGAGTGAGACAGGATGCCAGTCGATCAGGTATGTTACCTTGGTCCGTTTTGGGAGGGACAATGGTGAGCAGAGGGACAAATGCCTCAAGTTCTATGTGGAAATTTTCGTTTGGGTTGAAAAAATAAATGATGTGAAATAATGCATGGGAATAACCTTCAAGAAGGACAAGGCTTTGCTTTGTTGGGATTTTTCTTTATAAAGTAGTGTGATATAAATAACAATTCACTATTGTTTGCTCACTGTAAAGAAAGAAGATCAATCTTCTTTCATTAACTCCAGTATCGATCCACAAGTATTACAAGATTACAATTAGTATACTGTACATCTTATTCTTTGGTTAGCAAAGCCAACACACCTGTATTCTCAGAACACAGTACTTGGTATATTGTTATTAATAATAATAACTTATTTATAGAGCATTTTTCACACAAACGAAGTAATTTAACATGCATTTCAATGGAATAAAGTGTATATATGAATAACAAAGACAAAATGATGTTCATAACAAGGTTAAATAAATAAGTTTTGAACTGATGTTTAAAAGTGTCAAATGACTCTGTATCCCTTACAGTTTTAGGTATTGAGTTCCACAATTTAGGGTTTAGTTCAAAAAAGTTGACTTGCCAATTATCTTTTGAGGACATTTGTTTAAATTTAGAAGACCGGTGGAAGAAGACCTGAGAGCTCAAGCAGGATTATAAAATGAAAGGGATTCTGTGAAGTACTCTGGTCCCAGACCATTGATAGCTTTATAAACAAGTAAGAGAACTTTGATATAAATTCTAAAAGATACAGGAAGCCAATGTAGTAGTTAGGATGGAAATGATATGCTCCCTTACCCTGGACTTAATTAAAAATCTAGCAGCAGCATTCTGAATAAGAAGACCAGCAAAAAGTGCATTGTAGTAATTTAGTCTATTCCATATGAAGGCATGAATTAACTTTTCAGCATCATTATTTGACAGAAACAGACATACCTTTACAATATTTTTGTAGAAATGCTGTCCTGGCTTACTTTTTTATGTGGGATTTAAAATTCAAATTTGATCAAGAATAACACCCAGTCTTGTTACTTCTTATTTTGAAAGGGGAGCTAAGTTCTCAAGTTTATCAAGAAGTTTATCTCTTTTGGCTTTTCAGTTATACCTTCATTTGGTTTTAGGAAATTATTGCAGCCATTTCATAAGTCAGAGAAGATAGGCTGGTATCATCGGAAAGCTCAACTGAGATATACAATTGTGCATTAACTGCATAACCGTGGAAATCAAGTTTGTGCTCTCTAATGAAGTCTCCTAAAGGGAGCATGTATAAGGAGAAGACCAGGGAACCAAGTCAGATTCCCTGAGCAACACCAAAAGGTACACAGTATCTCTTAGAAAAATAGTCTCAAAGACAAACAAAATAATTTTCTCAAATATATGAGCAAAAAAAATTAAAGCTGTTACCAGAGAGTCCAACCATGTTCTCAAGGCAATCTACGAAAATGTTGCAGTCAATTATGTTGAAGGCAGCACTTAGATCTAGGATAATTAGAACCAAGATCCTGTTCACATCGGTGCTGAGCGTAAAGTCACTGACAATTTTGGTAAGGGCCATCTCTGTGCTGTGGTTTGCTCTAAAACCTGACTGAAACTTTTCTAGAATATTGTTCTCTTCAGAAAATTGTTGAGTTGGTTGAAAATGACTTTCTCAAGAATCTTGCCCAGAAAAGGAAAATTTGATATAAGCCTATAGTTAGCTAGTACATTGCCAAACCTTAATAGCTTTTTAAGTAGGGGTCTGACAGCCACAATCTTGACGGCATCTAGAAAAACTCCAGTTTCAAGGGATGTGTTAATAATTTATCTAACAAAATTAAGAGAGTCCTTAAAAAGTATGGTAGGGACAGGTTTGAGACAGCAAGTACTGTAGACAGTTTACTCTCTGTTACATTCTTACAGAGTTCCAAATAGGAAATACTTGTAAATTTTGACATGGTTACCACTTTTTACGAGTTTGTCTGTAAAGGTTACTGGTATCTGTAGCAATACTCTCCCTAATGGAAGTAATTCTGTGTTAAAAAATTTTGTGAATTCCTCAAATTTTGGTGCAGATACTTGACTGAGGACACTTAAGTTGGGGCAGTGTTTAGCAGTCAGCTTACAGTTGAGAACAATACTTTTAAATCACCACTATTCTCTGTAAAAATCTCAGGAAAATGGATTCTTCTTGCAGAGTGTATAGCAGCATTAAAGGTGGCTAGTTTTTCCTTGAAAATATTATAGTAGACTTCTAGCCCAGTTTTCTCCATTTTCTCACACTTTACTGCATGATTTCTTGAGTTTGTTTAACCATGACAACTTTTTAACCATAAGAGGAGCAACTGTATTTAGTATATTTGCCAAGTTATCGGTGAAAGAATCATCCATTTCATTTACTGAACTGTTTCAATCACATGGGTCAGATAAAGTAATCAGCTCAGAGAACTTAAGTTGTGTTAAAACATCAAGAAACACTTTTGTAAGAAATTTCTTTCGAGGAGGGCATCAAAAAGTACACAAAAATGATCAGAGATAGTGGTATTGGACAGAAAGACATTAATGATACTTAACCCTCCTGTCATTACTAAGTCAAGTGTATTTCCAAGTGGTTGGATGGGCTCAGTGGCATGCTGAGCTATTATGTTCATTATTCTAATAAGTGCATGAATTAAACTGCCCTAGAGTTCACATATTGTAAGCATTCAGTCTAGAGGTAGGGCAAAATATAAACCCTGTCAAAAGTCTTCTCTCTGGAATGAAACTGGGATCAAAAGTTGGCTCTCCAGCTGTGAGTATCAGGCTCATGAATCAGTGTCATAAAACATCTGCCCAAAAGTTACTCTGATCACAAGTCAGAGCAACACACATCAAAGTTGCTGGTGAACGCAGCAGGCCAGGCAGCATCTCCAGGAAGAAGTACAGTCGACGTTTCAGGCCGAGACCCTTCGTCAGGACTAACTGAAGGAAGAGTGAGTAAGGGATTTGAAAGTTGGAGGGGGAGGGGGAGATTGAAAAATGATAGGAGAAGACAGGAAGGGGAGGGATGGAGTCAAGAGCTGGACAGGTGATAGGCAAAAGGGATATGAGAGGATCATGGGACAGGAGGCCCAGGGAGAAGGAAAGGCGGGGGGGGGGGGAACCCAGAGGATGTGCAAGGGGTATATTCAGAGGGACAGAGGGAGAAAAAGGAGAGAGAGAGAAAGAATGTGTGTATAAAAATAGATAGCGGATGGGGTACGAGGGGGAGGTGGGGTATTAGCGAAAGTCAGAGAAGTCAATGTTCATGCCATCAGGTTGGAGGCTACCCAGACGGAATACAAGGTGTTCCTCCAACCTGAGTGTGGCTTCATCTTTACAGTAGAGGAGGCCATGGATAGATCACAAGTCTTATGGTTTCTTATCAATATAAATGGTAATTGGATAGAATCTACTACACCTGATATGACGTCTCACTTGTGAAAACAAGATTACTTCTGATACTAATTACAAGTGGTGAAACAATTTTAAAAAAACTTCACCTAGAACAGTTCATGCTGTAAGTTAACTCCTTTCTACAAAGGGCGCTTTCCAGATAACTAGACTGATGGTGAAATCTCCATGGAACATAATGAGGCTGATTTTATCTGCTGTCGTCGAGAGCTGGCACAAATCTTGGCAGAATGATGATGTGCTAAAAGAACTTAATTTACATGGGTCAATACAGATTCAAAATTATGCACAGCTCCATGTACAGATTTGGATGGGTGAAGGAGCACAGTTGTGGCGGGGGCAGAAAATTGCAAGCAGCTGCATTTTAAAGGGATATGGATAATTAAAGGAAATTATAGAATAGAGGGATGTAAATTTGTACAGTCTTTGGAAAAGCTCAAAAAGGTATCTCAACACACTGGCAGCCTTTGTGGAGATTGAAAAGAGAAAGAAATGACAGGCAAAATAATGAAAGAAAAGAAATCTGTGTGCAGGCGTGATTTGCAGCTAAGTGGCCTAGCAATCTGACATGGAACGCCTTTGTCTCATAGTTGGAGCAGTGGCGGTGGTTGTATTTCAGGAGGTCCGTGTGAAGAAATTCGAGCTATTCCCATACACCACACCACCCCCCACCCCACATCACCTTCCCGTGACTTAGCATTGCAGGAGCCATGGTAGGGAGTGGAAGTAATAGGGGAGCCACAGGTGACTTACCACTTATTTTGCTGCAGGTTTCCTTGCAACAGCTAACAGAGCTTTGCACCTGCTTCTCTATTGTCTTGAAAATTGTTAAGTAATTTCTCTACAGATGATACCAAGTAATGTAAGAGAATGACTGTGGATAAAGCTACCAGCATCTCTCTGGTTACAGCATGTCAAGTCAAATGGGATGTTGATCTCACCCCGCCCCCCCCAGCTCTTCTTCAAGTTGAACTGTTGAAAGCCAACATAGAAAAACCCAGCATCATGGTTGGTTGGAACTTCAATAATTATAGACCAGCAGGCTGCTGATTCTGTGTTTATCAATTCTTTGTTAAACTGTCCACATGAAAGAACATTGGAAGGAGGAGCAGGAGTAGGTTACTCAGCTCTTTGAGTCTGGTCCACCTTCACAAGATCATGGCTGCTCTTCTACCTTCACATCATGCTATTGCCATATCTTCATATTCTTCAATTATCCAAAAATCCATAGATTACCATCTTGAACAATCAGTGACTGAGCTCCTAGAACTTCCAGGCTAGGATTTCAAAAAAGTTCAAACTTCTTTCAAGTGAAGAAATATTTGTTTCACCTTACACCTTAGTTGAGACTGTGAACTCTGGCTTTAGGCTCCTCAGACAGAAGAAATATTCCTAACATATCCATGAAGCTTTTTAAGATGTTTGTATGCATCAACAAGGTTACTTCTCATTCTTTGAAATGCTAGAGAATAAGGACTAGTCTACTGAGTTTCTTTTAATATGACCTTTCAGCAATAAGACTAATGCACCCTCATAACAGCAAGCAAATCCCCCACACGAAGAGATCAAAATTGCACTAATTATTCCTGCATGGACCCTCAAGGCCTTATATAATTGTTGAAGATATGCTTACTCCTGCAGTCAAATCTGCTTGCAAAAAAGCTAACATGCCATCTATCTGTCTTCCTAGTTGCCTGCTGCACCTTTACGTTAGCTGTCAGAAGCTGATGTAAAATGTCCTATTGAATCACAATATTTCCACAATTCTCAATTTAAGGTAATTCAGCATTTCTATTTTTAACACCTAAAAGTATAATCTGACATTTTCCACACTGAACTGAACCATTCATGTTGTTTTCCACTTACTCAGCTGATTGATTTCTCTATATATCCTCAGCAAACCTCACATTCCAGCTTAGTTCCTTGTCATTATTATAAATGGGTAGGTGCAGAAGACCATTTGTGCATACTGAGCTCTTTGTCGCTCCTCTGCTTGTAATATGTAACACAAGAAATCTTACAGATGCTGGAAATCTTGAAGAACACACGTAGAATGCTGGAGGAGCTCAGCATGTCTGCCAGCATCTATGGAGAGGGATAAACAGTCAATGGGGACCCTCCACCAGGACTGGAAAGGAAGGGGGAAGAAGAGAAAATAAGAAGGTGGGGGGAGGGGAAGGGGTACAAACTGGCATGTGATAGGTGAAGCCAGGAGAGGGGGAATGAAGTATGAAGCTGGGATGTGATAAGTGAAGCCAGGAGAGGGGGAAGGTGGATGGGAGGGGGAATAAAGTATGACGCTGGGATGTGATAGCTAGAAGAGGTAAAGAGCTGATGAAGAAAGCACCTGATAGCAGAGGACAGGGGACTGTGGGAGAAAGGGAAGGAGGAGGAGCACCGAAGGAAGGTGATGGGCAGGTGTGGAGAAAGGAAGGGTTGAGAAGGGAGCCAGAACCAGGAATGGAAAAGTGAGAAGGGGAAGGGGTGAAATCACTGGAAGTCAGAGAAAACGATGTTCATACCATCAGTTTGGAGGCTACCCAGATGGAATATGAGGTGTTGCTCCTCCAACCTGAGAGTGGCCTCATCATGTCAGTAGAGAAGGCCATGGACTGACATTTTGGAATGGGAATGGAGCAGGAATTAAAATAGTTTTCCACAGGGAAATGCTGCTTTTCGCAGCTGGAGTGAAGGTGCTTGATAAAGTAGCCCCCCACCCCCAATCTCACCAATGTAGAGGAGGCTGCATCGGGAGAACCGGATATAGTAGTTGACCCAAATGGATTCAAAGGTGAAGTGTTGTCTCACCTGGAAGGACAGTTTCAGGCCGTTAACGGATGTCAGGAAGGAGGTGAATGGGAAGGTGTAGAACTTCTGCCACTTGCAGGTTTAAATGCCAGGAAGGAGGTCAGTGGGGAATCACAGAGGGAGCAATCCCTGTGGAAAGCAGAGAGTGGGGGAGAGGTAAAGATGTGTGAGGTGACAGGATCCCTTTGGAGCTGGTGGAAGTTGCAGAGAGTGATGTGTTCACTGAGGAGACTTACGGGGTGGTAGGTGAGGACAAGAGAAACTCTGAGGCAGCGGGAAGATGGGGTGAGCACGAATGTACGGGAAATGGAGGCGATTCAGACGAGAGCAACATCAAAGGAGGAGGAAGGGAAACCCCATTCTTTGAAGAAGAACGACTTTCTTGATGTCCTGCCCCATCCTAGTAACTGGTGTGATGGAGGTGAAGGAACTGAGAAAAGGGAATGGTATTTTTACAGGAGGCAGGGTGGGAAGAGGTATAGTCAAGATAGCCCTGCGAATCAGTAGGTTTATAAAAGATATAGGTAGACAGAGAGATTGAGAAAGGGGAGAGAGGTGACAGAAATGGACAAAGTGAATTTAAGGACAGGGTGGAAAAGTTGATGAAATTAAGGAGTGGTGAGTGCATGGAATGCCCTGTTGGAGGTGGTGTGGAAACTGATACATTAAGGGCATTTAAGAAACTCTTAGATAGGCCTATGGATAATAGGAAAATTAAAGGAAGGGTTAGATTGATCTTCGAGTAGGTTGAAGGTCAGCACAACATCCTGGGCCGAAGGGCCTTTATTGTGTTGTACTGTTCTAAACTGTGACACACTTTCTCATGTAGCTTTACAGTGAAGTTGACAGAGATGTTAGGTCATCACTACTTGACCTTCAATAAGAAATTGCCAAAATATTCAGACGTTCATAAACATTACATTAAATGCTTTATCTAGGGGGACTGCCAGAGGTACCGCTGTGGAAGCCAACATGTCTTGCATCTATCATAGGATTGATTGACCCATTTAAAAACTATCATGCACATACATCATGACATGCAAAATTATTTGAAGAAATTAGCATTAGATCATTTCAATATCACAAGGATCAAGCATAGTAATTTGCTCTGGTATAGTGGTTGAATCACAATTTCAGGGAAAATCTAATTTCATAAGATCACATTCAACACAAATGCCATTATGAAATTGTATTTTGCTTGTGATAAAATGATGATTCTAAGTATTTAGTTAATCAGCCCCGTAACCATGTGGCCATGTCAAGTAATGACGAGGTACGTGGAATTTTCAGGGTAGACCGAACACAAGTTAATCCGAATAACAGTACAAAGAAGTCACAGAGATTTTTGTCAGTTCCCTTATATATTTGTTTTGCTGTTCAGCTTTTTTATCGTGCAGTGAGTTAACTGAATGAAAATTTATAAGCATATTTTATAGAGAAAAAGGGACTTAAAATTAATTGGCCAGCTAAGGGTGTGAAGATTCTAAGAACCTTTGGAAAAATTCATCAAAGGACTTTGATAATTTACCAGCCTGGAGGGAAGGAAGAGATGTAACAGAAGAATATCAAATGGAAAGTTATACAGTGTGTTCTGTGGACACGAGGAGAGGCACTTTGCACAAAGGCAGATGGTGGTGTTGTTGGAAGTCAAACATTCGGCTCCAGGATTCATTGTAGATACTGGATGACCTCAAATGACACTAGCAATGCCCAATATACTTGCCCTGACACAGGAAAAGACAGGCTATCAATAAAGACACACATGTTAAGCCAAAGGAGATAAAAAGTCCAAATTGGCCAAAGGACTGTGCATCAAGGAACAAACGGTGCAGGCATTTGTGGATGAGAACTAGGTTAGGTTTCATTAACTCTAGATACAGCTTGGAACAAAACACCATCAGGAGCCATCTTCAACAATTCCCGTTGTTCCATCACAGGGTCAGCATTGGGGATGTTTGCCGATAATAGCATAATTCCTTACTCCTCAACAAGTCCATTAACAACCCCCAGCTGCATTCCAGGGTTCGAAAGTGGCTGGTAACAATCACGTTGCTTAGTGCCAGGCAGTGGTCCACTCCAATAAGAAACAGCTAAGCCAGCTGCCCTGACACTGAGCAACATTACCATTACCCATTCCATGCCGGATTCTCCATTGATCAGAAATTCAAACACGTAAGCCATAAATGCTGTGGCTAGGAATCATGCGGCAAATGACTCGACCCCTGACACCCCAAGGCCTTTCCATGATCTACAAGACTCAAATCAGGATGGTAAGGAACACACTAGACGTGCTTGGTTGTACGCAGCTCCAAACATCACTCAGGAAGTTCAGCACCATCAAGGTAAAAACAACTCATTTGATTGGTACTCCATCCATAACCCTGCACCTTCATTCCCTCCACCATGGTGCAGATTGACAGTTGCAGACAAAAATTGCACTTGGGCTTCTCCAGGAGCCTGCAGCCCCTGTCATCAAGAAAAACAAGGGCAGTGGGTGCATATGAAGACCGCCACCAGCAGGTTTTAGTTTCGGTATTGGTTTATTATACTGTTCATTCAGTTCAAATCATTACACAATGCATTGAGGTAAAGTAAAGGTAAAACAATAAGAATGCGGTATATTAGTGTAAAACTTGCAGAGAAAGTGCAGTGCAGGTAAACAATAAAGTGCAATATCATAATTAGATAGATTGTGAGGTCAAGCGTCCATCTTACTGTACTAAGGAACCATTTAACTAGAGACGAGGGTCGAGCCAGTTCTACTCACTGGTCCACAACGCTTATTCCGCTCTCCGTGAGGCTGTGGTCTGCTCCGGGCTTCATGTCTGCGAGCTCTGCAACGATTTGCTCCACTGTGTGATGAAATGTAGCTTAGGCTGAGGGCCTCTCTGGGCTTCGTGTCTATGGATCTTTCATTCTGAAAGCTGTTGCTTGCTTTTATTGTTTGCATGATTTCAGTTTTTCTTCTGTCTCTCTCTCTGTCTCTGCCCCCCCCCCCGCCCCCCTTTGGGTGTTAGTCTTTTTTTAATGGGCTCTTTCAGTTCCTTGTTTTGTGGCTGCCTGTAAGGAGACAAATCTCAAGGTTGTATAATTTATAGGTACTTTGATAATAAATGTACTTTGAACTTTGAACTTGATAGTCTTATAAAGGTTGGGGAGAAGTAGTCCTTGAACCTGAAGGTATGTGTTTCAGATTTTTGTATCTTACGTTTGATGAGAGAGGGGAGAAGAAAGAATGTATAGAGGGCGGACTCTTTGATTATGCTGGTTGTTTTACTGAGCCAGTGAGAAGTATAGACAGAGTCCATAGAAGGGAGGTTGGTTTCTGTGATGAGGTGAACTATGTCCACAACTCTCTGCAGTTTCTTGTGGTCACATGCAGAACAGATGCCATACCAAGCTGTTATACATCCAGGTGGGATGCTTTCTATGGTGCATCGATTAAAAATTGGTTGCCATTCCTACTACCAGGCTTCCATTGCTACTAGATCTGCCTCCTGGATCTTCCTCTCCAAAAGCACTGAGGGAATGCCATCATTAGAAGGACTGCAGCAGTTCAAGGTAGCACCTCAAAGCCATTTTCACAAGGGAATAAATGCTGATCTTCCCTGCAAAATGAGTGAATGGATAAACAAGTACTTTATATCTTTATAGGGTATCTTATTTGGTACTCAGAAAATTCTCTTCTAATATAACCTCAAACCAGGTAATAATCAGCCAGTTGCAAAACATGGAAGTAGGCACAGAAATACATCAAAATATCTTAAGGAGCCTTGCTAAGATTAACCTCCAGTTCACTTCTGGTAGCCAGTTTCTTGCTCGGGTTATTAGTATCAGGGGTGAAAATCTCAGTGTTAGAAGGTCCTCAAGCTACTACTCAGGGGAAAAGTGACATTGCAGAAGCCAGTGGGACAAGCTAGACACCTAAATTTAGCCAACAGCCCTTATTCAGCAACAACCATCATGTTAATATTTAAATTAATGCTGCAATCCCCACAGGCAGACAACAAGGCCACCTAGAATAACCATCAGAGGACAAGACGTTTAGCATTGGCCTTGGCAAGAGCACCTTAACTCCAGGCTAAAATATTGCTCGCTTTCCTTATTGTCGTGCCTGCTTCTTGGCTGAGAAACAAGCGCAACAATGTGGCATTTAAACCCCAGTACATTAAAAAGAATATGCCATGTCAGGAAAAGAACTTTTTAAAATGCCTGAAATAAAGAGAAAGTGGATGAACTTTGCTTTTCAAAAAAATGTAACTACCTTTTGCTCAGATCTTTCAAAAAAAAATCACTTCAAGGAATCCTAACATGAAAGAGTTTTACAGAAATCCAGTGAACATGCTACAGCGAGAGTGATAGAAGCTTGCTTGATTAGTTCTCATGATCATCACTACAAGTCACTTTCAATTATTAAATCTTGTTTAATATCATAATGAAGGTTCCCTGAGTAGATTTGGTAATTCCAATGAAAGTGAACTAATGCCCTTTAACTGAAGGGTTATATACATTTCATCAAGGAAAAATATGCTCCCAGTAATTCTCTCCCAATGTGTTCTCTTTTGGAGCTCACGTTCCCACTCTAAAACATGATACTAATAAGCCTCTTGCATACTGGTGCAGGGGCTTGATGTAAAATTCATGCTGTGTGGTCAGATGCAAGCTTCATTTGTGTGGCAGGCATATAATTTATGTTTCCTTCAGAAACTTCTTATTATAGCTGTGTCACCTGGATACTGAATTTTTAGAGTTCTTTATTATTTGTCATTTTCCCCCAAGTAAGTAGAGAGATTTAGAAAACAGCATATCTGCTTGACAGATTTAGCAGCAGGAGTTTCTACTACCGAGCTCTACAGGCATTAGTTCCATGATTACACTTGTGGAGCCCTCTTATTAGCCATCTCAAATATGTTAATGTGGGAGGTAAGGGCTTTGGGAAAATTAATACTGAAAGGGATTGTCTTTTAGAAGTTACTCTTCTAATCTTTGTGGTGGTAGGGTGGAGATGCGTCTCTACCAAAAGAGGTGTAAGATGCTTCTTCCCTCAACGAGACTGCAGGACACCCTTAGGCAAGGTGTAACACCATACTTAGCGACTCCACCCCCACCCCCCTGCAACCTGTCAGGGTCACATGAAGTCATGGGAGCAGATGCTGGATGACCTTATGAGCTGCTGGTGCATATCACAAGTCCTGGTTATGCAACCACAGATGCCAGGCAGTCTCTGAAGAGTAGTGATAATGTAATGATAATGGCTGGGGTCATACGTCTTGTAAGGACTCTGTCCAAAAGAAGGCAATGGCAAACCACTTCTGCAGAAAAATTTGCCGAGGGCTGTCATGGTCATGGAAACACCATGATCACCTATGTCTTATGACATGTCGCATAATGAACAAACAAACTTCTAACCTTGTCTTGCTCAAGAATCTGTAGTAACTCTAGTGGGTACTAAAGATAGGCATTTAAACAATAAAATAAAAATTACCCAGTTATTTCTGAGAATTCAAATGAGGATTTAACCCTCTAGAGAAACATGACTATGGGGTCTTTAATGCAGTTTCAGGGTCAGAGGTATCTGTATTGGCAAATGATGTAGGGGTGGTGGGGGTTTCGGGCTGAAACATCGACTCTACTCTTTTCCTTGATGCTGCCTGGCCTGCTGAGTTCCTCCAGCATTCTGTGTGTGTATAGGGCTGAGTGGGGAAATAATACAAGTCCAGCGACACTGGGAAGATGACAGGTAAGCCGGAGAGAAGGTAGGAATAGGAGAGAGGTGAAAGACGCCTTGAGATAATACAGGAAGCCATTTTCCAGTGTCTGACACCAAAGCAAAAGCTTTCATGCATTCTGGTAACAACACTGGGCACTTGTGTTCTGGTGGTGTGGCAGCCGAGGGAAGTGGGCAGAAGGGTGATCCAGAGGAGAGCTGAGGTTTTGGAAGACTGAAAATGGAACTGGGAAATCCTGAGGTTTCACAGGAGTCGGCAGGATCTCCCATTAGTGTGGGAGAGCACCGTGGCCAGATTGTGTGGAGATTTTGGGGTATATACATGAATGCCTGAGATCTGGAAAGGCTGGAGATGGGAAAAGATATTGAGGGAAGACACACAGAACACAATTAAAAGAATGCCTGGCCACAGAACTAGCCATTGTACAGATCATTGCCAAGAGAGAAAAGTTGTGTTTGCGAGGGGACATGAGCAATGCATATCACAGGATATTAAGCCTCAGCCTTCTGAGCCAGGGATAAAGCTTAATGAGCAAACCTATCTAGACATTTACAATTCTACATAAAAAAAAACTAAGCTTTACACTCAGAAATTACTTTTCCATAAACATGCTATTGGGGGCAAACTTGCTGCCGAATTAGTTTTGAAAATGATCTGTTTTTTTTTCCAATCGGTGTGCAGTGCCCATGCAAAGAGCTCTGTGTTTCAGGCTCATGCTATAATGGTCTCTTCTACTCTGACACCATGGTACCATGAAGAACCATGAAGAACCTCCAAGCAGCAGTTTAAGTCAGGAATAGCCAGAGTAGACTTCTGTTCTCTGTTTCCTTCAATCTTGCTCTTTATTCTCGAGGGTAGTAAACAGGAGAGAGCAATGAAATGATCAGTTCTGCTGCTGGAACTACAAATATCATTTAAAATATTGAAAAAGCACCTGTGAAAAAACCACTTGCTATTCCATTTTGCTATAGTAAATCAGTGCCCCCTATTTTATAAACAGCAGGATCTGAAGTGAAAATTCCTAGCATTTTATAGTGATAAATTATCCTTACTAAGACCAGGACACATGATTCAAAAAGCTTTCAGGCTTTATAGAAAATATTAAAAACTTGTCATGTTAAGGGTAGAGCTTGTAGGTTTTGTATTTTATTACGCATACTGTGATCAATATGCATAAATGAAGGCTTAGCAACTGATTTTCATTTTCATAACCACAATAGGAAGGATTAAACGTAAGATTGCTTATGATCTGCTTCTTGACCAATTATGAAGTTTTTAAGGAATATACACACAAGTTGCCATGGTAAGCATTTGATGGCAGTGGAATAATAAAGGTGTATTCAAAAATATCACATAATCAACAGTGAGATAAGACTATTAGTTTATACCTTAATATCGACTCTGTATCATGGTCTTAATATTCACAGTTGACAATGTGTTGGGCCTTGAATCAACTGCTGCATTAGTGCTCATTGGCTCTGTATATCTCTTTGTATCCTCAATCCACATCCTATTGTTCCACACAAAATCTAAAAGAACAGAAGCTACTTATCATATAATTTTTAATTGATGGCAAGCTGATTCCAATATTTAGGGTATCATCCATGACAAGATCAAAGCTGCAATCATTTGTAAACAATGAAAGGTTAAATGGTCCACACAATTAAGAAAAATACACATGCAAGTTCTTTTTCTGCAGAAAAGTTATACTTCATTGTGGAACAGAAGGAGAAAACATTGACGCATCACTAAAGAGAATTTGAGATGCCCAGGACTGCAAGAGTTAAAGTCCTGGAAACTGATCTTTGAATTAAAATTTTCATACAGAGGTTTTCTCCCCCTCTTAAATATGTAAATCCTCAATTTATCTGTGATTACTCAGTAAAAGGCTGATGTGTGAGTATGGCGGATTATAATAATATTCTATCCCCACCTCTGATCCTCTTTATGTCTTCTGCGAGCTTATTTTTTTTCCATACTAGATATGAATAAAAGCTGTTCATGAGTTTCAAGAATGTATTATTTTAAAAGACTTGGACTCTGAAATTGAATTCTTTGATGAGAAAAGGAAAGGTCTCCTCGTGACCTGTGGTTTCACCTTGTAATCCTGCAACTGTATGAAGCTTTCCCTTCAGGGCAAAGATGAAAATATTCTTGGTCTCAAAGCTAAAAAGGATTTAATTTTCATATTCATTACAATGGGCCAGCACAGCTGATGAGGGGTGGGATTAACAGAGTACATCTCCTGTGATTAGAGTGTGCTCGAGTGATGTTTTGGGGTCAGATTTTTTTTAGATGGAGCTGTATTCTTTGAAATTGATATTATGTTGCCACAAACGATACTTATTTATTAAGTAAATTTTCTCAGCTGACGTTTTTAAGATCTATTATTGGATCCCTCAGAACTAGCAGCCATTTTCTTCAACAGCACAGTGACAGAACTGATTCTTCTAGATTTATCACAAATTTTACATCTGCTTATTTGTTCTGTTATGTTGTGTTCAGGCTCACTTTTAGAAGTGACATTGTCACAGTTGTGACTGCTCTCTGAAGATACTTTTCTTTCAGGTGTGTTAAGAGTTTCCACCTGTACTCTGCAGCAAGTACTACTCTGTGACCATTGGCAAACACACTGTTCTAACACATGCAAAATTCTTCCCTGTTACAGAGATGCAGCAGCCCATTCCCCATTTTAGATTTAAATAAACAATAAGTGGCTGATTCATGATCAATTGAACTCTTGGAGAATTAAAGTAGGTAAAACATTTTATAAAAATGAACCTGAAACCTTAAGGTGACATAACACCGGTTACCCAGTAGAACATAAAATGGAGTCTCTATGTTGAAAGTGCACACTTTTGATCATAGCAAAGTGGACAATGACAGCCAACTACACAAACAAGCTAGTGTATTCTATTCTCTGAAGCTAATCAGGCACATATATTCAGGTGGTATTTAATGTCAAGAACACACCTTTTTTAAAGGATAAAGAATTATAGAACCCATTTAGCAAGCAACCCACACGCAGCTGATATATCCTCTAAAGGATGCTAATCGGGGGTCCAGCTTCTTGACGTAAATAGGATAATAGCTGGAATATTAAACTCTGATTTAGCCTAAAGGTGTGGTATTTAATCAAAGGTCTTACTTATTGAGATTCCTATTGATGTGGAATTGGGGTTATTCTAATGAGGGGATGTGTTACTTCAATGAAATATTAAACATTAGTCTGTTTACAACTTTAGATTTAGCACCATATTGGGTCCCAGTTACTGATTATTGCTGAAGAATGGTTCTAGATCAAGTTGTTCTAGATGATTACATTGGTGCTTGTGTTGCTAGTGACTCTGGAAGTCAGTGTGTAATGCTGTCTTTAGTGAAGTCTCAGATGATTTTAAAGGTTGAAAGGTTCAAATGTTCATCTATTATCAAAGTATGTATGCAGCGCACAACTCTGAGATTCATCTTCTCCAGAAAGCCAGGAAACAAAGAAAACTATGGAAGTCATTCAAAGAAAACCATCAACCCCCTCCTCACATAAAAAATTGCCAAAATGTTTAGCTGCAGATAGCTATTCTTGAAAAAAACATATACTAACTTGGAATATTCCTTTCAACATATTTTATAAATATTTATTTTTATCACTCGATCACTTAGAAACATAGAAAAAAATTAATTATTAATTCCTGGGCAATAACTTTGTTTGAGAAGAAATATTATGCTCCATTATGTTCTCCTTGAATGTTTCTTCCATTTTCACTGTGGCCACATGGTACCTTCAGCAGGAAATCAAACCATTTGTCTATAATGACGTGGTATCATAATGAAAGGAAGGATCTATGCCATGTTCCACATTTGTTTTTCACTCTGCAGCTCTTACAGAGCTCCTTTGGCACAGAGGTAATCATTGAGCCAAAGGAGGAAGAAACAATTAGGTGAGATAGTCACCCTCTGCACCTCCGTCATGAACCTCTTTGAGACAGTGTCAATTTCATGATGAAATAAAGTGAGAGAAAGGTTATCAACCTGTAACATTAACTCAGTTTTTCTCCCTCTCTACTAATGCTACCTGATCTAAGTACTCCCAGTATTTTTGTTTGTTTCTGATTTTTAGCAATTGCAGTATTTTTCCTCTCTCCTTTGTCCCCATTTCTTCTGTTCACACCTCCTTCAGACATGTTGGCTCTATGGGACGTGTAAATAGAGGAGATGGAAGAGGACCCTTCAATACCTTCTCTCAAATAGCACCTAGTCCATTAGCATCATTCGCTCTCTTGATTTGCACACAGTCACAGACATTTCATTACACACCAATGCCTCTCTTCTGCACTGTAAAACATATTTCTCCTTTAACTTTTCAGTTAGATACAAGGTTATTGACCTGTAATGTCTCTGCAGATGCTATCAGACCTGTTGAGTATTTCCAGTAGTTTTTCTTTTAGTTTCAGATTGCCAGAATCTGCAGATGCGTGAGTTCCTGCTCTCCAGTTTTCTCAGCTGATAAACCTACAGCGCATAAGGCCAATCCAAGAGGAAAATGAGAAGGTAAGAAAATGAATTATAGTAAGAAAATGCTTATGATTCCACCTTTTATACAAAGATCTGATCAAGAGTCTTATTGTTGGCTAATATAGGGAGCCATTGGTTTAAAACATGTTTGAAAACCCTTCTGGTTATGAAATAGTAATCAAGTTTTACAACAAAATGTAAATAAACAGTCTATAATAAAGAATAAACTTAACAGTATTTCTACTTACATAGTAGATTTAACTTTCTCAAATACCTAATATAATTAGTTCTGTATTTGAAATAAAAAAATTATTTAGGAAATGATAAAAAAACAGATTGTTTAGATTTTATACTGCATTGCTGTTTTTAACATAAAGGCTCATGTCTGGCCAAAATAATTACTGACATGGTTCAAAACAACCTCTCATAAGGCTGGTCTTCCACTCATCTCTGCAGAAAATGTTTCTCACTGACATTATTCACGCTCTCGCTTATTTAAGTATAGAGTGATCACTTAAATATTTAGATATATTCAATAACAGCATGTGATAGAATTTTGAAATTACTTTGTTATCTCTGCAGTCAAACAGGTAACACCCAAATATCATTTACAGAAATAAATGAAATACTGAAAAAGGGAAATGAAACCACTGCCCTTATTTCCCTTCTTCAAAGAGATATCAGCATGAAATTTATCATGAGCTTTTATCATTTCTCTCTGTTGTGCACATCAAGCCTATCGTGGCTGCCAGCAGGGATAGTTGCCAGGACTGCCTCATGGGGGTCTTATAGGGATCTTGGAATCAGGAGCAGGGGCAAGCTTGCTTCATGAGGGAATGGGGGAGGGGTGGTTGGGGGAGCAAACTTGCCAGAGCCTGAAACCAAAAGTGCTTCTGTTCATCTTAGCTCCATCCGGAAAGTTTAAAGGGGCAATTTTAACCACCACCATTCAGTTCGTGTGAGGGAGAGGTCAAATTTACCTTCAAAGTTACAAGGTGCATTGACTACTAATCTTTTGTTTAGATTGTTTTAAATATGACTCTCAGGGCAGTAAATTTTCTGATGAGCAAACATAGGGGAATGAAATTTTGACATTTTACTATGATCATGCTTTCAAAACTCCTCATGCCGAGAGCACCTACTGCACCAACTTAGCAGCAGAAGCCAGCCAGATCACTGCTTGCTTCTCGTAAACCCTCACATAGCAGACAACTGTGATCCCTAAGTTATTTGTACTCATTAATTTTTAAACCCTGATGCCGCACTTACGCACAATTTCTGCCAAATCTGTGGCACACATTATAGTGCTTGTTTTGTACAGATTTTACTGCACCATTCTGATTGATTTTAATGCCATAGAAAAGATATTTTATTGTATCTTAATCCTGACACGACATGAAAATTTGATCAGAAAATTAATATTTTCTCTATTGACTCACCCAAACCTTCACCAACTGAAAATATAGATTCTAATGTGCCAGCTGAGGAGGACAGCAGCTTGAGGGCAGAAGGAGGAACTGTTAGAAGGGAGCAAAATGCCACCAACAGCTTGCAAACTCTTAAGCAGCAGCAATTTATGCTCAGCACCAACTGTGCTGAAGTGCTTTCCAAAAAGCCTCCAGTGGATATTGCCTAAAAATATTACTGCTCTGGAGGAAGGGGTTACTTGGGTCCTGAGCACGTCAGCGTACAGTACCACAAGCATTTCTTCAGCAAAGGATGTCAACACTTTGAGAGCAGTTGGTACTGTTAACATCTTTGTGGAGGAGCAGCCAGAGATTCACTCGTGAATTTGAGCTCAGCAGACTATTATCGAATGGCATTAAAATTCTGGCCATATGGAGGGCAAAAGCTCAAGAACTAATACCAGGCAGAGGAGCAATAGAAGTGATCTAAACAGAAATCACTCAAATCTTTGTGAGTCTTCAGGAATTCATTGAATCCTCTCAAAGGAGGTGGTGAGAGAGATAAACTGTGGAGGAAGATATTGAGTGGCATAATATACACACACACACACACACACACACACACACACACACACACACACACACACAAATGCACACACGCACACACTGAAGACAGTGTGAAATTGGCTTTTCTGTGTCTGGAAAACGCATCGGGAATGAAAGCCAGAGTTGTCTCGAGGAATTAAGTAAGTCAGTGCTATGAATTAGTGTGACTTCTAACTCAACATGAACAGTACTAAGGGAGATCTATGAGTATTTACCAATGATTACCATCATACAATCATTCAAACTCCTTCTAGGACTCAGACTTTTTATTTTGGAACTATTAAAGATAAAAGTTGAAAGACATGTTCTACTTTAAATGATATAGGAAAATGATTTTTAGTGTACTGGTGGACTACTGGATGGAATTATGGGTCTCCTCATTCATCTCTTCAAGGTGGTGCCTCCTTAAAAAGATCTTGCAATATGATTTCTAAATCACTCTTGAGAATTTACAGATAACTTTTCTGATTGCCCTTGACACACCGTGTGTATATTATACTGGATGGTGGAATAGTCTAATCCAATTAGGATTATCTTCTTTACTCTCGTTCTTGCCTGGGATGATTGACAGGATACTAAAAGCATCTCTTGTAATAAGTTGCAAAGATGTGAAGAGATTGCTCCTGAAACATCCATAGCAATCCAAAGTCTTGTTAATGCAAATAAAGATAGGTGCACAGATCATTTGGAAAACAACCGACTTTCAGAGATGGGAAACAAGAAGTTTAACAACTGAAATACTGCTTGATAAGATCATTATAATACCCCAACAAACCACATGATGGCAGCAAAAAGTTAGGAGTGTGTTTTGTTCGATGCAGCATGGAAAGGAAGGAAGGCTGCTTGTGATCCTCTCAGTAGAAAATTGTCACCATAACTGGAGGCTTTATGGGGATCACTTAAAATGTACATTTAAAACTAATAAAGGCATAAAGAATGTTCAATGAAAGAATAGGTAAGTTGGAATATTTGCTCTTTTGTTTACCTTTTGACGTATTAATAGAGATGATGTTTCATGCTTCAGTTTCCTGTAATCTTTTCAAGGGGGCTTTCTGTCTCTCAGCAATTTTCTTTTATTTTGAAGAGGTGTATGAACTAAGCCAGGAACTTTGTGCTAAGCAACCCAGTGCTCTTCAGTGAATGGGTGTCCAAACATGGAGCTGCCAGTTCACAAGTTAAAGCATCTTGCACAACTTGTGGCAATGAAAAAATAGAGAAAATATTTTGCCAATTCTCCTGCCTGGGAAGCTCTCCTCTTTAGTTTGGGCTGTTGGATAGGTGATATTTCCCAGGCTTCCAGTGATGCTGGTTTTGAGGCAGCAGCTGGGAGATCTTATCCCCGAGAGATTCATTCTTCTCCCCATGGGGAGGTGTTTTCCCTGACAGTACAGCTGAGATCAAGAATTCGATGTCTGTGAAATATCACTGTGAACCAGTGCCCTGCCATGCCATAATATACTGAAATACAATTAACACCCGCCTATATCCATCACTATCAGCTCCAGAATTTAGACTGTTGTAGTACAAGATATAATTGTCATTATAACCATTCCCATTGGCATATTTGATTCCCTATACATTATTGCAAGACAACACAGGATAGTGTCTGTGGAGACTAAGCTCCAGTGGTAGAATTTCTTTTGAGGCAGTAACCGGAGAAATTCCAGCAAATATTGTAGCATTGGGTGTTTATCTTTGCTTTGACTTTCCTAACTCACTAATGAACATCAGAATATAAAATCAATTGTAAACTAATTGAAATCATTGCAAACAAACCAGAGCTAAAGGAAGTATGAAACTCACATTAAAATTCTTTCATTCAGCATGGAAAATATAAGGCACTTTCCATCATTCATGAACATTAGGCTCAACAGGCTAAGGAAGATTTAATAAGAGAAACGTGTCATATTTAACATGATTTGTACTGAAGCTACATAAAACACCTTCAGAGAAATAAAAATCATAATGCAATTCCAATTGAGACTGGTTTAAAAATTGTTGTAAAATACACAATATAACATTGGCAAATATTTTTGTTTCATGTTTTACCTAAAATTTTGGTTAATTTGATAACTATTTCAAGTCTATGCAGTTACAGGAAATTCACATGTATACTTCATTAGCCCTGGGATGGAGTTATTTTAAAGAGATGAGATATAAATCAGTGAGATACAGACAGATATGAGGAATCAAGGACATTTGGTTGTCGGGAAATTACTTGGATTAAACTTTACTGTCTGTATTTTTTCAAGTCTCTTACCCATGCCCGTGCTTTATTGCTCAATTTCACAAGTTTCAGTGAACATTGCGTAAGACTAACCTGAAAAGACTATGCTGTGCTGTCTGTTCATGAAGCCAAATAAGAACCAAGACAAGGCTTGATATAGTTATGTAATTACGAACAATCCTTCAGATCATATGGTGATTTTCTATATGTATATGTTAATTTTTACTTCTTCAAATGGACTATTTATCATTTAAATCTGAATAATATTTATATAGTTTGTGGTTTAGTACATTGACCTGGGGTTTCCCAATTCCTAAATGTTATTTGAAGTTGCAGTTTCCTTTAGAGGAGTAGAGATTCAGACTTAAATTCATCTTAGAACAATAAAATAAAGTTTAAAAAAATATAAAAGTATAGGAAATCTTAAATAAAACCAGAAAATATTTGAGATATTTTGCAGGTCAGGCAGCTTCTCTGAAAAGTGCTACTATTTCAGATCAAAGACACTTAATCAAAACTTGTTTTATCCAGGTTCTAACGAACCAGAACTGAAATATTAGCATCTGTTTGCCTTTCCATATGCTTTGGCTGACTTGCTGAGGGTTCCCAACTTTTGCTTTTAGACTGTTTAAAAAACTATTAAGCAGAAACTGATGCTCTGAATTGACTTCACTTTTAGTACTCAGAAAACTGGAAAATACTGACAATGAATGGGATCTGAAATATTAAGGCTTTCATTAGTTGAAGAAATCCCAAAGCAATTCACAACCAACAGACACTTTAGATCACTACTGTAACAGCGGGGAAAAATATATAGGTAAAATATATTGAAAAATCATCAGTAAATCAGAATAATGTAACTGTACACCTGCCTATGTTTAAGCCACCAGGACTGGTTTACTTTGTATGAGAGATCTGCCACAGCTCTTTGAGGAGTTCTGACATTATGAAAGTCTTTCTCTCATTAGCAAACAAGGATAAATATATAGGTACACATACTTTAAATAAATTAAGGGACTCTCTGCATTACCTTCTCCCTTTAAATTTTCATGATGTGAAAGCAGGCTGGAATTTAACAGTAGTCTTTAATCCACACATAAGGTTGTGACAAAATCAGGTTTATGACTCCGGCACAAAAACTAGAAAACATCTGTTGTCTGGCAAATGGCATGTTCACTCTTCCAGCACTGTCACATTGTCACCTATATACCTTTAAGCAGGCAACATCTGTTTCTAATTGCAGTTCATGCAAGGCCTAGTGCTTCCTATGTTTCCTGACCTATAAAACCTAAAAAGGTGGCTTTCCACATTCATGTGGGTCCACTAACACAGCAGACTGGAGTTTGTCATGTCTTCAATATTACACTGGAAATTGAAAGACAGGAAACTGAAAATGTTCTCATCAAAACAGCGGCCCGTGGCTAACATTTTTGTTTCACAATATAATCTTTTCTTTAGATGGTAGAGATATTAGTGTTGCATGATTTATTGTGAAATTGTCTGATGTAATGTATGAAATTTTTCCATAACTGAACAATAGATGTTGGAATATTGTCTATTACTTCCTGTCAGCTGATTTCAGTCTCTGCTCTAACTCACTGAGGTGAAACCCTACAAGTTAATTTCTTGTTTTGGGATGACTAACTTTAGCCTTGTCTTTCTGTCATTTCCTCTTTAATTTCCTAACAGCCATGCTACATTTGAGAAGGCAACACAGCTTTATCATTTAAAAACAAAATCCTCTCAGTTCTACCTAGTTTTACTTTTATTTTTATTGACTTGATAATTTTGTTTTAGATCTGCACTTTGATAAAAATAATTACATTTTGTCTCAGTATTAAAAACCCTAAAAAAATTATTTTGATTAATTTGGTTTTCTTATTCCAATTAGATAAATATAATAATTTATTGCAGGATGTAAAGATAGGACTCAAGAAATTATATTATTTTGGTTCCAAGCCTTGATTGATAGTTTGAATTCATTAAAGTCAAATTTAGTTTTTACCATTGATCTGGCTCATTGAAAATAAGAAAATAAAGATAACTGTATCAATGCTAAGAATATCCATGCACTATTAAATACTATGTTTTGAAACACACACTATGGTTCCATGACAAAGTGCAAACTATAACATGTCTGTGATGATTGCCAACATGTTATTTCATCATTATAATTATTTTGAGATATTAATACTCAGATCTATAATGTGTTTTAAATGGTACTTACATTTGCATAATATTAATAGGGACCACAGTAAATTTATTTAAAGTTTTGCAATATATGCATATGTCCTTTTCATAGACTAAGATTGAAATCAGAGGCCACAGAGCATTTTAAATCATTGCAGTTATGGACAATCACAAATTCCACACTGCCATAAATGATATGTTTATGGTATCATTTCAAGAATACAAGGAAAATGATACTTGTACTTTAAACAGAAATCAAGGACAGCTTCAAGGATCATTGCACATAAAATACCACTCTTGCATTCTCAGATCACGCCTCCCCAGTGAAGACAAAAATATACCAGAGTAGCCTGCAAATATTTTGTTTAGATTAAAATGAGACCTTAAACACTCCAGAGTCAAGGAAGGTAAATAAAGGATTAACAAGACAATTAAGAATGGCGCTTGTAGATATAAATTAAACTGTTGAAATCCTTAGGGGCCACATTATATATGGTCTCTTGTGCATCGTCAAAAGTAGCAAGTGAGCTTAAGTTCTAAAGTGGGTGTTACATTTATCTGCACGTGATTTTGCAAATAAAATCAATTATGATAACTGGAACTAATGAAAGCTAATTTGCTGATATTGCTTGCCTCAGTGTAATTAGAGAAGCAGCAATGAAAGTAAAACTTCAGGAGTGAGAGAATAAATACTTTTAACAAATTTATTTCAACCTTGCTATTTGTTCTGTGCACTCTAATTGCAGTCAAACTTCTACATTAGGTTTAATTTAATGACTTCCAAAGCTTTAGCAAATCTCTCATTATTATTTTCTATAGCTCTTCCCTTTCTTTTCTTCTCAGACACCTTTTCCCTAACAGTCTGCCAGCTGTCAGGTTTGAAGTATGTTTCTTTTTAAAAAAGATTTTTCCACATGAATTTTCTCCTGCCTTCTGAGGCCTCATTCACTCAATGGATATCCACATGTTGACTCAATTCCAAACCAGCTGTTGCATCTTATAAAGCCATGTGCTATGAAACTAAAGGGAAGGTCTAGACCTCAGACAACATGCATTTAGTATGTGTTTGAACATTTATTTCCTCATGTAACATTTTTTCATTTATGAAGTGGGCAATACTATTTACATATTGTAGCCATTAAGGTAGTTGTTAGATCTTGTATCAGCTTTTGCTACAACTTGGTCTCCCCTCTAGTGATAAAATTGTACAGTAATTGAAACTAAGCTAGCATTTGGATATTAATTGCAATTCCATCACGAACTGGAGATGGTAGGACTGATAAGTACAAACGCTTGTACAATGAAAACACTTCTTCCTCCTTTTGATTCACCAATTTTCTGCCCTTCAGTGACTCCTCATCAGGGTTTATATTCCTGAGTAATGAAGACTATGAAGAATCAAATGCTGTTCTTCCTGTGATCACATAAATGTCTGCATAAGCCAGCCATTGATCGATGTCATGCAGATTAGTCACCACCAAGTTACTAGATCTGAGGTACTGCACCTAGCTGGATGGTGCAATAAATAAGAGCTGTTCCTGGACCTAAATAAGTAAGCAACACTTTTACTTCTGGTCCCCATCCAGTGACCCCTATTTAAAAGTGCACATTTGGCCACTGTAGAGAAAAGGACTGAGCCTGATTGCAACGTACTGTAGCATGCCAAATCCTGCCAGCAATCAGCTCCAGGCTACCTTCCAATATCCCATAAATGATGTCTATCTGCATTTACTTTCCAGCAGCATTGTCGCATAGCAAGAATCGTCTCAGGATCATTTTCCCCCCTCTCACAAAATGGACATTTATAAGGTAAGCACATGAGACAATCAGTGCAACGTTCAATTCAATATGGGGAAATAGAAGGTGCTGCACTATGGAAATTAACACAGAATTCTGCATGGTGGGATGGAAATTACCAAAGAAAGGGCTGTTAATTTATTTGTCTACAGAAGTACTCAATAAAGCTAAGAAGATCATAGGTTATATTGCCAAATGGATTGAATTCAAATCCTTTCAAGTCATTCTAAGGATGTGCTTGGAATACTGTTTCAAGTATGATCATCATAAATTAGATCATATTTTGCCCAGGAACAGAATGGAAACAATGGAATTTGTTGAAAGAGAATTGCCTGGAGATATAATTGGATCTTCAGCCTCAAAACTGGATGTCTTAGTCACAGTCTTATTGGTGGACTTAGACATTTCCATAGGGTAAGTGAATGAAGTTTAGGACAGATGTTAGGAAGTATTTTTTTTTACGCAGGAGAGGATTAGAGATTGGAAAAGATTATTTAATAAATGATATTGAGCTCAGGGAGCTGGATGCACTTAAACATCAGTAACTGAAATATGGTAGAATTGAAATCAAGGAAGCCAACAACTGAAAGGAAAAAAGAGCATTGCTATTTCAGTCTACGTTGTCAATCTGTATCCCATGAAATAGACCCACGATGCTGCTTCTTGAATTGAATAGAGCTAGTGCATTCAGACAAGTTTTTGTTCAATCAAAACTAAAAAAAAATGAAATTAGGGATTAAATATAATGACGTTAAATTAAATAAAGATTTTAACCTCATTTACAAAGAGAAACTTAAATTTGGTTACACATCCATTTACATATGACCTCTAAATTTTAACAATGTCTGTCCTTATATTAGCATATGGCTGTTTAATCCATGTATAGGTTTTATTTAATCAAATTAGAAATCCTTCTGCTTCTACTTAATCAATGTGACCTGAAATCAAGGGCAGGTTTCAGAGTATATGACGGATGGAAATAACTAGAAAGAGGCTGGCTAAAACAGATGACTGAAGTTTTTCTTAGCTGTGACCCACAGAAACAGATGAACTTGCTTCACCTCACATCTAGTGGTAGTTGACTTTTAATCTCAGAACATGCTACTGCATATTATGCTTTTCAAAAATTTCCTAATTTAGTCTTGCCTGCCTCCTGTTGGTGAGTTGGCAATCAGACAAATCTTCAGAAGACTGCCCAGTGGTTTATTGATCAGTGCTCTTGATCGGGAGTATCAAGCAAACAAGGTATTCCAGCTGCCAGTCTCCGTGATTTTTAATTGCAATACACTCCAGAGAATTTACTGTAGAATTTATGTTACAATCTATTCTCTTATACAGTCTGATAAAATAGTAAGAGCGATTAGTTTCCATCCCCAGCCCACACCCTCATTCCCCTGCCTCGAGCATCATGTATCTATACTCATTCAGAGTGAAGGGGTTGCAGTGCTGATCAATTTGCTGTTTCTCAATTGGCATGTGCAGATTCTATTGGCACATGAAAAGGTTGCTGCAGCTCCCAGGAACAAGTGTTGTTCCTTTACACTTGGCTGCCCAAGCTGAGGTGAATAGTATTTAATCTCACAAATACCTCAGAGAGGGAACATCTCAACGATTTGCAAACTCTGGTATAAGAATACATTGACAAATTTTTGAAAACACACATTTGAGTTTGTAATTTTGTATCTGGGCAGTGGACTGTGAAACTTGTCAATTGGTTTTTAAAGCTTTGTTAAAACCAGAAAGCACAGATGTTAAAACTAGGTTCAGATGTAGCGACAGATGGTATTTGATTATGGAGCAGACTGTTCGTATAATACAAAGATGCTGCTTCAGCCATACATGAGGCACTGCAGAGAGCGGTGGTGGAAAAGATTTCAGGAAAATTTAGAAAGCAGGTGGTTCCAGTGGTGGTGTCATTTCAAACTGTCTGCTTCTGATGTTGTGTCAGACAGTGACACTAAATTCACCCGATAGCCCTGTTTACAAGGTTCTTTTCCAATTTAGATTTAAATTTGAGTTTGGAGTGTAGAGCACTACTGATAATTTAGATGGTAGCAGGCTAGATAGGAAAAACAGAATTGCTTTTCTTCAGATTTTAATCATATATTATCACAATGTGTATTCATACATATACATATCTATTATATATTTCTTTTATTGGTTATACAGCAACTGGATGTTAGTCTTCTTCCGGGAATGCTGGTAACCAATAATCCTTGAATAACAAAATTGGACTAGATTCAAATATTACCTTAATTGCACTGAGGTTATTATAGCAGCAGATTAAAGTTTTAATTGAAGTGAGTTTTAGTCTGTGCTCATTATATTAAAATTACATCTTCCTATTTCTTCAACTTCAGCACCTCTAAAATTGCATATCCCACTGCACTATATATTTGTGTTTCAACAAAATAATTAATGCATGCCTCTTTTTATGTCAGCCTGATTTATGTAACCGATGCTATATTGGCAGACAAATGAAACTGGAGGAATAGTCCCATATTACTGCACTACTCCGTGCAATAACTGGTATGTTACTGAATTACAACATAATTATCACATGACTGTGTAGAAAAGATTATACAATGAATCATATTTTGTACCTTTCTCACATTGCTGCTCTCTGTCACTGCCATTTTTAGCATATTTGTCAGCTAATCTTTTATTTTTGCTGTGATTTCCATTTGAAGTTTTTAAAAAATCTGTACACTTGTCTTCTGAAAAATAGCAGGTTAAAAAATTCCTTCTGACAAAACTTCAGAAGAAATTATTAAATGTGCTCAAAATTGCAATAGTTTGAAAATTTATCATTTTGTCTCCAAAAAAAGTAGAATTTATTGTTAAAGGAAATAATTTCTGAAAGCATGCTTATTGATGGATTTCTTTGGATGGAATCGTGAATATGATGATGAATATATTTCATTGTCCATATCCTGCTTGTTCTTCTCTGCCTGACAGTTAGTTGGTCAAAATTATTTCATGGCCATCACCTTGAAAAATAAACCAAAGTCAGAGTATTTCTAAAACCAAATTTTCATCTCTGTGGTTGGCAATATTTGCTATCCTTTTATAATTTTAAGTCCATACACAATTCTACAGTTGCAATTGGAAGTTGTTTCAATAGGCCAGGTACTTTTTGATCTTACCTCTCAAATTTGTTTAGAGTGTGTATGACATCTGATTTATTTTACGCCTTGTGTAAAATTGTGTTTTTAGTTTTAATTCAAATTGTAGAGTATGTAGTCTGGTGATCAGGTATTGCCAGAGTTGGGAGGGGAGGAAGCTACAGGTGATGGCAGTTAGGGTGTGGTTGCATAAGTGCCCAGGTAGGTGCTTGGTTTTGTGGAGTTAAGACAATGATCAGTATCTGTGATAGGGTCAAACTTCAGGTAAGTGACCTTGATTCGTTGCCCTGTGGGTAATCATTGATTTGGAAAAGGAGATTGATGGATTGGGCGGATTAGTGGATGGTCATAAAGTCTTAGGGATGGCAGGTTGGAGTGAGATTATTGATATGGGTGCCAGTGGAGATGAAAATGGTTGGAAGAACAGGCAGATGAACACTCTAGGGACTGGGCTTGAGGGATAAAATGCAAATAAGTGACTTAATTTCGTGTGATCCCAATTTACTGGTATGCTATGAAAACATGGTTACTCCCATTACAATATGGATCAATTTCCAACCCATTACTTCAAATGGAGCTTCACACAGGGAATTACATAATTTGATGTTCTTGTGGCACTGATACCACATCAGATGCATGTCTGTAATTCCTACCATGATGTGCCCTGGTCAATTTTCATGAGAGATGTGAAATAGCCTGGAAACATTTATCACTCTTTTATTGTTTGATAAGTACATTTTCCATCTCATAACACTGAAATAAATATAGTTTAGTTATTGGGCAACACTGTCTATTCTCTCACAGATTATTTTTTTGAAGCATGGTGCAGAACAAAGTATGTGAAATGTATTTTTATTATTTTGATTAATAACTGATCTTCTTGAATTACTTAAACTATTTTAACATTGGTATACATAGAATTAAAATATCAGTTTTAACTGAACCTTGGAGGGAGTTATTTATTAATTAATAAGATATTTTTCTTTGTGGTGATGATTAATCAACAGCATCACACATATGCTGGGTCATTCTGCAGGAGAAAGTATGATATCCAGGAATATTACCTATTTGAAGAACTGTTTAAATGAAATCCACCAGGTGCCAGATTACATTGATGAATTCTGATGGAAGCTCCTCCTTTAGACACTGGTTGACCTTTGATCTGTCATCAGCATTTTCTGTTGTTGCTGAAATGAGGTCATTTAGTTGCCCTTCACAAATCTATCCAAGGTCAGAGACATTATAAAGCATTTTGCTTATTCTTCAAATGTTAATGCTCTTTATGTTCTTGCTTGTAATGGTATGTAACCTATAGATTAACATTTTAGTGTTACCAACAATCTTGAACTAGCATTTAGATCTGCCAATATTACAAAACTATTTTCAAAAGCCTTAAATTGTATTTTTTTTCTGAAATTCTTAATGAACCTTTTAATACATGTAATATTTTTGAGTTTATTGTTTGGATAGTTAAATGTCTTCTTTCTTTGAAGTTAAATTTATCACTTTTTCAGCATGGAAAAAAATGATCATCCAGTCATTGAATTTTCAGAGCCATTTTTGATTACAGTGATATTTTCTTCTTTTACCTACTGTATAACTAGAGTAGAATCTCCACGATCTGAACATCCTGTTACTTCCAATTATGTTAGATAGTCCTTAACAAAATTGCTTAAACCTTGCATTGTAGGTCAACTGACAATGTATCAGTGATGACCAAAGTGTCTTTGTTACCAGCTTTGGCCTCAGATGAATAACAGGGTACTGGAGACATACCATATGACAAATATGAGCTCTGCAGCCATGCATCCACTTATCAGTTCACGATTAGGAATTAATTTTTTCGTCATGCTACTCAACTCTAGAGGCCTCAAAAGAAACCCCAAACTGAGGAATCCAGTACAAATTTTACACCTTTGTATTTTTAGCTTATCGTTCCACCTGTACCTAACTTAATGCTAATACATTTATTCTTTAATTAATAAAATGTATGGGTAAAGTTCCAGTCCACTTGTTCACCAAGGCTACAATTGAATGACTGGCTCCACCACAATATTTTGAACTATATTTCCAGCATGTTGCAACAGGAAAGTAATTAAAGCTTATGGGGAATGGAAGACCAATTCAGCCTGTGGCCCACCCTATTCTAGAATATCCTGGGATAACACATTTAAAATTCTGTCTCTTTTCTGCAAATATCTCCAAGGCCAGGCCACACTTTACATTATCTCTGCCATTGCGATTTTTGAGCCTTTATTCAAATATTCTGTGTGTGTCTTTGAAATATCCTTCTCCATCTTTCGACACATCATTGGTAGAACACTGATAAAACAAAATTATCATTGATTGTTTCTACTGATAGCCCATGGCTTTCCATCATTTTCCCCTCTGGCCTGCGTTCATTCTCACTTCAATTTCCTATGATCATAACACAAATGTAATCTGTTGTTGAGAATAGAAAGAACAACTATCCACATACAGAAGATGTGTTAGTATATGGTCACATTATTTGTTGCTGCTTCTTATTGCATGTTCATTTAATAAGGTTTCAGCTGACCTTTCCTAATTATGTAAAAGGCCATAAGGGTTCTCATTACCCCCTTGATTTCATCACCAAATGAATGGAACATTGGACCACATAATAAGAGAATGGGCACATAATAAGAGAGGATGGATTGTCCATAATCCTTAGGAGATGGATCTTAGAACTTAGATGAACGAGCTAAATACCTTGATCTGAAACCAAGTTAAACCAGGAAATTTTGTTTTTTTATATTTGTTGTATACCAGTGTATGAAGTTTGGTTTTTGGTAGTTTGAGATTCAATGATGAGTATCATTTCTGGAAATAGTGCCAATACTTTTTACATTCAAGATTGTGTTCCACTGTGCAACCTCTAATCATATGATTGCTAGTGTGGCCAAAAACAGCAGATCTGTAGGTTGCTTCTTTCAGTCATATCTCATTGACCTGCTCCTCTGATCTTCCGATAGATGAATTGAATTTAGAATAGCTTCATACATTGTATCTTAACTTATTTCATACATTATATAACATATGAAATCAAAACTTTCTTGCTTCTAACTTCAAACCCTTCCTAATGAATATGGAAAATAATTACATTCTATCCTTTCTTCCTGGTTTTGATTGTCTCTAAACTCAAATGTACCTTATTTGTTAGGTGAGTAAACCTTCCTTATATGGACAGGCTAACTTTTCTTCCCATTTTTTCTGACCACAGGAAATTCTGGACTGTCTCCCACACCAGGTTTCCCCCAATCATCAAAACTCTTCACTTTAACTCTTATGAGTAGATCCATAATTGACACTCCAACTGTTTTTCAAAATGTTAAGTGATAACAGAAGTACATATTGTTCCCTGCTGTGAAATGAAATAACTATAAAGCCTAGTTATTACTTAAAAGCATTTTTAATCGGGTTCATTAACAACCTCCATTTTCAGCTGCTGCAGTATGTTTAAACATTTTTTTTAAAAGTCTGTGTTAACTCACTAGTTAAATGGAACTTTTACCTAACACTTGCCCTGGATTTCTCTGTGTTTTGTTTATGCGAAAAGCTTTGAACTGAACAAATGTCTGGCATAGCTCAAAATGTCATATTAAAAAAAGTTATATTTTAAATGTTACACTTCAAAGGGTAAATGATATTTGAACCTGACTGTTTCCAATTACATTAGGCAAAGAACCTCAAATTCAAGGAATCCAAATGAATCATTTAAAAATACAGAGGATTTCTGTTAATTTGGCCATTGGTTAGTCAGGGCAGCCACTTATTTGAGAAACCAATTAAAGAACAAAAATTAATTGAAAAAAATTGCTGGGATTCCCTTCATTTATTTGGGACGTTATGTTGCTTACTTGGGGCAGGAGAATGTTGCCAAACAGATTCTAACTAGCATCAGTCATGCATACTTGTATGGTCAATAGATGCTACGCAATGCTTTGAGCAATGTTTTTAAATACCATCAGTTGTATGTGTTTGTGTTCAAGAAAGTGATTTTTGGTACTGATTGTTGGCATGAAATAAACAGTAAGAAAATTTGGAACTGTTTTGCTCCCTGTGGTTTCAAGCACTAAATTTTAAGGTATTGACATTCATCTTGAATGTTACAATGAAAATGAAGATTTGGAGTATTCCATCATCGATAGCATTGTATGAAGGCAGCCCATTATCTGCACTGTGTGTCTGTGCTGATTTTGTTCATTGCACACACTGGATAAATTCCTCTGTCAAAAACTATTAGGAACTAATACATAGTTTTATAGTACTGTAGTTATATTGGCAATGTTCTTACTTGCTTTGCATTTTATTTAAATACACAAATTGTTAGTCAGTTTGTCTTTTTTATACTTTATTAACTATTTCCATGAAACTTCAACTAATTGGGGCAGCCACTTAATTAGCCAAAATGTATTGGTCCCAATTAACTGGAATCTACTACATATAAAAAATATCAAATGCAATTAGTCTCCACTGACCTCAGGATGTTCATATTATAGCATATTTTTATTAAAAAAGTAACATCAAAATCCTCCATTGACCTTGAGATAAGCTTATGTAAAACAATTTGATTTTGGATTTACATTATCACACCACTTTAAATGGAACTAGTGACAGTCCAATACCCCGGCATACAATGTTCCTCAATTTTTTACTGAACAATACACTGTGAGATATGCTGGTTTAGTCAAGTGTTTGCACACATTGGCTGTTAATGTCTGGTGCTCGGAGGGTAAATCAAATGAATTTATAGTGAAGTGGCAGGAATTCTTTTCCAAGCTGTACTGAATCCATCTTTATAACTTACTCTCATAAATTTATTTCCAGATAATCTTATCCACATTAAAACCAACTTATACACAAAGAAAAAATAAAAGTAGAAGCACAGGTAGTACATAAAGAAATTAGCATGCTTATTTCTTCTCCATCAATTCATTTCATTTGCCCTCTACACGTGTAATGAAAGCATCCGGCCACAAAAATCAAAAATGTGAAAGGCAAACACAAAATAAGTGCAAACAATGTATTTGGAATTATATTTATTCTGCACAAGCTTGCATATATACTGCACATACATTCAGTTTAGAGAAGAATGGAAGGCACACAAGGCAATTGAACTACTGTAGTCTGTAGGTGGTACAAAGCAAAGGTAAAAGTCTGGATACCATACAAAAAAGCTTAAAACACACAAAATAAAATCGGTTATTCAGCAAATGGTTTTATCTTCAAAATTTAGTAGCTGCCAAGCAGTATTTAATAACCATTGCTTAAGTCAGTTGGCTACTGCACCCCATAAAATGTATAGGGATCATCATTTCATTAAATGATCAATTATTACAGTACATCCCTGGGAATACAAAATTGTACACCTTTGAATAAATTAGGATAAATTAAACCAATAAATTATGCAAAGTCTTCAGAACAATTAACAACAACAACAAAATTCCACAATCAAAATGGTCTCTAGCTAGAAAAGAAAATCAAAACACTGACTATGTCAGTTATAATTACTGCACTATTTTCAAATTAACAAGTATTTAATACAAAAAGGAGCATAATGCTATGTACAACATATTGCTAAATAATATAAAGGCAGTGTTTTTGTCACTTTTCTGCAACTATATACACACAAGCGTTTTCATCGCAGGCAGTTCATACCCCATAGTTCTCTATGACAAGATGAGTGTGTTTCATTCAACTTCACATTCTGCAACAGAAGTGCAATATGTAGTAACCATTTCCAAAATAGCCTTCTCCCTTGTCATTTAATTTTAAGGGAGTTCTCAAAAAATAAGTCAACATTAAACTACCACTTAAATAAAATGGTGTGGATAGGGTTTAGGTAAATTACAGAGTTTACAAGTGCAGGTGCTTTTGATGTAGCTGCTGATTTCTATGCCACTGACATCACCACAAGGAAGGTCTTAGGATTCATCCATTTACTCTCATTTATTTACTGGGTAGATGCAATATACATTCTGTAAATATTTTACATGATACAGAATTCATAATGAATAATGAATGCAGAATTTGTGGATTCTGAATACAATAAACAATGAAGTGAACTTCAAAGAATTTTTATAAATCTAATTAGAATTCCAAGGGCTAACAAACTTACATGTGGGAAAATTGGCAGTTCCCCCCCATAGGAAATTCAATACATACTTAATGATCAAATTCACATCATGCATTATATTTCCTGTGACAGCATTAAACACAGCAACAAATTAGATATGAAAGATGTTTATTTTTAAGGAAAAGGAAAGCATTAATATGAAAAACTAATTAAATTTTTGAAAAATGGTAATTTAAAGTTAGCATTTCTCGAGGGCTCCCTTTTTAAACTTTAGTGGAATATTTACCCACATATTTTTAATGCAATTACTTTACAAAAATCAAAAGTATTAAATCAGAAACTTAAAGCAGATTACCAGCTTTGATACTCAGAGGCACAACCTAACTGCAACAAAATATGCGAGTAAATACCTCGTACTATTTAAATACTTGAACTTAATGTCTGCCATGTAATTTTCTCAGTATTGTGAATGTTCTCTGCGGCATATCCTGCAATAGTCATAAATATAATTGTCGCAGAGGTCACAGCAAAACATTCTCTTCACAAAACATATTTTCAGCATGTCTAAAATAGAAAAGTTGTCCATCTAAAGGGGAAAAGTCAGCTTTCACTTCACACGTATAATCACATCATATGAAATATTGCTTCTATATACTACCTTTATAATCTATGAAAACACAAAATCTGCACCACAGTTACAAAAAATTGGCTTCTACAAGATTTCCCATACTTGAATGCTGAGCAAACAGTTGAAGAGGAAAAAATAATTTGCTTTATCAAACTGTTCTAAAAATTCTCTTCAAAAATTTTTTTCCAGCTGTTTTATTTTTATAAAGATACAATATATGCATAGCTATCACTCAGTAAATCTGGCATTTATTGCAGTTGGTTATGAATAAAAAGGAAATCCTCAAGAATCCCAAATTAAAAAAATGTTCAGCCACACAAGGCACAAGAACAATTATATATGTGGGAAATTGGGAAATTGAAGGTGTCTGTATCCTTCAAGCTGGTGCATTTAAGGTCTAGGCACAGGATATCACCTCAAGTTTATATGCAATGTTAAATTTCTATTAGCAATAAGAATACAGAAATGGGTAATAATTTACAGATATATCATCCATCATGAGCTCATATTAAACTATATAAATTTCCAGTCTGAAGCATCTGACCTCCTGCCTCTTTTAGCTGTTACATCATGAATACGTAAAGTGTATGCCAGTATAATGACAGCAAACCTTGTGAAGCAATCAGGATAATCTCAGGTTTATAAGAAAAAAAAGTAGCTGGAGGCACAAAGGCATTATGGCTCTCATAAAAGCATTCCAGTTCAAATGAAATTTCCAGAACATTCTTTATATACTGGACAAAGTGAATTAGGTTAAATGGAATTACAATTAGACTGTTGAATGCAGTTTTTATTAAAATCATATTACAAAACTATCCTGTTCAACTAGTTGTGCCATTATTACAGAATAAAATATTGAGATGATTTAGAACCCATTCATTTTGATTCTGTACAAAATGTTAGGATGTATGGTACTCCTTGCAATTTTGTGCACAATTTAATTATTTAATAAACCTTACACTTATTCTTTAAACAAGGAAACAAGAAAGTAAAGCCCTTAACTCTGTTTATGATAATCATCGCACCTCTAATTGAGACCATATTGTAATGACAGCACAGAACTGTTATCTGGTATTCTTCAAGGTCAGTCCTATAATAGGATCACCAATACTGATAACTAATTTCATTAGACAAGTTTGTTTTCAAATTTTGTAGTAACAACATGTCAGTACTAATTGAGACTGAGTGATTGGTACATAATTCTGCCAGGCAAAGCTAAGTAGTCAGGACAACGCAAACTCAAATGAAGGACTCAGCATTTTGGGGGCACACCAAAGTTAAGTTGGCAAACTCGGTTTAGATGCATAGTGAATACAATGACACTTGATTTTATTGTCTGCATTTCCTTAAGTGTACAGACACTGCAAGTGCTCTCTAATTGTGATTGGGTATTTCAGGCATTGTGCTACTAATTTGATGTCAGCAGGTTTTTAAGGCTATGTGTTGACATTAATTGCTCCCTGCATTTCATTCCATCAGTTGAACTTAAAGATAAGTTACACTGTAACATTAGGGTCACTCACATTGTTATAACACCCAATTCCTCATAATTTAAAAAAATTGTAAATGTACAAAATATTAAATTTTGCACGATTGAGATTTCAAGTGCTCCGATCATCTTAAGAGAAAAAAAATTCAAATAAGTAAAATGCAATAAAAAACAATTTTTTAAAATGCTCATCGTTCAATGATTCACTCTATTTCTGCCACTGCAAAGCCAACATTTTGTTCTTGTTTGTGACTAATTACAATTCAATCATCAGCATTTCTGACAACAGAATAAAAAATAATGAATTGTAATGATAGCTTCAGTCCTATATCAATACGAATGTTTAATTCATTAACTTAAATGCAACATTTTACATAAATCAGGACTTTTAAAGTGATTCATTCACTGAAAATGTTTTCTCAACATTGTTAATCTTTACCCAACAGAAATAATAAAAATACCATTTTAAAAATTACTTTGGTTTCAAAGCTTGAAAACACAATGTAATTTTGTTCCAAACTATCCACATGCTTCAAAAAATGTTGATGTATTGGTACATCCAGCAAAACATCAAGGTCTGTAATGCTGATATCCAATACAGAGAGTTCCATCAGCCAGGCCCCTTTTTCTATCCATCTCAGTCTTAATTATCCCAGAATATTCTCACAGTTGGACCTGGAACATCTATACACAGAAAAATTCTAATCTGGAATACTCAGTGCAGGATGTGTTTAGAAAAATTGTTTTGCAGAGACTATTTAGCCTATGTATTTATAAACTGAAATTAGATTCAATATTGTTGAATGGCAAAATGAATGTGTGTCAGGGAAGAAATTTTTCTTTGCCTGTGGAGGATCAGTGGCGTAGTAGTAGTTCCTGCACATTATACTCCACTCGAGATATAGCTCAATGGAGGTCAATGGAAACAAATTTCAGAGGAGGAGTTCAACAAGCAAATGCTTCTATACTGCAAGTTCAGCTCTTGCAACCAAAGATGAATTACTATCGTGTTAAATATAAAAAAAGAAAATAACGAGTCCTAAATTTAAATTTGTATTATCTTTGTCATTTCACTTCAACCTGAATATAGTGAACAAATTTTTAAAAAAACTTTTGAGTTCATCCTAAAGTGACGGTCACTTTTCTGTTAAGAGTCTAACGGTGAGCATTTAATAGTTTTGAGACCAGTTACCCTAACAAGCTATACTTCTGTTTGATATTACCTAAGATAGTGGACTGTAAATCCAATGGAAAATTTTCCAATAATCCTTACCGATGAAACTTCTAATGCAGTATCAGCCTTTCTTGCAGCCTGGAAATTGAGTGAATCGCAGCTTGCAATCTGGAATTTCTGGCCTGAACACCAGGAATTCCTAATGACAAAACCTATTTAGCATCTAACTGGTAGGTTTGATTTTATACATGGGCTTAAATTACAAACCAATTAGGCAAAATGAAATGTGTAACATACCATAAACCAATAAGTTTAACGCAATTTAGTTTCAAATAGGGCAGAAACAGTAATAGATCCATTTTCAGTCTGTGGGTACATGAAATTTAGCTTTATACCAAATAATGAGCATTGGCATCCTTCCGTACGGAGCCACTGGATTGTGGTGAACTACCATGTTGAAGATTCACTCTTAAGATAAATTTCAAAAAGGTGCAATAATTATGCCAATCCTTTTGTAATAGTATATCATAAATTGTGTATTCAGAAAGTGCACACTTTCCTGCTTCATTTTGTCAGAAACTCCTATTAAGACAGAGTGGCTATATTCAAACCCAGTTCTAACACTTCATTATATCTCAGTTTAGTCATTTTAAAATATATTATGTATATGCTGGCTGGTGGGTCTGATTGACTGGAAATGTGTATGGTCATCAAACTGGATTGGTTTAAAGCCAATTTTGTCTCAAATAAACTGACACAGATAGAACTCTACATCAGTCATAACACAGAGGTTTTTTCTCAGTAGTAATTATGTTGGTAAATAAAATAAATACGCTACTACCAAAAGTCACACTCTAATAACAATTAAATCAGGCTAATGAAGGTATTTTCAGTATAACTGCATAAATATATATATTATATATAAACTTTAAAAATTATACATGGTTCAGCATGTTCCCTTCATCTAATTACTCGGGATGCTTTCAGTAGTCAGTGCCAACACTAAAAACCAAACTGCTAAAAAAAGGAGAATGGGGCGAGGAAGAAAAAATCTGCTGCTTATGAAGTGGTATCAAATCAAGCTTAATATTTTTTATGTATTTGCACAAATAGTGTAAAACAGTTTGTAATTTGTTTCATATAGTTGCAGTTAAAAATAAATCAGATTAAATCTGGACAATTTCAAGTTCCCTGTGGTGAGCATCTTAGTTTAAAACAGATTCTAACAGCATGGCATGTTTACGCACATATGACTTTCAGTGTCAATAGAACATTTGCACACTATGTACAAGTAACCATTTTCACAAAGAACCTGTATTCTAATTACAATTATGTGCTCATTGCACTCAGCAGTTCTCTTATAATGATTTGCACTTTAAAGCACATTTGTTTTTGTATTCAATTTTTTTCCCTTTGTACCTGAACAGATTCCCCCCAACTTAAATAATAACAACCTGATGTCCCCTCATGGTTTGAAATGTGGTAAACTGACACATTCTCAATCATTTAATATTCAAGTTAATTTTCTTCAGTTAACAATGCAAACTGTTACTTTAAGGAGCAGAGCCAGGAAAAAAAAAATCTCAAATAAAGTTCACAGCACATTTCCATGTTTGAAAATCTGTCAGTTTACAGGATATTTGGACTGAATAAATACATTATGCTAGAGATTTAAAGTTTTATTGGGGTACATAATAGCTAATGAACATCCAGCAGGCAGGATAGCCTCATTTTAAATAAATGCATTTTGTTTGTTAAATTTTGCTGAATACTAACAAATCAACTGGGGTTTTTTTTTATTTTTTAGTAATCTTTCCTCTCTGGATAATTAAACCTGTCTGCTGATTTGGCCTGTTATGAACCTTTCCTGAATCATCTGGGATCATTAGAAGAACACAGGAACCTCACTGTGTGAAAGAAGAATTACTCTGCCGTGGAGAAGCTAAAATGAAGGAGTCATTTTAGTGAAACTACAGAATGCTAATAGAAAAATCTCTTTTGGTGGAAAATTGTAAGATGGGAATCAAGGCAACATGGACTGACATCAGCTAGAGAGACCAAAGAATAAACGCATTCCACTTGCAGGTAGTGATTATTTAGATATATAAATGACATCATAGGTATAGTCAAGCTATATGGTGTATGCTAGTTGTGGGGGGAAGGTGGGAAGATCAATTGGTATCATGCCTGAAAGCAAAACAATAGCAGGCTTAAACATCTCTGGTAATGATACAACTGGGCCAAACCTCCTAGTGTGTAGTGTTGTATCCCATGACAGTCACTTTACTGTTCCAATGATGTCATAGTTATTTGCCATTTGCCACAACTAATCATTAATAAACCCTATTGTCTGACAGAGCAGATCTCCTCAGGTGTAATACCATGAAATATCAAAAATAAAAGTACACACTCACGCTTCATTTTTCTTTCAGTAAATCAAATCAAATAACCTTCAAAACAGAAGGATTCAGGTTTCAGCATTAGTAGGTTCAAGGCTGTGGAGAATAACCTACTGACAAGGTCAAATGTAAAAGGTAAAACATCATGGAAAATTAACAAATTAGAGCTATGTAAAGCAACAATACAATGATTGGGCATCAGATTGGAAAAGGGTATATTACGTCTGACGGCTCTGGGCATCTTTACTCGTGCAGCAGCTCTTGCAGGCAGTTTGGAGATTTGAAAACCTCCGGGACTTCACTGTCCAGCTTACAAATGACCTTGTAGATGGCCTTCTTCCAGGAAGGATCAACGTCTTTGCCTGCAACAATGGCATTGAAAAACTCTCGTAATGTGATCTGAGCCACTTCCAAGAACCTCTCCGGAACCTGCTGATACAGAAGGAGACAATGACATTAGTCGAGTTTTCAATTTCAATCCAAAGTCTCTCATTTATTAAAATGGGGAGGGGTGGAGGCTAAGCTTTCATCGTTCTTACCAAAGCTTGCAGCACTTCTGCACACATAGACCCTAAATATGGAAAAGTTTGCAGTTCCCAGTTTATTTCAGGATGGCTGTTTCTGGAAAGATGATATTTATTTATCTTTGCAACAACCAGACTTAACTACCTCTACACTCAAAGACACAGGTGCAGTTTGCAAGCTATTAACATTTTCTTAATTTTATTCTGATATAAAGTTTAGGTGTTGCAATTTACAACAAACAAAAGAGTGCTAAATTAATTATTTAAACTAAAACATAACAGTTAAAGTTAGTACTGAAAAATCCAATGGCAGCTTCTATTTGTTGGAAATATTTTCCAGATATTTAACATGGTAGTACAGCAGTTAGCACGATGCTTTACAGTACCAGTGACCTGGATTCAACTCCTGCCACTGACCATAAGGGGTTTGTGCATTCTCCCTGTGACTGAGTGGGTTTCCCCTGGGTGCTCCCGTTTCCTCCCACAGTCCAAAAACGTACCAGTAGGTCAGTTATTTGGTCTTTGTAAACCATCCCGTGATTAGGCTAGAATTAAATCGGGGGCTTGCAGTGTGGCATGGTTTGAAAGGCCGGAAGGGCCTACTTTCGTGCTGTGTCTCAACAAATAAATGTATAATATTTATAAATATGTTAGAAAATAACACCTGGCATTTCATTTCTTAGGGAATATGGAAGTTGGAATGTTACATTGCCTTTAATGTGCTCATCATTGTGCCTTGAGGTATTACTTCATCTAATAAGTTTGAAGGTATGATTATCTCCTAAGACAAATATTAATGATTTAATTTCAGTGTACATTTCAGAAACAGAATCAGATTTATTATCACTGGCATGTGTTGTGAAATTTGTCAACTTAGCAGCAGCAGTTCAATGCAATACAATAATATAGAAGAGAAAAAAATAATATAAATTAATTACAGTATATGTATATTGAATGAATTAAAAATTGTGCAAAAAACAGAAATAATATACATTAAAAAAGTGAGGTAGTGTTCAAGGGTTCAATGTCCATTTAGGAATTGGATGGCAGAGGGAAGGAAGCTGTTCCTGAATCGCTGAGTGTCTTTAGGCTTCTGTACCTCCTACCTGATGAGAAAAGGACATGCCCTGGGTGCTGGAGGTCCATAATAATGGATGCTGCCTTTCTGAAACACCGCTCCTTGAAGATGTCCTGGGTACTTTGTAGGCTAGTACCCAAGACTGTACTTTAATCTACTTGTAGTATATTAAAATCAGAATAACTTCCAAGGATAGAAATCAGCCAATCTTAATGAATTTCTTGATAAAATGTATGTTCAGCAATTCAGACGATAACTTCCAATCAATGTAACGTAAACGGATCAAAACACACGATCAAAACTTTGGGCTGAAACTCACTGAAATTGTAACCGACTCTTTTCACTCTATCAGCACTTCCCCTCACGTTACTCTTCCCTTAAGAAAGCTGACTGTATTCCTCTGCTACCTCTAATTATCTTGTTCTCTCCACCATTTTTCTCTGACTTAGTCATCTATAATGTTCTAATTTCCATCTAGTTCTGCTCTCATTCCCACAGAAACCTTGTTTCTGCTCTGTACCCTGTACAGTTACAATGAAAGATATCTATGCTTATACCCCGTATCCCTTGGAATAAGGGCCTTTTGCCTTCGAATTACTTGAAGTACCTGCATGCTATTTTACATTTTGTGTACTTGAACACCCAGATCCCTTTGTCTTACAGGTTTTAGCCCGACTCTATTTAAATAATTATTTGTTTTTTTATTCTTCCTTCCTGTGGGAAAATTTGGTTACTTCACATTTCCCTACATAATACTCCATCAGCCAACCACTTGCCCACTTTCTTATCCTATCCAAATTCACTTGCAGGCTTTATGTCCTTCTCAACCTGCTAACTTACCTCTTTCAACAGCAAATTTGACTGCAGTATACTGGTTCCCTCATCCAAATCACTAACACAGTATACAAATAGCTGCACTGATCCCCAATAAATGATGACTGCCATGGCCCATTTAACTCAAACCTGTTTTCTGTTAGTTAGCTATTCTCCTATCCATTCTATTCCCAAAGCCCCAATGCCCTTATCTTCTGGAATGGCCTGTAACACAGCACATTATCAAAAATCCAAATATACGACATTGACTGAATCCCCTTTATCCACCCTGTTTCGTGCATTCTCAAAGAACTCCAGCAAATTTATCAAAGACAATTTCCTTCTCATATTATCATGTTGACAATACCTGATTAAGTTTTAATTTTCTAAATGTTTCTCTCTAACCTCTTTTAAAATGGATTCCTGTGTTTTCCCAATTATCTGATGTCTGGCCTTCTGACGTATGGTTTCCTACTTTCTGCACCCTACTTTTTGAATACAAGGGAGTTTCAAATCTGCTGCGCCTCTCCAAATTCCAGTGAATTTTGGTAGGTTTTAAATGATGTATTCACTTCCTCTGCAACAACTGCTTTTAAGAACCCAGGAGGCAGGCCACCATGTCTTAATCCACTGGAATTATCTTTACTAATAAGGAATACCCAACAGCTATTTAACTGTGATACATATATGCAAGCCCATGCAGTCAGAGAAATGCATGAATGACCCAAGTTCTTCCTTCTGAAGATCTTTATGCTAGCGTAGATCACGGTGGAGCATAATAAAAGTGGATTATCAGTATGCTGCTCTAGTGTGCAACAACACAAAATAACATGCAAATGCTCATTTATAATTTTTCAGTCAGCTTTGTGTTAAGGAGCTGTGCAAATGTACATGTACAATTTCGCAAGTACTTGTAAAATGCTGTGGCACGGTAGCAGCGGCGTTCTGCTTGCATGCCTACCAGCCTGCAGTGTCCCCTATTAACTTTAATGGGTACAAAAATTGTAGCTAGTGAGCACATAAGCAGAAAAATTGGCCATTAAATCTACTGTTTCAAAGTTCCGCTTTGTTCCAACCATAATAAGCTTGTGTGCTGCCTGACAAAATAAGGGACTTCTTACAACTGCCAGATTTCCCTGAATTTGACTGTTAACTATATCTAGACAGCTATTTGCATGCACAGCTGCCACTCCTAGAAAAAAAAGGTTACTCATCAAGGATTACAACTCTTTTACAGAACAGCTGAGTATATCAAAGGTTCTTGTTTCACATATTTTCTTAAGGAAAATGATGGCATTTACATCTATGAAATATTATGTGGCATTCTAAAGCAGAGCGAAAACCTAAAGTAGCATTTCACTAATGCAGGGGCTCTCTGGGTTACAAACGACCTAACTTACAGAAATTGACTTTACGCAAATTTTATCCAATAATTTTTAAAGCATTTTTCAAGATAGAAATATTAGTAAGTAATAAAAAATTCTGTGGTGTTCATTAATGACTGGATGTAGTATATACTTCATTAGTTACGGGTAGTGTTGGGTGAATATTTGATCAAGTAAGTTATAGCAAGTGTATGTAGGGAGATATGATATGGTTAGCTATAGAAAATGGTATTTTGACGTGGAGAAACTGGCTTTCCGACTGTTCTCAGGAACAGGTCTGTTACGTAACTCAAGGACTTAGAATATGTTTGACGAGTAGAATAACTAACAAGAAGATTCCAGTATAGGTAAAAGAGAGCAAAATGACAAAAGTTTCTTATAATGAGAATAATTCAATAATGTGGGCATATTAATCAGGAATTATGAAGAGGTAGGGGTGGGGGTATTCCAATTGTTGCAACAAAGAATTTTTCCAGTTGATTCAATGTAACTCATCATTGAAAATCAATAATCTCAAAATAGCCAGATTAATGACAAAATGACATCCAGATTAAATTCAAATATAATTATGTATTGGTTTACAAATTAGAGGAAAAAAAAGGTTATTGAAGGCAATTCTTTTTAACTTTACTAAGTGAGAAGGTTCCACCACATGAAAACATTATCTCCATATAATTTCCATCTGAATAGATGGTATGGTGAGAAAATTATAAGATGTCATCAGAATCACACTGCAGCTTGTGTAATCATCACATATCATATTCTATCTGAAAACTTATGAACAAAGCATGATACGTTATTCACATATATACATAACAAATTCCTTATCAATAAAGAGCAAAATAACAGAGTTTAAATCAACCCAAGGCTCTCAGCTCACCATAGCAGACAAACTTAATAAGTATTCTGTGTCAGCCTTAACTGTGGAGGACACTAGCAGTATGCCATAAATTGCTAATTACTAAGGAGAAGGTGCTTGATAAACTGAAAGGCCTGAAGATAGATAAGTCACCCGTTCCAGATGACTTGTCCCAGGGTTCTGAAAGAGGTGGCTGAAGAGATTGTGGAGTCATTAGTAATGATCTTTCAAGAATCACAAGATTCTGGAATGGCTCCAGAGGACTGGAAAATGACAAATGTCATTCCACTCGAAGAAGGGAGGGAGGCAGATAAAAAGATACTATAGGCCAGTTAGCATAACTTCAGTGGTTAGGAAGATGTTAGAGCCCATTACCAAGGATGATGTTTCAGGGTACTTGGAAGGACATGATAAAATCGACTAAAGTCAGCATGGTTTCCTTAAGGGGAAATCTTGCTTGATGAATTTGAAGATATAACAGACAGGACACAGACAAAGGAGAGTCAGTACATATTGTTTATTTAGATTTTCAGAAAGCCTTTGACAAGTTGCTGCACATGACGATGCTTAACAAGATGAGAGCCCATGGTATTATAGGAAAAAAAACAAGCATGGATGGAAGATTGGCTGATTGACAGGAGGCAAAGAGTGGGTATAAAGGAAGCCTTTTCTCGGTGGCTGCCGATGATGAAGGGTGTTCCTCAGGGGTTGGTGTTGGAACTGCTTCTTTTCACATTTAATGTCAATGATTTGGATGACAAAATTGATAGCTTTATGGCCGGGTTTATGGACAATAAAAAGATAGGTGGAGGGGCAGGTAGTGTTGAGGAAACAGACTCTGCAGACGGACTTAGACAAATTGGGGAAATAGGCAAAGAAACGAAGATGGAATATAGTGTAGAGAAATGTATGTCATGCACTTTGGTAGAAGGAATAAAGGTACAGACTTTTTCTAAACGGGGAAAAAAATTCCAACATCTGAGGTATACAAGGACTTAGGAGTCTCATAAAGGTTAATTTGCAGGTTGAGTCGGTGAGAAGGAAGGCAATGCAACATTACCATTCATTTCAAGAGGACTGGAATACAAAGAAAGAATGTAATACCAAGGCTTTATAAGGCATTGGTAAGACCACACTCGGAGGATTGTGAACAGTTTTGGGCCCCTTATCTCAGAAAAGATATGCTGGCATTGGAGAGGGTCCAAAGGAGGTTAACGAGAATGATTCTGGGAATGAAAGTGTTAACAAATGAGGAGCATTTGATGGCTCTGAGCCTGTACTTGCAGGAGCTCAGAAGAATGGAAGGCGGGGGGAAGTAATCTCACTGAAACCTATTGAATATTGAAGGGCCTAAATAGAGTGGATGTGGAGAAGATGCTTCCTATAGTGGGCGTGTCTAGGACCAGAGGGCACAGCCTCAGAACAGAGGGACATCCATTTAGAACAGAGATGAGAAGTTTCTTTAACCAGAGGGTGATGAATCTGTGGAATTCATTGCCGCAGATAGCATGAAGGCCAAATCATAGGGTATATTTAAAGTGAAGATTGATAGGTTCTTGATTAGTCAGGGCACCAAATGTTACAGAGAGAAGGCAGGAGAATGGAGTTCAAAGGGATAATAAATCAGCCATGATGGAATGGTGGAACAGTCTCGATGGGCCAAATGTCTTAATTCTGCTCCTATGTTTTATGCTCTTATGAATTCATCATTTTGCAAGGCCCCCCTTGGTTGAAAATGTACTCTTTACAAAATATTTCTTTCGAAACAAAGGTTTCAAAGTTGAACTTTTTCTCCTTTCTAACCCAAACAACTGTGTTACCCATAGCCTTAGAAGTTATGCAAGGCATCTTTCTGAATCATTATTTGTTGAAGTTTGTTTGAACTGGAAGGATAATTGGCTTCCAACTAAAAACAGTGGATAGAATTTTGTCCTCCGTCACATCTGTTAAAGGTGAAGTGCAGCAGCAGCTGACTCCTGTACTCCCCTTGTGAAACTTAGCTCCATTCACTTCAATGGATCTAAATTTCAGAAGCGGAACACAATGTGCATTAACATGTATGTGGGTTTAGTTTATGCTTCACTGCTTTACTGTTCTTCACCTCTGCTCCTGGTAAGTGCCTCCTCTGTAGCTTTCTGTAATTTTAGCATAAACTGCAGTGACATACATCACCTTCCTAACTGTGCACTAAATCGTCCATGGCTTTGGGTCTTTTACAGGGAGTTGAAATATAATTTGCCCACAGTTGCTCTTTTACCATTCACAATAAGCTTACCTTGGAGGTATTAGGCTCCATGTTCTCAGCTAAAGGCATACATTTGTTATCAGTACACAGGTTTCAATTTTTGTTCCAAGAGTATTTGAAATTTAGATTCTAATTTTGTTGAGTTCTACCACTGTTCTGTATATACTATTATAATGATAGGCCTGTCTGTTTGCAATAAATGGCATTTTGTGATTTAGAATAAGCTATCTAATGAATATGCTAAATAAGCACTGGTATAAATTCTAACTGCATTGGGAGCTGCTTCCCAAATTTTGCTTCATCAATTTCAAAGATGTCAAGGTTAAATGAGAAAATGTTAAGATCCACAAAAAGGTCTCATAGTCAAAAGGTTAAGGCCACGTCCTCACACTCTCTAAATTACAATTAACAGCAGGAACTATCTGGAGATCATCCATACACCCAGCAGACAAGCATTTAAGTTTAATCTGGTTTTCAATTTTTAAGAATAAAGGCAGTAAAGGTTGTCTAAAATATTTATGAGGAAGTCATTCCAGGAACAATCTACATTTGATTTACTGTGCAGCAATATGGTCACACTGGATTAGACGTACAAAACCTCCAACAAAAGCACAACAGCTGATGCATGTGATGTTAGGAGGTGACCGAACAGTTAAAGCATGCTGCTGGCTGCAGGCAAGCAGTCAGCAGATGTAGACAAAAGGCAGTGACAAGAATAACCCTCTCTCCAAGGCGAAGAGTCAAGAGAATCCAAAATACCAATAACCCTTTCTCCTTGCCCTCCCCACGGTTATCTTCTTATAATAGTAAGTGGATGATTCCCTTTTACAGTCAAAAAATGAGCCAGTAACACAGCAGCAGTTTTAACCATTAAAACAATTAAATGACAAAATGGACTATCCGAAAAACTACAATATCTAAAAGTAGTGCTTTGGGGTGGAATTAATTTGTCTTGCTTTTACAAATGAGATGTTTGCAAAATAAATAAAGCTGAGCTTCTATTTCTTTCACCTTCATAAAATTCTCCTGTTACAAGCAACATTGGTTCACTTGAATTTTGCAAAGGCTTGCAAATGTGCATTGTTTCAGTGACCGCTAACCTTGGTATGTCCTGACACTTATGATGAGTATCCGCAGGACACAGAAGGCAGGCAGGCTGCTATGTCAGGGTTTTATTATATGCTGCCGAGTCTGGGGACAGTTAGAAGATCAAACAAATGACCCCTGAAGGGAAAGCAACTCAGAGATGGGGTGGTTCTTTGGCACAAAGTCACTGCATTTACATTGTGCAAACTATGCGCGCTCTTTTGTTCTGACAAGCTCACGATGACTTGATTGACTGTTGCCACCTGATGCTGAGGAAATGGAGTGTGTCATTTCTAGGAATTGCTGATTCTAATAAAGGAACTAGATTGACACTTATTTGTCATCAGAACCTTTTTCTGCAGACATTCCAATTGTTATTTTGTTTAGGGATTTGTGCAGGTGCATGTCCCCCTGGTTAGGAACAAAGCACAACTCAAGAGGGGGCTAAAAAAACAGCAGGAGGCAAATAGTCAAAGTACTTCACCGAACATTCATTCACCCTTGCATGCACATGATTTCTCTGAACAAACTCTCCAATCCCTGCTGTTTGTTAAGCAAATATTGATCAAGGAGAGTTGCATCTCCTGATAGCAGTGACATAAGCTGGGGACTTGTACTGTTGAGTTAATTCCACACATAAACCTAAGAACATTGTATTCACCTTGCACAGCTTTAAACAAGGGATGATTAGAGTGATTACTTGCTAAATAGTTCTGCAGGTGGAGAGGTTCATAAAATATCATTCATTCAAAAAACATAAATATTAAGGAAAAGGTCATAAATCTAAACATGGATTTTGTTTAAACATTTTGAAAACAGAAACTATGAAATTAAATGGATAAGCCAAGATACACTTGGGATACAAACACAATTGACCCAGTGAGTAATGTATGCTCACCAAGTCTTAAGATCACTCTTGGTAGAGGAGTGATTTTATTAGATTAGAGTACATGAGAACAAACTCCACTGTGTCGCAGAGAACAAATGAGAGCTGGGAAAGGATAGACTGAAAAACTGGAAGATCCAACCATTAAACACAGCCACAACTTACTCTTGCCTATACTACACCAGAATACGTGTATCCCAAACCAGCCTCTACAGTCACTCAATAGACAACTCTTCAGGAGAACATCACACTCGACTTGAGTGATTGCACTACTACTACAAAGAGTATAAATTTATCCTCAATCAAGTGAACTGAATACTTGATACAGCAGCTTGTGTGTGTAATATGATACCTTTAAAGTGTGTTTTCATGTAAAATAATGGAACTAAATCACTGAAAACACATAAGATGGTATATTATGTACCATTTTTTCCTTTTATTTCCCCTGATTTGTTCCTTTGAATTAAAATGGCTTCATTTGGCCAGTTGCTAAAGAAAACAGCTGAGAAATCCTTGCAATCTCATTGCTGTATGAAGTGTCTAATTAATAAGCAAGATTCCTTGTTTAAATTTGGGGGAGAAACAAATTAGTGAAATTAATGCACAGAGACACGGGGCACAATGCAATTTTCACTACTTTATATCTGTGGCAGTTCTTAGGAATATATTTTAAGTGAACTGCCAAAGATCCTAACTACCTATGCCATGCTTAACTCACTATCTTCCAGCTCCTATTAGGAACAGACATGATCTGAACAGTTATACAAATACTGTACTATTAAATTCAGAGAAGTGGGTGCAGAATTTTCTGGTCAATTCAAATCTGATGCAAGTATCAGACTTAAAAATGTTAGATATCCATGCAGGAAAATTGGGATTTTTATAGCACATTATGAGTAACAGAAGAATTCTTTATCCAAACAAACCACTGGAACTCCTAGTAAGTTAAAACATACTAGCACGAATATCTTGTAAACCCATCATAACACAAGTCTTGCTTCTCCTGAATTTGCAAACTTTACTGCTGCCATATTTACATTTTGGACTTCCTCTAATGAGCAGAATGAAACGAACACAGAACAAAACTGCAAGATGACCATTTATGCAAACCGCAAGGGTCCAGTGCATTAAACAAAATTATTTAATCAGCATTTCCACAGGTCATTGCACGAACACAATATCAACCTCAATAAACTTTACAGCTACGCCGACAACACTTCCACCTTCATTTATATTCTGTCAAGCAAATTTCTAAAGTGATTTATAGGCAGATTTTAGTGGACCCTTTTCATAATCCTAACACTTAAAAAATTGGAGAATGATAGGGAGCAGCTGGGGGTGCGGGGAGAGGCAACACTTCTGCTGAGCGAAGAGATGCCGTTCCAAAATACCTCCTTCTGCTCTGAAGCAATATATTGGAAAATGAATTTTAAAAGAAGATGAAATTTTCTTTTTAAGTACAGTTTAAAAGTGTAAATATCAATTATCATCGGAAAGAAGCGCTTTATCAAATAGCTCAAATGATTTCCTGTTATTTAATAAGAGACGTGTGTCATATATATATTCCAAAGTGATTGTTTGGTTGTACAGAATTCTATTTCACCTCAATTTATTTAAAACACTGCATTAAATTCAGTAATTTATGTTTTTGCAGTAAATATGATAAATGAGCTCAATGTAGTTAGGTATCCTAAGGTATTAAGCATAACTCTATTTTATACAATTGTAAACCAGTACAGTATAACAAAGGTAAATGGAAAACCAGGTTAAAACTACCATTACCTAGCTTTAATTATCCCAAAGGTTACATTTCTAAAGAGAATGACAGGATTATGTCATACATACATTATACTAAATTGGGGATTTTTTTTTCTTTATATATGATTATGTGCCTTCAAAGACAATCCTATTGCAGTAGTATTTCAAAATAAAACTTATCAAACCTTTGCTTTATAAAGAACGTCCCTACACAATATTTGTTAAATAATATGCTCCCCATTCTGATACTGTACATCATGTTACAACACTTGAGGCTCAACTTTAAATTATAATAATCACACTTTAATAAATTAATCTACCCCAGAAAATGTAGGCTTTCATGGTGTACAACCTTTTCAAGTTATACAAAGAACTTTTACTTCGATTTCTAGATGTGACTGTGACTGGGGTTTGGACGACAAGTAATGATTCATTCTAGGTGAATTTCACAAAGCTTTTGGTCCAAACAACACCACTAATTAGGCCATACTGAACAGATATGCATTGAACAGAATATGGAGTCTCATATTTTCACAAATACACATGGAAATGTAGTTGGTCAGATAGGGATAATGATGGTTTGAGGACCTTTTGCTTCTTCACAAGAGAGAAAATTAATAGTTATTGTGGGGGTTGGGGGAGGGTAACTTGCAAATTCAAGAAGCCAGGTGCAGAGCAGGACATCAGCTTTCTAGGCATTTATCACTGTTTGTTCTCTAGATCTGCTGAAGAATGACTTGGTGGCAACTTCACAATAATTTTCCATTTCTGTGTGTTAGGAACTCACAGCTTGGATTAAACACAATAACCTTTTGTCTGACTGATGTATACAAATATTATTTGAATTTAAATTATACTCATAACCCTTAGATAACCAGTCTGCTCCAAGGAGAATAAAAATACATGCTTTCATATTCACCTTTGCATCAGCAATATTGCCTGTCCTCATTCCATCTTTATCCCCTTTTGTGTTTTCATTAGGCACAACTGCTGGAAATTGCCCTTGGTGTTTTGCTGTTCACTGTTCGAGTATAAGGTTTTGAGGCACAAATCCTGTTCCACTTGTTATTCTGTCCTCACTGACATCCTTCCCATTCCTCAATGTAGTAAATGTAAGGTTCTTGAATCACCTTCAAATCTCTTTGACAACACCAAATCCCATGTTGTCAGATTACTTTTTTGGATGATTCGCTATATTTTGTTTCAGTTGAGCATTAGGGAAGATAAAACTCATCATTAACCACCCCAGATGTCCCACTGACTGAACCAAACTATTTACAAACATAACACAACAACAGCAATTTGCACAGGTCAGTAGCTACATTAGTTTCAAGAGGGAGACGCTGCTTTAACCACAAAAAGACTACTTACAGTATAACCTTTAAAACAATCATGCTATTGAATTGTGTTTGCAGAGTTTGTCTTACTCTTTCAATATTTATACATTTTTTCTTCCCTCCCCCCAATTACAACACATCCCTTGGATGACTTCAGTTCATCGATAAAGTCAAGGGACATGAATGGCTTGATTTGCAATTTCTATTCAGAAAGCATGCGCTGAGTTTGGGATTGTGTAGTAAAAGAGAAGCTTTAGAGGAGACTGAAAAGGAGGCAAGAGAGCCTGACAGTGGCAGAAATGCAGTTAGAAACCACTGGGGTGTCTAAGATGGAGGCTGGAGATCCCAGGAGCAAAAATCTGGCTCATTATGATAACAGCCTGATATTGCAGAATCAACAATACTGCTTTAATGACAACAGAACAGGAAGTTTATTATATTTATTGGAAAGTCAGGTTAGAAGCTAACTGTTGATTTATTTGATATAATGCACATGACCCAACAGATTTTTAATTTTTAAATAATATTAGAAAAATTACAATACATTCTGAATATTGACATTTTAATGCTTTGATTTTCCACAACTCAAAATGATTTAGCTGTTAATTATTATGTTGCCACAATTAGAATGCAAGTTTACATATTGCTGTAGGTGTCAAATAAAATCAAAAGGATCCAGGAAAAAGGAATAATTCTTTACACATTACTGAAGATGACCAAAAGACTATTGTAGATGACTGGCTAATCTTTACTAACAAAAAATGTTTGCTTCTTGTTCATTAGCTGTTTAATTCCCCAAAAGGCAAATAATTATTTTCACTCACAGAGGGGTTAAACTATGGGGGGGGGGGGTAAGCTACATTTTAGTCTTGTTTCCTACAACCAATATAACAATCTCAAAGCAAAAATTGCCTACAAAAGCAGGCCAACTTGTAAACATTAATTTCACAGAATCAATGACCTATGTGAGATACAACTCTGTTCCAAGATAAGCTGGCTCTAGTGTCATTTTGTCAAACAGATTTCAGGTTTCTCAGTTAGATAAAGATGGTTTCAAAATGGGCTGACGTGTTGCAACCAAGGTTCAAATGTTATTTGGCCTTGAAGCAGCCACCAGTCTTCGAGCACAAAGCTGGATAAACACACTTAAAAATGATAAGATAGCTCATGTATTGATCCCTTTCTAGCACTTTTAAAACAAAATTTGATTCATAAGCTTTTAAGTTAATCACCCAATAGACAGGTTAAAGGAACAGTGAGCCTTGTGGATATGTTTAATTTGTAACAGCAACAAAGAGAAAATAAACTAATAAAGTGTTGTCTGTATAATAAATTATGATTATATCTTGTGTTATATTTTATCTCCTCTCCTCTTTTATCATTTGGTAAACCACAAGAAAGGAGGATTATCCTCTTAGATTTTTTCTTTCCTAAGGGGGATAATGCACATTTCTTCCAATGGAGCTGGACCCCCATCCACAGATTAAGCAATATGGACCTACTAAATCAAGTGGTTACATCAGACTTAAGAGATATTGGTAACTGCAAAGTATGCAAGCATCTCATTAAAGAAACTCATTTCTACCCTGCCAATGTGAGAGAAACATGTCTGTAAAGTATGAATCTCAGTAAGCCAATAACCGTTAGCCATCTGCAAAGTCTTACTCACACTGGTTTCTAAGGAAACAGACCACCCAGAATATTAAAATTGGGTGAGGAAACTATAAATCAGTTAGTCATAATTTTACAAAGATCTCTAGGTGCAGAAATGTTTTGAGGGGTAGGGGGTAAAGTGAAGAACTGGGAGGTCGATTGGTAAAAGAGATAAAGGGCTGGAGAAGGGGGAATCTGATAGGAGAGGATAGAAGACCATGAAAGAAAGAGGAGGAGAAGCACCAGAGGGAGGTGATGGGCAGGTAAGGAGATAAGGTGAGCAAGGGAAACGGGAATGAGGAATGGTGAAGGAAGAATCAGGGGCACATTCTTCCTTCCTCCTTCCCTTTCTTCCATGGTCTTCTACCCTCTCCTAAGTGATTCCCCTTCCTCCAGTCCTTTATCCCTTTCACCAATCAACTTCCCAGCTCCTTACTTCAACCCCTCCCCTCTCCTAGTTTCACCTATCACCTACCACCTTGTACCTCTTCCTCCCCTCACCTCATCTCCTTTCTCTGGCTTCTCATCTTTCTTTCCAGTCCTGATGAAGGGTCTCAGCCCAAAATGTTGAATGTTTACTCTTTTCCATAGATGCTGCCTGGCCTGCTGAGTTCCTCCAGCATCTTGTGTGTATTGCTTTGGATTTCCAGTATCTGCAGATTTTCTTGTGTTAAAGATGATTTTCTGATTGGGAGATGTGGCAAATGCATACTTCCCGAGGATCGGTGCTATAATTTGGACTATATTTTGAAAGCTGTGGAAAGTTAATATTCAAATTTGTATATGCTATTTGGTGAAGAAGCATTGTAAGTTTGCAGGTGCGCAGAGGAAGTTACAATGCGGCATAAGCAGGTAAACTACACATACTATGTTAGATGGAGTTCAATGTGGGGGAAATATGATGTCATCCACTTTGAATCTAAGGGACAACCTGAAATATATTATTAATCAGAAATAAAGCCTACAGCTAGCCTACATCATTTTATTTTGTCCATTTTACCTCATGAATGTTATGGGTCTTGGAGGAGCATTCACCAAAACTGCATAAACTTACCAGACCTTGCCTAGCATTTAAAATTTTGAGATGTGTTCTGATGTAGGTGCTTAAAAAGATAGAGATCCTATGAAGTAGATACATATGAACGATTGTGCCTGGTGGGGAAAATCCACAATGCTGAGACATAATCTTAAAATTAAACTATTGGAAAAGGAAACCAGCAGCATATCTGATACATACAGGAATGGACTCTTCCCATAAAGGTATGACTGCTGGGTGACATAAAAAACTTTCAATAATGAGATTGATAGATTCTGACATTTGGATTCATCACAATTGAACAGAAAGTGGAATAGGCTTGAGACAGTGAATGACTTCATCTAGGCTCTGACAGTTACAGGGCAAACAGTTGGAAATACAAGTGCAGGAAAACTTATTTTGATTTGAGCACATAATAGTAAATAATTCACTTTCCTCTTCTTGGCACATTTCTGAATATCATTTTGATCTCACAAGTAGTACTATTCATGGACTGCAGAAATCATGGTGAAAGCCTCCTCACTATGTAATCTTTAGCAGGCAAATAATCCAGCAAACTTTATTCAAGTGCCTGCCATGTGTCTCAAAGGTCATCTACATGAATTCAATGATAGCTTTATGATGTAATAGATTCCAGCTAGTCAAGGCCAATCTCTTACTGCAACCAGTGAGATATCACTTCGGCAGCAGCCTTCCTTTCGTCCGATTCCCACACAGCACAAAAACAGCTTTCATTCTTCTGGAAATGGAGCTGACACGTGCAGAATAGGACAGCAAGTTAGAATTTAATGTGATCATGGAAACATGGATTGGGTGAGCTAAATGACAAACTTATGCAGTGACAAATGAATACAATCTGAAATGATTGACAGTTGATAAATGTGATCTGGTACAGGTTAAAGATTAGGCTGGTTAAATGAATTGGCCTGAAATCATTTTCAGACTCGAAGATGAATTTTTTCAAAAAAATTCATTAAGATAACATTGCCAAGCTAATAATGTGCCATCATTCTTGGCTCCTTTTCACTAAATTTGCTGAGTAAAATTGACCAATGTTGAAAGATAACCATACTGCTTGGACTCCAGTTGTTACCATTAGCCTTGGTTCAATGGCCTCACTTCACTGCAAAGCCTAAAGTCAAAGTCCAACCTAATTCCAAAGTCCAGCTTGGGTCATCTTGAATGGAAAGGTTGCTGCACTGTTGGAAGTGACTTGGCAGACATTCTATTGCATAGTGCATAACATGCACAAGCAAATTATATTGGGATCCTCCAAATATATTAATGGTATATACGAGACAGTATTTTGAATGGCATGAGGGACTTCATCAAGACATCAGATCCTGTGGAGTCATGACATAATTGATATAGAGAGGATGTCTCCTTGTGGGGGAGAAACTGAGATTTTAAAAATTAAGGGTCATCTTTATTTTTTCCTCTCAGATTTTGCATATTTCTTCTTCAAGGAGTATGGAAGCACAGTCATCCACTATTTTTAATGATGATATAGAAAAGTACTTGATAAACAGAAGTGAAACGTTACTGCAAGTAAGATAGGAATGTGAAGCTGAATTACAATTCGATAAGCCATGATTTTAATAAAGGTAAAGCTCTACTGCAAGTCTGAATAACCCTCTTGAGCACATTAACAGTGTTATAGTCACATGTACGTGTAGACATACACTGCCTGCTCCCATCTTCTATCTGCTAATTTTGGCAGAGGCTCTTTTCAGCCCTATCAATGCTAAGCCAGAGGAAAACCATCAATAGCATTACCCCCACTTATTTCCCTGTTACCCATTTTCCTCACATATGCCCATAAACTCAACCTCAATTCTCCTACCAGCCACCAACATAGGGGGTGCATAATTTACAGTAACTAATTAACCTAACAACCAGCGAGTTTTTGAGATGTGGGGCGAAACTCATATGGTTACAGAAAAAACATGCAAAGTCCAAACAGGCAACACCAGGGTAAACACAAAATACTCTGCAGATGCTGGGGTCAAAGCAACACCCACAACACGCTGGAGGAACTCAGCAGGTCGGGCAGCATCTGTGGAAACGATCAGACAATGTTTCGGGCCGGAACCCTTTGTCAGGACTGAAGAGGGAAGGGGCAGAGGCCCTCTAAAGAAGGTGGGGGGAGGGTGGGAAGGAGAAGGCTAGTAGGTTCCAGGTGAAAAACCAGTAAGGGGAAAGATAAAGGGGTGGGGGAGGGGAAGCAGGGAGGTGATAGGCAGGAAAGGTGAAGAAGGAAACACAATAGGTAATAGAAGGAGGTGGAACCATGAGGGAGGTGATAGGCAGCTGGGGGAGGGGGCAGAGTGAAATAAGGATAGGGGAAGGGAGGGGGAGGGAATTATCGGAAATTGGAAAATTCTATGTTCATACCAAGGGGCTGGAGACTACCTAGACGATATATGACATGTTGCTCCTCCAGTCTGAGTTTAGCCTCATCATGGCAGTAGAGGAGGCCATGTATGGACATGTCATGTATAGACAACACCAGAGATCAGATTTGAACTTGCTGGAGCTGTGAGACAGTAATACTGCATTGTCCATACTGCATTACTATGTCTCCTATTCAGAACTGGCATTATAGGAGCTTCCATTGTGGTGAGCAATCACACTTCAAACTTTGAGATTCTTACAAGACTCCAGAAGTAATTCTGAACAGCTGTACATAACTACACAGAAGAGTGGTTTTCACAAGACATATCTGCATGATATCCTGCAAATTGATCATCCACTAACCATCAGTCCATTCCCCATGCCCTCTGCATCTGAAAACTAAATTGCTTGTTCTTTTCTTCCCAGTTCAGATAAAGCATCTCAGATCTGGAATGTTAGCTCTGTTCCACAGATGCTGCCTAATGTGCCATGCTATTCCAGCATTTTCCATTTTATTTCAGATTTCAGGCATCTCTAATTTTTTTGTTCAAGTCTGCCCAATACCAGTGAGATTTATTCCTCAACAGTATTTCCAGAAATGGGCAAATTCCACATTTTCACATTACTGTTTGTGTAATTTGTTAGCTATATTTTGTAAGAGAACAAGAGTAACTATGGTACAAGTGTTTTCAATAAGCTGAATTAAGAAATGACCAAGGATACGAAAGGTACTTTATAAATACAAATTAATCTTTCTAAACTTCTCCAACTAATGTATGGACATCCATAAATAAGAAATAGGCTTTACATGTAATGATTAAAACATAACCATTTTCCATAATTTTATTCATTTAAAAAAATTCAGAGCAAAATCTCTATTGAATTGAGAAGCTAAGAAGGGTGAATTCTTAATTTATATATTTTTTAAAAAATGGAATTCCCTCCAGTTAGGCTCATGGCTCAGCTTGAGTTTGCCAAGTCAGAGATCCTGAGATAAGCTCTTTCAAAGAAGTTAAACCAAGCCATGGAGTGGAAGAAGAGGGGATAAAAGAGACGACGGAAGTTTTCTCACTTGCAATCCTCATTTTGGATTCTACATTAAGTGCAGCTTTGAGGATAACAGAGCAAAAGATGCATTATGGAGAAGAACTGAAGAGTGAGTGGCAGGTAGATGTCAGAGAAAAATAACAGATTTCTCTTGAAAGGTGGGTATAAATACAGCAAGTAGCCCCAAATTAGGATTTCAAAGAACTGGCCTGTACAGAAAGCAGATTGTAATGTCAAGGGCACAGCTGTGGCTAACTCTAATTTAGCATTAGGCTTCTGCACAGAACCTTGACATTCAAGCAATTAGATGGTATTTGCCTTTGCATTAAGGCACAACAAACATTGTAATTTGAGGGTAGGTAAAATGTGGGACCATTGCAGAGGGCACTTGTGTTTTCTGGTATCACATGCCCATTGTTTCTGCAGAGGCAACCTTGGCAGAATGGTGGTTTGGTCCTTCCTCTTCTTCCTCCTATGTCCTCCTCAGCTACTTCCAAGTACTGTCACTTCAGAATATCAAAATTGTGTATGTCATAGGCCACTGCACATCTTGACAGCCCTAGTTACTTGGATTCCATTATAGTGGGCCAAGCCATGTCTCTGTCATGATTCACTATGAAATAGCCCATATGCACTTCCATAGTAAATATCTGCTCTTCAGTTGATCATCTTCATTGTTCAATAGCTGCAGTAGAATCGGGGCTCAATATTTGGCAGTAAATAAACTGTTTAGACACCAAATGAGGCAGTGTATCCACTTTGAATGGCACGGGCGAGATTCTATGTCCATAGGATATTCTGCCTGTGGTCAAATGCCACCCTGAACCATGGGGATACCTTCAATCCTAGCAACCCCGAATGCTCTTTCTGCCTGCTGGTGGCTAGTAAAATGAATGAGACCTCTTTAAATGCCCTAATGTTCATGCTTGTGCAACTACGGCTGGGGAAGTGTAAAAGCAGGACATTTCCCCAGCTGCCACTTCATTCTCTAGGGAGAATGCTGTCTGATGCAATCATGTCCACAGGCCACAGATTTGTAAGGAAGTCAGCACCTGCTGTACCAATTCCTGCAAATCTTTTCAGCTTGAATCTACAGTGAAAATCTTTGGATGCTGAACTACGGCATTCTTGTAGAATTACCTCAGCAGCAAACAGGGAAAAAAAAATTCAGCAACTAAACTGTAAGTAGTTGATTATCGCTTTAAACAGCGTTGGGAGATGTTAGCGGTTGCCTGCCTTAGTCAAAGAAAGAAAATATTTGAAATACTGAACTCCAAAATGATGACACTGGTGACAAATCAGCACTAGATTCTGGCTGACATCTCAATCTGCCTGCTCTGCATATTTCTAGATGGTGTAGGTGTGCTATTGTCTTCATCATTGTTTTCTGGTGCATCTATGGCACAAGCATGCCTGGAAGAATCTATAAACAGCACTTATAGCAGAGCTCAGCTTCACACCTGCTTTGCTGGGGAGCACTCTTTTTCAACTTAGTCTAAGTGTTCTTATCATATTAAGTGTACAAGCAGGACAATAGGTTATGGCATTACATAGTTTCGGAATGCAAAGCTACAAATTGAATTTGAATTATGGATGGGGAGAAAACAAAGGGAGCAGAAAACTTTCAAGCAATTAATAACCCAGGCACCTCCAGATATGACACTACTATTCATCATGGGGAGAACGTCATGAGTATAAATTTGTGCCATATAAACAATTTATTTGCAATTAGTACAGAAGTACTTTCAGCGCGTCTACTTATAAATGATATTACACTGTCCTTGTATGCCAATTTCTGCAGTTTTTTCATTTGCACTTTTAGATAGTTAAAAACTTTCATCTCTACACTGCTCCATTAAATGTAGTGCGACACCACTTTGTGAACTTGGGAGTTCCCAACAGCCTTACTGCAATTACTTTGGAACTAAAGAGGAAATAACTGCTTAAACTTCCTGTGCCAAGGGAAACCATTTCCTTCCTGTTGCACAGATGCATTTCTACCACTGCAATGTAAAAGGACATTAAAAAGTAGCTAACGAAGATTAACTTGGCAATATGAAACCACTTGACTCTCTGCCAAACAGATTTTCTTTAAACATGGTATGTATTATTACTCTATGCTACTGGTATGATCTGCAAAATGAAACTTGGCTTTCCACAATGATTTCAGCATACTGAGACTCAGTACAGCATATATCATTTATTGCCTAGAATTTTTGGCGTTTAATGAAGACATGTCTTTTAATTACAGCTCTGTTTCTTGGTCTGATTGTCACAAAATAAAATACTTAGTGATACAGATGGGATAGTAGACAATAAAGAATATTGCCAAAAGATTATTAAAGTCAGCTAAGCTTCAAAACAACTTGTTCGAAATGTTTCTACTAAAAAAATCATCATGTGGGACTTCTTAATTGCCTAATCTGCTTAATAGCATTGGTGCCTCTGGAACTGTTGATGTGCAATTATGTGGGTATTTTTCAGGAGTGGAAATCCCATAGGGATTTGATGAAAATTATATTATGAAAACAGCTATATGCAACAATTGACAGAAAAGTCATCTGGTTCTCAATTGATTTCTTATAATTTGGAGAAGAGAGAATTTTTAATGTAGAATTTTCTAGATCTTCTTTGTTCCCTCTAAATATTTAAGATCATTACTACATAAGGTGCCAACAAAGTTAAAATATATATTATTTGCATTCCATAGCTTTAACTTTATCTAATGAGGCAATTTAAAGTGTAACAATCCAGTTTATTAATAAACTCAAGCTATCAGTCTCAATTCCCAAGTGCTAGCATTAGTGAACAGAGACCTGTTCAATACCTGTTAGATAGTACATATTCCTAGAAATATTAAACATAGTCCATTAAAATGCACAAATATCTTGCAATTGCAGTTTTAGTTAAATAGTCTTTTTTTTATCCACAAAAAAATCCTATTGTTTGTATTACTGAGCCAAATTGTGGAATTTTCATTCAATTTTAGAGATGAGTTTGCACTACATAAAAAGGAATGATTTGCTTTTAAGGGCGGAAAAAAAGCCCAAATACAAATCGAACAAGTTCTTATTTGATTCCAATTATCAAGATACCTACAACAATATGCACCATGCTTTTTAAAGCATTATATAATATTGTTAAAAATCCTCAAGATGTGCATTTTATTTAAATGGCATTACGACTGTCTTTATGATAAAAGATTATGCTTACTAAAAGATAAAACAAGCTTTTTTGTTGGTCCTGAATCTGATGAAACTGAAATGAATCTTTGACACAGAATCTTTTTAAACCTGAAGTGAAAATCAGCCATTTTTGATTATTTTGAATTGGAAAGAATTTTTCAAGTAATGAAGACCAATGAATACTTTTGTCCACAATATAATTAAGGTCTTCCATTGTAGGAAATCTAGAAATCGGCATAAGCACCGGCCTGATGGGCCACAAAAGCTCGGGATAGACTTTGACTTTGATTGTAGGAAATCTCCAGAGGAAGGTAAATACTTTTCCAGGAAGTAGTAGTAATAATTTATATCACTAAAGTAATCACAGATATATTGATCAATTAACAATCAGCACAAGACTAGCTCTTCAATATTATTTTTTATTCCTTTCATTAAGGGAAATTTATGTTGAAAATTTATTAAGTATTATTTCAATGACATCTCAGCACATCCAAGTTTCATTAACTATACAGATCTGATTTTTAGATGTGAAAACGTTGTTCCAGTAGTCAACTTATGAACAGGAGGTACAGCAGCCTGAAGGTGCACATTCAAAGTTTTAGGATCAGTCTTTTTCCCTCCATCAGATTCATGAACACCACCTATTTTGTACTAATTATTTTATTTTTAATTGTAATATATTATTTATGGCTTGTACAGTACTTCATGACATACACGTCAGTGATAATAAACCCAAAGAAAAAATTCATGCTTTTTCCCACACATAATGATTAAAACAAAAATAAACATTTACAATGCATATTGAGCCTCATATATATCTTACTCAGGAAAAATAAAGTCCATATATTTTAAAAACCCTTATCCTTTACTTCTGTCAGCTTTTAAAGAAATGTAATGTTGTCAGATTTTTTTTTACAAAATAAAATTTCTTTGAAATTGCTGTCAAAAGTGACTTGTTGGAATCAACACTCGACAAAGAATTAAGTGTGAATCCGGCCTATTCTGCTCACTGAGCATTTTGGTATTTTATGAAATTTTGTATAACAAGATAATGGAAAACAACCCAATAGGAAAATGTTTATATAAAATCATTGTAACTCTAATTAGACCATGTTTGAAATTTGACGCACCTGCAACTTGTACGGCAGTTTTCAGTCGAGCAGTGAACACAAAGGTAAGTGTCTATGGTATATGCTCTTCTTTTAAATCTAATAATTCTCATGATTATTAAGCATGCAAGAGGAATATTTAAGAAGGGGATCCTTCCCAAATATTAGTATAAATGCATTTACTGTGGATATGTTCAAAATTATTGAAACTGAACTTTTAAAGGCACATAACAAAAAGATTTCCATACATTACTTGAATGATGCATGTTCCCTTAATGAATTTATGTATTTGTGTGTGTGGTGGAAGGGACACAGAGACATTTTATAATGTCAAAGAACCCTGTTTTACTTCAAATTCAAAGTCATTAATGTGCTGACGAGAGTCACATGGTCAAATGTTTGGCTGCAGGCAGATATTGTCCCCGACACAGCAACTACACACAAACATACACAAACTTATTCACACCAGTGGCAATTATTCATAACCCCACATAGCCACACCTTTCCTAAAACAATCCCTGCTGCCTTTGGCATAATGTCCCACTTACTCAATTCAATACTGTGCTGTGTATCCTTGTCCCTGTGTCTTTTCATTGTGAAAACAATATTTTTATGAAAAGGAGCATTATGGAGTTGCTTTGGCTAAGGTGTGTAAACACACACACACACACACACACACACACACACAAATTTTTCTATCTAAAATATGGAACAGGTCATTATGCCATATTCACCAGCATAATCGTAAAGATCTGTGTAAAACACAAGCAGTCATTAAAATTCTGAACATTTTAAAATCCTAATTCAAAAAAATGCCAAGGTCGCATTTGGTCAGAGTGAAATCAATGGGTTAAAGAGTCACCTTGTTTTTATTGTGTAACATTCTGCTTATACAGGCAGAAATCAGGACATCTGGAGCATGGAGTGAGAACAAGAAAAGGAGGTACATGAATAAACCAATCACAGACACTGACAAGGGGCACAGCATGGACAATGCAGTGGGGAGGCAGCTCAGAGCTGGGCGCTTTGTCTGGCGAGGGCCAGGCAGTGATGACTAATGAAGCATTGGGGATGTGGGCTGTATGCCAGTGCTGGAAGAAGATGTGCAGCAGCTTTGCAGATGTGTCAAAGCCCCCTAGAGCAAAATAATGACATAATCACCATCAGTGTCACAGACCAGACTGCATACAAGGTGACATGGGAGACAAAAAAAAAAGAAAGCGAATCCTTCAGAGGTTCTGAATACATATTGCAAGATTGGTATCTAGTGGGACACTGTTGAACAGAGAGGCTGAATCAAAGATCCTTATGTACAAGAGAAAGTAAGACTAAGGTTCACTTTCAGGAGTTAAGCAGTGGATAAAACACAAATAAAAACTGAAAAGGAACTCCTTTTAAGTAGTGCTAATTACTTGCCAACAGGCTTTCTGTGCAGCAGAGGTGTTTGTGTCACTACAGCTGTCTGAGCTTCAAGTGACTTTTGTCAGCTTTAAGTGATTGTCTGCCTGTGAAGGTGGAAGAATAATAGCAAGTATCCAATGAGGAGAGATTGTAACAAAGCATTTGGCTCCTGTAGTTCCCTTTTCATTGCTTCTAATTAAAGATTCATAAGAACAGTTTCAATTTTTCATGAGTCTTTTTACATTACCAAATCGACAGCAGCTACTTCTATTTTCGCAAAGTTTCATGTCTATGCACTCTCATATTAAATACACACATTTCATAGTGTATCTATCAATATATGAAGGAAGTACAAAGTGAAAAGCACATCATGTGATTGATAACTTTGCCTCAATTCTGTTTAGAATGCCTCCGGAAATGTAACACAACAAGTGCTTTTTTATTGACCCAAATGAAATATTGCATTTACCAGCTGTGTCTTCTTCTATAGAAAGAATAAAGTTTCAGTAAAAACAAGGGTTCCCAACAGAATTGTACTACGCTAACTGCAGTATGATGGGTGGAAATTTTCAAATATCATTTACTTGGATCCTGTTCTTAATATAGTTATTACTCCAAAACTGAATTATTGTTCATTACTGAACACTCTCTAATTTTATTAAAACAGATAACTGAAGTGATGTTTTATGTACAATATATTACAACATTACACATTGGGGGCTTGATATTATTTGAGGCGATGGAGACTTAACAGTCCTTGATTTTGCAGTTGAACTATCAGAATGCTCATTATTAAATTATTTTTCATACATACTCCCTCAAGTTATTTTAGGTAGCACATTTTGATAGACAACTATAACATGTTCTTTTTGGACATTAAAATATATTGAAATAAGTGTTTCTTTTTCAAATAATAAAACACAGGGTATTTCCAATATGGTGGCTTCAGCCTGGCTTCTTTGTTGGTACAACATGGCTTTGAATATGTAACACTGTGAAAGGCTGGAACACCGCTAAGAGAATGTATCCAAAGACAATACGAACTCTCAATAAAGCAAGCACTGTAAAGATTTCCAAGAAACCATTACAGACCACTCAGTCTTTACCCCAGCTGTAATTTAACTCCCTTCGAGCGCACTATTACATTTTCAAAGCATGCCATGTTGGCCCACAAAGTCCCCTTGCATAGAATGTTGCTGGTATTGGGAGGAGGCAGGGTGAAGAAGGATAATGACAGCTTCACATTGAAGCTGACCAGGGAAATGTTTCACGATGATAGATACATTTCTATAAACCAATACAATTGGAAAAATGTGCCATTTGAATGTGGCACAGAGTAGGGTCAAATATCTGTAACCTTGGGTACAAAATGATGGATTCTAACAAGGGGTTTTAAGCAGTAATCATTTTCAAAATATATCATGCAATATAAGTTGAACAACCTCGGTTTTCTAGTTTTTTAAAATTGTGATAATTTCTTGGCAAATGGTTCAGATATAGAGCGGGGGGGTGAGAGAGAAGGGGGTGGGGGTAGAGCGGAGGGAGGGGGTGGGGGAGGGAAAGGGGAGAGGGGAGAGGGAGGGTGGGGGGAGGACAGTGAGTGGGGGGAGTAGAGACTATGTGGAGTGCAGTGTGGGTCACAGTGGGGTAGAAGCAGACAGACAGATCTTCTAGTATCTCAAAATTAACAACATTTGCCAAAATATAGCAAAGTATGCTGCTTATAGACAAGTGTTATTCCCACATTCAGAACAACACACTGAAGTTCCTTTGAGGTGCCCATTGTAGAACACCATTTGCTGTCTCAGATTAGAAGCTGTGATATAACTGCAGCTTCCAAGTAATTCTGGTAACCTTAGCGCAAAACATTTGAAAGCATATTGAAAAATACCTTATGAAGTTCACTTTGATTGATTATTTGTGTGACATTTAGAAAGTAATAATCTATGTCATGTAGAATTTGAAAGGTCTATTACAAGTAGGCATAAAAACTCAAAAGGTTATTCACAGAATAATTTGTGCTTTGTCAGTGTAGGTTTCTTTTTTTCTCAGCTTGCTCACTGAAGTCCCTCACACCTTTGCTTTTGATCTATTAGCTTCTGCGTTTTAACGTTATTGTTAGTGGGAATACATGCTTCACCGTAGGCTTTGACCCCCAGCAGATGTTTGAAGAGTCTAGTCTTTGCTCCAATTGATAACCCTCTCCCGAATGAAGAAAGAACGAAGCTGACAGAGCTGTGGTAAGGAGAACTGAATGTCATACAATAGGCATCATCACATCCATTCTTTGAACTTCTCCCCATCTCTGAAGGACAATTAATTATGAAGGCCTAGGGGTAGGTCACAGCAAGGGAGAAACTACTGCTGGCCCAGCTCTCTTGCCAGTGTTCATTTTTGTTAAGTAGCTGCTTCTTTTGGGGAACAGCAGAAGCAACAACCAAAATAACCAACAGATCATTTGAAAGGGAGTGAAAGATATTTTTTATGTATTGTGACTGTCACTGTGGAATTCCATTCTCAGTGAGATCATCCACTTACTCAAAGACAACTTTTACAAGAGCTACAGGATTGATCAGAGTTCAAGATGACATTGTAGGGACAATTTTCCCACTTTAGCAACTGAGAGAGGCAAAATTTCAACCACACAGGTTTGAGGTTTCTTCTTAACAACAAACGGAGTAACTGATAAAAGACACATGATATCTGAAGAAACAAATCCCAAGCATATAATTCAAAGAAAGCTTCTATGTTAATATTGTACAGAAACATCTTTTAAAGATCACAGCATTCCAAACAAGCCTTTCAAACTTCGAGGCAGTAGAAAAAAATACAGCAAGTATCAAAGCATGGCAGAAGAGCCTTCAACTTTCCTGAAGGAAACATAACATCCATCCCACTCAACAAAAACTTCTGCTGAACTCTTATACTTCAAGACACAACCATTGAAAGTATTGGCAGTTTATACCACTGGAAATAAATAAAGCTAAATTCATTGCAACAAACAAAGAGGAAGAATACCGAGTGGATGAGCAAGAGAGCAAGTCAATGTTTTAGCAGTAAAAATTGGCATAGTGAACACCAAAGAATACTTATTTATTTCCAGAGTACAGAACAAATGCTACAAGATCTGATGATTCTAAAATTAGAAAACTTATAATTTGCTGAATCTGCCAGGTTTAATATTTCATATGCAGTTCTCATAAATATTACTTGCCAATCACAGAAGCACATTTTGTTACAGACACAGAGTTAATTTCCATGGCATCAGCAATTTCTTAAAATGTCAGAATCACAAAGAGAGATTCCAAATAGTCAATTAAAATCACTACATCTACATTGCTATGTAAATGATTAAAAGCAAGATGCAATTAATTAGCTTTAGTTTGCACACAGAACAGACTATACAGGCAATATAGGATTATGCATAGAGGCCATCCTCTCCCACCAGAAAGTCCAATTATTAAAAGTCAGTGACCAATGATGCAAAGAATTATTTTAGGCCCAATCTGAGCCAAAACTAAAATTGTGTAACTTTACACTGTTGAGGGAATCATGGATGGTGGCTTTGGTTATCCCAATCCATACTAGGAGGACTTGAAGTTAGATTGTCAGGTAAGCTGTTTGTTAATTTCAGAAATGGACGGGATCAAACATAGTCATAAGACCATATTTTGAACTTGACACCATATGTGTAATCCATCGCCTGAGGACAAATACAAAAAAAATCAGAGCCAAATAAGAGTCTCTGAAAGGTGGTGGAATGAAGATGATGTCAGAGCAAGCTGGGCTGATCTGCAGTTGCTTGAAGAGAATTAAGTAATGCATTCATATTTTAACTGCAGTTTTCCACTCATGACTTTGGTTAGGGAAATTTCAGGGGGCACAACAGACACAAATTAGATGATCTAGCCATGATTGGCAAGATCGATGTGGAGCTGATAATGCTGAAAAATTTAGAGGTAAAGCAGATTAGAGGGTAGAGACAGTAAAGGTAGGATCCAGAAGTAAAGTTAATGACAGTGTCAGTCGAGGGATTACCACAAGTTTAGCATATTTGATTGGGCAAACAAGTTTTTACCTCATTTAAAAATAGTAAGTACTACCCTCTCCATGAACACTATGGATAATTAGCTGCCTATAACATACTTCAAACACACGGGACAGTGAAGAAGGTTATCTAAAATTGACAGGGATTTTGATAAACTCGGTAAGTGGGATTGGGAGTGCCAATGGCAATCAATTCAGACCAGTGAGAGGAGCTGCATTTTGGGAAGCCAGAAGAGGGCTTTTCATACTGAAGAGATGCTGGGGGTAGGTATTGCAGAACAGAGGGGTGTTGTACCTAAGAGTGCAGGTACATACAGTACCTATAAAAATTATTCACCCCCCCCCCCCAGAAGTTTACATGATTTATTGTTTTACAACATTGCATCACAGTGGATTTAATTTGGCTTCTTTGACACTGATCAACAGAAAAAGGTTCTTTCGTGTCACAGTGAAAACAGATCTCTATAAAAGTGATCTAAATTAATTACAAATATAAAACACAAAATATTTGTTGCATAAGTATTCACCCCAGTACTATGATACATTAAGTCATCACTGATGCAGTCAGTTGGTTTTAGAAGTCACATAATTAGTTAAATGGAGGAGGAGGAGAAGGAGAAGATAGCGATGCGACAACAGCGCTTGCGGCCTCTCCGGTGAATCGTATCTGTAATCTGTCAAGTAGGGGACCGTGCACAATTCTGATTTGATGGAGACGGACGTGAGAGTACTGAGGAACATCTGGAAAACTTCTGAAATGCTCACTTCGCTGCTGCTGCTACTGTGTGGTAACCGGAGTCTCCAGAACAGAAGGCCCCGAATCCTTGCTTGTTTCAGCGGCCAGGGCTAGGTCAAAGGCGCTCGGGAGGCTGTATTGGAGGGGCTGGTCGGTGGCTCGAAGTTTTTGGACTGACGAACTCAGTGTCGGCTGTGGTCGGCTGCTTCCAAGGCATCGGCAAGTTGATGGTGCCTGGAGGTTTATGGCAGGGAGTTTCTCCCTTTTGCCGCCTGCTATCGGGGACTCGGGGACTTTGAGACTTTTTTTACCGTGCCTATGGTTTGTTCTTCATCAAATTATGGTATTGCTTTGCACTGCTGTAACTATATGTTATAATTATGTGGTTCTGCCAGTGTTAGTCTTTGGTTTGTCCTGTTTTCTCTGATATCACTCCGGAGAAACATTGTATCATTTCTTAATGCATGTATGCATTTCTAAATGACAATAAAAGAGGACTGAGTGTTCTCATAATCTAAATGGAAATCTGTTTTTGGAGATCTCTGTGCAGTCAATGTGTTTCAAATGATTGTAGTAAAAATACACCTGTATCTGGAAGGTCCAACTGCTAGTAAGTCAGCATCCAGGCAAGAACTACACTTCAAGCAACTCCACAAAAAGGTTATTGAAAAGCATAAGTCTGGAGATGGATACGAGAAAATTTCCAAATCACCGAATATCCCTTGGAGTACAGTTAAGTCAATTATCAAGAAATGGAAAGAATGTGGCACAGCTGTAAATCTGCCCAGAGCAGGCCATCTTCAAAGACTGAGTGACGTGCAAGAAGGGGACGAGTGAGGGAGGCCATAAAGAGACCTATGACAACTCTGGAGGAGTTACAAGCTTTAGTGGCTGAGATGGGAGAGACTGCGCATACAACAACTGCTGCCTGGGTGCTTGACCAGTCGCAGCTTTATGGGAGAGTGGAAAGAGAAAGTCACTGTTGTAAAAAAAATTCACATGAAATCTCGGTTAGTTTGCCAGAAGGCATGTGGGAGACTCTAAAGTCAACTGGAAGAAGGTTCTATGGTCTGATGAAAGAAGAATTGAACTTTTTGGCCATCAGGCTAAATGCTATGTTTGGCATAAGCCAAATGCCGCACATTATCAAAAACACACCATACCTACCGTGAAGCATGGTGGTGGCTGCATCATGCTGTGGGGATGCTTCACTGAAGCAGGCCCTGGAAGGCTTGTGAAGGTAGAGAGTAAAATGAATGCAGCAAAACACAGGGAAATCCTAGAGGAAAACCTGATGCAGTCTGCAAGAGAACTGACACTTGGGAGAAGATTTGTGTTCCAGCAAGACAATGACCCCAAGCATAAAGTCAAAGCTACAAAGGAATGGTGTACAAACAACAAAGTTAATGTCCTGGAGTGGCCAAGTCAGGGTCCAGACCTCAATCCAATTGAGTTTGGTGGCTGGACTTGTAAAAGGCTGTTCACTCACAATCCCCCTGCAATCTGATAGAGCTCGAGCAGTTTTGTAAAGAAGAATGAGAAAAATATGCAGTGTTCAGATGTGCAAAGCTGTTAAGAGACCTATCCACACAAACTGAAGTAAGTAATTGCTGATGAAGGTGCATCTAGTAAATACTGATTTGAAAGCTGTGAGCAATTATGCATTCAATTATTTTGTGTTTGATATTTGTTAAAAATTCAGACCAATTTGTAGAAATTTGTTTTCACTTTGACATGAGTGTTTTCTGTAAACCTGTGACAAAAAATCTAATTAAATTCACTATGATCCAATGCTCTAAAACAATAAAATATACTTTATACCTTATTGTCGCCAAACAATTGATACTAGAACGTACAATCATCATAGCGATATTTGATTCTGCGCTTCACACTCCCTGGATTACAAATCGATAGTAAATATTAAAAATTTAAAGTATAGAAAATAGAAAAATGGAAAGTAAGGTAGTGCAAAAAACCGAGATGCAGGTCCGGATATTTGGAGGGTACAGCCCAGATCCGGGTCAGGATCCATTCAGCAGTCTTATCACAGTTGGAAAGAAGCTGTTCCCAAATCTGGCCGTACAAGTCTTCAAGCTCCTGAGCCTTCTCCCGGAGGGAAGAGGGACGAAAAGTGTGTTGGCTGGGTGTGTCGTATCCTTGATTATCCTGGCAGCACTGCTCCGACAGCGTGCAGTGTAAAGTGAGTCCACGGACGGAAGATTGGTTTGTGTGATGTGCTGTGCCGTGTTCATGACCTTCTGCAGCTTCCTCCGGTCTTGGATAGGACAACTTCCATACCAGGTTATGATGCACCCTAGAATGCTTTCTACGGTGCATCTCTAAAAATTAGTGAGGGTTTTAGGGGACAGGCCAAATTTCTTTAGTTTTCTCAGGAAGTAAAGGCGCTGGTGGGCCTTCTTGGCAGTGGACTCTGCTTGGTTGGACCAAGTCAGGATATTTGTGATATTGACCCTGAGGAACTTAAAGCTTTTGACCTGTTCCACTTGCGCACCACCAATGTAAATTGGGTCGTGCGGTCCGCTACTCCTTCTGAAGTCAACAACCAATTCCTTCGCCTTGCTGACATTGAGGGATAGGTTGTTGTCTTCGCAACATGCCACCAGGTTCTTAATTTCCTCTCTGTCCTCAAACTCATCATTACCCGAGATACGGCCTATAGTTGTTCTGTCACCAGCAAACTTATATTGAGTTTGATGGAAACTTGGGTGTACAGTGAGTACGGGAGGGGGCTGAGTACACAGCCTTGTGGGGCACCGGTGCTCAGAGTGATTGTAGAGGAGAGCTTGTCCCCTATTTTTACAGCCTGGGTCCTGTCTGTGAGGAAGTTGAAGATCCAGCTGCAGATCTGAGTGCTAAGGCCCAGGTTCCGGAGCTTAGGAATCAGTTTATTTGGAATGATGGTATTAAAGGCAGAGCTGTAGTCAATGAAAAGGAGCCTTATGTATGTGGCTTTATTCTCCAGGTGTTCTAAGGAGAAATGTAGGGCCAGAGAGGTGGCATCTGCCGTTGACCTGTTGCTCTGGTAGGCGAATTGCAAAGCGCTGAGGTTGATGTGTGCCATAACCACACACAGTCCTCCATGCATTTCCAAATAAAGTCCGTGACAGCCGAGGCATACTTATCAAGGTTAGCTGCCGAATCCTTGAATACTAACCAGTCCACCGATTCAAAGCAGTCACGGAGGACCTCATCCGTTTCCTCCATCCAATGCGACACTACTTTTGACACCGTGACCTCCCACTTCAGTTTCTGTTTGTAAGCCGGGAGGAGGAGTACGGCCTGATGGTCCGATTTTCCGAAGTGAGGTCGTGGGACGGAACGGTAGGCATCCTTGACTGCTGTGTAGCAGTGGTCAAGTATACTTGGGCCTCTAGTGGGGCAGGAGACATGTTGGTATAATTTAATGACGTCTGTCCTTCACTTCCAAGTGGGGTGAATACTTTTTGCAGGTACTGTCATTCCCTGATAGTGCTGTCACAAAGGCATGTGGCATTGAGGGTTCATTAGTCAGGGTACTAGGGTATTGAGTACAGGATTTGGGATGTTATGTTGTAGTTGTACAAAATGTTGAACTACCTCTTGAGTGTGTATAATTTTTTTTTGGTGAAGGACAGACGTCATTAAGATGGAAAGAGTGCAAAGAAGATCTGTGAGAATGTTGTCAAGACTTGAGGGCCTGGGTTATATGGGGAGATTGAGCAGTGCAGGGGGTGACCTTGTAGAGATGTATAAAATCTTGAGGGACATAGTTAGGGTGAATGCACCAACTTTTTCCCCAGAAGGGAATCAAAAACCAGAAGTCATAGGTTTTAGGTGACAGGAGAAAGATTTTAAAAGAACCTGACGGGTACTTCATGCAGAGGGTGGTACGCATATGGAATTAGCTATATAGAGGGATATGGGCCAAACATGGGCAAATGCGGCTGATCAGCATGAACGAGGTAGGCCAAAGGATCCATCTCTGTGTGTAATAATCTATGACACAGCTAAACAATTATGTCCAAATCCCAATCCTTGAACTGGGCATGATGGCCTGATTAGGTCAATGTACCACGCCAACTTACAGAGCTAGCAAGACCTAGGCAGCAGCTTCTGAAAAGCTGACAACTCAAAATCAGCCACCAAGCCACAGGAACAATCTCCTCTGTTTCTACAAGCAGCATTATTTACATAGCCAAGAAACAATAGTCATAGAAGCTATCCTTGTTTTTGTACATTCTTCCCTCTCCGAATGAAATACATTTAAAGCTCACAAGCAGAAAAACCTGAAACTCGAAAGAGTGATAACTTAGAAACATAACCTATCATTTACTTTAATACCAAACTGAAACACTAAATAATTCCAATGATTTCCATCAAATATACTTACATTTATTGTTAAGCAATACAACCATGAGAAAAATAGCAGAACAAAATTTAAATTCTTGAATATTTAATCTAATTGTTAAACACATTTTATTGGACTGGGCTTATTGATAATTGAATTGAAAATATCAAATTAATATAAAAAGCAAACTCTGGATCCAACAAATAAGTGGCTCTTAATAAATCTAGATTTTTGGCTCATTCTGTGACAAATCTCAGCTGCTACTAGAGAAAGGTATAGGGTTATTGCTAATAGTGCCCATAGAAAGTGGGAGTGTGCTGCTGCTGTATGGCGCAGTGCTACTGGCAGACTTTTAATTTTAACTGTACATTAGTCATGAAAAAAAAACAGAGGCATTACAGAGTGTTTATAAAATACTTGACTACAGTGTCTAGCTCTGGTTACCAGACTTTAAAACACAAGCGAAGGCTCTGGACAGGATGCAGAAGAGATTGGCAAAATTATTCCAGGGATAAAGAGCATTAGTCATGTGGATCAGAGATGCTGACAAATCGTCATCAGCTTGAAACATACTCTTTCTTGCTCTTTCCAGACGCTGCCAGACCAACAGAGTATTTCCAGCATGGACAGAAGGAAAATTATTTTCATAAAAATGAATTTACAAAAAGGAAAACCAACATGAATTTCTTCAAATCAAAAATGCTTAACTAACATTATTGAACTTTTCAATGAAGTAGCAGAGTTAACGACGACGAAATTGAAGTCCACCAAATAAAAGAGGAAGTGTTAGCAGGGGTAGGAAATTGCTTTAGGGACAAGAAATAATCAATCTGGCGTTTGATTATTTCCATAAGACCATAAGATATAAGAGCAGAAGTAGGCCATTTGGCCCATCGAGTCTGCTCTGCCATTCAATCATGGCTGATCCAATACTTCCAGTCATCCGCACTCTCCTGCCTTCTCCCCATACCCTTTGATGCCTTGGCTAATCAAGAATTTTCGGTTGGATCAAGGCACGTGAATTTGCCAAGATTAGTAATTGGGCTACTACCTTTGATTTCTATTAATAAGTTGAAAAAAGAAATCTTAAAAATATGTGCAGATGACATTCAATTTGAAAGCGTGATAAAGAATGAGGTGAACAGAGAAAAATAATACAGCTAAGTTGGTGGAAAAGGTAAATATGTGCTGATGGAAGTTAATATTAGAGTATGCTGAGATACTTTGAGAAAAAGAATGAGGGAAGGATACAATATAACATAAAGTATAAACAGTGAACTGAAGAGTTTATACAAATATATGGCAATTGGCTAAACAAAAGGGGTGACTTAAGGAAATTAACTTTTAATTATTATTCCTTTGTTTTCTATTTTAGCAGTTTTGTGGTCTAAATTCATATTCATATAACTGTATGTGGTTTATTGCACTATTTCCCAAGCATCTTGTTGCTACTCTTTATTCCTTCCCAAATACACTCTAAAAGTAGTTATAGTATTCATTGTAATAAATCTTCAATTTAAAATATAATCCTCATTTATCTCCATCAGAATCAGATTTAGTATCACAGGCATATGTCATGAAATGTGTTGCTTTGCAGCAGCAGTGCATTGCAATACATAGTAATAAAAGCTATAAATTACAATAAGTAAATAAATACACATACAGTACATATATATATATATATATAAAATAAGTAATACAAAAAGAGGAAAATAGCGAGGTAGCATTCAAGGGTTCATTGACTATTCAGAAGTCTGATGACAGACTGTTCCTGAAAAGTTGAGTATGTATCTTCAGGCTTCTGTACATCCTCCTCGATGGTAGCAATGACAAATCAGCATATCCTGAGGGATGGAGATGTTTAATGATTGAAGCGTTGCCTTTTGAAGGTGTCCTCAATGCTGGGGAGTCTAGTGCCCATGATGGAGCTGGCTGAGTTTATAACTTACTGCAGGTTTTTCCAAACCTGTGCAGTGGCCCTGCCACACCAGATGGTGATGCAACCAGCTACAATGCTCCCCATGGTGTATCTGTAGAAATTGGTAAGTGCCTTTGGTGACGTATTAATCCTCCTCAAAATCCTAATGAAATATAGATGCTGTCATGCCTTCTTTGTAATTGTATCAATATCCTAAGAGTCAGGAGACAGGTAGCTGAGTGACTGTCAGGAGAGGGAAGGGGAATAGACAGAATGAGCAGAGCACCCCTGTGGCCATTCCCACCAATAATAAGTACATCACTTTGGATACTATTGATGGGGACGACCTACAGGGACAAGTTGCAGTGGTTGCGTCTCTGTCACCGAGATGGGACCCTCAACTCAGAAGGGAAGGAGGGAAAAGAGGACAGCAGTAGTGATAGGGGATTCAATAGTTAGGGGGAAAGGTAAGAGGTTCTGTGGAAGAAATCGAAAATCCTGGATGGTCTGTTGCCTCCTTGGTGCCAAGGTCCGCGATATCTCAGATCGAGTTCTTGGTATTCTCAAGAGGGAGGGTGAGAAGCCGGATGTCGTGGTCCATGTAGGGACCAAAGACGTGGGTAGGAAAAGTGAGGAGATCGTGAAAGGTGAGTTTAGGAAGTTGGGCACCAAGCTACAGGACAGTACTTCCAGGATAGCAATCTCAGGATTACTACCAGTGCCACGTGCAGGCGGGTTTAGAAATAGCAAGATAGCACAGATCAACACATGGCTGAAGACATGGTGCAGGAGGGAGGGCTTCAGATTTATAGATAATTGGGCAGTTTTCCAGGGAAGGTGGGACCTGTTCCGGCGGGACGGTTTACATCTGAACTGGAGGGGGACAAATATTCTTGCAGGTAGGTTTGCTAGGAAGGCTCTGCTGGATATAAACTAGATACAAGGGGGGAGAGGAACCAGGGTGTAGGAACAGATGTAGGGGAGAAGGAAGAAAAAGAAAATAGTGAAGTTGTTTGCACCGTTAGTGATATACAGAGAGTAAGAGGTGGAAATTTTCGTAAATGCATTTATTTTAATGCTAGGAGCATTATAAGAAAGGTGGATGAGCTTAAAGCATGGATTGATACCTGGACGTATGATGTGGTAGCTATTAGTGAAACATGGTTACAGGAGGGGTGTGATTGGCAACTAAATATTCCTGGATTTAATTGCTTCAGATGTGATAGAATCAGAGGGACAAGAGGGGGAGGTGTTGCATTGCTTATCAGAGAAAATATTACAGCGGTGCTCTGGTAGGATAGATTAGAGGGCTCGTCTAGGGAGGCTATTTGGGTTGAATTGAGGAATGGGAAAGGTGTAGTAACACTTATGGGGGTGTATTATAGACCACCAAATGGGGAGCGAGAATTGGAGGAGCAAACTTGTAAGGAGATAGCAGATATTTGTAGTAAGCACAAGGTTGTGATTGTGGGAGATTTTAATTTTCCACACATAGACTGGGAAGCCCATACTGTAAAAGGGCTGGAAGGTTTGGAGTCTGTAAAACGTGTGCAGGATAGTTTTTTGCAGCAATATATAGATGTACCAACTAGAGAAGGGTCAGTGTTGGATCTCCTGTTAGGGAATGAGATAGGTCAAGTGACGGAGGTTTGTGTTGGGGAGCACTTCGGGTCCAGTGATCATAATGCCATTAGTTTCAATATAATTATGGAGAAGGATAGGTCTGGACCCAGGGTTGAGATTTTTGATTGGAGAAAGGCTAACTTTGAGGAGATGCAAAAGGATGTGAAAGGATTTGGAAGGAGTGGATTGGGACAATTTGTTTTATGGGAAGAATGTAATAGAGAAATGGAGGTCATTTAAAGGTGAAATTTTGAGGGTACAGAATCTTTATGTTCCTGTTAGGTTGAATGGAAAAGTTAAAAGTTTGAGAGAGCCATGGTTTTCAAGGGATATTGGAAACTTGGTTCGGATAGAGAGAGATATCTACAATAAATATAGGCATCATGGAGTAAATGAGGTGATCGAGGAATATAAAGAATGTAAAAAGAATCTTAAGAAAGACATTAGAAAAGCTAAAAGAAGATATGAGGTTGCTTTGGCAAGTAAGGTGAAAATAAATCTCAAGGGATTCTACAGTTATATTAATAGCAAAAGGATAGTGAGGGATAAAATTGGTCCCTTAGAGAATCAGAGTGGACAGCTATGTGAGGAGCCAAAAGAGATGGGGGAGATTCTGAACAATTTCTTTTATTTGGTAGTTACTAAGGAGAAGGATATTGAATTGTGTAAGATAAGGGAAACAGGTAGGGAAGTTATGGAAACTATGATGATTAAAGAAGAGGAAGTACTGGCATTTTTAAGGAGTATAAAAGTGGATAAGTCTCTGGATCCTGACAGGATATTCCCTAGGACCTGGAGGGAAGTTACTGTGGAAATAGCAGGGGCTCTGACAGAAATATTTCAAATGTCATTAGAAATGGGGATGGTGCCAGAGGATTGGCGTATTGCTCATGTGGTTCCATTGTTTAAAAAGGGTTCTAAGAGTAAACCTAGCAATTATTGGCCTGTGAGTTTGATGTCAGTGGTGGGTAAATTGATGGAAAGTATTCTTAGAGATGGTATATATAATTATCTGGATAGACAGGGTCTGATGAGGAACAGTAACATGGATTTGTGTGTGGAAGGTCATGTTTGACAAATCTTATTGAATTTTTTGAAGAGGTTATAAGGAAAGTTAATGAGGGTAAAGCAGTGGATGTTGTCTATATGGACTTTAGTAAGGCATTTGACAAGGTTCCACACGGAAGGTTAGTTAGGAAGGTTCAATCGTTAAGTATTAATATTGAAGTAGTAAGATGGATTCAGCAGTGGTTGGATGGGAGACACCAGAGAGTACTAGTGGATAACTGTTTGTCAGATTGGAGGCCGGTGTTTTAGGGGTAACATGAGGGGGAACTTCTTTACTCAGAAAGTGGTAGCTGTGTGGAATGAGCTTCCAGCAGAAGTGGTTGAGGCAGGTTCGATGTTGTCGTTTAAAGTTAACTTGGACAGCTGTAAGGACAGGAAAGGAATGGAGGGTTATGAGCTGAGTGCAGGTCGGTGGGACTTGGTGAGAGTAAGAGTTCGGCATGGACTAGAAGGGCCGAGATAGCCTGTTTCCGTGCTGTAATTGTTATATGGTTATATGGACTAGTGGTGTACCTCAGGAATCTCTACTGGGTCCAATGTTGTTTGTCATAGACATTAATGATCTGGATGATGGGGTGGTAAATTGGATTAGTAAGTATGCAGATGATACTAAGGTAGGTGGCGTTGTGGATAATGAAGTAGGTTTTCAAAGCTTGCAGAGAGATTTAGACCACTTAGGAGAGTGGGCTGAAAGATGGCAGATGGAGTTTAATGCTGATAAATGTGAGGTGCTACATTTTGGTAGGACTAATCAAAATAGGACACACATGGTAAATGGAAGGGCATTGAAGAATGCAGTAGAACAGAGGGATCTAGGAATAATGGTGCATAGTTCCCTGAAGGTGGAATCTCACGTGGATAGGGTGGTGAAGAAAGCTTTTGGTGTGCTGGCCTTTATAAATCAGAGCATTGAGTGTAGGAGTTGGGATGTAATATTGAAATTGTACAAGGCATTGGTGAGGCCAAATTTGGAGTATTGTGTACAGTTTTGGTCACCGAATTATAGGAAAGGTGTCAATGAAATAGAGAGAGTACAGAGAAGATTTATTAGAATGTTACCTGGGTTTCATCAGCTAAGTTACAGAGAAAGGTTGAACAAGTTGGGTCTTTATTCTTTGGAACATAGAAGGTTGAGAGGGGACTTGATAGAGGTATTTAAAATTATGAGGGGGATAGAGAGAGTTGACGTGGATAGGCTTTTTCCATTGAGAGTAGGGGAGATTCAAACAAGAGGACATGAGTCGAGAGTTAAAGGGCAATAGTTTAAGGGTAACATGAGGGGGAACTTCTTTACTCAGAGAGTGGTAGCTGTGTGGAATGAGCTTCCAGCAGAAATGGTTGAAGCAGGTTCAATGTTGTCGTTTAAAGTTAAATTGGACAGCTATATGGACAGGAAAGGAATCGACGGTTATGGGCTGTGAGTGCAGTTTGGTGGGACTAGGTGAGAGTAAGCGTTCGGCACGGACTAGAAGGGCCGAGATGGCCTGTTTCCGTGCGTAATTGTTATATGGTTTATATTAGGCCTAGGATAGATCTTCAGACACCCAGGAACTTGAAACTGCTTACCCTTTCCATTCTCGATCCCACTGAGTCCACAGTCAGTTCCTTGGTCTTACTGACATTGGATGTAAGGTTGTTGTTGCAACACTACTCAACTAACTGATCCCTCATCCCATTCTTCCAACAATGGTTCTGTTATCTGCAGATCTAGAGACGGCATTTGAGCTGTGCCTAGCCATATATTTGTGGGTGTAGAAAGGGTAGAGCAGTGGGCTGAGCACGGATCACTGAGGTGTGACAGTGTTGATTGCCAGCAAGGAGGAGATGTTATTTCCAATCGGCACAAACTGTGGTTTCCTGATAAGGAAGTCAAGGATCCTGTTGCAGAGGGAGGTATAGAGGCCCAGGTTTTGGAGTTTGTTGATTAGAAATGAGGATACAATTGTGCTGAATGCTGAGTGGTAATCAATGCAGCAGCATGAGGTAGATATTACTATGCTCCAGGTGATCCAAGGCCAAGAGGAGAGCCATTCACTGTCGATCTATTGTAGCAATATGAAAATTGAAGTGGTCCAGGTCCTTGTTTAGGCAGAAGTTGATTCTAGCCATGACTGACCTTTCAAAGTGCTTCATCACAGTTGCCACTGTGTGCCCACTGGGCAACAGTGATTGAGGTAACTCACTCTGCTTTTCTTGGACCCTGGTATGACTGTCACCCTTTTGAAGCAGGTGGGAACCCCTGAATGCAGCAGTGAGAGACTGAAAATCATAACAAACATTCTGTCTTAAAAAAGTTCAAAAAAATTCATGAACATTTGTCCATCTGAAATGTGCTTTCTCCATTTCTCTCTCTACAGATACTTTTCAACCTGCTGAATATTTCTAGCAAGTTTTTTTTAAACTTAAACCCAAACATACTTTAATCACTGAATCTTCTGTTCCTGTTTTTAAAATGTAGCAACTAAAATTTTCTATCTTTTGAACTATGACATCTTCACATTATACCCCAGTCTAGGAAAGAATCACCAGTTGTTCAGATGAGAAAATATGACCTAGAAGATGTAAATTACTTCCCTGGCCTCAAGGTAATTATGCATGCATGATCGCAAGTGTAAATAAATCTACCAGCAAACAAATGTCAGTGAATAGAGACAGGAAGTCAGGACAAACAAGAAATACCTTACATGAAAAGAAAATTATTGGACCACAAAATAGAGATTGTAAAAGATATCAAATAGAGGGATTTCATTGAACATTCTCAAGGTATTCTGTTTTATTATAAGAGTTTTACAATGAAAGTTGGAATGCAAAGGATGCAGGTGTTAAAAGCAAAGGGAAAGGCTAGTAAACACAAGAAAATCTGTAGATGCTGGAAATCTAAAGCAACACACACAAAGCACTAGAGGAACTCAGCAGGCCAGGTAGCATCTGTGGAAAAGAATAAACAGTTGATTTTTCGGGCTGAGACCCTTCATCAGGACTGTTGAATGTTTACTCATTTCCACAGATGCTGCCTGACTGCTGAGTTCCTCCAGCATTGTGTGTGTTGCTTAAGAAAGGCTAGCAATCTGTTATTCAGCCACGTATGAATTTTAAGACTTGTGATAGTATATTAGTCTGGAACTCCATATTTATCACAGGATACAGAATGATCAAAAAGGATCTGTGGACCAATACTGTTAAGGGGTTTAAATACAGTATTTCAGCATATGACCCTGTTTTTGCTAAAAAGAGGAGAATCAATCAGCAGGTGAGAAGAATGCAGTGTGATCAAAAGTCATCACAAATGACGTACAGATGTACTGCTACCAGCTGTATGGTCTGTTCTGGTCTGTAAATGTTGTACTTGTTTGGATTTTCTGTCTGCTTTGTTTAACATTGATATATCATTGTCATGGTAGTGCATAAAACGATTCTGAAGTTTTCTCTCACTAGGTTGATTTGCACTCCAAATATGTTTCATTTTAACAATGATTATAAATCTTTGTAGGAGGCTGAACAGATTGAGAAAGTGATTAGGATTGAGAAAGATTCAGGGATTTGGCATAGAATATAAAAGCAGGGTGGTTATTTTGAAACAAAATACAGATTATGCTATAACTGGACTATTGTGTACAATTCTGGTTACTGCACCATTGGAAAAATGAGAAGGCGCCAGAGAAGGTGCAAAAAAGATTTGGCAGAATGGTCTAAGGTTGAGAGATTCAGTTTTATGAATAGACAGGAACAGTTCTCCTTCTAATTGAGAAGGCGTAACAATAAAGCAATAAAAGTGTTCAATTAACTGCCTAGATAAAGTGAATAAAGGGATACCAGTTGCTTTTGATGGGAGGATCCAAGGACACAGAGTTAAGATGACTGGTTTAAAAAAAAGAAGTACTTTCCCTGCTTTGGGTTGTGAAGTGGTAAATATAAATTTAATTGCAACTTTCTAAAGGGAATTAGATAGACACTTGAGGAACAGAAAAGAATATCACAGATGTATGTGGCAAATGTATGAGTCTCGATCTGAGTGGATTGCTCTTGAGAAAACCATAGCAGGATCCTTGATCTGAAAGGGTTGGCTCCATTGCTTTTGGAATTCTATCAGCATTGACTTAGAAAACAGTCTCTGGAAACATCGCCCACCTGGACAGTTAGAATTAGAAGCTCTACTTCTACTAGAAAACTCACAGAGCGGTCTTGTCCAATTATCAGCTTCCTTTGGGTCCTCTTTTCAGCTCATGGTTTTGATGCAATCCCAAAGAACCATGCAAAGTGCATAAAACATCCACTCCAACTCCATAAGTGTGTTATTGTCCCTTTGATGAAGTCTACTGACATCCGGGTGATTTTACTAAGTAACCCTAAGGGTGGCTTATGATCCTTCTTATATAGCACAGATTGGACAGGCATCACCTGCTTTCTTGCAAGTGTCCCACACAGTGTTAATAACATGCCTATGAATAATTTTCACAGAAAACCTCCAGATGCAAGGATTGTCATTACCTGTCCACAATCTACATGTTCTTTGTGTTTTGCTCATTGCCAGGCCAAGGTATTCAATGTGCTATGAGATCCCATATGTAGTCCAGAAACAAATTTCTTCTGCAAATCAGTAGGGTGACATTTAAAAAAGGTACAAGGCAATCGAATTTTGCCTCCAGATCCTAAATTAATCTGCTGCTGTAAAAGCTATCAAGAGCTATGTCATTTAATTTAATAACTGAATATTCAAATATCATTAAATATAAATATGTTACATGAAAAAACTGTTCATCAGCATCAAATACAAGGCCAATACTGAGTGAAATCTTTAAAAGCCAAAATGACACATTGAAAATATAGCTTCAAGGAAAAAGTTGAACTATGTTTTAATGAGAAGGATGTACTGGCATGTCCTGGGAACTGTTACTAAAATATTTACTTTTCTTGGAATATACAAATTAAGTTAGCAGATAATATAAAACATAACAGTGACAAAGATGATAGCAACAGGCATTAGCAGAGTAGATTGAAAAGGCAGCTACAAGGCAGTTGCAACTTGATGCGGTTCAGTAGAAATAATTAAGACAGCCTATGGAATTTAATTGATCCTTTCTTCAAGCAGTGTGTCAAATAGTTGTTGTGACAAGCCTAGTATGGTTGCTTTTTTCGCTCTCAGCTTCCACCACTGGCTAGTAGTCTCAGGAAAAGGAGAGCTGAATGTGTAAGCCTCTCCCTGCCAGTACACAGCCCCTCCAACAGCAAGCCTTATATAGTGCCTCCTCGCTGTTGACACACGGAAACTGAAGTCCTTCCAGACTCTGGTTGAACTACTGCGGACAGGGAGAAAGTCTGACCCCTGCACAAGCAGCACGTAGGCCTACTGGCGCGTGGATACCACAGTGCTTGTGACCCAGACCCCTAGGTGATGACTATCACCTCCCGAATCTCCCCTTCTTCCTATTCCTGCACTGGCATTTCATCAGCAGCTCTGATCCTCACCCGTTCCTGAGATTCAGCCCTCTTTTCCAGCATGGATGACAACAGGAAAATGCACCTACCCCCTTTCCCCTATGATAATTCCACAATTTTCAATCCCATTGGCTAACCCTCAGCTAAAGAGGCGACCCAATCCTGCAAGCAGCAACATGAAACGTTCAGGTAAAGGCTGATGTGTGGCAAACACCATTCGCACACTGATCTGCTGCATAATATCTGTCCTTTGGAAACTTCGCATTATCACTGCCAAGATCCTTACCATCAATATGCCAAGCTTCACCATTGCCCAGAAACTCAAATGGACCAGCTAAATAAATATAGTGGATATTATAAAAGTTCAGTGGCTCTGTACCATGGAGTGAGTGACTCACCTCCTTACAGTCCAAAGCCTTTCTTTCCATCATCCTATTCAGAAGCATAGTGGAATATTCTCCACTTGCTTGGATAAGTGCAACTTCAACAAAACTCAAGACACTTGACACCATTCATAACAAATCGATCCATTCATTCCCTCTACCAGCAATGACAGTAGCTGCAGTGGGTATCATCTACATAATCCAATACAGGTATTCACCAGACTCTTCACAGCCTGCAAACCTATTGCTAAGAAGGTCATGGTAGTAGGGGCTTGGGACCATCACAAGTTCCAGAATCCCCTCCACGTTGCACTGCACCCTGATTGCACCCCAGCCCCCACCCCACTTCCTCTTTCAAGATTTCATGAGATGATGCAGGCCCTCACCATGTTTACGAACTCACGGAGTTAACAATTTCAATCCAGCAAGATTCTGAAGGACCTTGAGAATGCAGAGGTGAGCAAATAACGAGTAGCACAATGATGTCAATTTATTAAAAATCTGGGAATAAGTTGATGTAATCCTTCACACCTCTATAAAATAACACAATAACCTGTTTACAGGAATATTGTAGCAAATATACATATTTTGTGCAGTAATACATAATGGAGTGAATAAAGAGTTAAGTATACATCGAGAAAAAAAACTCATTAATATAGTGCGTAAAACTGTCCAAACCAAAACCACAATGTCCCTCATCCAGTTTCTCCATTACACATTCACTTCTCCTTTAATTGTGGATGTATACCAATAAATATGAAGAGAGAGTATATAAAACACACCACAAAGTTGTCTCAAAGATGAACTAAGAATGCTAATAATTAAGTGAGTTTTTGTTCCTTTGAAAGGTGGCAGTCCATCTTATGGGAGATACTAAGTTGAAATATTGTTTATTATCAACACAGGAAAGCATTGGAGATCACTGTTAGAAAAATCTTTTAGATGCATCCTGAAGTAACCATTGTGTTTGGGTACTTTGCATAATATCTGGGAGATACAATCAGGGTTAGAACAGCCATCCACTTTGTTCTTGGACATAAAAATAGTGAACCAAGTTTTGTTCATAGTGTTCTTCAAAAAGAATACCGAAAATGCTCAGCACTCAGCTGTCTTTAAGCTGGTAGAGCCACTGGAAGTGAATGAGATACACCAATTTAAAATGACTGAAGTACAGTTAGGATTAGAATCTGGCTCTAATCAATCCTCACTTTAACCCTTTCAGAGTCAGAAAGCATACATGCTCAGCTTTGAATTAGGGAACAACTGCAAGTGCAAAATGAGTTAACCTATCTTTATTTTAAATATTAAATGACAGATATTGTAGTCCAGAAATTGGATTACATCTTAGAACAGACATCCAAGAGATACAGTGAGCAATGCATTTTCATGTTCCTTTAGACTTGGGCAGCATGCTAAATTCATGCAGGGAATTCATTAGGATGAATCAGGTATGCACTCTGCATGTATTTGTACTACTAAATGGCTGCGATACGGGAGGGAAGTCATACAGCAGTGAGAAACGACAATATTGGAGAACTTAAGAGGATTTTATATACTTAATCGCTTGGAAGTGCCTTTATACTAAATATTTATTCCTGGTTAATGGCCCCAAAATAAAGAGCAGACAATATTTCTACAGGTTCTTCGTAGGTTTGCAACATGCGTGCTTTCTATTCCCAGCCTAATTATCTCCTTCTCCAATCAAGGCTTCCCTCAAGAATGTAAGATCTTCAAGTCCAGTTTAGAAGAGGAAGAGGAAGCATTGCTGCTGGAAGTGAGACACATCTGATTGAACCCCACACATCATTCTGAGGGGAAGCTTCCATGGTTTCCAGGTCGGCTCTGTCTTCAATCAGAAACTGCTCACTGAGCCACAATGAGCCCATGAGCTAATTTGTGCAGACCTGGTGGTTCCCGGTTTTCAATACTTGCTTCTGATAAATAGCAACCCAGCACAGAAGCATAGAGATGTGAACTGTGCATGCTGTGCAATAGCCCTACTTGTATTAGAGATTGTGTCCAATACCAAGGAAAACAGGAGTCATACAGAGACAGTTGTATGTAAACATCATGCAAATTATAAAAAGACTGAGTCTAACAACAAAGAAAATGACATTAGCTATGAATAGTGACAAAGTCCACTCATTCAATGCAGCCTGTTGTTATTAAGTAATTGCAGGAAGGGAAAAGGTGCAGAATCTTTTGCTACTGTTGCACAAACACTCAGCAGGAAAGCTCCTGAAAGAAAAAGAAGCTGAAAGCTCTGGGCTCACCTGGACAAAGACCAAAGAGAACAAAATATAAATTCATAGATATAATCCTAAACATATTTCAATTTATTAGATAACTAGCAAAGATGCAGCAAGGTCACATAAACAAGTGAAATGCATTTGCTATTTTTCAATCTTATTTTTCATTTGCAAGTTTTTATCTTATAAGTTTTTAATACAACTTATATTTATTAGATAAGAATAGTAGAAACTGTGCTCTTCTTGGCTGTCTTCCAGCCTTCCCCACCACTCTACATTATCATAGTTTATCTGCCCTAGGCCTCATCTTTCCTTTTGTGCCACATCTCCAAAGCTCTCAATTCTCTTATATTTCAAGAATTCATCTAAGTGACACCAGTACTCCAGTCTCCACAATTCTCTGAGGTAGAAAACTTTCAGTGATTTACCAGCCTCTGAAAGAAGCAGTTTTTATATGTAACTTCAGTTTTAAATGACTATCCCTAATATTATAACTGTGTCTCCTTGTTTGGGATTCACGCACAGGAACATATGCCTTATCATGTCCATTCTAATCTACATATACTCATCTCATTATTTCTCAATTTTTTTTTTCTTGTTACTTGTACTGAAAGCAGGGGGCACTGGAGAAATCAGAACACCTCCACATGTACAAAGCCACTAGACATTTTACGACCAAGAAATCTTGACATAAATACTTAACAAAACTTCCAAGTTTCTGAACCCCTAGAGTACCACCCACTCAAGAGTATCTAACTCACATACAAAGGAGAGGTTCACGGAGCTCAGATTAACCAGTTCTGAAGCTCCTTCAAATAGGAATAGCATTATATGAGGAATCCTAAGTGAGAGGAAGATGAAGAACACATTATTGACACATATTTACATCATGGCTTCAAAAACCTTAGGTGTGAAAATTGAGCTTAAGTAGGGGAAGGCATTTAGCAATTGTGGATGATCCGCAGGCTATTTGGGAGATAATGTGGGTAATGGAGTACATCCACAAGTTCAAGAACTGGATTTTGGGGTAAGTCAAAAAAAGAAAAAGTGTTTTAATTTGGGTTCAAATTTTCCTGGCGGTACATTCTACTTTCCTTGTAGGTGTTACATAGGGATGTTTTTTATAACCAAAAAAAAAGTTTGTAATGTCACAGGGCTTCTTCAAGGCAAAACATATTTGTAGCAGGGACCTAAGTACACATATATAAAGAGAAACTCTTGAATTTTACACTGACATGAAAGGAACTGTCCTTCTGATCTAAGGTGTTCAAACTCGAAGCCAATTTGAATGAAAAGAAAACGGTTGTGAATAAAATATTTGTTATATTCAGAGATAATAAACTACTTATAATTTGGACTTTCCAAGTTCTAGCAGGTATCAACTGCTTTGTAGAGATATGTACAGCACAGTTAGTATATTCAGATTATTAGTTTATTCTTGCTATATAATTTATTAGAAAATGCATACTTTTTTTTGATCCAATCATTGAATCTGCAAATAAAACTGCTATTTCCTTATGGTGAATATGAGAGGGAGTACGAGTGAAGTGATTGACTGGTATTGTGGTCGCGATAACCAATTACCATCATGGTAACAATACTTGTCATGTTTCTTTAGTACTTACTGAGACACTTGTTTGATCCCACTCCTTCTTCCCACCCAAACGGACTGAAAGTCTGGCTAACAAGAAGGTATGTAGCTAAGAAAATGGCTAACAAAAGTAAAAATCAAACACCAAGTAGTACAGCTTGGCTGAGGTTAGAGGCTCTTACAAGCATAGGGAACTTGGGTGGAATACATTTTATTCTCCTTTAATTAGTAGCCAGGAACGCAATGAGCACAGCAATATGTTATCAGCAGAGATAACAGTCTCCTGTAAGCGGAGATATGGAAGAACAAAAGCATTACATATTTAAGATACAAATTGTACAAGAATGTTGAAAAGAAAATACTTAGACAAGTAATAGTTAAAGATAAATCCAACAGAGCATACTACAGATGTAGAAATACCAACCAGGTAGCACAGCCATTGAAATGACAATACAGAAAAAAATGTGTTCCATGGAGACAATATGAATTTCCGTAAGGAACGACAATGGTAAGCATTGTGTACATCAAATCTTGTCATTTTTACTATCAACAGCAAAAAGTTTCATGTGACAGGAAAAATGAGAAACAGTGTGTTCTCACCTACAAATGCACAAGGAAAGAATGGTAGGCCTTTTTTTTGACAGAGATGGGACAGGATAAAGGCTGGAAATTGGCATACCATTGAAAAAACATACCACATTATTCCGAGATTGGCAATTGCTATAATATAAAGGCCATCACATACGCATGCATATGCACACATTTTGACATTGTTGTAAATAGGGAAATGTATAGTAAGTGAATTAATAAGGAAATATGATGTCCAGTGATTGTTGCTTGTGGTAGTAGGGGTAGGAAACATGGCATACAATGATGCTCTAATAACGGATATACAGTAATGCTAATAGAGGTCTGGAAGTGTGCAGCATCTAGATGTACATTACTGCCTCCTGTGAGAAATGCCAAATATTAAAGAACATTAATCTCTATTGTATATCCAATGGCATATACAATGATCACTTTCATTATGCAGACCTCAAATCCACACACAAGGTATTTTTCCAGAACTGGTCAGCTTTGAACCAAATTAAAACTGAACAATTGTTTCTGCTGCCTTTTAAGATCCTTAGAACCCAGATATATTAGCTGTCTTTGAAAATGCTCAAAGCTAATCATAACCAGGATTGGGTAGGTGGAGATTATAAGACAGTAGAGACCTTCCTCTTCCTATAACTAGGCTAATGACCTATGCTTGTAGAGATTCTCCATATGCTGAGCACATTGTTAACAAATATTCACAGTCATAACATAACTGAGAAATGAACGATCAGAATATATGTTTGTACAGAATACCAGCAATTAAGGAATCATTTTACTTAAGACATAATTGGATCAATGCCCATAACCACCCTAAGAGTGAGATGCTTGGCAAAATATGGCCCCCACACATACAGAAGCAGGAGAATTCTTCAAGAAAGCAAGGAATGGCAGAAGAATTATGCAGCTGTCAAAGACTTTTCATCTTTTATAGGCATCCATTAGTCTCGTGAGACTATGGATTTGTGCCTTGGAAGATTTCCAGGGCGCAGGCCTGGGCAAGGTTATATGGAAGACCGGCAGTTGCCCATGCTGCAAGTCTCCCCTCTCCACGCTGTCCAAGGGAAGGGCACTAGGGCCGATACAGCTTGGCACTAGTGTCGTCGCAGAGCAATGTGCCTTTGCAAAGCCTTTCTCGAGGACACACACGCTGCCTCAGCTCAGGCTTGAACTAGCGACCTTCAGATCACTAGACCGACGCCTTAACCACTAGGCCACACGCCAGCACATTTCATCTTATGTTCTCAATATTTATTGCTAATTTATTATTTTTTTTCTTTTTGTATTTCCACAGAGTGTTGTCTTTTGCACACTGATTGAATGCCTTGTTGGTGTGGTCTTTCATTGATTCTAATTACTCTATTATAGATTTGTTGAATATGCCCACTAGAAAATGAATCTCAGGGTTGTCTATGGTAACATATATGTACTTTGATAATAAATTTACTTTGCACTTTGAACTTTGAGCTAATCTTTTGCTGGGTTCATGAACGATGCACAAAAAGAAACTACCAAAAGCATCAGAGAACCTGGGGTTCAATGGGAATGAGCAACTGAAGGATGAGCATCCAGTCCAAGTTTGAACGACATATCATAAACACTATTCCATTTAGGCTTCCTTACTCCTGCACACAAATTCTTTCATAATAAAGGGCAACATATAGTTTGCCTATGTAATCATTTATTACTCCTGCATGTTGACTTTCAATGACTTGTCTACAAAAATCCTGATATCTCCTTGAATATGACCACCACCCAATCACTTACTAGTTAAAAAACTAATATTATGTAAGTTACTTAAACAAATACTGTTTTGTGCATCAGAGTTGATCATCTTTTTTCCCACATTATACTCAATCTTTTTGTTATTAATCTCTTGCAGCCTCTTTACATCATCTTCTGAGCTCATAAACCCTCCTGGTTTAGTATCATCAACAAACTTGGAAATACGACATTTGGTTAGCTCAGTCAAATCACTGATATAGATTGTGAGAAGTATGAGCTGGACATAGCTGAGAAAGGTGGAGACTTCGAATAAAGGCCAAGCTGTGAAAGACTGGGATGAGGAAAAAGGTCTTTATACAAAGGGCAGTAATCCTTTGGATGATTATGCACCCTGTCTGAATCCCCAATCGTAACTCCACTCCCCAACTCTTAAACACTGTCTCCTCCTGCCCTGGTCACTTTTCATTTTTTATTTATCTCCACTGTTTCACATACTGATATTATTATAACATCATACTGTCTTACAGAAACATGTACCTCACACTTTATGCCAACCTGCCAAATCTTCAGGCCATGACACTCAGAGAATTGTGCTAATATTATTTTTTGACTATGTGTTGGATCATAACTATGCGCTACATGGACTATACAAGGGGTGATTGATAAGTTCGTGGCCTAAGGTAGGAGAAGTCAATTTTAGAAAACCTGCACATTTATTTTTCAAGATAGTCCCCTCTTACATTTACACACTTAGTCCAGCGGTCGTGGGGCATACGGATCCTTTCTTTGTCGAAGTCGGCATCTTGGACCTCCAGAAAGTGGTCCATAGCAAGGGGTGATTGATAAGTTCGTGGCCTAAGGTAGAAGGAGGTGAGTTATACAGCTCTCGTTACATGCACATGCAGTTCAACTCTTTCAGTGATTATGCAGAAAGTTTGGTTAATAACTCATATCTTTCTACTTTAGGCCACGAACTTATCAATCACCCCTGCCGTGGACCAATTTCTGGAGGTCCAAGATGCTGACTTCTACAAAGAAGGGATCCGTATGCTTCACGACCGCTGGATTAAGTATGTAAATGTAAGAGGGCGCTATGTTGAAAAACAAATGTGCTAGGTTTTCTAAAATTGATTCCTTTTACCTTAGGCCACAAACTTATCAATCACCCCTCGTATGTACTATGCTTTGCAGCTTGGCCCCAGAGGAACAATGCTTCATTTAGCTGTATAGATGTATATGGTTGAAAGACAATTAACTTGAATTTGAACCAAAGGCTTAGTTATACTGTTGATTCAAAACACAGATATGTGTGTCAAGTGAAGCAGGTAATAAAATGGGTGCTGCAAGAAAATGGTGCTGGAGGTGGAAGATCAAACAAGCTCTTGATGAATAGTGGATTAGGATGGATGTCCTTCCCTTCCAATTATTACCTATGCACTTTTTGATAAGTCAAGTTTGCTTTTAAGTTACTGAGACAAGAGGCTTCAGACTTTTAAAGGTTTAAAAGAAAGAAGAGTTTTAGAATAACACATTAGCTCAGGAATGATGCTGTCAGCAAAATCAGAAGATGCTTGAGCTTCCACTGACATGGATGAAATAAGAGTGGAGGGTGATGTGGGAGGTAAGGGTTAGATTGATGTTGGAGAAGTTTAAAAGGTTGGCTCAACATCCGGGGACAAAGAGACTTACTGTGCTGTTCTATAAAGTAATCATGCATGCACTATCAAGAAATCAACCAGATATCCAAATGAAAGGAGTAAGAGAAATTAAGTTGGCCAAATATGGAAAACGTTACCACGAAAGGTAAAGAGATCATGAAACTAAGGCAGTAAAAGATATCAGGAGGATTTGTTTAGATATTCTCAAGGCATCCTGCCTACAACAGAGTTTTAAGACATTTTGCAATATGAGCTGGAATGCAAAGAAAGCAGATGTTAAAGGGAGGGAGAATTGATAACGTGATATTCATGCAGGGATGAATTTCAAGACTTTGAATGGCTAATATTCTGTCACTTCATAATTAAAAGATAGGAAACAGATAGATGCAAGATAGCACCAGGTAACTAAACGGTCTCTTTAAAGTGTATAAATATTTCAGCCTTAAAATTGTATCTTCTCTGAATGGCAGTGGGTAACTCTCCAACTGTAGACCTGGGTTACAGGAAACAGAACTCTTAGAAGATGGGGGCATAGAAGACACAGATACAATGCCGCCAGCAGTTTGAACCAGTCCGTTAATATTGTACTTACATAGATCCTGTGCCTGATTAGTTTAACATGTGTTTTGCAACTGTCATGATAATTGAATAACCTGGTTCTTCGGCTCTCTCATCAAGTTGGTTTGCACAGCATATAATTTTAAAATCTAATAGCATCAATTCTAAAAACAGTAAATCTACAGCAACTACAGTGCCAGTAACCGCTGAACTTTGCTTCTACCACCACCCCAGGTGCTGCATTCCATGCACCCACTACTCTTTTGTAAAAAAAAACTTCCCTTCTCACCTTAACTTCATGGTTTCTGGTATTAGACATTTCAACACTGACAAAAAGATATTGTATGTCTACTTAACCTATGCCTCTCAATCTTATAAACCTATAGATCTGAGGGGAGAAGTACGCAGGTGTTTCCAACGAGTGGACAGTCGCAAGGCTGTGGGACTGGACAGCATCCCAGGGCAGGTGTCAGGATGTGTGTGGCACAACTGGTAGATGGGTTTACAGACATTTTTAATCTCTCCTTCTCCCAGTGCAGAGAACCCTCCTGCTTCAAAACATCCACCATTGTTCCTGTACCTAAAAAGACCAAGGTAACATGTCTGAATGACTGGAATCCTGTCGCACTCACCTCAATAATAAGCAAATGTTTTGAGAGACAGGTCAACGACTACATCTGCAGCTTGCTACCACCTACACTGGATCCCCTACAATTCACCTACCGACACAACCGATCGACAGATGACACAATAGCCACAGCTCTATACACTGTCCTTACACATCTGGAGAAGAGGGATGTTTATGTGAGAATGCTGTTCTTGGACTACAGTTTAGCATTCAACACCATAAATCCCTCCAGGCTCGACAAGAAGCTCAGAGACCTCGGCCTTCACCCTGCCTTGTGTAGCTGGATCCTGGACTTCCTGTCAGATCACCAGCAGGTGGAAAGAGTGGGTTCCCTCACCTCCACCCCTCTGACCTTCAACACAGGTGCCCCTCAGGGCTGTGTACTAAGCCCCCTCTTTTACTCTCCGTATACCCATGACTGTGTCACCACCCACAGCTCCAATTTGCTAATTAAATTTGCTGATGACACTACACTGATTGGCCTAATCTCAAATAATAATGAGACAGCCTATGGAGAAGAAGACAACCTCTCCCTCAATGTCACAAAAACAAAGGAGCTGGTTCTGGACTACAGGAGGAATGGAGACAAACTAGACACTATTGACATCAATGAATCTGGGGTTGAGAGGGTGAACAGCTTTAAGTTGCTTGGCATAAACATTACTGAGGATCTCACGTGGTCTGTACATACCGGCTGTGTGGTGAAAAAGGCACAACAGCGCTTCTTTCACCTCAGACAGTTGAAGAAGTTTGGTGTCGGCCCCCAAATCCTAAGAACTTTCTATATGGGCACAACTGAGAGCAGCCTGACTGGCTGTATCACTGCCTGATATGGGAACTGTACCTCCCTCAATTGCAGGACTCTGCAGAGAGTGGTGCGGACAGCCCAGCGCATCTGTAGATGTGAACTTCCCACTATTCGAGATGTTTACAAAGACAGGTGTATAAAAAGGGCCTGAAGGATCATTGGAGACCCAAGTCACCCCAACCACAAACTGTTCCAGCTGCTACCATCTGGGAAACGGTACCGCAGCATAAAAGCCAGAACTAACAGGCTCCAGGACAGCTTCTTCCATCAGACCATCAGACGATTAATTCATGCCGACACAACTGTATTTCTACGTTATATTGACTATGCTGTTGTACATACTATTTATTATAAATGACTATAAATTGCACGTTGCACATTTAGACGGAGACGTAATGTAAAGACTTTTACTTATGTATATGAAGGATGCAAGTAATCGAGTCAAATTCAATTTAATCTGATAAACCTCTATCAGATGTCCCCGTATCCTCCAAAGAAAACATTCCAAGTTTGTCCAACCTCTCATTTTAGCACGTCCTTCTAATCCAGGCATAATCTGGCAAACCTCTCCAACACCCTCTCCAAAGCCTCGACATTCTTCCAATAATGGGGTGACCAGAACTGTATGCAATACTCCAAATGTGACCTAACTTGAGTTTTATAAAACTGCAACATAACTTCCTGACTTTTGAACTCAATGCCTTGACTAATAAAGGAAAGCATGCCATAAGCCTTCTTAGCAAGCCATCAACCTGTGTAGTCACTTTCAGGGAGCTATGAACTTGAACTCCAAGATCCCTCTGCTCATCAACACTGTTATGGGTCTCACCTTTAACAACATACTGTTTATTTACATTTGACCTACCAAGCTGAAACACTTCACACCTGGCTGGGTTAAACTCCATCTGCCTTTTCTCTATCCATATCTGCAACTGATCTACAGTATACCCCGCTGTATTCTTTCCCAGTCTTCTATGCAGGTGGGGCTTCTCCACCTAGGAGAAGGAAAACTCTGATTTTAAACCTCTACTGCCTTGCGGCCATACCCACCCATGAGAAAGGCTTCGGGAGTAAACCCCGAGGAAGAAATTCAGAGCCAGGTTCCCTGAGGCAGTTAGATGTTGTTTACAGCTTCTCTCTGGCAACCTCTGAGACGACACTGGTGCCAAGCTGTATCGGCACTTGCCCTTCCCTAGAACTACATCAGTGACGTGGAGAGGGGAAACCCACTGCATGGGCAACAGCCAGTTCTTGCACTCTGGAGAGGACACAGTCTACCAGAGGCGCAAACCCATGATCCCCTGGGACTGACGGCTGCCTACTACTAACTTCTAGGTAAGTGATATTCATGTTGATAAAAAACAAACCCTGGAAGCCAAAATTTGAACAGTTCTAGGAGGTAAATGCAACATCTCAGCTCTAAAAAAAAGGTATTTCTTCATTTCATTGAATGTAGCATCTGTTTGACATGTCTCATCCTCGTTCTGACAAGAACAGAGGCAAGAATCCTAAGCGATTGATTGTAGTGAGCCCAAACCAACTATACTTAACAATGCAATTGTCTTCTAGCTTTCTCGGAAAGAATGACGATATGGAAGGAAGTCCTTAAAACTGCTTAATGGGAACAAAATACAAACCCCATTTCCAGAAAAGTTGGGATATTTTCCAAAATGCAATAAAAACAAAAATTTGTGATATGTTAGTTCACGTGAACCTTTATTTAACTGACAAAAGTGCAAAGCAGAGATTTTCAATAGTTTTACTGACCAACTTAATTGTATTTTGTAAACATACACAAATTTAGAGTTTGATGGCTGCAACACACTCAACAAAAGTTGGGACAGAGGCATGTTTGCCATTGTGTTACATCATCTTTCCTTTTAATAACACTTTTTAATCATTTTGGAACTGAGGATACTAATTGTAGTAGATTTGCAATTGGAAATTTTGTCCATTCTTGCTTGATATAAGACTTCAGCTGCTCAACAGTCTGTGGTCTCCGTTGTCTGATTCTCCTCTTCATGATGCGCCATATATTTTCAATAGGAGATAGATCTGGACTGGCAGCAGGCCAGTCAAGCACACACACTCTGTGTCTACAAAGCCACGCTGTTGTAGCCCGTGCAGAATGTGGTCTGGCATTGTCCTGCTGAAATAAGCATGGACGTCCCGGGAAGAGACGTCGCCTTGATGGCAACATATGTCTCTCTAAAATCCTAATATACGCCTCAGAGTCAATGGTACCTTCACATACATGCAACTCTCACCCATGCCGTGGGCACTAATGCACCCCCATACCATCACAGATGCTGGCTTTTGCACCTTTCGCTGATAACAATCTGGATGGTCGTTTTCATCTTTGGCACAGAGAACTCAACGCCCGTTTTTTCCGAAAACTAGCTGAAATGTGGACTCATCGGACCACAGCACACAGTTCCACAGTCTTTTGGTCCATCTGAGATGAGCTCGGGCCCAGAGAATTCGCCAGCATTTCTGCATAGAGTTGATGTATGGCTTCCTCCTTGCGTAATACAGTTTCAAGTTGCATTTCTGGATGCAGCAACGGACTGTGTTGAGTGACAATGGTTTTCCAAAGTACTCCCGAGCCCAGGTGGCTATAATTGTCACAGTAGCATGATGGTTTCTTAGGCAGTGCCGCCTGAGGGCTCGAAGATCACGCGCATTCAACAGTGGTTTCTGACCTTGCCCTTTACGCACTGAGATGTCTCTGAATTCTCTGAATCTTTTCACAATATTATGTACTGTAGATGTTGAAAGACCTAAATTCTCTGCAATCTTGCATTGAGAAATGTTCCTTTTGAACTGACTAACAATTTTCTCACGAATTTTGGCACATAGGGGTGAGCCACGACCCATCTTTGCTTGCAAAGACTGAGCCTTTGAGGGATGCTACTTTTATACCCAGTCATGATACCTCACCTGCTACCAATTAGCCTGCTTAATGTGGAGACTTCCAAACCGGTGTTACTTGAATATTCTGTGCACTTTTCAATCTTATTTTAACTCTGTCCCAACTTTTGTTGAGTGTGTTACAGCCATCAAATTCTAAATTTGTGCATATTTACAAAATACAATTAAGTTTGTCAATTAAGTTTTCTTTGTACTTTTGTCAGTTAAATAAAGGTTCATGTGAATTAACATATCACAAATTTTTGTTTTTATTGCATTTTGGAAAATATCCCAACTTCTCTGGAAATGGGGTTTGTAGTTTAAAATTGTCAGATGACACATCAACAAGAAGCAGCTCATTTATGAAGTGGTAAATATCCACAATAAACTGCTCAACTTTAGTGGGCACGTGGCCAAGTGGTTAAGGCATTCGACTAGCGACCTGAAGGTCCTGAGCTTGAGCCCCAGCTGAGGCAGCGTGTTGTGTCCTTGAGCAAGGCACTTAACCACACAGTGCTCTGCAACGACACTGGTGCCAAGCTGTATCTGCCCTTGCCCTTCCCTTGGACAACATCGGTGTCATTGAGAGGGGAGACTTGCAGCATGGGCAACTGCTGGTCTTCCATACAACCTGGCCCAGGCCTGCGCCCTGGAGAGTGACTTTCCAGGTACAGATCCATGGTCTCGCAAGACTAACGCATGCCTTTAAACTGCTTAATTAACTCAGTAGAGAAAAATAGATTTTTGAGACAACTTAATACTTGTAGTGAGTGCAAGTCTGGCCAAATAGAATTTCCGGGTAACACAAGTTGGTGAAAGTCCTGCAGCACCTCTTAAATATGATTAGATCATGATTGTCAGAAAATTAAAGTCAGCCCAATACTAATCTAAACTTCAATTTGTGTACATATACCATTGGTCTCCATTATAAAGTGCAGCTAACTGAAATGACACTCACCATTGCTTTATAGCTGTACATAAGACGGAAGCCTTGGGACAAGCATATAAATGTAATCAAAGAAGGCCATGTCAGTTCATGATCTCCTCTTGTGCCAACATAAGGGTACCCTCAGGGTGGAGGAGCAACACTTTATATCCTGTCTGGGTAGCCACCAAACTGATGGCATGAATATCGATTTCTCCTTCCAGTAAAGAAAATCTCCTCCTCCTCTCTTCTTTTATGACCCGCTCTGGCCTATTACCTCTTCTCACCTGTCTGTCACTTCTCCCTGGGTCCCCTCCTCCTTCCCTTTCTCTGATAGTCCACTCTCATCTCCTGTCAGATTCCTCCTTCTCCTGCCCTTTACCTTTCCCGCCCACTAGGTTTCACCTATCAGCTTCTAGCTATCCTCCTTCCCATCTCTCCCCCCCACCTACTTTTTTTATCCTGGCATCTTTCCCCTTCTTTTTTCATCCTGAAGGATCCCCACCTGAAGTGTCCACGGCTTACTCATTTCCATAGTTGCTGCCTGACCTGCTGAGTTCCTCCAGCATTTTGTGTGCGTTATATTAAATGTAAGGTTAATTTTAGGCATCTTTGTTAGGTACTGGAGATTTCTTAGCTGGCATCTAGCTTGCCACTGTCAATTACTTTTGCTTCATCATTCTAGGCACCACTGAGCTACTGCTAACTGTTGTTCTCAGAGGAGAAAGGCACAGGGAGGTTCCAGGTATCTAGTTGAATGTGTGTCAACTTGCAACTTGTAACTTAAGATGAAATACTATAAGTTTAGGAGGATCTGCTCTCCAACAAGGTAAAGGGTAGTAGAATCTTCAAACGCTAATAGGTGGAAGCTCCAAAAAAAAACAGTCACGCTGAATGTTTCCTTGCAAATGCATTAATTAATTTCCTTGCAAATGCAGACCACAGTACGTGTGCTTGCAACACTGTGTGTCCGACAGAGTGATCAGCAGCACTGGGGCTCCACAGGGGACTGTCTTGTCTCCCTTTCTCTTCACCACTTACACCTCGGACCTCAACTACTGCACAGGGTCTTGTCATCTTCAGAAGTTTTCGGATGACTCTGCCATAGTTGGATGCATCAGCAAGGGAGATGAGGCTGAGTACAGGGCTATGGTAGGAAAGTTTGTCACATGGTGTGAGCAGAATTATCTGCAGCTTAATGTGAAAAAGACTAAGGAGCTGGTGGTAGACCTGAGGAGAGCTAAGGTACCGGTGACCCCTGTTTCCATCCAGGGGGTCAGTGTGGACATGGTGGAGGATTACAAATACCTGGGGATACGCATTGACAATAAACTGGACTGGTCAAAGAACACTGAGGCTGTCTACAAGAAGGGTCAGAGCCGTCTCTATTTCCTGAGGAGACGGAGGTCCTTTAACATCTGCTGGACGATGCTGAGGATGTTCTACGAGTCTGTGGTGGCCAGTGCTATCATGTTTGCTGTTGTGTGCTGGGGCAGCAGGCTGAGGGTAGCAGACACCAACAGAATCAACAAACTTATTCATAAGACCAGTGATGTTGTGGGGATGGAACTGGACTCTCTGACGGTGGTGTCTGAAAAGAGGATGCTGTAAAAGTTGCATGCCATCTTGGTCAATGTCTCCCATCCACTACATAATGTACTGGGTGGGCACAGGAGTACATTCAGCCAGAGACTCATTCCACCGAGATGCAGCACAGAGCGTCATAGGAAGTCATTCCTGCCTGTGGCCATCAAACTTCACAACTCCTCCCTTGGAGGGTCAGACAGGCTGAGCCGATACGCTGGTCCTGGACTTATTTCATAATTTACTGGCATAATTTACATATTACTATTTAACTATTTATGGTTCTATTACTATTTATGGTGCAACTGTAACAAAAAACCAATTTCCCTCAGGATCAATAAAGTATGACTATGACTATAATTATTGAATGTCACACTGTCAATATCACTGCAAGATGTAAGCAAAGGCAGGATACTCTAGGGTGAAATTGGCTTATCTAGCCATATATATTTCAGCGTCAGTCAGTTCTCACTTTGGTGTATCTGTTTTTAAGAGACTGAGTTAGCACTGGGCAGATTCAGGGTTCCTGGACCTCCTGTTCTGCATGTGAAGCAGCTAGTACAAGTGGGCCAGTACAGTAGTGTAGCAGTGAGCAAAACGCTTTACATCGCCAGCCATCAGAGTTCAATTCCTACCACTATCTGTAAGTGGTTTATGTGTACGTCCTCCCCATGACTGCATGAGTGTCCTCTGGGTGCTTCACTTTCTGCCCACATTCCAAAAGGTATCTGGGTTAGTATGTTGTGGGTATGCTATGCTGGCACGGAAACATGGCAGCACTTGTGGGCTGGCCACAGCAGATCCCCAGACTGTGTTTGTCATTAATGCAAACAATGCATTTCACTGTACATTTTGTTATTTCAATGTACATGTGACAAAGCTAATCTTTAAAAAAAATCTTGTCTTTAAGCAGTAACAAATAAAATAATGCAAGTAGAAGAGCTACTTTTTTTTACATAGAGCACCTCTAAACATTAAATACAGGATATGTGCTAGGCTTGGATTTTTTCCTTATGTTTCTTTATTCTTCTGTGTACTCTCTGTTTTGACCCTCGATAAAAACTGCTAATGAACTTAGATTCCTTGATTTCCTTCAAAGACTTGGTGATTTTGTTGCCCTGATATCATTCATTCTCTTTAAAGTTCACAAGCTGTACTGACAGCTGTAACTATGACAATGAGTTAATTTTAAATGTAACCAATGTTCTTCCATTCTGAACCCCGTACTACTGATGAAAATAACGGCCATATAACTGATTGTCTTTTTCCTCAGACCACTTATTTTGTAAACTTAATATTCTGTAACTAGATTATATAAACCAGACAATTCTGTATTTTCGTGTAGAGAATAATGGATACCTGGCAATGATTACAAAGCAGTTATTTGATCGAAGCCTTGACATGGCAACATAAACTCTGAAAAAAATGTCTGAGTGGTTTATAGCAGACGTCCGAATCACTGGATTAGATTACAGGCCAGTAATCACTTTTTAAAATATATACAGTTTTAATTTTAAGTGGAGCTTTATTATATTTTCTACTGGCGGTGCATGTTCATGCCAGTACCAACTGTCAATGCACTCAGTGTTAATGAATCTAAGGGATTAATTATTGTTATGTAGTTCCTTTGATACTTAGGTAAAGGCCGGAAGTTTGAGTCAAAATATTCTGTTTGTAACCTCCTAATCTCATAGCCTGAATTTAAAATGGATAAAAATGAGTGTACAGTGAAAATTATAACTGAGCCCAAAGAATCTTATAATTTACATTCTGACTTCTGCCAGGGAAGCTTTTTGACAATAGAACTATTATGGTGTTGATCTTCACATGACAAATGTTTTAAAATAGCCAAAACTGGTAATTAAAAAGGTAGAACAATCCTGCATGAAAGCCATCTCTTCTCCCTTTATAGTTATGACTGTATTCCAATTATACTTCTGAGCTGGAACTATCAGCAGTTTGACAAGAAGTTGATGCAGAAGTGGAAAAGATTAACAGGGTATGGCCTGCTTTTTACTTGAGTACACAAAGTTCATGTAACTAACTTGGGCCTACCATGGTTACATGGGGTGGAAGCGCAGAGAGATCTCATTTAAAACGTAAAGCAAGAATACCTTCTGTCTAACTTCAGTAACAACATTGCTAAAAGATTACCATATAACCATGTAACAATTACAGCATGGAAACAGGCCATCTCGGCCCTTCTAGTCTGTGCCGAACTCTTACTCTCACCTAGTCCCACTGACCTGCACTCAGTCCATAACCCTCCATTCCTTTCCTGTCCATATAGCTATCGAATTTAACTTTAAATGACAACATCAAACCTGCCTCAACCACTTCTGCTGGAAGCTCATTCCACACAGTTACCACTCTGAGTAGAGAAGTTCCCCCTCGTGTTACCCCTAAACTTTTGCCCTTTAACTCTCAACTCATGTCCTCTTGTTTGAACTTCCCCCACTCTCAATTACAGCTCAAATTTTTCAGTATCATCAATAATATCTAATGATTTTAATACTTATAATTAATTCCAGTTGAAAAACTTTTTTTTTTCGTTTCTGTAATTTTCTAGCTTCTCAGGGCAATTACATAAAATGTAACAATAAGCTACAGCTTAACAATATCCTGAAAAAAATGTAGATAGCAAAAGTCTGAAATACTTTTTAAAAGCAACAAAAAAATGCCGGAAATTGGGTCTTTGGACAGTACCAAAGTTGGCAGAATGGAAATTATTACAGACAATAACATGGAAAAAGGTTTTTTTGGAAAAAAAAAAGGCCAGGGTGAATAAAACACAAGCACAGTAAAACAGCAAAAAGTACATAAGTGGCATTAAATTAGAAAATTCTGGGCTATTCAGTTATTGCTGACAATCCCAACATTTATTCCACGATCCCCAGAAACAGCCAAGGCATTTGACTCAAACTTATTTATTGACTCTGGAATAATTTAGGTCACTCAGGGATGACCAAATTATGAATGCTATCAATGAATCAGTTTTTTAAAAAAAATAAACAAATATCCAGAGCAACACAAACAAAATAAATCATCCAGTTTCATGTTTATCATGACTGAGATCATTGTCATTACTTGAATTTAAATTCTCCAGGCACTACAGATTCAAACATCTCTGCATCAGTGATTCAGAACTCTGGTAGCAAGTTCAGTAAGTTAACAATTACAGCACCACATCCAGTAGTAAAAGCTCTAGACAAAATAACGTAATAATTTCCTAAATAACACAAAAATAAAATTTCATATTATGATCACTCTTTTCCAGAGGATCTTTTAAAATAAGATAACTAATTGTTTCTATATCTTTATATGGCTAGATATGAAATTGGCTGTTCTGATCTGAATTTATAAACACATTTTATGTCATTGTCAAGTGCATGCTATGAATACATTCACAAAAAAAACACCTTTGACAATTTAACACCGAGTCCTTCTAAAATTTATTGAATAATTTGCTGCAACCCCATTATCTCAAAACCTAGTGTTACTGTGGAGACACTAGCAGATGTTAGAAGTTCGAGTGTGTCAGGGGAAGAAGAATGTGAAGCTGCCATTACCAGGGAGAAGGTTCTTGGGAAATTGAAAGGTCTTAAGGTAGTCAAGTCACCGGGACCAGATGGTGTATGCTCCAGGATTCTGAAAGTGGTGGCGAAAATGATCGTGAAGGCATTAGTAATGATCTTTCAAAAATCAATTGATTCTGACAAAGCTCCAGAGGAATGTAACATTGCAAATGTCACTCTACTCTTCAAGAAGGGAGAAAGGCAGAATAAATGATAAGCTAGTTAGTCTGTGGTTAGGAAGGTGTTGGAGTCAGTTGTTAAGGATGTGGTTTCCGGGTACTTAGAGGGACCTAAAATTAGATGCAGTCAGCATGGTTTCCTTCAAGGAAAATCTTGCCTGACAAATCTGTTGGAATTATTTGAAGAAATAACAAGCAGGATAGTAAAAGAAGAATCGGTAGATGTTGTGTACTTGGATTTTCAGGAGGCCTTTAACAAGATGCCACAGGTGAGGCTGTTTAACAAGGTAAGAGCCCAAAGTATTACAGGAAAGATACTAGCATGGATAGAGTACTGGCTGATTGGAAGGAGGCAAAGACTAGAACAAAGGGAGCCTTTTCTGGCTGGCTGCTGGTGACTAGTGATGCTCGCAACAAGGAGTTGTTGGGACTGCTTTTTACGCTACATGTCAATGGATTGGATGACGGAATTGATGGTTTTGTGGCCAGGTTCGCAGACAATACAAACATAGGTGGAGGGGCAGATAGTTTTGAATGAAGTAGAGAGGCTTGAGAAAAACTTAGGCAGATTAAAAGAATGGGCAACTAAGTGGTAGATGGAATACGGTATTGGGAAGTGTATGGTTGTGCACTTTGGTAAGAGACCATTTTCCATTGAAGTTTTGTCCCTTATCCTTTATAAACACTTACCCTCACAGATGATGTCCTAACATGAACCACCTCACACTCTGCTAAATTAGTTTACCTCAATTTTCCTCCTACTCATCTTTCTGAAATGTGGTACCCTGGGATACGTAGTTTCCAATTCTCTCATTTTGCAACCCTAACTTGAATGACTTTTCGAAAAAAAATTACTCTCCATTTGTCATTCATTAAACTACACCTTTATGAATGTTTTATGCATTGTGGGAAAAGGTCTTCACAAAAGTTCTTACTTTAAAGCTTTGTCATAGCAATCCTTATTCATTTTAAGTCTGTAATTTTCCTTGATATCTGGGGGGTTTTCTGTTGAGACTGTATTAAAGTGTGAATTGTTATTGTAATTATGTTTGCAGAGGAGCCAGTGAGAAAAATGCCCTATTTTGCATTCAAAGTTTCAATAGGTTCACTAGGTGAGATATTTTACTTATTTTATACATAAAAAATATTTAGACTCATACTGGAGATTTTTGATCTTCATTATTTTCCCTGTGAATTGCTAAGCATTTCACAGATTTTGATTCATGAACCAACCATTAGACTATTTTAATACTGCAGGTTAAAGTGCAGACCATAAACTAAATGTGTAAATTAGTGCAAGCTGAAGCACAAATGCAGTAAATGATCATACACAAGTACTAGAAACTGATTAAATGTAAAGGTCCAAATAAACTCTGTGGTCATTGATCTTCCACCACAGTTGCTGCTAATTATTTCCAATGTCTTTGATTTTACTTCTTGTAAAAGAGTAATGTTACTGATCATAACTCCAGCTGTAAAGTTTCAACAAATATAGAAATAAAAATCTTGTTCAAAAGAAAATCATAAGTATTTTGCACAGTACTATACATGGCAACAGTTGTCCACTGACTTCTTTGATCCATAATTTTGAATTTCAAGCTTGATCAGTTTCTGTTTTGCTTATCATTTTCCAGTTCACAGTTGCATTAATAAGACCCAAAAATGAAAGATTAGCAAATTTATACAAATAAAATTGTGATATTTCCTATATTACACTGTGTCTCAATTAGAAAATGGAAGTTTTTGCTCAAGGTTAAATTTATTTTCTATGAACATCTCAAATCAAACTCATTTAACAATGTTTTTATTGATCCAAATAATTGGGATAAAAGAAATTCCATGAACCTTCTACTGGGCAAATTTATGGCAAAGTTAATTAATGAATGTCGCCTTCCTTATATTTAGCCAAAGCTAAAAGCAAAGTTGCAAGTATTGGGTCAGTGAAAGTGCATACACAGAGAAACAGATAGGCTCTGTAGGGCAAATTGAAAAGTTGCAACTTGATACCTGCACAGGACAGGGTTATGTGCACCTTATCGGGAGAATATTCAAATACTGTTTCTGCATTCAGAAGGAAAAAAATGCAAACAAGTTAGCATAATATCATGTTTTGCAGAACAGCCTTGCCTAACTTCAAATTAACACATCAATGGTTCCAAATGCTCACTGGTATGAATCATATTCAGCAAGGTGATAAAGTAATGTGGATTGACCATATTAGTCAAGTATCTGACATATTTTAGCTTCTCCTGAAGCTTTGTGAAAACAATACACAGAGTGTATAATACGGTCACTTTTCTGTAAGGTGTTGCAACCAGCATTAAAATCTAATTGAAAGACCTGACTTTAAAGTGAAGGGAATGACAATCATAGCATACATTAAATAATGGGATGCCCACTACAATTCACTTGGCCACTTATTCTTTCCCTAGAGATCATACTACAAAGTATAGGGCTAGATGAGGGAAGCCCATAATATTCATAATCACTTATGGGAAGATGCAAGCCCCCTTTTTTTTTGGAAAAATTCCTTCCTCCCACTGCCCTGCTCCTGCTCCATTATAATATCATAGATGACAAGACAGAGGAAGTAGATTACCTGCTAAGGCTGACATTAAATAGTTCAGAAATGGTACACAATAGCAAACCATAGATTTATTCTCATACATTTTCTTTCATCCAATAGAGGAAGAGCCAAATTTCTACCTTTTGTTCACATCAGTCTGTGCTAAGTTGCATGTCAACATTCCAAGGTATTGGTGCTCTAATATGTATATTGCTTTAATTTAAACAGTATATCACTAGACTTTTCTACAGAGAGGCCTGTGATGAATTAATGTAATTTTCATAATATCAGGCAGTACATTCGAATAAAAAAACTTTTGGATTGAATATTCAAAATCCTACTACCAAATTAGACACTGTATTGCTGACAGCAAGTCCAGTGTCTTTTGAAAGGAGGAAAGAAAATTTACTTTGAGAATTATACTTAACTTTTGTGTGTTTCATAAGCAGTAAGAATGTACTAAGTAATTCTGTAGAAATCGAGAAAAAGCTTTTCAGTAGTTTTTGCCATTCCTGTATATTGTAAACAAGAAGCAATAAAACTGGTGCGAAAGAATATTTCAAAATAATCTTACTTTTGTTTCCCTCCCCCCATCTTTTTTGGTAGAAGATTCTGAAGAGCCTCTTCAATAATACAGTACAAAACAGAACTTCCAGTTGTAAAAATGCATGGCTACTATCAGCTCCAAAAGACATTTATGCATAAGCATATATTAAGTTGAAAACTGAACATCTCTAGTTTGGTTCAGATATAAAATAGGTTAATCTGGCCAAGTATTTCCGGTCTAAACAGCCACAATAACAGGTGACTCCAGAATAAAAGGCCATCCCTTCCCAATTACCACTTACCGTATTCCTTAAGCAAATAATCGGTGCTCCTCCATCATATATAACACTGCACAACTGCAGAACTTTGGATCTGATTATACCATTGTGAGTTTGCTTAGTTGAGCCATTTGATTGATATGATCATAAGACAGAGCAGAATTAGGCCATTTGGCCCATCAAGTCTACTCCACCATTCGATCATAGCTAGTTTAGTTTCCCTCTCCTGTCTTCTAATGAAAAAATAAACAGCCAACAAGATAATTTTCCATCATCAATAACTGAATTACTGAGGAAAGCTTTTTCACCCGATGAGTGGTGAGCATCTGGAATACACTGCCTGAGAAAATGGTGGAAGCAGATCTGTGATCAGAATTCTAATAAGTGTCTAAGCAAGCACTTGGATCTCCTGGATAAAGAAGGGCTGGAAGATGCGATTAATAAGGGTGGGCTCCATTGGTCTGCGTGGATAGTGGGCGCAATAGCCTGCATCCATGCAATATGACTATGAAGTAATTGAAATCATGCTTTACAGAAGCAACATGGATGTGGATGTTGGAAGTTCAAAGATCCCAATCTCAAGACATCAAGGCTGCAGAGGATTGTAGACTCAGCAGCTCCAACATGGCCACAAGCCTTCCCACCAGCGAGGACATCTTTTAGAGGTGGCGTCTCAAGAAGGTGGCATTCATCATTACGCCGTTTTCTTATTACTTCCACTAGGGAGGAGGTACAGGAGTCTGAAGAACCACAGTCGATGTTCTAGAAACAGCTTCTTCCCCTCTATCAGATCTCTGAACAGCCCAAGACCCAATGACTAATACCTCGCTACTCCAGTTTTGGAACTTCCAGTAATTATTTTAGTCATTTTTTTTATCTTGCACTGTATTGTACCACAGAACAATAAATTTCATGACACATCTCAGTGATAATAAGCCTGATTCTGATTCCCATTCTATCTATTTGGTGTCATAATTATTGCCATTCTAGAAAAATATCTCATTCTTTACCATTGCAATTGTTTGAACAGAATTTAAAGAAATAAAGCAGATTCCTTGCTTTTTCTCGTTCTCCATTTTTCATTCTGTACCTAATTTGGCATGTAATTCACCCACACTATTTTGAGCAGACTATTGGCAAATACCCATGAAAGCTCTGCAAATTGAGAATAGACCTAAAGATTTCCTTATATGGATGTCAAGTTGGCACAACCTCCATTCCTACCCCAGAACTTGCAAAATATGTATTGGAAAAGCCTCGTGGTTCACCTTTAATGTAGATCTAGTTCTGCTGCTGCTTAGCATGCCAGAACAATTTTAGGCACAGGTATGGTGATACCGTAGCATGGGTAGCTTATAAAGTTGGTCTTGAAGTGCACCACAGGTATGATTTTCATAAATAAATTTAGCCACAAATATCCTTCTCTCTCTTACTTTCTTGTTTGATCCTTATTGTTAAATACAATTGACAGCTTTACAAAATAATTAATCCCTAATGTGCTTGATTTATTTTCTCATAGCTGCTTAGTCAATGTTATAGATGTACTCCAAGATGGACGAAATTAAATGGTATCCCTAGAGACTGAATCACACAGCAGCCCCTGAAAAAAAAGGATGAGGTCCTGAAGAGATCTTATGGGAGGGGGGGGGGGGTAAGAAAGCTGAAAAGCAGGACCTCAAGGGCAGTAGTATTTAGATTGCTGCCTGTGCCATGTGCCAGAGAGGGCAAGAATAGAATGATTTGGTAGATGAACGCATGGCTGAGGAATTGGTGCAGGGGGCAAGGTTTCAGATTTCTGGGTCATCAGGATCTCTTCTTGGGAAGGTAAGACCTGGACAAAAAAAGAACAGGTTACACCTGAACTCAAAGGGAACCAACATCCTTGTTGGCAGGTTTGGTCGAGCTGTTGGTGAGGGTTGAATCGAATTTGGCAGAGTGATCGGAACCAGAGTGACAGGGCTGACATTGGGGCAGCTGGTGTACAGTTAGATGCAATATGTAGCAAAACCGTGATGAAAGGACAGGCAGACAATGAGGCAAAATTGTAGTCAGTGGAATGGGTTGAAGCGTAACATGGGGGCAAAATCAAAAATGCTGATGAATACAGGACTAAAGGTGCTATATTTGAATGCACACAATATGGGATAGGGTAAATGATCTTGCAACGAGTTAAGAGATTTACAGGTATGATGTTGTGGGCATCACCGAGTCATGGCTGAAAGAAGATTTTAGTTGAGAGCTTAACATACAAGGATTGGGAAAATGAGGTTTGTGCTGGATCCCAAAAGAGAGAATTTGTAGAATGTCTACAAGATGGCTTTTTAGAGCAGCTTGTGGATGAGCTCTCTAGGGAAAACCATGAGAGAGGAGCTGTCCAAAGTTGATTGGAAGGGCACACCAGCAGGGCTGATGGCAGTACAGCAATTTCTGGGAGCAATTCTAAAGCTATGGGATAGATACATCCCAAAGAAATAGCTGTCTGAAGGGAAGATATGGATGACAAGGGAAGTCTAAGACAGCCTAAAAGCAAAAGGGAGGGCATATAATACAGTAAAAATCAGCAGGAAGTTAGAGAATTGGGAAACTTAAAAACCAACAGAAGACATCTAAAAAATCCACAAGGAGAGAAAAGATATCATAAGCTAGGGGCTAGCCAGTAATATAAACAAGAATACAAAAAGTATCTTCAGGTATATACAGGGCAAAAGAGAGGAGAAAGTGGATTTCAGACAATTAGTAATTGACACTGGAGAGGTAGTATTGGGAGAGAAAGAAATGGTAGAAAAACTGAATTAGTATTTTGTATCAGTCTTCACTATGTAAGACACTGGTAGTATGCCACAAATTCAAGAGTGTCAAGTGGCAGAAGTAGTGTAGTTGTTATTACTAAGAAAAAGATGCCTGGGAAGCTGAAAGCTCTGAAGGTAGATAAGCCACCTAGACAAGATGGACTACACCGCAGGGCTCTTAAAGAGACAGCAGAAGAGATTTTTGAGGCATTGGTAATGATCTTTCAAGAAATAGGAGCAGGAGTAAGCCATCTGGCCCATCAAGAATCAATAGATTCTGGAATGTTTCTGGAGAACTGGAAAATTGCAAATGTCACTTCCCTAAGGGAGGGAAAGAGGTAGAAAAGGAAATTATAGGCCAGTTAATCTTACCTCAGTGGTTGGGAAGATGTTGGAGTCCATTACTAAGGATGAAGTTTTGGAGTACTTGGAGGCAAATGATTTAGTAGTCCAAAGTCAGCATGGTTTCCTCAAGGGGAAATCTGTTGGAATTCTTTGAGGCAGGATAGGCAAAGGAGAGCCAGCGGATGTTGCTTACTTGGATTTTTAGAAGGCCTTTTGCCAAGGTACCACACATGAGACTGCTTAACAAGAGCCCACGGCATTACCGGAAAAAGACTAGCATGCATAGAAGATAGGCTGACTGGCAGTGGAAATAAAGGGGGCCTTTCCCGGTTGGCTGTCTGTGACTATTGGTGTTCCGTTGGTGTCAGTATTGGGATCGCTTCTTTTCACATTATATTGTATATTTGTGATTTGGATAACAGAATTGATGGCTTTGTGGCCAGGTCTGCGGACAATACAAAGATAGCTGGAGGGGCAGGTAATATTGAGGAAGCAGGGAGTCTGCAGAAGGACAGTTTGGGAGAATGGGCAAAGAACTGGCCTGAGAAATATAGCACATTTAAAAGTATGGTCATGCACTCTGGTAGGAGTAAAGGTGTAGATTATTTTCTAAAGGGGAAGAAAACTCAGACGTACAAAAGGACTCCTTGTTTAGGATTCCCTGCAGGTTGATTCAGAGGTAAAGTACAATATTAGCATTCTTTTCAAGAGAACTACAAGAGCAAGAATATAATGATAAGGCTTGGTACGGCATTGGTCAGAGTACATTTGGAGCATTGTGAGCAGTTTTGGTCCACTTATCTAAGAAAAGATGTGCTGACATTGGAGGTGGTCCAGAGGAGGTTCTTGAGAACGATTCTGGGAATGAAAGGGTCCTGTAATAAGGAGCACTTAATGGCTCTGGGCTTATACTCGCTGAGTTTAGCAGAATGGGAGGGGGTAAGAATCTCATTGAAACCTACCAAATATTGAAAGGGGTTTAAATAATGGATGTGAAGAGGAGGAGTCTTATAGTGGGCGAGTCTTGGACCAGAGGGCACAGCCTCAGAATAGAAGGACGTCCATTTAGAACAGAGATGAGGATGAATTTCTTTAGCCAGACAGAGGGTGGTGAATTTGTGGAACTGCCATAGACAGTTGTGGTAGCCAAGTCATTGGGTATATTTAAAATGTTGGTAGATAGGCTCTTGATTAGTCATGGTGTCAAAAGTTACAGGGAGAAGGGAGAAGAATGGGGCTGTTAATAAATTAGCCATGATTGAATGGTGGAGCAGTCTCGATGGGCCGAATGGCCTAATTCTGCTCCTATATCTTATACTTTTATGTGCAATGTGATACTCCATGACATGCAAAGTATATCTGGATACCATTTTGAGTATGTCCATGAGGATTAGAAGGTACTTGTGCAGAGGCAGAGTTTTGAATGTCTGTGAAGATTGGGTTTGGGGAGGGGGGTTAAAGTAGACATTCACAACCATGCCCTGGGCTGCAACAGGAAATCAATTGCAGTATATCTTTAAATATTTCATTAGCTTTTCTGTAGATTCCATATATTTCAAAGCTATAGTGATGTCTAAACACTTCCCAAGTCTGCACTCACAAATGCTTCTTCTGTTCTAATGTGCAATCTCTAACACTGCAGACTCTCTCAAATTCAAAAACACAATTTGCAGCCTTTTCCAATCACTTCCTACAGATAATTGATTGCACCTCCCCCCCCCACTGCTTTCAAGATTTCCATCAGTTGACCCCTCAATTTAATGGCATAATTCACAACTACCCCAATAATCCACTAATGGAAAGTCATTACTTAACAGCTATTCAGAAGTATGGACTGAGGAAGATCTACTTCTGTTTAAGCTGCACTGTGACCTTAGCAGCCGCTAGTACAGCAGTGAATCGTAGAAGTGGATGAGTAGAATAACTCCCCAATTTAGCCTTGTTACCTGGTCTCCTGCTCTTCTCAATATCATTCCTCCCACTGTCCTCCGGGATGATTAGGTGAGGGTAATATTACCACCAGTTAAAAGTAAGTGGAGCAAAAGCCAACGATAAAAATCAGAAGCCAACATTCCCACATTGATGGAGAAACCTAGAACTGATTAACTCTCCATCTTATCTGTAAGGTTAAAATTAGTTTTTGTGCTGCCTTTGCCTCAATTTCATATGCTCATCCAAAATAAATGGAAAGACAGAAAATTCAACAGAAAACGGTGGTGTTTGGGTAGGTGTTGTTACTCCAATTGGATGCATCATTCTCAATTCCATTTTAGTTGAATGCATTGTCAATCTATTTTAACATTTTCCTAATGCAACTTTTAATTTACTGGTGCAAATCATCAATTTCTTCTTCACACCCTATTTGCCCATCACTATACTAAATTATTGCTGTCATAAGTACTTACTTCCTAGATTTCTCCCCAACTGGGCTAATCCTTCAGCATTAATATTTTTCTTTCAAAGATAAACATTGAATTCCCCCTCCTGACATGCTTTCTTTAAAACCGGCTGAATGAGATTCATTCCTATCTTTTCACACTTTGTACTTCATTCAAATGTGGAAAATAAGGAAAATTAGATATGAAAGTAATGCCAATATATACCCCTTTTACAAATATGTTCAATAATTTAGTAAATGTGCTATGAGCAAGAAAATATAATCTACTATAAAATATTTCTGCATATGATGTATTTTTAAAAGTTAGTTTTAACTCCTTTCACACTATAGGCATGCTTAAATACTTTAGTTTTGGGTGACCTCTAAAAAGATTGCATCACACCAAGAGTTTGGTGACACAGTGGAATTTAAATTTCACTGACATCAAAGACGAACTGCTGAGAACACCCAAGGTCAAAGCGCAACATTAGCAGACAACAAAGACCGATCCACAAACTTTCACCACTAGGACCTCAAGCTACAAATTTAATTTTATTTGCTTGGGATCACAACATAGTTTTAGCAGGCAAATTGTCAGTCTATGTTGCTTCATTTTCCAATAGCACTTACAACAGCATTACTGTAACTAATCTTTCATCAAATTTGCAGTAGCTCATAATCTGGAAGCATTAAAACAAAACCAAGCCAAAGATTGCATTGTTTACCAAGTTTTAAAAAAATAATTTTTTTCAAGGAAGTATAATGATCTCGTGTTGCTTCACAAACAACATTAACATCTGTCTTCACACTCATTGTGAAATGCTCACATAGAAACAAATTCCGTACCTCAAAATCATTTGCTTTGTTGTAGTGCATGTTCAAGGCTCTGAATAGTTCAGAATCACGGGAGACAGTCAGCTCTTCAGTACTTGTTACTCCATCGTTAATAGACTGACGAGCAAACTTTTCCATCTGGATATAGTAAAATTCTCGGAAATTGCTGAACCACTTGATAAGCTGTGAGGTGATGCACCTATTAAACTGCCAATAGGAAAGTATAACAGGATGAGCAGATTCGGTTTCAATTGCCATTATTCTTTAAGTTAATAACATCTTAAGTGTAATAAATTGATACTATATTCCATAATAAATCCAGATAACTAGTTCAAGTAATTGGACATGGAATGGTATGTATTATGCACAGTAGGGGCATTGTATAATAGGAACAGTATTCTTCTCATAGCTATTGAAAAATATTTGCATTAAAGTTATGTGACAAAGCACATAATGGTTATTAGATCACTATAAACAACATTTTAAATACTTCAGACAATCTTTTCAGTTAATATAGTCCCCTGGTTCACTAAGGTCATATTTTGTCCATAAACTCAATTCATTTTGGAAAACATGTCACTGCAAAACTTAATCTTTTTCTTCTATATTCATACTTGCAAGATGTAACCATTATTTCACCTAATTCCAACAGAACTAAACCCAAACAAAAAGTAATATTAAATAATTGGCTTCAGATAGATACACCAGATTTTCAGCTTTCTACAGACTGACGCCTTTTTAAATACTGCAGCTTTTTACATTCCTCTGAAGAGATAGTTTGTCAGTCAATAAAATTTCACTTTTGTATTTAATTTTCCTTTCTTCCACCCAATTATCTGTTTGTGGAAAAGCACAGCACAGCATCTTGAGAAAATAATGTGCTTTCTTCCTGGGAATACACATGGGATGCTGGGACTCCATGGGACTCCACCAGACCAGATAGGAAATGGTCTGGAAGTAAATTGCCTTTTCAACACTTGGGAGGTGCATGAAAAAGCATGACACCAGAGGCAAGAACAAAAACGTATAGAGACAGCATGGCTTAATAATAACATCAACTATCATGATCACAAAATAATTGCATATAAATGTATAAACTAGGAAACCTTATTTTAACTTAGTGAATAATATTGGTAAATTAACACTTTGGACATCCCATTTTAATATAGTTTGAGCTTCAGTATTCCCATTGAATGTGATTATTTAACTATAACACCCCAAAACTAAAGAGAATATACTAACATTGTATGTACTTCGAGGAATTCTTTTGGAATCTGGATCAGGCTCTAGTATGCATAATTGAGTTTGAAATGAAGTGTCAGAGACTCTAGCAACAAATTTTATTTAAAATAATTTCTACATATTACACTCTACTTTTGGAAGCAAAGAATAATGCACAACTGCTACTTATTTACATATTTACTGCTACTCCGAAGGCAGATTTCTCCCTTATGAACTCAAAAATTTCACTGGTGTTCTAATTTCAGTGTGGAAAAGAAGCTTGGAGTAAATATTGGGTCCTGTCTGGGGCAAAACCTGTGATCGTTCCAAAGGTCCTCTGTCTCTTAAGGAGCAATGAAACTAAACACTGAAAGCCTCCACTTCAACCTCACTTAAATGAAGTATACTGGCTTTCCAAAAAACATGAGTAGATCCCAAGGGGAATTAGGTCACAAGATTGGGCTGGTCCCCAACATTGGAATATTAAAAAGGGGCACAGACATAACTGATCTAGAGTATAATACTACTCCTGCCACCCAAAACAACTGAAAACCAATCAAAAAGGACCCGTAATGGTAAAGACTCCATCTTGCCTATTGCCACTATTCTTGCTGCCCTGCACTAACGGACATAATCATATAGGCTTTTCTAGTTTACTTATTTCATGAATAAAATCAAAAGTTTACATATTTCAACCATTAATTTCTAACTGGATATCAAGTAAAACAGCTATTGTATGCAAGCTGACCAAGAACTTCTGCCTCTTTTCTTTTTGTCCCCATAAAACATGGTGAGTATTTCAGGAGCTAGTGAAAAATTTACAGATCGATGCTCCAGGAATATAATGCACATTAGCCACATCTGGCAACTGAAGTGGCCAAAGTGAATGGTTTTCAAACTAATCATTCTAACCTCTCTCTCTCCATAAAAGTGTTAAGGTTATGGACAATGTTCCAGATATTTATTGTCAAATTAATAGAAGTTTAATTGTTCAGAGCAGCTAGCTTCAGACTTTATTGCTTGATGACTCTCTGTACTTTTATGGGGATCTATTACAAGAAATGAAGTCCCCTACTCAAACAGGGTCTTGTGCATATTCATGGTTTGTTAAATCCCTGCTAGTCAAGTTAAAATCTGAAACTTTAATCTGCCTGTATATCAGGAAGACTTTTCTCAATATAGGCATCTATCATTTTTCCCCTTTATGGCACAAAGTGTGCATTAATCAAAAATCACAGTGAGTACTTATCAAGCATTTGCTCTGGCCATGAAGAGGGCTGCCTGCTTCTATCAAGCTGACAGTTAATGGGTGTGTAATTACAATGCAGAAAGTTGTTTCTATTCCAGTGAATTTAAGATAATGAAGTGAATGAAAATTCATGGCAGTGAAGGCTAAGTAACACAGAAACAGAAGTGGAAGCTGTTGCAGTTCCTAAAGGCCAGCTTGCATCATAATTGCCTTCCAGTTGCAAGGGTCCTCACAGATAATTGACCAGAAAATGATTAAGTCATCATCAAATCACTCTGACTGCTAGAGTTCAAACATGTACTTAACCTATCCAAGAATTATATTTTCACTCTGTGTGTCTGCTCGGTCTCTATTCAGCCTTGCGGGGACCTGATTAAAAAGACAACTGAAGGACCCCATTATCTGATTTGCTGTTGATTTCAATAGAACTTAAACCCATTACTATTTGCTGAACTCTGAGTTCTTTCCGTGTTATCTCTGCAGCAAAATACACTGTCCAAATTTCCAGACACTGTGATAAGAACTACAGGCCCCATGACGACTACTGTTCCTTTTTAATTCTTTTAGTATAAGAAACAAAACATAACAAAACGATAGCAGCCTGCGCACCCGGGAATGAAAATTGCTTTGACATGGAGATTAAGCTTCAGTATTGTTACAAGATATTGTCTCCTACATGCAAGAGTAGAGAAAAAAGAAAGGGTATTTTTTCTAGAATGGCCTGTAGATGACCTAATGGGACTACAAAATAAAAGTAAGTCCACATGACAGTGTTTGGCAGAAGGGAGTAAAGGGAGATTTAAAACCTATTGTTACAGAATTGAAATACCAGAGATGCACTGGCCTAAACAACAGAGCCACTCAAACATGAGGGCTCAGCATTTAAGACTTGTGTCACTTTTTGCTTATCAAACATTAGCAGTTCCTGAATTAGTTTTTTTCTAAACAAACATAGTAATCTTGATCTTTAGGTTCTCACTGGTGCATCACAAATAAGTGACCAGCACAAGAGAAGATCTCTTCTTTCTGCAACTTAATTGTTCCTGTGACGGATTAATGCTTCCCATGGGACATGTCCAATCCCAGTGTTTGCTGAAGAAACTTCCTAAATATTCAATGAGCACAGTCAAAGGACCCATAAAACAAATCAATTTGACACCTTAATCTAGTTAGGCAGCGATCGACTTGTCAATGGTGATGATGGTGGGGAGGGGCAGCAGTTGAGATTGGAGCTGTTAGCAGGGAGGTGGACAGAAGAGAAAATTAGATACTTTTTATAGGTGAACTCTATTCTCACTGATCATGTGTGATCATGAGTATTCTGGTTATTCCACAAGCACAGTATTAATCATATGACCAGAAGCTATAGTAACAAATGGCCTTTTTATAATTTTCCTAATATTAAATGTTGTGTCCATTCCCTTGCAAATTATATTTTCAAATTTAAAAGCATTTTTGCAAAGCATCCAACATATGTAGCAATTATATGTAATATTAAACATTCTAAACACCATTATGCCATTTCCATTTGTGAGATACTGATATGCAATGCAAAGGTGATCTTGTGCTGAGCAATTGAGAAAAACTGGCATACACTCACTGGAGATTAACCTTCCAAAATACACACATTCTGAAAAAGAACATAGTGCAGATGCTAAGAATTCAATTCCCTAGACAGAAGAATCCAAAACTAAGAAGAATAACTCAGAATAAGGGATTAATTAGTATTGAAGAATGGACTTTCTTTTTTTATATACAGGGGCTGAAAATGGCTGAATTTATAGAAATTATTCAATATACTTAATGACTCAAGACACTAAAAGAACAGAGGGTAAAGGAACTCAGGGAGGGAAATTAAATGAGGTACAGAATCAAGCAGATTACTGAACTATGACTAAGGTCAGAAGATTGCTAGCTCAATCTTGCTACGCTACATGGAGTTAAAAGACTGCAGATGTTGGAGTCTGGAGCAAAAATGCAAACTGCTGGAAGAACTTAGATGTCGGAAGTGTTAGCATGATGCTATTGTAGCACAGGGCATCAGAATTCAATCCCAGCTTCCTCTGTACATCCTCTCTGTGGAATGCATGGGTTTTCCCCAGGTGGTCAGGTTTTCTCCCACAGTCCAAAGATGTACTGGATAGGTTAAATGGTCAAAGTATATTGTACAGTGATTAGATTACCGTTAAATCAGGGTTGTTGGGGTAGCTGGGAAAGCGCTGCTTGTAGGGCTGGAGGGGCCTACTCCATGCTGTAAATAAATAAAAAGGGGTGGCTGACACTTTGGATCTAAACCCTGCATCAGGACACAACCAACCATCCTGATGCTGATATTGACCTGAAACGCCCATTCTTTTTTCTCCTCCACAGACAAAACTTGATCATAACACATAGGAGCAGAATTAGGCCATTCAGCCCATCATGTCTGCTCTGCTGATTTATGCATTATCGCTGATTTATTATCAGCTCCATTCTCCCCTTAACCTTTGACACCCTTGACTAATCAAGAATCTATTAACCTCCACCTTAAGTACATCCATTGATCTTGCCTGCACAGCTGCCCGTGGCAACAAATTCCACATATTCACCACCCTCTGGCTAAAGAATTCCCTTGTTATCTCTATTCCAAATGAACATCCCTCTATTCTGAGGCTGTGCCTTCTGATACAAGACTTCCCCATTATGGGAAACATCCTCTCCACATCCGCTCTATTTTAGCCTTTCAATATTCAATAAACTTCAACAAGATTCCCCCTCATTCTTCAAAACTCCAGAGTCATCAAGCACTCCACATACGATAACCCTTTCATTTCCGGAATCATTCCTGTGAAACTCTTAACTCTCTCCAATGTGAACACATCCTTAAAAAAAAGGGGCCAAAAATTGCTAACAATTGCCTTATAAAGCCTCCACATTACAATCCTGCTTTTATATTCTAGTACTCTCTAAATGAATGCTAATATTGCAATTATCTTCCTCACCACCGACTCAATCTACGCTAACCATTAGAGAATCCTACACGATGACTCCCATCCGTTTGCACATCAGATTTTTAAATCTTTTCCCTGCTTAGAAAGTAGTCTTTTTTATTCCTCCTACCAAAGTGCATGACTATACACTTACTGACAGTGTATTCTACCTGCCACTAGTTTGCCCATTCTCCTAATCTGTCCAAGACCTTCTGCAACCTCCCTGCCTCCTCTACAGTACCTGCCCCTTCACATATCTTCGTACCTTCCACAAACTTGTGCTACAAAGCCATCAAAATCATCATTCAAATTATCGACATACAGTATAATGTGAAAAGAAACAATCCGAACACTAACGCCTGCAGAACTCAACTAGTCTCCAGTAGCCAACAAGAAAAGTCTCCCTTTATTCCCACTCTTTGCCTTCTGCCAATCAGCCTATCCTTTATCCCATGCTAGTATCGTTCCTGTAATACCATGGACTCTTATCTTGTTAAGCAGCCACATGTACAGCACCTTGTCACAGGCCTTCTGAAAATCCAAGTAAACAACATCCACTAATTCTCCTTTGTTTATCCTGCTTGTTATTTCTTCAAAGGATTCCAACAGATTTGACAGGGAAGATTTCCCCTTAAAGAAACCATGCTGACTGTGGCCCATTTTATCATGTGCCTCCAAGTACCTCAAAACATCATCCTTAACAATTGACTCCAACATCTTCCCATCCACTGAAGTCGTACTAACTGGCCTATAACTTCCTTTATTCTACCTCCCTCCTTTCTTGAAGAGTGGCGTGATATTTGCAATTTTCCAGTCCTCTGGAACCATGCCAGAATCTAGTGATTCCGGAAAGATAATTAGTAATGCCACCACAATTGCTTCAGCTCTCTCTTTCAGAACTCTGGGGTGTATATCAGGTGACCCACCAACCTTCAGACCTTTCAGTTTCCCAAGCGTCTTCTCCCTAGTAATAGCAACTAATGCTCTTGAACTTCCGGCATACTGGTAGTGTCTTCCACAGTGAAGAATGATCAAAATACTAATTTAAAAACATAGAAACATAGAAAACCTACAGCACAATACAGGCCATTCGGCCCACAATGCTGTTCCGAACATGTACTTACTTTAGAAATCATCTAGGGTTACCCATAGCCCTCTATTTTTCTAAGCTCCACGTACCTATCCAAGAATCCCTTAAGAGACCCTATTGAATCCACCTCCACTACCGCCGCCAGCAGCCCATTCCATGCACTCACCGCGTAAAAAACTTAACCCTGACATCTCCTCTGTACCTACTTCCAAGCACCTTCCACATCCTTCCTGTAGTGAGGTGACCAGAATTAAGCACAGTACTCCAAGTGGGGTCTGACCTATATAGCTGTAACATTACCTCTCAGCTCTTGAACTCAATCCCATGGTTGATGAAGGCCAATGGTTGCCTTCTTAACCGCAGTCAACCTGCGTAGCAGCTTTGAATGTCCTATGGACTTGGACCCCAAGGTCCCTCTGATCCTCCACGCTGCCAAGAGTCTTATCATTAGTACTATATTAGAACATAGAACATAGAATAGTACAGCACCGTACAGGCCCTTAGGCCCACAATGTGTGCCAACCCTTAAACCATCATAGTTCGTCCGCCATTTCCTTGTCCCTCATTACTACCTCACCAATGCCATTTTCCAGCAGTCTGATATCCACTTTCACCTCTCTTTTACTCTTTATATGTCTGAAAAATCTTTTGGGATCCTCTTTGATATTATTGGCTAGCTTACATTCATATTTAATCTTTTCTCTCCTAATGGTTTCTTAGATGCATTCTGTTGGTTGGTAAAAGCTTCACAATCCTCAAATTTCCCACTAATTTTTGCTATATTATATTCTATCTCTGTCGCTTTTATGTTGTCTTAGACTGCCCTTGTCAGCCATATTTGTGCCAATCTCCCTTTAGATTAACGCTTATTTTTCAGGAGGTCACTATCCTGTGTTTTTCAAATTGCTCCTAAAAACTCCAGCCTTTGCTGTTTCTGCCATCATCCTTGCTACAGTCCCCTTCTAATCAACGTCGATCAGCTCCTCTCTCATGACTCCATAATTCCCATTACTCCACTGTAATAATGATACATCTGACTTTAGCTTCTCCCTCCCAGGTGAATTCTATCCTTTCCGCTAGTCGGCTCAACCACAATCTGCTCTGAAAAGCCACCTCATTCTACAAATTCTCTCTTGGGATCCAGCACCAACCTAATTTTCCCAATCTAACTTCATAGTGAAATTCCCCATGACTATCTGTCTCCCATTGTAATCTATAGCCCACATCCCGGCTACTGTTTGGAGGCCAGTATATAACTCCCATCGAGGTTTTTTACCCTTGTAATTTCTTAACTCTATTGACAAAGATTCTACATCTCCCCATCCTATGTCACCTATGTCTGTCCTTTTGATATAATGTATATCCTTGGATGTTAAGCCCTCAACTATAAGCTTCTTTCAGCCATGACTCAGTCATGATGCCCACAATGTCAGGGCAGCCAATCTCTAACTGCCGTATAAGGTCATCTACTTTATTCCGTACACTGCGTGCATTCAAATATAACACCTTCAGTCCTGTTTATGTCACCCATGTTACACTGCAACTCATTTCACTGACTGCAATTTTGCCCTACCATCTGCCTGCCCTTCCTGACAGTCTCACTGAACAGTCTGTATACCAACTGCCCTGTCCTCAGCCCTATCACTCCAGTTCCCAACTCCCTCACCCTCTGAGTTCTTCCAGGAGTGTATATTTTGATGTGTTAATATTATATATTACTGCCTAGAAATTCATCTGAATTTAAAAGAAATAGTTTTACAAGCAAAATAAAATGCATAGCCTCTACACCACATCTCAATTTATCCTTCAAACCTATGATGGGTTTCTGGGCATTAATATCAGCGAACATTTAAACATTCTTGTTTATTAATTGGTGATAAAGGCAAACTACGTGATATTGGACGCTGCAAGCAATACATTTCTAGGAAGCCAGCAAATTTATGGGATTTATTACTCCAGAAGCAAATTTCTCTTTATCAGTGCACTAATCTAAGTCTGGCATTACATCAATGTAATGTAATAGCAAGATCTCAATAATAAATAAGTACACCAAATTGTTAAACTACCTGGTTTGAAGTGTTATATTTTTTAATTATTAAAAAAAAATCTATTTTTATGCAATGTGCTATGTAGAATGGTGATCATATCATGCAAAGTGCAGTATCTGGAGAATTACTTTTGGTCATGGATGTAAATTTACACCATCGTATCCCATTTCTACATTACAGGGCACACAATTACCCACAAAGATAAAATCATTTTAATTCTGGGAACAGGGGTAAAAGGTGCAAAAAATGGACCAGTCAGAAATATTTCAAATGCCTTCTGGAAACTACTGAATACGACTAAGTCTGACATCTATCCATTATTCTATACCTGTTCCAGAATTCATTGCTAAGATTCAACCCATTTGAAATGAAGGCCTCCGGGTTTTTGTCTGGCTACCATTCAACTGTGTGGAAGTTTACATTGACATCAATCTACAGACAGGACGTTGTCTTACATCTTCAAGGCTATTAACTATCCAATTATTGGGGGCAAACTGTGGCTGAACTAAGAAGCTAAACTAAATTCTAAACAGCAAATGTTCTTGTAGAAGGAAGACATTCCAAATTTGTTTAGATTTAATAGGAAAATATGAATAAAATAAAGTATATTTTAAACACAACTTTGCCTTATATTGAATCTTGTTTACTACTCTTTTTAATTATTGTCAGAGTTTTACTACTATAAGTAGTTACTATTCAGTGATAAGTGCTTGGCGTATTAAGGTGATAAAAATTGTAAGTATTCCTTTGAAACTTAAGGCACATTTTCTTGCAATTATTAAAGGACAAAATGCTATTAAAAGCCTCCATAAATAGATCTTACTCACATATTTCAACCTAAAAACTTACTTCCAATAAAATAAATGACTTCAGGCACATTTAAAGGATCTTAAACCATGCTATCAGATGGCAGTTTTATATTAACAATATGCCATTGCTGGTAGGCCTGTGTGCCTGTCACCACTGATGGTGCATCAGAATATAAATGAACTTTGAATGTCACACTTCTATAGGTCTCAAGTGTGCCTATCGGAAGGATAGAAAACAAACATATGTTCTTTTTGCCCTCTAAGCAGTGCATTCCCAGCAAAGTTAGAAGGCCAATGATTAGAATCTACTGATCTTCACAACAGCAGTATTCTTTTGAACTACCTTATTTTTTTCCAATTGATAAAGTATTGCTTAAAAGATTAGCTAGTAACACAGAGCAACTTCCAATTTTCATCCATCTATTAAAATCATTTCCAGTGTTGACTAGTTTTGATAGTGAAAAAAAAATTGCAAAATGCATTGTTGTCTCTAACTTGTGGATAAAACTTCCCAGGAGCAGATTAAAAAATAGTTCATGCAAAGTTTTAATTCTCTTTGGGCTGAATCATCCTCATGTGTGAAGAACAGCTAATGGTGGAACTATTTCATTAGTGAGAATGGGAAGTGATCAAGAATTTCATCCATTTCAATTATGGAATACCTCAGGAATTTTTATCTGTCCATTGTTCAAATGTATGCAAGTTTACCTTGGCGTCAATCTAAAGGCAGGACTTTATTATACACCTTCAAAGTTGAAGGCTAAAAACTTACCCAACTTAAAAGAACAAACTTAAACTGGACTAATGATTCAATTCAGCTTCTATTTGCTCCTATAGAAAGAGATAATAAGGCAGTGCAAGATTTCGCTGGTGCTTAAGCTAGCAAACCCAGAGCAATAGGGAATATTTGGTTAACAATACTGCAGATATGTATTACTGCAAGGATGGCAATATGTAAAATTTTCATATTTAAATATGAACATCTGGTCTTTTGTTTTTTGTTGATACTTCAAAATCAAAGAGATGGAAAGCAAAGCTCACAGTCAAGGAAGGTGCAGTAAAGAACTCCATTTGCCATGGAGTCCTTCCACACTACGATCATAACTTCTTTCAAAAACTAAATTCAGTGCAATAACTCTATGACCTTGATTACTCATTTTCTCCAAATAGGCTTTAAAACCTTTCATGAAATGTCTACAGTGAATGAGAATTATTGGGAGCTTTGTAAGTGCTCATTAATGAATGAAACAATTCAATAATACTTGCCTATTATCTATAAAATATTCTTAAAATTAAATATGGAGCCTCACATCAGATGAACTAATCTTCAATGTACTTGTGATTTTGTTAGTTATTTGATGAGAAGAAACTCTGCAGAACTGTGCGACTTGTTGAGTGCGTGATCACTGACAAGTACTGAAAGCAATTCCTAACTCTGAAAGAGGGGGAACATATCAAATCATTCAAATTATCAAAGTAGTAAAACTGTCTTAGACTATTTTGCTGATAATTACAAAGTAAAAACTCAATTTTAAGTATTAGAATAAATTTAGTAACTATTTTGATGTTGAGCTGGAGGAAGAACGAATAGTTCAAATTAGGAAAGTAAAAATATAAATTGGGGTTAAAGACACTGGAAGCAGAGAAAGGGTGCAGCTGTGCAGACAGACTTCATATTCTCATTTGAATAATGTGGCCTGAATCTGTCAGTTTATTCACCATCCTTATGCTCAGTGTATACTACATTAAAATCAAATTAAATAGTAAATAGAAGACTATCATTGCCATTGTTTTGCTGTTGTAATAGCCATTGCAGAGCAAAATATTCTCCTCACACCTACCTTCACATCAGAGAAGAACATCTTCAGCATATTTGAACTGGGGTACCGGGTGTAGAAGAACATCAGCTTTGCCTTTTTCAGGTGATTGGGTGACAGTCCCTCCTGTATGTGCGATGCTAAGTGTCAAGGAAAATATACAGAACATTTATAGGAAAAAAAACTGTACCGCACAAGTCTTCTGAGCGATGTTACAGTGAAAAGCCAAAATGAATGAATAAATTGAAAACTACCAATAGTTTAACAATCACATAATATTGACTTTTTCAATGTTAACCAAGAGCATACAATTTAATTCTTTCAAGGTGCAGTCCTCCCACCCCCAGACATTAGCTTGGACAGAACAGAAATACTGCACTGCCTATAGATTAATAATGGATACAACAGCATTTACAAACACAAGTCTTACAGCATTGTTACTCTACTGATATAGCTACAGTATTCATTAATTCCAAGAAATAAAACAACTATTATATTGTGCCAGAATAATTCACAACTGGCATTAAAATTTAACAAGTTAGCTAGAGATGCAAAAGAAATTCGCAAAACAAAAAGGGTATTATTATAAAGTTAAAAATTAAACATCTTTACTCAGAGCAGAGAACACAGTATGCCTAGAAACCTTACACAGAGGTTACCGGGTAGATCTAGAGATATCTGACCTATGCAAGGGTACTGAACCAAGATGTACGAAAGGTTAGTTTTCTGACAGTCAAAAGGCCCCCAGGGGCCAGCTGATCAATATTTTTTTTCTTACATTGATAAAGAAACCTATTTATCTGCAAATATTATTATCCTTCAGCTCAGAAGACAGAAGCTTCCTAAAATAGTTCCCAGGAGAAAGTTTAATGCAACGCTAATCGTAACAATCTAGCAATTCTGCTTTTCAAACAGCATCCTTGGCACTCTTTTGTGCTTTGTGCATTAGAAGGGTTTTGGCACATCTGTGCTGCAGTTCGCCCACCATTTCCTCCACAAATTAATGGCTTTATAATTTATCAGAAATGAAGATGCATGTGGAGAAAATCAATGTGGGCCCTGGAAGGTCAATTAAGGGGTGCCTTCCAGAAGTTATTTCAAAGGGCATTCTATTGAAGATTACATTTAAGAGCAAAAATGCTGCAACTTCCATGACTACACAAGTGATTTTGAAGAGATCTACACATTTATTACAGAGGTGAAATCATTGTAAGAAGAGATCAGGTCAGAGTGAACAAACTCTTAAGCAACTGGATCATGCCGATACTTTGTATTTCAAAAGCTTAATGATGGCTGAGATGATAACTCATGATTGACATGCTTCTTGTACCTTGGGAAGAGTTGAAAAACCTTATGTGACCTCCATTAGACTGATAGGGAAGACTAAAAGAGCATTACACTCTCCACTGCCATCTGTCATAATGCATAAGTGAAATAACGACGGCAAATGAAAGGAAGTATGGCAAGCTGTTCCACAGTGGTACTTGGGGTGCTGAGAACTAAAAGAATCAATGGCTGTCTGCGTTGAAGGAAATAATGTAATGACGAGAAACAGACAGAACCTTCAAAATGCTTGAAAGATGTGAACTAAATTCTGCAAGGTAGACATTGCCATATGGAAAACTGCTGAATTGCAAGGACTCTTTTGAGCTATATCCCAATTTAAATTTCTATTCAGGAATGCATTCTTTTAGAATATTTGTTAGTTTCAGTTCAACTACATAAATTTAAAAACCAACTGGTGATTTCCGTTGTGTTCAATCCCGAGGTCTGAAGGAGGCCCACTGAGAAATGGAGATTAGGGTTGCATGAATTGCCAATATTATCATATTAATAGTGGAATCCTAAACAATTGATATACATTATAAGTTTTACTTCAAGCATTGAGAATCAGCGTGAATGTGATTTCAGCACTGTTGTGCTAGTTATAAATAGAATATGAAAGATAGCACCATCACTGGATATTTTCAAATTTTACATTTTAAAAATAAATTAAGAAATCAAACAGAGCACACAATCTGCCTTTAATGAATATTTAGCATGGACTTAACTTGATAAAGTAATAATGGTTTATATAGAGCCCACTTAGTTAAAGCATACAAATAACTTAACTGTAATTTGTCACTCTCATTTTGGTATGGAAGAATGAGACTACTCTAGTCACAGAATCTTCAACCTCACTTTCAATTATATTCTCATTCAGCTCTCTATATTGCAGGCGCAGGCCTTCATTTGATGTCATTTTTTTTAAACTGGTAAACTTTGCTACCTAGTATTTCTTGTTACATTAATTTCCAGATAAAGTACAATGGATCCGAAAAATTGCTAAACAAAATATACTGGTATAAGTTAATCATTAACGCCAAAATTATTACTACAGATTTGCCACAAGGCTAAAATCCCATAAGATCATGAGTTGAGCAAAGCAATTTAACAGGCTTACATTTGTTATGCCAGTGACACTCTGACTAACATAAGACAATTTTGCATTTAGAAGGATAAAACTCCTTGAAGATATAATTGTTATAAATATTATATTCTTGCATCTAAATAGTTTTAATTACTCCATTAATGACATGTATAAAAGTTGATAGCTACCCAATTAATATAACTACTAAAAAATCTCAGATGAAGTATCAGAAAATCAAAAATAACCACCTAATAAATAATTACAGCCTTCACTCTTCCGAATGGGATTTTACAATTATTTAAGTAAAATTTTAAGTGGGTTTTCACCTGCCAAATTGAAATTCAATTGGAAGGCAGCCTGCAAATATTGGAGCATCTTTCAATTTTTTTTTAAATGAAGAGTTTTCATCAAGGAAGTGTTTACAAAATATGGTTTAACTTTATAAAACATTGATTAGGCTGGACTAATGTGTGCCGATCTTGTCAGCACACTATGGAAAGAATGTGCTTGCTTTGGAGAGGTGCTCAGGAGATTACAAGAGCATATAATTTTTGTACGAAAATCCCCTTACTTAAGAAGTGGGAGCAGGAGTAGGCCATCTGGCCCATCAAGCCTGTTCCACCATTCAGTAAGATCATGGCTGATCTGACCATGGACTCATCTCCACCTACCTGCCTTTACCCCATAACCCTTAATTCCCCTACTACGCAAAAATCTATCTAACCTTCTCTTAAATATATTTACTGAGGAAGCCTCTACTGCTTCATTGGGCAGAGAAGTCCACAGATTCACCACCCTCTGGGAAAAGTAGTTCCTCCTCATCTCAGTCCTAAGTTTAGTCCCATGAATCTTGAGGTTATGTCCCTAGTTTTAGTCTCACCTACCAGCGGAAACAACTTTCCTGCCTCTACCTTACCTATCCAATTCATAAGTTTCTATGAGATCTCCACTTATCCTTCTGAATTCCAGCGAATACAGTCCTAGCAACTCAATTTCTCCTCATAGCCTAACCCCCTCATTTCTAGATATTCATCAGGAAGTTGCCAGGATGGTACTTTTTAGTTATTAGTAAAAATTCCCAGAGGTTGTGCTGGTTTTCTTTGGAGAAGTAGTTCTAATGACTTAAAAATTAAGTGTGGCATTGATAGGATAGAGTGTAATAAATTTTTCCCAAAATGCTAAAGGACAAAAGTTTAAGATGAGGCACAAGAAGCTAAGAGGGGATCTGAGCAAGAATTTTATCCACCTAGGTGTTTGGAATCTGGAACCTACTGCTTTAGAGAATGAAGGAGGCAGACATTCACATAACATTTATAACGTATGTAGACAAGCACCTAATCACCAAGGCATGGAAGGCTATGGGCAAGTGCAAGTAAATGAGATTAGTTTAACGGGTACTCAGTCATGTAGACATGGTGAGATGAAGAGCCTGCTTCTCTGCTAAATGACTATGACTGGTTCAGGCATTTTAATACCTTATTTCTATATTAATTATCATCATGAAAGTTACTTAAACAATTATTTAAGTAGTTCAACATAAATCATTAAAAAAAGTTCTCACAAAAATATTATCATTCAGTAGCATGCTTTCAGATTTGACCTTGCTTTTACTTCCTAAAAACATTAGATTACCACAAAATTTTCCAGGTGTATATAACTTTACTCTAATTTGCTCTTGGGATGCAGTGATACAGTATTTATTGCTCATCCTTAGTTACTCAGAAAGCATGCTTTATTAGATTTAAACCTTTTTAAATATTGAGATGAAGAAATATTCATTAATAAGTAGTGAGATGCAAATAATCCATATATTTAGTTACTAATCTGTTATTGACTAAATAAACTTAATATGAAAATTATTTTTTTGATTAGCGAAAGGACATAATAACCAACTTGATAGGCAGATTGCATTCCAGAAATGTGCTCTATGGATTTGTATACAAATGATAATGTAATTCCAAGCATAATTTGCAACAAAGCAATGTCAAGTAATGTTGTTATTCATTGAGCTAAAATTGGCTTTAACTCATTGCTTGATGCATATATTATGGAAAACTTTAAATTACACAGTGGTTCTAAATGATATTTTGGTAAGAAGATTGGTTCTACTGTAGTAAATTTTACTCTTAAATATGTTTAGTTAATCTACATCAGTTTATGAACACATAAGGAATTCCCATATTGGTTGAGAACAAGAAGGAATCAAGTAACTCCATTCTCTTTACTACCATGTTCTGAACTCAACTGAAGATTATTGCAAAGGTGATCGAGAACAAAGAGAGCACAAGTATAGGTAAAGGAAGTTGTTCCAAATATTTTTCTGAAAATCTTTTGATTTAACATCTTACATTCTTACTTGGATAAGAAACAATACTGCAGATTACTCCCACCCATCACTGACTGGGAAAAGTATAGAGGAGTAATATGGTTGCAGATATGCAGATAACATCTCACCAAACACCTCCTCCACCACATTATCTTTACTTATCTTCACTCAGGCAGGGGAATTCTATGATGACAGCCATAATTCCATTAACAACACCTGCAAAAAGTTAACTGTGACAACAGAAAAGTATGGGGAGTCATGGACTTGCAACAAGAGTCTGAGGTAAACAAAAAAAGATACTTCTGTGGAATACTTTGAAAAAAGGTGGAAAAAATATGTTCATACAAACCCCAGTAGGAATTTGAACCAACCTGCCCTAACTTTGGCTTGCTTCTCCAGCCCCCAAGAAATCCTAAAGCGGAGATCGTTCCATCCAACAGCATGTTTGCTCCCATTTACCAGTTCTGATCTCATACTCGTCAAACACCCAGGTTTTAAATTAATCATATATGTGTTACTTTTATTAGTTTATCTATACACCAGCACTTCATATTTCTAACTATGCTAAATACCTGCACAACTCTGAGAAAGATATACATTGCATTCTTGCGCTTAAGAATGCTTACATTCTTAATAGGAACTAAACCAGTGAACTGTGTTTCTGCAATAGAAAATGCTCTTTAGAGAGGACCCATTCTTCTCTACTGCCCAGTGGGGTGGAGGCTGGCTCATGGCAATGGAAGTATATTTCAGCAGGAAATTAGCCATTCATAGAAATATTGCCTTATTTGCATTTATACAAAATAACTGAACGTGATTTAAGGTTTTATTGGAGATTATACGAACCCTTATTCTCTTCAATGTATTGCACATTTATAGCAATAATGAAAGCTGACAAAGCAAAGTAACTCATTTTAAGAAGTTTGTCGTGGTTCAATTTTTTGTGGGTGATTTGTTGGAACAGCTGATATGTTTCCTTTGTTCTTTAGGAGTTCTACAGCAAAGGCATATCTGCAGTATTATACTTTTGAAGAATAGTTTTAAATAAAACAATCAAGTTAAATGTTTATTTAAATATTATCTATCAAATAAAACTCATTCATTTATATAAGTTGTTCCAGATTCCAGCATCTGCAGTCTCCTTTGCCTATATTTATATTTGACAAAGTTGGAAAGATTCAAAATTAATTTGATCCTTTAAGTTTTCCCCTTAACTACTTCAAGGTGTCACCATGTCAATTTTTATTGTAAGAAAAAGTTATTCTCACTCTTTAAAAGTCACATGATCTTAATGGGAATATTTTTTTAATTGACTCCAGGAGTTAAAGAAAGTTGGAAAATATAATTTTGGGAATTCCAAAAAAAATTGCATATTTAGCATTTCTGAACAGACCCCTTACAACTTCTTTCAGAGCCATTCAGAAAAGAAGTGCACCTTTGCCTCACACCAACATCAACATACTAAACAGATCCACTGTAAGGCATTTCATGATGCTTAAAGGATTATAATTTTATTGTTGGACCTCCTTTTTCAAAATAAAATCAAAACAGCAGCATCATTTAAAAGAAAATGTTAACATCTCTTGAGCTTTTATATTTATGTGTCCAAATTGTTCAGAGGTCATTCTGTGTGGAGAGCTCTGCTTGCTGAAATGTTAAAGAGCGAGCACAGTTCAGCTTAAACCCACATTTCTTGGGAGTACCGACCCTTGATGGATATACACAATCACTATGTGGTGCAAAGCCATTTAGCAATCACTTAAAATTTTACGCTTTAAAATGTAGACCAATTTGAGGAAGGAGGCAGTAACTTTTTTCAACCTTGTACTAATAAATCACATAACTCTAATTATAACCATTAATAACTGGCTTATACCATACTTTTAATATTGTCATAAAATTGTTTTCAAAAATACATACTTTAATGAAATCTGCCGTTGAGGTAAATTGTTCATTTCTATCTTGTTTCATTTGAGGTATACTTTGACTTCTTCTTAAGAGAAAAATAGATTATACTATCATTTACGTCTTATACTCTACAGAATATCACAACAGAAATGTACATAAAGACTTTGCACCACAATATAAAGCATTAACACCAACATTAAAGAGCAGCATCAATGTAGGACCCCCAGAATATTTTTCAAAATCTATTTCTTTGCAAATCTTACTTTCATAAGTAATGCCTAAAGGATCCCCAATAACTGAGTTAGCAATCGCTCTCAGGTGTCATATCGAGCCATCCAACTATACTCCAAATTTCATCCTTACCTTCCGAAATTATTCACATTTAGTTACGTTGGCAGTGGAGATAATATCAAGGATAAAAACAAATCAAAACATATTTCCTGCCCAAAACTTGCAGACAGGATAGGGTTCTGCAGAGGTCATGGAGTTACACGCCTGTGCAAGCCACTCAAACTTATTCAAGAAGAATGGACTTTTCCTATAACACTGTCAGCATTTGTGAAGTACCCCAGAATGAATCGTTATATTTAGAAGAGGATGGAGTAAGCAAGAAAAATAAAATGGTAAATGGTACAGAATAAAGAGAGAGAAGGCATAACTGCCAGTGATCAGCTGTTTAGGTTTAACTTGCTTTGTTGTTTAAAGGTTTGAGAATCTACAGAGCAGATTTTTTGAAATGCTTAAAAAGACAGATTTATAAAACAAAAGCAAACTTAAAGGATCAAATTTTAAATGCTACTACATATCTATACAATTACAATGCTAAAAGCAAACTGAAAATTTTAAACACAGTATCTTTTATAAAAGTTCTTAATAAAAACTTATTAATAAACACATTATATTAACGAGGACCTTATTTTTAAACAATGTTAGGTAACTGTTACCTTGCACAACTTATTTTGAACATCAACTAGAAAAAGCAGCTGAAATTCATGGTACACCAAATAATGTAAAGCAGAACTGACCATTTTCCCTTTTAAGTGCTTACGCTAAAAGCGACTGTTCTCCCAAGAAAGCTCTAGCTGTTTCTAGGATACTTACACATGCACAATGACTCATGTTGGAATAGATTTTGTAAACATACAGCTGCACAGAATGTGAGCACAGCCCATTCAAGGCCAGAAGAAATGAGCACAAATAAATATTAAGAAGGTAAGAAAACGTACAGCTCTGTCCCGGTAGCTCATGTGGCTCACCTCATTCTTTTAGCTTCAGCTTTGTTAAGACAGATGACATTCAATTCTACATGTCATGCAAAATAGACAATAACTGCTGAAACTTGAGCCAGCTGCCAGGTGTAAAAGAAAAAGAAAAGATGATAAATCCATAAATTAATGAAAGACATCTGCTCAGGAAAATAAAAGATCAGAGAAATACTGCACTGCAGCTGAACCTAAAGCAGTATTCAACCACCACACGAGTTTGTGTGTAGTCTGCATAGAGTTTTTACAAGGCAAATATGTAGAATTACCTGAGAGACAGATGAGTTATGTCAGTGTGGTACAACATAAAATTGCACAATTGGATCAAAGCCTGCAGCAGTGTAACTGAAACATTAATTACTATTGCCAATTCAGCTTGAGAAGACTTTCTAAAATTATGCTTTAATCATACAATCATTTAAAAATCATAATCAAAGCAACATTTGCTCTAAAGTATCACTATATCTACTGTTATTCTTGCAACCAAAAAAAATTACAAAATTTGGGATTGCGGTGGGTAATTGCAGAATTTGAAGAATTTCTAAATCCTTGTTTGCTCTGATTATAGTCTTTTACATTATTTCATGCCACATGTAATGTAGTCTTAGTTACCAGATTACTCCCAGTTAAATAAATTAACACTGGACAGCTTTTGAACCTGCAGCTTTAGAACCATCTATTATGTTTTAGTTTACATGCCATCTTATTTTCTGTTCAACTCCTGGAGACCAACTGTACACGTTAGCCTCGCGCAAGGCTGTAGATCTGCTCCATATTGCTGTATGCAAATAATTTTCACATTCTACGAGGCTATTTTCTTGAGATGCAAAGGAAGTTTGTGACATGGAGGATCAAGGGTGGAATCTTGAGAACAGCCATTCAGCTGTTTCCTTTATCATTAAGGGGTTGGGATTGGAACTTGCTAACCATATTACAAAACTGAAGTTATTGAGATACAACTGAACACAGTTGCACACAGTGTATCTTTAATACAGTCATTTTTCAATAAGTACAAAATAGTACATATAATAAGTGCTTTTCTTCTTTGAAGATATTAAATTATTACTATGGGAAAGAAATAAGGCCCAACATCTTCCATATTAATTACACCAAATATATCAAAATTCTTGTGACATATTCATTTCTAAAATTTGCGAATAGGGTACATCACAGTAAAGGCCTTGCGATATGAATTTTAAATGCAGGTGCTAATGTAAAGTAATAAACTCATAACTGCAATTTTAAAAGTGCTTTTTCGTTACCTGTGAAATATGTAGCTGGTCATTAAAATCACAAAATACCACAGAGTGCTGCTAAGCAACAATAAATGGTGCCGTATGTTACTGACTACTGTCAACAAATCTTTCAAGAATAAAAATAGAAGCTCTATTACTTCGACAAAGTGATAGGATAAAACAAAAGGAAAAACTGTACAGAGAAGTGGCTCTCTGAAAGAAGACAATTTGCAACTGATACACCAATTTGATAGTTCATAAAAATATATTTGAAAACTGTATCTGTTTACCTAAAATATGGAAAAAGTACAGTAAATCTTGTGAAAGAAGTTTGGTTCTGCTGAGCCCACTCTGATTGTGCTCACAAGCTTTTAAAATCATTTGCTTTGTATATACAAGGACAAAAGATTTCTGTGTACAGCTGAACAGAGGTTAATCATGCATAGCAGACAGCTGCACTGAACTTGCAGAACATTAGAGCGTGGGGGTGACACACTTGTTGCATCTTCAGTGTCTGGGCTATCCAAAAAACAGGTAATGATAGTAAATAAAATTAATACCCATACCCTTTAAAGTTCAACTCAAAATTCTAATGATATCAAAATTGGATGAAACATGGATGAAACCTCAGAATTCTCGCTAGTTGCACATATTTGTTTTAGACCTTAAAGAATAATCAGAAAAGGATATTGTATTTCCAGAATATGGTGAAATGTCTGCCATATCTTGCAAGTCACTGCACTCAGATTTAATGAGAGACAAAGAGAGACCTTCAGCTGTGCTGGATGGATGGATTGGTGAGCACGGACGATGGTTCATGTGGTGCGATGACACTTTGGTCCGCAGACAGGCAGTTTCCCTGGTCAAGTCCAAAGATTCGGGAGATGACCTGTCTTTTCCAGATACTGTGTTGGAGGCATTACCTATTGAACCCTGAAAGGAATAGGCCATGAGGGGAAGAGGCAGTGGATGGCGAAAAGCAGGGGATGAAAATCCTGCTGCAGCTGAGAGTGGGGACTGATGATGAGAAGTGTGGTGGCCTCCCATCGAGGGGGTGGAGGCAGACTGCTCGGATGAGTTTTTGCGTACTACTAGAGGCAGTGCTTCCGTCTGGTCTGAGGAATTAGACACATGCATGTTGGCAAAAGTATTCAACGGGTTAGAAATGATAACGTCACCAAAGCATTGAAGTCGTTGATTTGTTGTATGAAAGTTGTGGTTTTCACCATTCATGGCAAATCTTGCTTGTGGAATCTGAATAGGGGGGAAGACCTGAGGAAGTTGGTGGGAGGATTTAGAGAACATTTTGACAACAGAGTCCACTACTTGTGACATGGTGGAATTGAGTTCCTGTTTAAGAGTCTCAGCTAGCTGTTTCCCTTCAGCATGCAAGGTGGTCAAGCCCTGGTTTTTCCTTGAGTGGCCATCTCTCTTCAGTTTTTCATTTTCTGCTGCCATTTCCTGTTCCCTTATGAGAGCACGAGCACGATCAAGGAAATGCCCTGGATCTAATTCTGATATCTCATTATCAGATCTGTCATGTGCTCTGGTATCAGCAGTTTCTGATTGCATGCTATCTTCGGACAGGTTGCCATCTTCTTCATTTTCAGAATCTGTGCTGTCGTATATTTGGTAGAACTTTTCCTGGAGTTGGCGCAGCTGCTTCTGCATGTCTTCCAGCTGTTGCTTCAATTGCCGTCGTTCTTCTCGCTTTTGCTCCTTCCGCGCCGTAACCAGTTGCTGAAAACTCTGCTGCTGTTGCTGGGGAAGCTTCTGCTTACGTTTGTTTTCCCTGTAACTCTCTCTGGGACTTACAGGCTGCTGTACCCCATCTCGATCATTCTCCCCACCCCGTAGTGCCACATTTGGTGAATGACTCATGCCTCGAATTATGTTTTCAACTCGTGCACGTTTCGCCCGCAAATGTTCATCACAAAGCCGATCGACATCAAACTGGCTCATGTTGGGTCTGCTAAATGGTGATGTGCATTCTTGGGCACTTTCCCTTGAAGAATTACTACAGGCATCTTCCTGATTTGCCTCTGAGCCTGTACTAGAGAGACCACTAGTTTGCAAGTTGTGCTCTGTGCTTCCATTCTTGGTTGCATTGTTTTTCAGCAGTTGAGAAATTATGGTAGCTCCAGGAAAAGGCATCATGGCATCTTCATATGAGTTTGCTCTCTTCAACAGCTTGCGGAGCACATTTGATTTGTCCCCATCCGTATGTTGAACCACTGAGCACTCAATGTCCTGATCTGAGCTTTGGGGATTCATGGCACTGAATAGCTTCCCTTTTGCTTTAGTTAACACTGTAGATGTCCCTACAGTTCTCTTCACTCCAATATCGACTCTTCGTCTTTTAGTATGTCTGGTTAAGAGGGCTATGCTGTCATGGTCAGGCATCACTGGACTGTTATTGTGCCATCTTCAAAGGCTTGTCAGCTGGGCACAGCTCGAGAATCCCGGGACCCTAGCCAACAGAACAAAAGGACCGATGAATCATTTTCTTTAATTTTCTCCAAATTTCCTGACTTCAATTCTGTATAAAATAGGAATGTGCCAGTACTAAGGTTTAATGAAACAATACACTTATCGTAGCTCAATATGCATTTGGTTTGAAATTAAATAGTTCTTTAATAATATTTCTATTCCAACAATTTGGAATAGAGTAGAAAAATAACCAACGTGCACAAAATGTTTAAGTCTGATTTTATTATCAGACTTTTAGGTCAAAAACAAATTCATTATAAAAGAGTAGCATTTTAATGTATTCCTATTTTTCCAATACCACGGCTTAATATAAACATAGTTTACTGAAAATAAATTGCAAACAATTTGGGAGAATTAACTTTATCAATATTACTCTATGCACTGCTAATTCATTTTCTATGTGCCGTGTCGTATGATATAGGTGATCATGGTCTTTCCATGACCAAGACTGCTCTTGACAAAACTTTCCACAGAAGTAGTTTACCATTGCCTTCTTCTGAGTGTAAACTAATGAACTTTCTAAATTACATCTATTTCTTCTGCACTTTATTCCAAGAATGCCACAAGACATGGCATTACTAACCGCACAAAATGAAAGACAGAGCAAACCTAAATATAGATTTAAGCTATCTATTTATTCTTTTTCTAAAACTTATAGGTAATTTCTGGCAAAAGGTTATCTAATGCTTTGGTGTTAAGAAATTGCTTCCTGTTTCATACAATACAAAAAACCTCATTGACAATGAAACTACTAAATATTTACATATTTTAAAAAAATATTATGGTAATATTTAACTAATGAAAGGCCAGTGGTTAAAATATTTTATATAATAATGACAAATATAAATCAAAAGGAATTTTTTGTTATATAAAATTTACTGGAGGTTCAGATACTATGCATGTGAGATTGCCTTTATTGTCTCAAAAAAAAAATCACCAATTAAAATTAGTGACAAAGCAAGAAAACATCAAGCATAAGCACAAGAAAGGAAGGGCATGCACTTTCTTTCATGCCAGAACTTAATTTCCCAAGATTAGAAAGGCAGAAATGTATCAGTTCTCACAAAAAGCCAATTTACAGGTGATCCATGTTTGATTAACTAACAGACCAAATTCCATGAAGGTTATAAGCATTAGACCATTGAACAAATGGTTTAAATCTTTAACTTATATAAACAGCAAATCACAAAATATTTTTCATGCTAGATATACCCATGTGAAACTTTTACATCAACTGTACAACACTCATCTCCACAATAGCATGACTGCTTGCCAAAGGCAGCATGCAGACAGTTTGGAATTGCTCCCATCCCTTTCAACTCACCTGTAAAAACATGCACATATTCCACAACACCACAGCTGTGAGTGACTATCTATACAGAAACAAGCTTTATCTAAGCAGCTTCCAACCTGCAAATATTTGTAAATGGTTCATAACGATTAAGCAATACCTTTAGAGAGATTTGATATTTAGGCTTGCAATATGCTTTGCCCCTGAATGTGTTGTTTGTAGCTAATATAAAACTGGAGCAAAATATAATCCTTGTGATAAGTATTCAGAGTTCATTCCTCTTGGTTAATGTAATGCAAGATGATGACTACTTAAGGTATAAACATTTACGATAGCTGTGCATGGTTTCAAACTTGCAATGTCAAAATTGTTAATGTCAAATTGTTAATTTTGACATTAATTTTAATTTCTACACTACCTGGAGGAGATTTTGAAATTTAATTCTAAAGATCACAGCAGCAAAGCTTCCAAAATAGATTTTTAGATTCTATCCATATACTAAAAATCCTTTACCAGTTGAAGATCATTTTAAGCCCCACCAACAAGTATGTTTGATAAGATTCTGATAATTAACAAATATCACCCAATTATGTATCTACTTATATTATTTTTAAAAGAGTGTATTGATGCTTCATATGTAGAGTGTGGGATGGAGGGGAATGAAATCGGATTATGTTAAACACATTTAAACATGAATTATCTATAATTACTGCCTTGATAGTGGACAATCTTTAGCTCATAATCAACTGGAAGAATATATTCTCAACAGTTATTTCCTTGGGAATAAGCTGGCCTGGTTACCTGAAGCAAAGGCAATATCCCTCTCTGTACTTATTCATCTACCAAGATCTGCAGCATGCTTATGTTAATTCAATTGTTTATTATGCTGTTAAAAAACAGTAAGGACAACAGTTGTCATTTAGCCTTCCAGTTCGGGGTTGAGGAAGAACGAAAAGGGGAAGAATGGATAACATAGTCCAAGTGAATGTCCCTGGCTGCAAACAAGACTGTGTATGGAAAGACAACACTCTTAAACAAACAATATTTTCATGATGCTAACAGGTCCCATTATAAATTTCTGAAAACACAGCTGTGTATAAAAATCCCACTCCTAGTTATGAAAATGTCTCCTGTTATAACTATGAAATACATCTAGTTAATAACTTGAATTTTTACCATCCAATAATTCTCCAGTCCTTTCTGACGCTCTCATCCAACATTAATTAAAACAGAAGCAGAATCTTTGCAAGCGAGTTGTCCTCTGGACAGCCAGGTGCAGTACATAGTCTGCACACCTGTAAAGGTGCAAGGTAGCTAAATGAGTTTCTATGGAATTCTGCTTCTGCACTTAATTTTAAAAATAACTTGAATAATCACAGTACTCGACTTTAAAACTTTGTAACTACCATAAATGTAGGTTCCCTTGGTTTACCAAGTAACTGATTGTGTTTTGACTGATATGTGCAGGACTAGTGTATTAGGGAAGTTTTATATAACTTATCATTTGTCCGTAATTGAAACAACGAAGCACAGCAGTTAATTAAACTTTATAGAGACTCATGGATGTTAGTAAAGATGTTAACAAAATCGACGGATTACAGCTCTGTTAGTCGTGAAGCAAACTGATACTTCAAATTCCTTCCAAGCTCTAAATTTTCCTAGAGTTTAAAATGGGGATTTTCAGCAGGTGGAAAAACAAAACACTTCTCTGGGCTGCTGCGGTTAGATTGGACTTGTGTGTCACATAATTCTCAATAATTGTCAGATTATTTCATTTCTTTTAAAGACGACGTGTATAAGTGATCGGAAACAAGCATTTGCGGACTGTATAATGTATCCGATTATAATTTTTTTTATAATCCGCGTACCTGCAATAGACGATACCTCTTTTTTAACAAAATTATGTGTTCTTTGGAGGGCGGATCGGCGTTAATTGTGATATATCGCGATTTTCATTAAGTATCTGATCGCAGCCAGACACTGCTGAGCCTTTATAAGACGAAGCTGCAGCTGCCTTTTGAGACACCGCGCACCTGTCTGCCAGCGCCCATGCGCAGTTTCTATCAAGTGCCAATACCATTCAACACCTTTCACCATCCTGAACCCTCGCCTCTTAAAAAAAAACTGTCTCTCAGTGCTTACCAGTTCACTTTCAAACGGGCCTGGCGTTTGAAGGGGGTTGGGATGGGGGTGGAAGGGAACCTTCAGGAAAACATTAGCAAGGCGATCCTTCCGCTGTTGCGCCTGTGTTACAAGCATCCAGCAGCTGGCTGGGTAAACATCAATTTCAGGAACAATGTACAAGACACGCGGGGATGCCAGCGACTTTGAATTGTCTGTAAACAATTAAAGGCAATTCTACAAAGGTCATAGTCACAGGAGAACAAACCCAGAACTCCACCGAGCTCAAACTAAAGAAGGCAATGTGCAAATAATGAAGGGCAGCACCAACAAATGTTTAGATTATTTTAATCAAACCACAAAACTACGCTTCCAAGATCCGCGATGCAGCAAAATTCACTTTCAGAAAGTTGATTTCACTTTCCTGGTAAGGCCAATGCTTTTCTCTTCCTCCTCGTCAAATAATCTACAACCTGTTTGCATTAAAACAAAATGCATCTTTTCCGCACGCATTATCATTCCAACTGTTCAAACGTAGCTTCCTGTAAATACTGTTTACTGTTAATCAATCCCTGTCAATGCAAATCCGACCATTCGATCTGACAGCGCACCTCCACATTAAGTACAACCAAGAGCGAGGTCGGAGTTTCACGCGATAATGCTACGAACGCAAGACTAATGCCCCGAGATTCAGCGACTATTCGGAGCAGAAATGCAAGTGGGTACAAGGGGGGAATTTTGACAAAGGACACCTTGTGACGACAACTTCTTTGTCCATATCTGACTATCAATACAGCCGCCTTGTGAGCGTGTATGTTGTCTGTGTCTGTGTGTGAGAAGGGTGTGCTTGGGGGGGGGGATCGGGAGAGGGAGAGGGGGTGGGGGAAAAGAGATGGTAGCAAAGGCTACAGCCACTATGACCCTCCATCCACTTTAAAATACCCTTAATTTAATCACTGTTACTATTAAGTTTCACGAAATCACAAGCGTGAGCACAATGCAAGACGAATCTAACTACACAATAGCACATTTATTAACTAAATAATAAACCAAAAGAAACCAAACCGAAACTAACAAATCTTCACTAGATCAGGAAAAAAAAAGTATCCATGCACATCAAAAAACAAATCCGTTGCATGACGAGACACGAAATACCTAGGATAGTATACTTGACAAAAGACAAAGAGGCGCAGATGATGGGACAAAAGAGTACAATGCAATATTTGGAAAACAAGCAGCGTATTGTATACAAAACACAAAGGGGTTAGAAATACTTCTCTACTCTTTCCAAAATACATATGGGATTTTAAAAAGAAAACCTTTGAAGGTATGGGAACCAGCTGCAAGCAGGCGTTTAAAGTTTCTGAAGGACATGGTGAAAGGTAAGCAGGGAACAAGGTTACTTACTGTGCTGTAGTATTAGTGGCCAGCGAAGAGGAAAGCTTGCTGCTTACAGGAGGGAGGGAGAGACAGAGAGAGGGGTTAGAGATGGTGAGGGTTGTATACCTCCAGGAGGCAGGGCTTCGCGCCGCGTTCCTCTCTGATTGTTAATTCTGCGCAAGCCGCTGAAGATACACTTCAAGACGCGAGGAAGGAAACAGGAAGAACGCGCGTCATAGTCTTTGTGACATCATCCACTCAAACCAATCGCAATTGCGATCGCTGCTGTCCAATAAGACAAAGCTTGGCGGTCGGCTTCAAAATGTTGCCTTCCAACCAATCGGCGTGAGGACCGGTTTAGAAGCGTCACGTGCTCCAGGACTGAGGATATTTTTCTCTTCCCCCCCCCTCTCCCCCCGCGCTTTTCTCATCTTGTTCACCAATGCCAACTTTGACTGGAGCCGCTGAGCCGCATATTACAATAAACTGAATTATTTCCATAAAAATGTTTTACCATTGTCATATTTTCCCCGGACTCGACTCGTGTTATTTGATTTCGGAAGTAAAGAATACTGGAGCTGTTTTACTTCCAACAAAATATAGTTAATATTTGAGAGAAAGATCTGCTCACTACAATTAAACCACAGCAACAAAACAAAAATCTATTTGTGTGTCGACAATGGGCATTAGGGAGGATTGATGACGGACAAGCCAGTGTAGCGATGGAAAAAAAAGATGCGCAATCAAAATTGGGATCGCATCCGGACCTCTGGGGGAACCCTAATCTCTGGTAGGGAAAGCTGAAAGTAAAGATAACGTGTTGGAAAGAGTTAACGTTGACTATTTACGACATGACACTTTTTCCCAAACTCTGAAATCTAAATTGTGGTTATAGCTTCATATGAGCTCAATACATCGAAAGTGGAGGAATGCAGCGAAAATAACAGAATGGGGGAACTTCTTGCGGTGTACGTAATGAAATCAGTACAAACACAGAGTTGTGGAATATAATTATAAACCCTAGTTAAACTAATGTTAGTCCTGACATAGTTATTTCCTTTGAAAAACTCGCTAAGAATACAAAAATATTGATATTGTTGTTTATCAAAACGCCATGGCAATTTTCTAATCGCGAGTTTTTAATTCTCTTATGATACTGAGTGACAGTTAACCTTAGTGATCGCAAGTAACTTTCTGCCTGCAACATATTAGCTATTGCTGTGTTTAAGTCGCAGATTTGTTATTAACAGTGTAATTTGATAACATTAACCGTTGCGAGTATAAACTGCGATGTATCTTCTGACAACAAATCAAAGACTTCGCCAGTTTCGACCATACGTTATCCTTTTCGCTCATGAATTGAATACAGTGCTGTGATGGAGAAACAAAATCGAACTAGATTCAGTATTTAATGAAGTTAAGTCTAGTGAATTGTGTACTATGTTTTAAACTCATAAAAAAATCTTAGATATTACGTGCTGAATCAATAAGATATTGGGTTGAAATTGCCGAAGGACCTCATGCGTTTTTTTGTGGAATCTGGCTTTATAATGCAACTGAAATTATTGACGCTTTTGAGTGTCAAACTAAGAAATATATTCAAATACTGCCTTTCTTAACATAAATGGGATGAAAATTTCTGCCACTTACAAAAAGGATTTGCCAGGTATCAAAGTTTAGGACTTGACCGTGCTCACTCGATTCTGGTTTATGCCGCTTTTAAAAAGGAATGGAGCTCTGTGTGTTCAAACAGTTTTCGATGCGCGCCAATCGCATTGTTCCTATGTTGCGAATACATATTCACAACACAGGGACAATGTTCAGCTGTAATGAGCAGGCTGTATCTGCCCACAGCTAATGGTCTATTTTAAAGTGTAGAACGAAGCTTTATTCTTTTGTCGGTCACCCTAATGCTGGTTTAAAGTATAGTAGAAAAAATGAATTAAAATGACCAGAATTACTTCTTATTAAAATGTAGACATCTTCTTTGAGCTCTTGGAAATTAAAAAATCCATATGATTCCTAATGAAGTGGTAGAAGCTAACTTCACCAGACTCACCTGACTGCTGTAAGTGTTCGGTTTGTCGAGTTATCATCACAACCCCAAGTTCATCATTTAATCTATTTTAAACGTAAGAAAGCAGGAATCAGTTCTAAATGTCATCCCAACATTTGGATGTCACAGAAGCGATGTTTCTTCAGATCGAGCTGGCTCCATTTATTCTGCCATGCCATCCAAAAGCACTAATTAATCTGATCGAATAACTTTACATAATTGAGGTCATCAATAAAGGAAAATGAAATAAGGATTATCTAAATAAATAAGACCTGCTTGCTTGAAAGTAATTGTCATGCTGAATGGTGGGTGTTTAAATACGTTAGGGTTATTGCAGCACCAATTACTTAAAATTGTTGACTTTATAACAAAACATTATTGGGATGCCAGTTTTAGACCGAAAGATTTATCTTTCTGCATTATATGACCGTAGAGATCATGTCATTGCAATTTTGTCAATCAGACAAAAATATTAGTGATTAATGTATTTCAGGTTTAGCTAGGCACACGTTACATGTAGTGCTCAAACTTATGATAGAACTGGTTTTGGTTTGATACTCAGGTTGCGGTTACACCTTTATACTGCAATCGCTCAGATAAACTATGAGGAAATGGCAGATGATGAATCGAAATTTAAAGCACGAGCTCCACCCCGGCCGCAGTCTAATTTCTAGCGGAAGATTTAGAGGGGAACGATTTTAAGGTAAAGTTCATACACCAGTTGCTAAATTACTAAGGCGCGCCGCTATCGTCTGTCCTTGGATTTGTTATAACGCGAGTAGCGCTAATCGTGATAGCCTTTACAATAGTGCGTAAAATGTATATTGAGAGGAAAGACGTGCATAGTTTACGTACAAAATAACCTCAATATTCCCTGGTGCGGTTTGGGTCACCTTAAACGATAGGTTTTTTGGCTATTGAGATAAATGGAATAGACTCTGTCGTTGACGTATCACTGAAAACTTTAGTTGCAATAGTTTCGCAGTTAACCATCAGCGATGAAGTATGTCCAAGCACTTTCATAGTCGTCTACTCTGAGTCTTGGCTTCCTGCACTTTGTCTGCATTGCTTCATAATAGTAATATAAATTTGATTTCAGTGTTCTTCCACTCAAGATTTTAGTTAATACACCACAGGTGAAAGTTGAAACTCACACCCTATATTTCTTAACCTTTGTTTTTTTTTAATTTCCTCTCGGTAGGTGCTTTAAAATGAAGCCGTACACCTAATGAGATTTTCATCAGCGTCATACTGTTCCTCACTTGTAATCATTTCTCAAATGGCAAATTGAGTTCGAGGAATTAAGCAGCTTCCACGCTATGCATTTCATAGCTTCGGGTTGGCAAATCTGAATATTATTTTATAGAATAATAAAATAAACAGAATAATTATTCACCCTGTTAGGGGAAAACACACACTCATTGCAGGCGTAAAGCAGACTTGGGGAAGGGTATTTTACAACCGTACGTCGCGTTGTCTTGTTTAGCCTCAAGAATCATAACCTGTGACTGAAAACAAACTGATCCTTTATTGCAGATCCATTTCTTACTGAGCTACCTGAGTGCAAGGCGATCAGTTGCTGCTTCCTGTGTAAAGACATGTTTCCTTTCTACAGCATCTTCAAAAAACGAGAAGGTATTTTAGCTGCCAGTGTTTCATTTAGGGAAAGCCTGTATTCTTAATCGATGCGGGGTTGAGATGGATGCATTCCAGTAAAATGTACTCAAGTCAAACAACTCAGTATTTAAACTTTTGAATATTCCCTTGTAATTATATCGCTTATTGGTCTTACTTCATTCTACGCTACCGATTCTGGCAAAATATGGGCACACCTATCATAATGTTTCAAGCGACTAAGAACAAGCTGATTAAACAAATTGAAGTGTCATTGAGGAAACGGGGAAGATTTTTCTGAAATTGGAAAACCCATTTTATTCCGTAGTTACCCAAGATGCATCTCCAATGTCGCAATTCTCCAAGAACTACACCTCAAGACGAAGATGAGAAAAAAATCCTCTTAGACACCATGTGCCCAAGTTTAGGAATGGATGAAGATAATGGGAGGTTAATGAAAAGGCCCCAAGATAAATCAGTAAATCTAACAATTTTTCAACTTATAAACAAAAAGGATTAAAAATTCTAATGCATTTTCGAAGTGGGTGTAGAAGGGTAGTGCACTTTTAAATATATCAAGATTATTGGGTCTGCATTTTTAAAACAAAGAATAGATCTACCATTCCGTATAGATAATTAAATGGAGTTTTCACTCCTGGTCCTCATTTATTCAGTGCATGGGGATTCTTAACAGCATCTATATAACAATATGCAGTATGTGGAATCTAGTGTCCATCTTGATTTCACCGATAACACCCCCCCCCCACACACACACACACACACACACAGATGCACCCACTTAGGTGGCATGCTGTATGCTGTTTCCATCATCAGGTAGTCCAATACAGTGAAGGGTTGTTCTGCTATTGTTGTGATGAGTCCAACCTGATGAGGCATCAAGGAAAGCAATCCATAACACATACCCAAGCAACATCAACAAACTGGACAGCTTACTTGTCCTGAAGAAGGGTCTCTGCCCGAAATGTCGACTGTACCTCTTCCTATAGATGCTGCCTGGCCTGCTGCATTCCACCAGTATTTTGTGTGTGTTGCTTGAATTTCCAGCATCTGCAGATTTCCTCGTTTTTGAGTTTCCTTGTCTTGCTTTAAAGACTGTTTCATTAATGATTCTTCTGTCTAACTAATGCTTAGCATGTCTGAGACATTGTCACTTGGATTTCAGCAGTCTTCTTTGATTGTCTAATATTCTGTATCAAAGGTCTGAATGAACACAGTATTTCCATGTTTTATGCATTATCATCATAATTTTTACTATTTGTGCTAAAGTTATATTCCATTTGCAATTGGTCCAGTATTCTATCTGTTTTATTTGTTACTTTGCAAACTTGGTTTGGAAACTGTTGCATTGGGTGGGTATGTTGACCTTCAGAGATGGCAGCATGGATTCACCAAATCAACACCTGGGCTTAGTTAAATAATCAAGTTACTTTCATAATCCTGAACCCAACACTCAGTGCAGAACTGAGGGACAACCACATAGCTAACTGATTTTGTTGTCTTTACACTGAAGATCTGAGAGGCAGCCACGTAACTAATGGTGTTATCTTTTCACTGAAGAACTGAGGGACAACCACATATCTGATGTTGTTGTCTTTTCACTGATATCTAAGATCATGACCCTTTTTGGCTTCCTATTGGATATAATAGGCAAAATTTAAAATAAGAATAAATACAGAAAAGTTAATGTTTCAGATGGAAGATCTATTGATTGCAAAGTGATTTTTGGAATCCAAATGTTGTGAAAGACTTTCTTATAAATCTTTCAAAAGTAAAGGATCACTTGTATGATGATTAAAAAGAAGTGTAATGTTTGATATGGAAAAAAAAACTGTTGCTACTTGATCAGGGTATATTTAATGTACTGAGTGACCTTTCCAAACTGATATTTAAAAGTACTTTTTTCACATTAAATATAGTAAAAATATGAAATTTTCCCCTCATAGGATATACATTTTAGAAATAAGCAGCTTTCAAGACTATATGTTTGTTAAGCATGGGCATCAAGTGATATTGAATGAAAGCAAGAAAATGGAAATGAAGTGCTATTCAGTTTTTGTCTAATTATGGAATTCATCATATATCTATTTCCTATATTATTCATTTGCTTTATTTTCTTATTGCTAATTATGAAAATAGTTTTGGTTATTGTTCATTTTGTCAGAGGACAAAAGGCAATGAAAAGATTTGATAGAACTGTTTATGTTTAAGTAGCTCAAGTGTTGTTTCAATGTCAGTGAGGGAGCTTTCCTAAACTTCATTTAGGAAACAAATAGTTAAGATTTAGAGTGTTCTGTCCAAGAGGGCAGTTTCAATAATAGCCTTGAAAATTGAACTCTATAAATGTTTGAACCAGAAAGGGATATGGTAAAACAAAAGGAAACTAGAATGAACTGGATTGCTCTTTGAAAACGCTGATGCTGACTTGCTGGAATGAATGGTCTCCTTCTGTTTGCACTATTCTATATTCCAATTGTATTTTAACTCTCTAGTCTTTTTTCTTTATGCTGCAGACAATTTTCAAACTTGGGCTGATGGGCACACAATTAATTCCACTTGGAGAGTATTTTTGCTAGCACTGCCTCACAGGATATTCATTACCCCTGCTCAGGACACTGCATAAGTTCGAATCATGGATGGGTTAAACTCCTCATCTAGTAATCAAAATATAATTATTTAAAAATAACAGACAATTCTTAAACTAATATCTTCTGTATTAGATTTGAGAATATTCAGTAAACCCTCTAGGTAGTTGGCAAACCATTAATTTGAGTCTCATTGAAAATTAAATAAGTCTCTAAAATCAATGGGTTTAGATGAGTCTCACTAAACTATCAACATGGCCAGCCACAACTCTGTAAACTCAGAAACCTAGATGAGCTACTTCTATCACTTAATTAGACCACAGCAGTTCTCTCTCTAACTCCAGCCACTCACATTCTTTACATAACTCTTTACATCCTTGCCTAACAAAACTCATTGATCTCTGATTTGAGAATTTCATTGCATTTGTCGTCAACAGTATTTGTTGGGTTCAGAGAGCTCCAAATTTACCAAATTTATTTTTAGCGAAGAGATGCTTCCTGATGTCATGCCTTAATGACCTAGATTTAATGCTTGCTTAAATATTGATCTCTTAAAAAAAAGTCAGAGGAGAACTGAAAATGCTTAAAGAATATTTCATCTGGTTGAAATGATTCTGTTTCATACATTACTCATCCATATGAATTTGAACAGACTTGGTTTTAATTAATAATAATAAGAAATCCTTTAGCAGTGAGAAGAGGACATCTTGTCTTGCTTCCCTAGCTGGGACTCTGAATAATTTATTTGAATGTTACCATAATTCTGACAGGTTTGGCCCATTTGTATTATTCTAGTGAAAATAATTTTGAATAACACAATAATGAAGTGGTTTCTTTGTCTTTAAATTGGATATTTCTTAAAAAGGAGACATAGATTGCTAACATGAACTTTCACTTAACTGTAACAACAGTTAATTTGAATATTTGAAGAATATGTCCATCAAGTCCTATTTCTATCACAGTTGGGTCAATCGATTCTTATTCAAGTAACCTAAAGCTGTTATATTAATATAATCAGAATACTCTTTTATAAAGTAATCATGTTCTGAAAGTATAAACCCAGTTGTTTGAAATGTGGTCAAGATCATCAAAAATAATATAACATGGGGCATTCTTTTGAAAATCATTATAGAGTGGATAATAACATATTCTCCCAGGGAATATAGTGTCTCCTTTATTGCAAATCAAGAGTATTTATAGTTAGTAGATTGTAAGACATGTTACTTCAGGGGATTTCAATTAAAAATCCCATTTGTGCCCAAGAAATTTGTGGCGTAATACTGTAGATCAATTAAGTAATTGGATCTACTTAACTCCTGTAACGTGTTTACAGTTTGAACAAGTATACTGTGCACAGAATGCTAAAAAGAAAAATCATAATTAAATCTTTAGTTTGTTTCACAAGATAATTCATTACATCGGGGACTATTTATTTTTCTTCTCTAACAGAATGATTTATTTTATTTCCTAGTTTTAATTCTCTAACATCTTCTTTTCTTCACTTCTTGAAATAAACTGTAATTTTCAGTGCTTTATTGTTCTGACATGATCTTGTTTTCTTGTGCAAAAGTTCTCTACCTGGATTTTCCTATTGAGTTATAAATTGCCAAAGTAAATACAATGTTGATTGGAAGGCGATTGCAAAAGTTTCCAACATAGAAGTAAATACAATCTCTCTGAGGTCACTCTGGCCTATAACGATAATTTTATAATCATTTTTAGCGCCAGTGTCTTTCCAAAACAGGTGTCTCCATTCTTAGCATTTATTTTTGAAACGCGACGAATAATCTCGCATCTACCCCAGAGGCGTATTTGTGAATAAATGGAAAAATACGCGAAAACATTAAAGGAACAATTGCTTAGAAAAGGAAGGCGCTGATGAGGTGTAGAGGAAACCTGTTTATTAACTTTGGACATCTCTTATCACAGACTGCACACAGGACGTTCCAGTTGGATCACCCGTACAATAATTTATATTTTTACAACAATATTGTGTAGTGCCACCCGTTCATGTGGATTTCAGATTACTAGCAGCACGATTCTGAGGTAACCGATTATGTTTGTTGTTTCCCTGTGCTGAAATCTGAAAGACTGAAAAATAAAGTAGATTGCTACTTTATTTGAAACTCAGGAGAGATTGGAAACACGTGCTGCTTTGTGTTGGAGCGAGTATCAAAACAATTTGGAATCCCGACGCTTTGCAGCTTCAGGGGTAGACCACTTTTTATGCCAAAGTATTAATCGGACATATAGACACATTTTTAAGAGTCCAGGCATTTTTGTTTTGGTTTAATCCGCTGTTGCACATCGCTAAATCCACTAGTTGCTCATTTCCTTATTTCTGCATCGTAATAGGATGGCATGATTTATTCTCCGCAGGCTTATAAGTAGCTTGTTGAAATATTTTGATCTTGTACTTGATACCTTGAAATCTGTATTTAAATCTTACTGCTCTAATACCATTTGAAAATGTTATAATAGGGATATACAGTACTTGAACTGCTTTATTAATGAATGTGTTATTTCAATCGAATTTGTTATCTAGAAAATGGCCCTAATAGGAAGAGATACCATAATATTTGCTCTTCTCTCTTTCTTCTCTGAAGGTGTCCCTGGAGATGTAGAATAATTTCTTTCCATTGCGGGTCTCTGGGTTCTTAGGAGATGAGGCCAGCGAAAAGGAAGGAGCGGGCAGCTAGGTAGCTCGCGATATTCTACACCCCTCTCTTTGTTAGCGTTCGGCTCCATATGCTACTGACATATGGATTCAAGGTTCTTGATGGCATTCTGAATGCTCCTTCTCCACTTTGATAGGTCATTGGCCAGGGACTCCCATGAGTCTCTGATGATGTTACCTTTCATCAAGGAGGTTTTGAGAACATCCTAGAAACTTTTCCGCTACGTACCTGGTAATCCTTTTACCCTGACGCAACCTGGAAGAGTATGGGAATCTGGAATCTGATGTTGACATGTGAACATCATGGCAGTCCCCTGGAGTGAACTGGCTCCAAGTGAAGTCTCAATGTTGGGACTGTAGTCTGGGAGAGGGCATTCACATTTACTCTCACACCCTGTCCCAGGGTTTTTAGGATCTTGTGTAAAGATCGACAGTGATATTTCTCCATTGATATTTGAAGTTATAAGAAGTCCATTGTACAATAGAAGAGGAATCTGCTGTTCATTCCATCATGCGTGTTTGCATGTGAAATCTTATTCTTCAAAAATTCTTCTCCTTAAAGGAGCAAAGGCTCTTTTAGTGCTCTGGGACAACAGTCAATTTTATTATCAATATCTTTCTTTACTGAGAACACTTGGTTGTAGTCTATGTTTTCTAGGATCTTTTTCTGGAATTTTACTGTATTGTACAATGAGGATCTATCAAGTTGAGTTTTGAGCTTGGACATACTGCACCCATTGTATTCAATATTGAATTCTCTGACTTAAAGGAACTTTATCTGTCTGTATCAGATCTAGTCATTTAACTTTTGGTTATTCTGTTTGCATAGGCTATCGTGCTGAGCCATGTCATTAACTTCATGTGCATGTAGCTGCATTTATTAATACATTCCTCCACCTTTGTCTCTCCTACTGAAAACTAATCTGTTTTTCTCTCTTTCCCATTTCTGTTTTTATTTGAGTGTTGAATAATGATTCAGCACAAGAACTGATGGTGGCTTTTAGTGGAAGACTGAAGTTGAGATGATATTGTTCTTGACTGGAGGTGACGGAGAGAAATTAACTCCACTTGAATGGAAAGCATGTTAATGATGAAGTGTAGCATTGAATGAGAAAGAATGAAAAAGATATTGTGACATTGTTGTGCTTTCACATAAGTCATAGGAAGACTTATGACTTAAGGGGAAAACAGACTGCTGGAGAACAGACAGGCTGAGCAGCATTTGTGGGGTGAATGGAATCCTAAGTGATTTGGTTCAAGATCTGATAGCAGGCTCTGCATTACTCTTCACTGCGTCTGGTCCTCCGGTCATTTTCTCCCCAGTTATTACCCTTTGCTTTCTTCTACTGCACCAATTTTGGATCTAATTTCCCACCATTCATTTGGTCTTCCACTGTTTTAGATTTTTCATCTGTCGTCTTGCAGCTCTTTATTAAACTTTTTGTCAAACTGCTTTCAGACCACATACAAACTGCTGTCCTTATCAATTCTAACTGTTACCTTCTCAAAAAAAGCCATTTGTTTGAGGGATGTATGTCCTTTGTCACATCCATACCATCTACTCTTGATTAAACTGTGCTTTCCCAAGTGATGTTAGCTACAGCCTTAAGAACGTTGCCTATATTCAGCTCAGATGTACTAATATCTATATCAGGATGCTGTTTATTGACTACAGCTCAGCATTTAACGCAATCATTCCTATATTTCTAATTGAAAAGCTTCAAAACTTGGCTCTCTGTACCTCCCTGTGCAACTGGATCCTTAACTTCCTCGCCGGGAGACCACAATCTGTGCAGATTAGAAATAGTATCTCCACATCACTGACAATCACCACTGGTACCTCAAGGATATTGTGCTTAGCCCACTACTCAACTCTCTCTACACCCATGACTGTGTGGCTAGGCAGAGCTCAAATGCCATCTATAAATTTGCTGATGATACAACAATTGTTGGCAGAATTTCAGATGGTGACTTGAGGGTGTACAAGAGTGAGATATATTAGCTAGTTGAGTGGTGTCACTGCAACAACCTTGCACTCAATGCCAGTAAGACCAAGAACTAATTGTGGACTTCAGAAAGGGTAAGACAAGGGAACACACACTAATCCTCATTGAGGGGTCAGAAGTGGAGAGAGTGAGCAGTTTCAAGTTCCTGGATGTCAATATCTCTGAGGAACTTTCCTGGGCCCAACATATTGATACAGCTTCAAAGAAGGCACCAAAGCGGGAATATTTCATTAAGAGTTTGAGGAGATTTGGTATGTCACCAAAGGCACTTGCAAATTTCTACAGGTGTACCATGGAGAGCATTCTAACTGGCTGCACCACCATCTGCTATGGGTGAGGGTGCAGGGTACTGGAGAAGACTGAAATAAGCTGCAGAGTTATAAACTTAGCTCCATAGTGGGCATTAACCTCCATAGTATCCAGGACATCTTCAAGGACTGATGCCTCAAAAAGGCAGCATCCATCATTAAATACCCCCAACACCTGGGACATATCTTGTTCTCATTGCTACCATCAGGAAGGAGGTACAGCAACCTGCAGGCACACACTCAATGATTCCGGAACAACTTCTTCCCCTCTGCCGTCTGATTTCTGAATGGATGTGGAACCCATTAATGCTACTTCACTACTTGTTTTTATTTTTATTTTTGCACTCACTGTAACTCACAATTTTTTGCTCTATTATTATGTATTACAGTACATTGCTGCCCCAAAGCAACAATTTTCACAGCATATGCCAGTGATACTAAACCTGATTCTGATTCTCCCTACCAAAATTAGGCTGATTTGCTTATAAATGCTTGATCTTGTACTTTCCTCTGTTTGAAGCACATTTCCATATTTGCATTCTTCAACTCCTGAACTGTCCAGCTTGTTCACAAAAAAAGAATTTAAAAATAATCGTCTGAACCTCCACTACTTCCTCATTCATTTCACTTAACACATGGAATTCATTTCACCTAAACCTAATAACATGTCTATTTTTTGAACATATTAAGTCACTTAATATTTCCCCTCTATGCTTATCATATTAAATGATCTAATTCAAATTTTATTAACATTAATGTAAGTATACTCCTTTGATTTGATAAAAAGGGAGTATATAAACAGAATCATGCACCCTGTCCGGATTACGGAGGAGGAAGTGTTTGCTTCCCTGAGGTAAATCAGGGTGGATAAATCCCCAGGGCCTGACAAAATGTTCCTGCAGACCCAACAGGAGGTGAGTGCAGAAATTGTCAGTGCCCTAGCAGAGATATTTAAAACATCTTAAGTGACAGGAGAGGTACCAGTGGACTGGAGGATAGCCAATGTTGTTCCGCTGTTAAAAAAAGGCTCTAAAGATAAACCAGGAAATTATAAGCCAGTGAGTCTGACATCAGGTGTGGAAAAGTTATTGGAAGGTATTCTAAGGGACGGGATACATAACTAGTTGGATAGACATGGACTGATAAAGTATAGTCAGCATGGATTCGTGTGTGGTAGATCACGTTTAACCAAACTTAGAGAGTTTTTCGAGGAAGTTACCAGGAAAGTGGATGAAGGCAAGGTAGTGGATGTTGTCTACATGGACTTTAGTAAGACATTTGACAAGGTCCTGCATGGGAAGTTGGTGAAGAAGATTCAGTCACTTGACATTCAGGATGAGGAAGTAATTTGGGTTAGACATTGGCTTTGTGGGAGAAGCCCAAGTGTGGTGGTAGAGAGTTGCCTCTCTGACTGGAGGCCTATGTCTAGTGGTGTGTTGCAGAGATCAGTGCTGGGTCCTTTGTTGTTTGTCATTTATATCAGTGATCTCGATGATAACGTGGTTAACTGGATCAGCAAATTTGCAAATGACATTAAGGTAGGAAACAGTGAGGAAGGCTATCATGTCTTGCAGAGGGATTTGCATCATCTGGAAAATTGGGCTGAAAAATGGCAGATGGAACTTAATGCAGACAAGTGTGGTGTTGCCTTCTGGTAAGACTACCAGAGTAGGTCTTACATAGCGAATGGTAGGGCACTGAGGAGTGTGGTAGAACAAAGGGATCTGGGAATACAGGTGTGTAATTCATTGAAAGTGGTGTGATAGGTAGATAGGGTCGTAAAGAAAGCTTGTGGCACATTGACCTTCATAAATCAATGTATTGAGTACAGGATGGATAATGTTGAGGAAGCAGGGAGACTGCAGAAGGACTTAGACAGATTAGGAGAATGGGCAAAGAAATCACAGATGGAATACAGTGTCAGGAATTGTTTAGTCAAGCACTTTGGAAGAAGGAATGAAAGCATAGACTATTTTCAAAATGGGCAGAAGATTCAAAAATCCACGGTGCAAAGTGCCTTGGAAGTCCTCCTGCAGGATTCCCTAAAGGCTAACTTGCAGTTTGAATCAGTGATGTGATGAGAGGTCGATGGATAGTGGTGAACCGAAGTGCAGAGTGAAGTCTAGAATTAACTCAGACTCAGACACAAAATAAACAAAATAACAAACAAAATCGAAAGGCAAAATCACAAAGAGTAGTACCCGAAATAGAACTCCTACGATTGTGCACAGAGTGCTCAGCACAAGGCCTTTAAGTACAGACAGTATTACGCAGTCTGAGTCTTTAAAGGACAGCAGCAGCTAACCATATCCTGGGGAATTGTACTGCCATGACTTGGATGCCTGCCGCTGTTCAGTCCGGACCTTTACAGAACCCCCCCACGGCTGGCAGATGGAACTTAATGCAGACAAGTGTGGTGTTGCCAGGGTAGATCTTACATACTGAAAGGTAGGGCACTGAGGAGTATGGTAGAACAAAGGGATCTGGGAATATAGGTCCATAATTCATTGAAAGTGGTGTCACAGTTAGACAGGGTCAGAAAGAAAGCTTTTGGCACATTGGTCTTCATAGATCAATGTACTGACTACAGGAGATGGGATGTTCTATTGAAGTTGTTTAAAACGCTGGTGAGGTCTAATTTGGAGCATTGTGTGTAGTTTTGGTCACCTACCTACAGGAAAGATGAAAACAAGGTTGAAAGAGTGCAGAAAGAGAGAGAATTTACAAGGATGTTGCCGGGTCTCGAGGACCTGATTTATTAGGAAAGATTGAATAGGTTAGGACTGTGTTCTTTATGATGTAGAAGATTGAGAGGAGATTTGACAGAGGTATACACAATTATGAAGGGTATAGATAGGATAAATGCAAGCAGGCTTTTTCCACTGAGTTTGGGTGGGACTACAACCAGAGATCATAGGTTAAGGGTGAAAGGTGAGATGTCTGAGGAGAACACCAGAGGAAACTTCTTCACTCAGAGTCATGAGAGTGTTGAATGAGCTGCTGGCACAAGTGGTGTGTGCAAGCTCAATTTCAATGTTTAAGAGAAGTCTGGATGGGTACATGGATAGTAGGGATATGGAGGGCTGTGGACCTGGTGCAGGTCAATGGGAGTAGGCAGTTTAAATGGTTTCAGCATGGACTAGATGGGCTGAAAGAATTGTTGCTATGCTGTACTTCTCAATTACTCTAAAGTTGTACACAATGTATTCATTAAGAACCATATTTATGCCTTTTATACCTATACGCAGATTACTTTTTTGGTATCTAGTACATCCTATCTTGCCTTCGTAATTCCTTTTCACATTACATATTTTCCTAGATTTTTCCCACAAATAGCATTCTGTGCAGTCCCTTTACCTTCCTATTTCCTTCTTAAATTCACCCAGCACTCTCTTTATGCTATAAAGTTCTCTTTTTATTTGCTTCATTATACTATATCTGCTGCTCAATAACTGGACAATCTAGATTTGTAAATTCCATTCTTTTTCTTAGTCTGAATGTATGTGTACTGAACTTTACCACCTCTTTCTTGAATGTGTCCTTACGTCTTTGTAATGAGAGAGTTAAGAAAAACATTGTTCAGCTTTAATTAAATTACAGCAAAAAAATATAAATATTTCTCCAGAATCAATGAGAAAATATAAAATGTACATCAATTCTCCAGCTCAGCAATCGACATCAATCACTCAGGATGTACAGCACTGCGGCGCTCTCTGATTTCTTGCAAGGGAATCCGCAGCATTTCTTAAAAGACACTGTTCATGATAATACAAAGAAGTAGGCTTCAATCAATGTAGCGTCAAATTTTCCATCTCACAGAATGAGTGTTCACTTCTTCAATATAATCCGTCTCTGCTCCCACTATAAATCCTTTCGTGCTTTTGCTACCTCTAAACTTAATTATTCCTTCTCCTTCTAGTCTGTGTCTCATCTTTCATGCTGCCTAAAATTAAAGTCAACCCAAACTCCCCTGCATATCCTAACTTATTCTATCCACCTATCAGTGCAGTCCCTGATTACCTAGATTAACTACCTGTCCCCATTTGTTTGATTTTGTATTCTTGTCTTCCCATTGCTTCTGATTTACTTCTTCCTGATCTGCTTTCCCACACCATCCAATCTCCACCCACCACTCTCAGCCTTACACCTGAGAATGCTTGTATTACTCCAAAGATGATCATTTATTTTGCCCACAATTTCCAGTTGTTCCTCCTTTGTACTCTCTCACTTGGGGTCACTGAAGCTCAGTGAATTATCCTGGATGAAATCACCCAACTCAGCACAGACTTCACATAAAAACTGGAACCTTCCTATTCTATTTGGTTTTAGCAGAAAACGATGCAATGCAGTTATCCATTGGGCTTTTAGAATTGCTACACTGAAACTAGTTACACATTTATTATAGTCTGGATATGGACTGCTGAACGTAGTTTACCACTGACAATAAATTGATAAGTCAACTTGGAAACTTTCAGTGAAGTCTATAATTTAATTTAAAATGAGAACTCAGCTTTGATAAGTGATATTACACATGATATAAAGGGCATTTTATTTGTTATACAGAGATGTCGATGTACATTACACTTAATTGTCCTGTGAATGTGAGTATGAATTGTTTCTGGTCATGGTTTGACTATGACTCTGTTGGTTAGGGATATAATTACCAGGTGATGAAGAAGGAACAGTAATATATGTTCAAGTCAAAATAGTATTCTTGTGATTTTGCTATTCTTAACCTGTATATAGACGATGATGTTGAAATAACTTTATTGATACATCCCATAGATATTAAATACCTCAGTCAGACTGTGATGGGTCAAATAGGTAAGTCAGTGAGTTATAGTGTCATACAGCATGGGAAATTGCAGTTCAGACCAACTGGTCATCTGCCCAATATTCCTATCTAAGCTGGACCCATTTGTCTGCGTTTGGCCCACATCCCTCTAAACCTTTCCTATCCATGTACCCATCCTAGTCTATTTTTAAATGTTATTAATGTACCAGCCTCAACCACTTCTTCTGATAGCTCATTCCATATACTGACCAACCTCTCTCACCTCAAGCTTATATCCTCTAGTTCTTGATTCTCCACGGTGCAAAAATTAAAGTGCACATTCATCCAATCTATGACTCCCAATTTTATGCACACCTATAGGCTCTCACCTCCCTCTTTTACGCTCCAATGAAAACAGTCCATAGCTACTCAACCGTCTTCCATAACTCAGTCCTACAAGTTCCAGCAATCTCTTAAGTCTCCTCTGCATTCTTTCCAACTTAATGGCAACTTTCCTACAGCATGGTGAATAAAACAGAACAAATATTTCCAAAGGTGGCCTCATTGTCTTGCACAACTGCAACATTTTATCCCAACTTCTTTAGTCAATGTCCCAACTGAAGGCCAGCGTGCTAAAAGCCTCCTTCACCACCCTGTTGATGGCAAGCATCACTTTCAGAAAACTAGGTAATTGTACTCCTTAATCCCTTTGTTGTAGAATACTCCCAAGGCCCTGTTATTCTCTGTGAAAGTCTTATACTCATTTGTCTTCCCAAAATGCAACACCTTACACTTATCTCCATTTGTTATTCAGAATCAGGCTCAGGTTTAATATCACTGGCATATATCATGACATTTGTTTTGCATCAGGAGTACAGTGCAATACATAAAAATGAAAACCGTAAATTATAATAAGTATATGTAAAAAAAGAAAATATGATTAAATAAGTAGTGCAAAAATAGAGGAAAAAATAGTGAGGTACTGGTCATGAGATCAATGTCCATTCAGAAATGGCGGAGGGGAAGAAGCAGTTTGTAAAATGTGGAGTGGTGTCTTCAGGCTCCTGTACCTCCTCCTTGATGGTAGCAATGAGAAGAAGGCCTGTCCTAGGTGATGGGGGTGCTTAATAATGGATGCCACCTTTTTGAGCTATTGCCTTTTGAAGGTGTCCTGGATGCTGAGGAGGTTAGTATCCATGACAGAGCTACCTGAGTTTACAACTTTCTACAGCTTTTTCCGATCCTGTATAGTGGCCTTTCCATACCAGATAGTGATGCAACCAGTTAGAATTCTCTCCATGGTACATCTGTAGAAATTTGCGGGTGTTATTGGTGACACACCTATTCTTCTCAAACTCCTAATAAAATATAGCTGATGTCAAATATAGCCTTCTTTGTAATTGCATCAATATGTTAGACCCAGGATAGATCCTCAGAGATGTTGACACCCAGGAACTTGAAACTGCTTACCCTTTCTACTACTGATCCCTCAATGAGGATGACGTGTGTTCCCTTGACTTCTCCTTTCTGAAGTCAACGATCAATTCCTTGGTCTTACTGAGACTAACTGCAAGGTTGTTGCTGATCAGCCAGCTTCTGTACACATCCTCATCACCATCTGAAATTCTGCCAGCAATAGTTAAGTTGTTGACAGATTTATGGATGCCGTTTGAGCTATGCCTAGCCTCACAATTGCGGGTGTAGAGAGAGTAGAGCAGTGGGCTAAGCACACCATGAGGTTGATTGTCAGTGAGAAGGAGATGTTTTCGCAGATATGCACAGACTGGTCTCCTGGTGCGGAGGGAGGTACAGAGGCCCATGTTTTGGAGCTTGTTGGTTAGAACTGAGGGTATGATTGTGTTGAATGCTGATCTGCAATCAATAAATAGCAGGTTTACATAGGTATGTATTGCTATTGATCAGCTGTCCTAAGGCCAAGTGGAGAGCCAATGAGATTGCATCTGCTGTAGACCTATTGTGGCGAGTGGAAAATTACAGTGGGTCCCAGTTCTTGCTTAGGCAGGAGGTCATTCTGGCCATGACCAACCTCCCAAAGCACTTCATTCCAGTAGACATGAATGCAGCTGGTCAGTAGACATTGAGGCAGCTCACCCTGCTCCTGTTGGGCACTGGTATGATTGTCACCCTTTTGAAGCAGGTGGGAATCTCTGACTTCAGCAGTGAGAGATTGATGATGTCCTTGAATACTCCTGCCAGTTGGTTGGCATAGGTTTTCAGAGCCCCAGCAGGTGCACCTTCAGGGCCTGGGGCCCTGCAAGATATCAGAGGTTTTCAGAGCCCCAGCAGGTGCACCATCAGGGCCTGGGGCCTTGCGAGGTTTCTCTGACATTGCCCCCTGAGACAGAGAACACAGGGTCACCAGGTACGCACAGGTGTGGTTTTATTCTCCCTTTCAAAGTATGCATGAAAGGTGTTGAGTTCAACTGGGAGTGATGCATCATGGCCATTCATGATGTTAGGTTTTGCTTTGTAGGAAGTAATGGCCTGGATGTCATGCCAAAACTGACGCGCATCCAATTCCATTTCTAACCTTGATTGGAATTGCTTTTTTTTTGCTCTTAAAGCAGTATTCTAAAGATTGTACCTGAACTTTTTGTATATTTCTGGATCATTATTCTTTAATGCCATAGACCTAGCCCACAGCAGACCACGAATCTCTTCATTCCTTGACTCACTTACCTTTACTGATCAAGGTCCCTCAGTAAATCCAGATGACCATCATCAATGTCAATAACTTCACCTATTTTAGTGCCATTTGCAAATTTACTAACCATGCCTTCTACATTCTCATCAAAATTATCAATATATTTGACAAATAGTAATTTAGCGCTGGAGAACACTACCGGTCATGGGCTTCTAATTCAAAGGGCAACCCTTGACCCTCATCCTGTTCATTCTATCATTAAGGCAATTGCGTATCCACTAAGCTATCTCTCCCTGGACTTCTACTTTGCATACCTCCTGTGGTTCCACAAAAGTATATCTACTTTGGTCTATTTTCTCTGTGCTTACTCCTTTTCCCTTCATGAATTTATATATATTTTGGATTCTCTTTAATCTTCTTTGATTATTTCCACCTTATGTCTGAGTTCCATTTATTAAGCTTCACTGGATGCTTATTCAGTATTTTCATCTCAGATGGTTGCCTTAATCAGAAATTTATCTCCCCCTCCTGTAAATCCTCCATCTCTATACCACAGTTAGCAAAGGTAAACTGAATCATTTAGCTGCCAGACCTGTCCCCACCTTAGCCATGTTTTGTTATGACTATGATATCCCAGCCCAATGTAGCTATGAGTTCATCCACCTTACTTGTCAGACCTCTAGCTTGGAGTAAATGCAATTTAATCCAATAGTCGGTCCTTGTTCCCTGCCATACTACCGCCTATCTTGTCTACTGACCTAATTGACATTGAATTTTGAATCATCTTTCAGTCTTCCATCTTCCTCATTCTTTAGATCCCACCTCTCTGCCAATCTACTTTGAATCCTTCTTAGTAAGTCTTGAGTCTAATAGGATTGGTCTCATGTATTGCCATGTTCTAAAATTTAGTTTACTAGGTGAGTACTAAGTATTCCATCAATCTCTCTGTTGATGAAAAGTTACCAAGAGGACAGGAAGTAAAAATCAGTCTCAGTGTACCCAGCAGCTGTCTTGTTGTACTCACAATGTTTATATAAAAATTGAAAATACTAGGCTTAACAATGGCCTCCCACAGCTGGCTTAGCTATACATCCTTTCACTCTGCATCCTGTAAGGTGTCTATCTACTGTTCCAATTACTCTGTCTAACATTGCCACCTTTCACTCTATGATTCTGATAAGTTTATTTTTTCCCTCTGGCACTGGTTGTCGATTCCATTTCCTGCTTTCTCCCCTTCCTCTGCTAAAGTGTGATTCAGTTACCTTGTCCCATTACCCTGTTGATTAACTGGATCAATGCCATCATCTCCACCATCAACCATACCCTTCCTGCCTCTTCTTTTACAACACTCCATCAGGCATCTTTCTTACACTGGTCCAATGTTCACTTCTTAATTATACTTACACCCCCTCATCTTCCTATGATGGCCTGCAGTGCAAGCACAGGAATTGCACTCTTCTCTACCATCATGATGTCTCTGAAATTCTTCAAATTTAGTCAAAATTGCCACTGTTGATAATTGGAGGTAGGTCATTATGGATCCAAAATGAGGATAGATTTCTTCACTGAGATGATGGTGAGTCTTTGGAATTCTCTATTCTGGAGGACAAGTCATTTGATTTCATTCAAAAAAGTCAATTTTTTCTCTAAACTTGGAGGCATAAAGCAGGAAAATATGGTTGAGATGGAAGAATAGCCAACATATTGTCGAATATTTTAAAGAGCCAAATAGCCTACTCGCTCCTACTTATTACATTCATATCTTAGGTCTCAGCTACAAGCGAGAGAACAAATACAGCTAAGAGGATTGCTTTGCAAACTCCTTCACTAATTCTCCATGCACAACCATGAAGTTTCAATAGTTTATCATTTTATTCTCTGATCTGTTCTCACACTGTCCTTTTTGTTCTTCACCTGATGCATTGCCTCAATGAAGTCAGAACTGGTCAAGGTATAGTGTCTAAGTTGTTGATTAGACATACCTCCTATACCTAATCAAGTGGCCACTGAGTATATGTTTGTGGTCTTCTGCTGGCATAACTCATCTTCTTTAAGATTCATCATGTTATGCATCCAAGGTGCTTTTCTGCACACCACAGTTGTAATACATTGTTATTTGAGTTACTGTCACCTTCCTGTCAGGTTGAACCAGTCTGGCCATTCTCCTTTGACTTCTGTCATTTTCACCCAAAGAAATGACATTCAGTGGATTTTTTTTTGCTTATTGCACCTTTCTCTGTAAACTCTAGAGACTGTTGTGCATGAAAATCCCAGGGGATCAGCAGTTTCTAAGATACTCAGTTCACGTCGTCTGGCACCGACAATCATTGCATGGTCAAGGTCATTTGGATCACATTTCTCCCCTATTCTGATGTTTGGTCTGAACGTCAACTGAACCATTTGACCATGTCTGTATGTTTTTATGTATTAAGTTGCTGCCACATGATTGGGTAATTAGATATTTGCATTAACGAGCTGGAGTACAGGTGTCCTAATAAAATGGCTACTGAGTGTAGATTGCCAGCTGCAACACTGACTTAAACATTTTCAGATAATAGTTTATCTGAACCAGTTTAAAAGTTCCTTTGGCTCATCTTTTGTCCCGTTATCTACCTATCTATCAGACTTATTGTGGTAATACACACAAAATGCAGGAGGAACTCAGAAGGCCAGGGAACATTTAGGAAAAGTGTAAACAGTTGGCGTTTAGGGCCAAGATCGTTCATCGGGACTGATTACTTATAGTGGGATTTCTGTGCCCCAGAAGATTGGCTTAAGATAGGAGAAAGAGAGGCTTATTTTATTCTAGGGCCCAGAAGCCATACAGAAACACTTTGCAAAGACAATTGAAGGAAATAGCTATGGCTGTCAGTGTCAAGGATCAAACCGAGCGTTGCTGTCCATGAGAGTTCACAACTGCATTTGTTTTAAATATCACTGATTACATCATTTAAAACAATATCTCACCAATTGCACCTCTAGTTAAAACACTATTCAATCCACCATATGCACAATACATTGATACCAACAATATACAGCAATAAGAAAATAGCTATCAGTGTCTAATAATAATATGCCTTACTTCATCCTCATACCATTAACACATACTTCACATACACATTTCACAAATTCTAAACACCATTGGTTATTCAACTACAAAAGACATAACATCTTTTTTAACATTAGATTTGGAATTTGGATACTACTTGCAAGAGCATTACTCATAGCCAATCCCTATTCCTTTGAGTAGGTGGAGTTGGGGTGTTTTCTTGAACCACTGCATTCCCTCCACTGAAGTTATTCCTTTTGAGTAGGGAGTTCCATAATTTTGACCCAATGACAATAACGGTCTGGCAATATATTTCCATGTCAGGATGGTATGCAACATGGAGGAAAGCCTAATTCCAAATAGATGCTGCCCTTAACCTTCTGGGAGGTGGAAGTCTCATCAGTTGGGTAAGTCCGAGCAGTGTCATCAGAGTGAGTAACTGCAGTGCATTTTGGAGATGGTATACACTACATCCATAATACACCAACAATGAATAGAGTACCAATCAAGTGGGCTGCCTTTTCTTGGATGGTGTCAAGGATCTTGAGTCATTGAAACTACGATCATCCAATGTAGTGAATGCCCCTGACCTAAGATGGTATAAAATTGTTAGTGTGTGTATACTGCATATCCAACACCTATCCTCCTCTTGCATCCACAGTTGAATTTCTAGTCACCAATTTGTTGATGATGAGGGACTCAGTGATGGGAATGCTATTCAAAGTTAAGGAGAGATGGTTAGACATTCTCTTATTTGTGAAGATCATTGCATAGTGCTTTCATGGAGCAAATAGCACTCGCCACTTATTTGCTTTGCATGAATGTTGACTAGGTCTTGCTGCATGTAGCCATGAAATAGTTCTTTTGCTGAGGAGTTGCCAAGGAATTGAACAACGTGTAATCATCAGTACCCAGTCACAGTTTTGACGTAGTGGAAAGAACCCTTATTGATGAAGCAGCTAAAAGTAGACAGGCATCAGACACTTCTGAGAAACTTCTACCATGATGCCCCAGTCTGGAAAGATTGACCTCCATTAACCATAGTCATCCTAATTTTTATGAGGTAAGACACTAAACATGAGAGGATTTTCCCCTTGAAGCCCATTGACAAATTTTACCAGTATTACCTTGGTGCTACACATGGTAAAAGGCAGTCACTTTCATCTCATCTTTATGATGTGCAACACTCATTAGCATTCTTCCCTCTCTTTTTCAGGACTTAGTTTAGAAATAGAAACAGAAGTAGTTCATTCCATCCCTTGTCCCTTTTCATCATTTGTTAAAATTATGGCTGGCCCTTTACCTCAGTGCACTTTTCTTGAACTACTGTTAGATCATTTGGTTACCTTGATATCTTAAGGTCTATTGACCTCTGTTTAATATAGTAAGCAACTGAGCTCCTATAGATCTCTTGAATATTGAATTCCAAACATTTTACAATCATTCAATGAAGAAAATTTTTCTATGCTGTCTCCTGAATGGCTATCTCCTTACCGTGGGTCTTTGACTCTTGGTTCTAAGTACCACAGCTCCGGGAAACAGTAACTCTATATCCATTCTGACAAACCCCTTCAGGTTCACCTCTCATTCTTTCAGACATTACACACCTACTCTCCTTAATCTCTCTTCGTATTGCAATGGTATGGGGTTTGGCAACTCCTAAGATTCTAAACTCCTAAGATTCTAAACTCCATATATCTTAAGCCATATCAGATATGAATAGCCTCAAATACACTCACTAAAGGGCGACAATACTGTAACTACCCAATCTTCAAAGACTTGTTTACTTCCCTGTTTATTTTCTGCAGCGAGTTTTAGATGCCCATACCCAACATTCAAGTGGTAGGTCCCTCTTCCCTTCCAAGGAGAAGATACTTCCAGCTAACAAAGTAGTTTAAAACACAGTTCACACATCAAAGTTGCTGGTGAACGCAGCAGGCCAGGCAGCATCTCTGGGAAGAGGTACAGTCAACATTTTGGGCCAAGACCCTTCGTCAGGACTAACTGAAGGAAGTGCTAGTAAGAGCTAGTAAAACTCAGTTCATTTATTTACAGTGATACCCATTTGAATCCACACATTCTTAAAATATATTTAAAATCACAGAGAATTTTTATCTTAAATGCTTATTTTGCAATTACAAATTGTTTTTTCTTAAATTCCAAGTATTTCCAAAACACAGACGCAACTCCTATAAACTAATAAGATTTATCATGGTGTGGATGAACATGTCATCCGTTGCAGAATCCAAAGCTAGAGGAACAGATCCTATTCACACTGTTTTCCAAAAATTTTTCTTCATGTTCTTCATCCACTCCTAATAAACCTGAACTGCTCTCTACATTTATTCCCTTTCTCTCCACTTGGATGACTTCATACACATATGATATATTCTCTGATGACCTTTCGACACAAATGGTCTGAAAGCATTTCGGAGACATAGTTCTTCAGCTACCTACCTTTAATGCTGTGAAGCAGTGAAGCTAACTTCCTTGAACACATAAAATCTGTAAGCACATCACAGTTATTGAAATGCTAAAAAATGTTGTCCCTCTGTTCTGCATGCTTCTATGAACTAAGCAATTTAAGAGTCAGCATGTCTGTTTGAAGCAACATGGATTAAACAACCCATTGTCTTATACTGCATCTTGAACAGTAATAAAACAGGTGTAGTGAGCTGAACCTTACTTCTCCCAGACAGAACATTTGGGAGAAGCTTGTTTGCAAAGCTGATCTTTAAACAATACCTGCTTAAACCTCAAAGTGATTAGTGCTTTCTATTTACATTTCTAGAACTGAAGACTGACTTCCCTTTACGACTGGAAGTCAAACAACTATTATTTGGATGTTTACTTACATCTGTTTGTGATTTTACAAGTGGCAGACACTGTGTTTAGAAAGCGAGATTAGCAAACAACCAAGAAAGAGAAAGAGGCCTACTAGCCAAGAAATGACATCCACCCCAATATAAAAAATCTACAATCCCAAGAACAATGATTTGATAATGGATAAACTCAGATCTCCTGCAGCTGCAATATGTCCCTTTTGTACACAATGTATACAGCTAGTATACTTGAGCTTCTGGACTGTAATCACTTCTATGACTTTGAATGGAGTGGACTCAATGCTGTTGAAAGTCCGCGATACATTCTTTGGTCTGGATTTGCAAAGCATCGTGCATGTGACTCATTATTGAGTTATCTGAGGGCTGTTTCACATTCTCTAAAACTGCTGCATTATTAAAAAGTGTGAATGGAAATTAATAGTGTATGCAGCCCACTCTTAATCTGTGACAGTCATGATGAAAGATCTGAGTATGCCTGGGTCAGTCTCCTTCCTTAGGAACTTCTTCAGTTACACATTAATTGGTCTTTGATAATCTCAGCCATCTTCCTTTGTGTCATAAATGACTTTTGCCATGGTCTCTTATTTTTTGAACCGTATTAACTTTAATTATACATCCATTATTCAATGACACAATCAGTTAAATGCTGCAATGTTGTCAAGCCCAACAACAATCATCCACCTCTTGGACTTTTTTGAGTTCATGTGCTTCGACCTTGCTCTGACTCTGTCTTGCACACAGAGCTCGGAAAAAGTGACAAAACAGATTTTTAACGTCGTATACCAGTGGGTGGTTGTTGTCTCCCACTCGCTGTGAAAATGGGGGGACACCTCCCTCTCCCTTATTAGGGAGAGAGAGAACCTGTGGTTTGCCAAATGTCGGATGAAATGCGAAGGGGGGAGATGGGGAGGGACTTTGGAGTTCTAACGTTTAACTGTCATTCACTCTTTGGGGCACTTCTTTGTTTTGGTGGATGTTTGTGAGGAAAAAGCATTTCAGGATGTATATTGTATACATTTCTCCAACATTAAATTGGACCTTTGAACATTTTAACCTGCAGGCCTCGAGCCTCAGACCAGCCTCGCCTTCACTCGCCTCTTTATTGTTTGTGATGATCACCACAATTTTCCACAGAAAAAGTGTTACTAATAGAGTATTTAGTTGCATTTCTTGCTTTGAAAACCGCCAGTAAGCAGTCACTCAGAATCAGAATCAGGTTTATTATCACAGGCATGCGACATGAAATTTTTTAACTTAGCAGCAGCAGCAATATAGAATGCAATATAGAAGGAAAAAAATAAAATAATAATAATAAAAAATAAATTTAAAAAATCAATCACACTATACGTATATTGAATAGATTAAAAATTGTGCAAAAAGCAGAAGTACTATAAAAAAAAGTGAGGTAGTGTCCAAGGGTTCAATGTCCATTTAGGAATCGGGTGGCAGAGGGGAAGAAGCCGCTCCTGAATCGCTGAGTGTGTGCCTTCAATCTTCTGTACCTCTAGTCTGATGGTAACAGTGAGAAAAGGGCATACCCTGGGTGCTGTATGTCCTTAATAATAGACACTGCCTTTCTGAGTCACTGCTCCTGGGTACTTTGTAGGCTAGTACCCAAGATGGAGCTGACTAAATTTACAACCCTCTGCAGCTTCTTTCAGTCTGGTGCAGTAGCCCCTCCATACCAGACAGTGATGCAGCCTGTCAGAATGCTCTCCACGGTACATCTATAGAAGTGTTTGAGTGTACTTGTTGGCATACCAAATCTCTTCAAACTCCTAACGAATATAGCCGCTGTCTTGCCTTCTTTATAACTAAATCGATATGTTGGGACCAGGTTAGATCCTCAGAGATCTTGACACCCAGGAACTTGAAACTGCTCGCTCTCTCCATTTCTGATCCCTCTATGAGGATTGGTATGTGTTTCTTCATCTTACCCTTCTGGAAGTCCGTAATCAGCTCTTTCGTCTGACTGACATTGAGTGCCAGGTTGTTGCTGCGGCACCACTCCACTAGTTGGCATATCTCACTCCTGTAAGCCCTCTCGTCACCATCTGAGATTCTACCAACAATGGTTGTATCATCAGCAAATTTATAGATGGTACTTGTGCAGCACCATCTTAAACTGCGATCTGAAGGCAGAAAATTTGTAGAATGGACTCAATTGGATCAAATGGACTGGACCTCAGGTTTATGAACTCAAGACTATTCTGAATGCTGTTGCTTGCTTTTGTTGTTATCTTGATTTGTATTTTTTCTCTTGCTCTCTGAACATTGGGAGTTGGTCTTTCTTTTCTAAATCGGGTTTCTTGTATTGTGGTTAGCGCATGTAACAATTAACATATTAACATTAACTGACTTTAGCTACTAGCCTTCAGATTTTGGGTGTGATGGTGGGAAGATCCTGGCACTTAGAAACTGTTACATGTAGTTCCAAGGAAACATTGTAAATATGGATTTGATTGAATTGTCCTGAAATTTTCTTTGATCGTTAGCACATAAAATGTTATGTCGTGTTGGTTCAAGCAGACCTCCTGCTCCAAAAGAGGGTCTCGGTCTCTCTCTTCTCTCACTCCCTCACACACTTTTTCTGTCTCTCATGGCTCAAAAGGCTGTCAGTGTACTTGTGATATGTTTTCCTAATAAAGAGACCGCTTCATGTCCACCTGTGCTTCCCAGTACTTCTCTCTGGTGAATCCAATCATGCAACACTTTGATAATAAATGTACTTTGAACTTTGATTGGTTTTGAACATATCTAAATCAATTCCTTAGGGCAGTACAGTCAGAGTGGTGAACTTTCAGATAAAGTATTTTTCTGTATGAATAACCTCATCTCAGGTTTGTGTAGAGGTAAAAGATCTTTGGCACTTTTCAAAGAATTTATGATGTGCAAGAATAAATCCCTCAATTGAACCAACCAAAGGAGATTAATGATTCAAAAGAGCAGAAGCAAAAGAAAAAAACAACAATTCTGAAGCTGGATATCAGAAATAAAAACAAAAGATACTAGAAATACTCAGCTGGTGAGGCAGTATCTGTGGAAAAAGTTACAGGATTCACATTTGAGTTCTATGACCCTTCCTGGAAACTGAAAAAATTAATTCTGATTTTCTCTTTACAGATGCATCCTGACCTGTTCAAAGTTTCCAGCTCTTCTGAGATTATTGGGTCACCTTTTTTTCATTTGATGTTGAGAGTACTTAGGGGAAGAGGTGAGGGGAGTGGTTATTTCTGTTCAAGTTGCCTTGGTTCAAAAAGAGTTAATCTGCTGTGGCGACTCAAGAGACTGCAGGATGCTGGAACCTAGAGCAAACAACCTTCTGAATGAATTCAGTGGGCCAAGCAGCATCTATAGAGGCAGAAGGAAGTTCAGCATTTCCAGTCAAGACTTTGTAACAGGCCTGAGAGTGTAGAAGGAAGATAACCAATATAAAGAGATGTGAGGGAGTGGTGAGCTAATGGCTGGTAGGTAATAGGTAGAATTACATGAGGTTGGAATGATGGGCAGATGAAGCCAGAGGAAGGGCGGAATTTTTAGACAGAGGCTGGGAGGTTATGAGTGGAACCAGATAAAGATGCGATGATGGGCTGATGAGTGTGATGGGAAAGGAATAGGAATGATTTGTCCAAAGAAGATGAAACACAGATGGGGTGTGTGGCTGAATTATTTCTTTTAATTTGTATTGTACTTGGGGATGACCTAAGGATGAAATTGTGCCACAAAATCTGGACATGTGTATTCTTTCTTTGTCAATGTCAATGTGGATATTGTTGTTTTATTTGTGCAACGGCAGATAGGAAGTAGCTTCTTGTGTTACATTAAAAAGTTAAGATTTTAAAATACTGTATACAGTATTAAGCATCTTTTTGAGAAAGAAGATTTTTTTAATGACTTATTCTGTCATAGTCTGGTATGTGTGTGATTTTTTTCATTTTCCAAAGCACAAGAATATGGTGAAGAAGCACATTGGTGGTGGAAAGGGGATGGCTCAAGTCTTAAAACTGTGCTCTATACACAAAATCATGGTGTTTTACAACTGTAAGCTAAACTCTTTACAATACAGAACTGTTTTATTGACATGTTATTCATAATCAATTTATTTTGATTTTTTTTTGCAGTTAATCCTAACATTCTCTCTAAAACAATATTATATTTCATGTACAGTAATAGTATATTTCATTATAACTTTGAACTTCAACTGAAACATTGAAACAGTGCAGAGAAGCTTTGCTCCGTGTGCACATGTGCTTGTGTGTGTGTGTGCCTGTGCATTTGATCAAGATCAGCATGTGAATGTTCTTTCTCCCTGTGTCTGTGTACATAGAAGAAAGCTATGTTCTCTCTCTCTCTCTCCCCATTTGTGTGTCTGTGGGTGTGTGAGAGAGAAAGAGTACAAAGGAGGGCAGATAAAATAATTGATAGAAACTACAACTTCTACTGAATAAAGCAAGATAATTACTTCAGAAGGCTGTAGTGAGTGGAGGAAAGTTATATATGAATTTTGTGTTTGAAATCATTTTCAGTAATCAATGTGGTTGATAGGCTTGAATGACAGCAGAGAACATAATCATTCCCATTCTACCTGGAAACAGAATTTCCACGTTCTGCTCCTTTTAAGATTAATAAAATGATGGTTGGATTTTCCAAAGCCAGGTAATCAGTTATACCAGCACTGCCTTCAGTCCCGGCATGTCTGTTCAGAAGTTTGGTGTTCTGACTTGGGCATATGGACAGAGCTAAGCTTTCAATTTGCTCGATGCCAGCAGACTAACCCAAAAGGTGTACAACTTCTTAGAGGTCAGCATGCTTGCACAACTTAATGTCCATGCATTCCTACTCTATAGGAAGGTGAGTGCACTAGAGAGGGTGAGAAGATATTTGCCAGCAGACTGCCTGGGATGGAGCACTTCAGTTAGGGTGAGAGAATGGGTTGGCTGCATTTATTTTCCTTGGAGCAGAAGATGTTGATGGGGTCCTGATAGTGGTGTACAAAATCATGAGTGGAAAAGATGGAGGAAACTTCCTCCTAACAGAAGTGTCTAAAATTAAGAGGGCATAAGTTTAGGTTTAGAAGGAAATCTGAGAAAGAATATTTTTCACCCGGAGAGTTGTTGGAATCAATGTGATTTTCAACCTCACTGGTATGAAATGTCACAACTCATATTTATTCACAGAGCATCTGGATTTTACTGACGCTTTTCCCCAATGAAATTGTAATCTTTGCCTGCACTGCAGCCTCCTGTGAACTCAAATACAACCTCGCATATGCCTGACTGGTATTGCCTGTGGAGGCCATGGTCACTCTTGCCTTCCTATCCTCAGGATAACTCTGCTGCTCTTATCTCTACCAGGTCTCTCAGATTGCCGCTCACTGTTGCGTATGGTGGTCACCAAGATGAGAGAACAATTTCAGCCGATGCAAATAAAGAATTTACTTGCATTTTATGCTTTTCCAAATGCAAGGGTTCATAAGTTTCATTCATGTTCTTGCAGAAGTCTATTTGGCAACCTCCTTTCAATAGCACCTGGCTATAACCTTGTCATATGCAACATCTATTCAGTGGATACCATGCTTTACCAGTTAGTCAAGTCCTGCCAATCCCATCCTCTGTCAGCATTCAATTATCAATACACTGTCATAAGTACAGGTATTTCCCTTTAAGAAATAGCTGCTGAGATTGTACCCGGGAGATCAGTTAACAACCTCTGAAGAGTCTGTAAGGGATCACAGGGGAATCCTGCAATGTTGACTTGCACCAATGGCAACTGAAGATCCGAAATAACATTAGGGTAACTGACAATAGTGTTTCATAGTAGGGTCCACATATTGCTTCAATGCCTCTTAGAGATAGAAAAACAATTTCTAAGTCATGATATTCCAAAGTGGCCATAACCAATGAAATTTGTGAATTGCAATCAATATTATAATGTAGAATATTGCTGTTACATAACTTGAGTCTTTGATTTACTCATTACAATGCTTCTAATTCGATCTGCTAATTTTTCCTGGTACTCCTCAACAACAGGAAATCTAGTTTCTCTGTGTTTTTAATTGTTAATTTCATTGATTCAATGGGAGCAAATATTAGCTGAAGTTTCACCAAATTACAGTCAATTAAAAACAGAACTTACCTGTCAAAGTAACCCTTGTGTTTGAAACGTACTTCTCACATTCCTCACATGACTGATGTGTCTCAAGATTCAAGATTCAAGTACATTTCTTATCAAAGAATATATACATTATACAACCTTCAGATTTGCTTGCTCACAGGTATCCACAAAGCTAGAAAACTGGAGGAACCCAACTAAGAGAGAAAAAAAAGTAAGAAAAATGGAAGACCAACACTTGATGTGCAAAAGAAAGAAAAAAGAAATTAAAATCGTGCAAACAATTGAAGCGAACAACAACATTCCAGACCAAAACTGAGTCCATAGATCCAAAGATTTGAAAGTGGGACGGGGAGGGGGAGATCCGAAATGATAGGAGAAGACAGGAGGGGGAGGGATGGAGCCAGCTGGACAGGTGATTGGCAAAAGGGATATGAGGGGATCATGGGACAGGAGGCCCAGGGAGAAGGAAGGGGGGGAGGGAACCCAGAGGATGGGCAAGGGGTATAGTGAAAGGGGCAGAGGGAGAAAAAGGAGAGAGAGAGAGAAAAAGAATGTGTGTATATAAATAAATAATGGATGGGGTACGAGGGGGAGGTGAGGCATTAGCGGAAGTTTGAGAAGTCAATGTTCATGCCATCATGTTGGAGGCACCCAGACGGAATATAAGGTGTTGTTCCTCCAACCTGAGTGTGGCTTCATCTTTACAGTAGAGGAGGCCGTGGATAGACATGTCAGAATGGGAATGGGACGTGGAATTAAAATGTGTGGCCACTGGGAGATCCTGCTTTCTCTGGTGGACAGAGTGTAGGTGTTCAGCGAAACGATCTCCCAGTCTGCGTTGGGTCTCGCCAATATATAGAAGGCCACATCGGGAGCACCGGACGCAGTATATCACCCCAGCCGACTCACAGGTGAAGTGCCACCTCACCTGGAAGGACTGTCTGGGGCCCTGCATGGTGGTAAGGGAGGAAGTGTAAGGGCATGTGTAGCACTTGTTCCGCTTACAAGGATAAGTGCCAGGAGGGAGATCGGTGGGGAGGGGTGGGGGGAATGAATGGACAAGGGAGTTGCATAGGGAGTGATCCCTGCGGAAAGCAGAGAGACGGGGGAGGGAAAGATGTGCTTAGTGGTGGGGTACCGTTGGTGGCGGCGGAAGTTACGGAGAATAATATGTTGGCCTCCGGGTCCAACACATTATTCTCCGTAACTTCTACCACCTCCAACGGGATCAGCCTCCGGGTCCAACATAATATTCCCTGTAACTTCCGCCACCTCCAACAGGATCAGCAGCCTGGTCCAACATATTATTCTCTGTAACTTCTGCCATCTCCAACAGGATCAGCAGCCTGGTCCAACATATTATTCTCCGTAACTTCCGCCACCTCCAACGGGATCCCACCACTAAGCACATCTTTCCCTCCCCCCCCCGCTTTCCGCAGGGATCGCCCCCTATGCGACTCCCTTGTCCATTCATCCCCCCCATCCCTCCCCACCGATCTCCTTCCTGGCACTTATCCTTGTAAGCGGAACAAGTGCTACACATGCCCTTACACTTCCTCCCTTACCACCATTCAGGGCCCCAGACAGTCCTTCCAGGTGAGGTGGCACTTCACCTGTGAGTCAGCTGGGGTGATATACTGCGTCCAGTGCTCCTGATGTGGCCTCCTATATATTGGCAAGACCTGACGCAGACTGGGAGATCGTTTCCCTGAACACCTACGCTCTGTCTGCCAGAGAAAGCAGGATCTCCCAGTGGCCACACATTTTAATACCATGTCCCATTCCGATATGTCTATCCACGGCCTCCTCTACTGTAAAGAGAAGCCACACTCAGGTTGGAGGAACAACACCTTATATTCCGTCTGGGTAGCCTCCAACCTGATGGCATGAACATTGACTGCTCAAACTTCCGCTAATGCCCCACCTCCCCCTTGTACCCCATCCGTTATTTATTTATATACACACATTCTTTCTCTCTCTCTCTCCTTTTTCTCCCTCTGTCCCTCTCACTATACCCTTTGCCCATCTGCTGGTTTTTTTCCGCCCTCTCCCCCTTTTCTTTCTCCCTAGGTCTCCTGTCCCATGATCCTCTCATATCCCTTTCGCCAATCAACTATCCAGCTCTTGTCTCCATCCCTCTCCCTCCTGTCTGCTCCTATCATTTTGGATCTCCCCCTCCCCCTCCCACTTTCAAATCTTTTACTAGCTCTTCTTTCAGTTAGTCCTGACGAAGGGTCTCGGCCCGAAACGTCGACTGTACCTCTTCCTAGAGATGCTGCCTGGCCTGCTGCGTTCACCAGCAACTTTGATGTGTGTTGCTTGAGTTTCTAGCATCTGCAGAATTCCTCGTGTTTCCATAGGCTCAGAGTAGGCCCAAAGCCTCGCTTATCAATTCATCATATTAACGGGCACAGGGCACAGTAGGTAGGGCAGTCTTCATAGCCTGAGTACCCTAGATGGTACTGAGATGGCAATCACGGGAGAATGAGTGAAATCAGCTCATAGCCATTAATTTACATTTGAAGTTTACATTTGAGATGCAAAGTCCAGAGGCAGCTGGGTGGGTATTGCGCATTTTGCAGTCTTGCACTCTGCTACAAGGCTGGTCAGCACAAGAGGATTGTGGGATTGGAAGGTGCAGTGGTAGGGGATATTAGGCCTGTCAGATAACTGGTGGCGGCTGTCTCATATGAACCTATAATATAGCCAGTTTTGGAGGGAAAAAATCACCAAAATCTAGTGCTGTTAATGGAAATGGGAGAAAAATATCAGAGGAAACCAGGAACTGAATAATGGTAATTTAGTGATATGGGACAATGGCAAATCAGTGAAGTGACAAATCAATGCCTGGGTCTCTGAAAATATTGTGGCTTTCATGAAGGTTAGAGAGAAGTGTAGAATGACCAGAGTGGTAGTCTACTAATGAAGGCTGAGTATTGTTTTACCTCAAAGAACTTCGATTGTATATTGTGCTAGAAAGACCCAATTCTCTTGGCAATACTGAATATGTATTTTTAGGCTAAATAGTCCAAATTCCTCTGCAGATCTGTAAAAGTGGTGTTGAACAGAGAATGCTGTTATCCATTGTATTTCAGATCTAGAATCTGCGATAGGGTGCCTGGGCTGTTTACATCCAGAATGCCTATTGGATTTCCTGAATAATAAAAAACATCTAGAAATGGTTGTTACTCCAATCCATTCAAGGCAAGAAAAAACATATAGTTGTGTTTCTAACTAATGTTCTCATAGAAATGTTCCACATTCTGAATCCCATCCTTAAGCATGTCGTTCTGCAGAAGATTCAGTGGTTGTCACTGTGAAAGATTATCAGAGATGGAGTGAAGTCTGTAGAGAGATACAGATAAGTTAAGAAAGTGGGCAAGGTTCTGGCACATGGGATACAATGTTGGTAAATGCGAGGTCATCCACTTTGGAAGGAAAAATGGAAGAGCAGATTATTATTTAAATGGTAAAAAATTGCTGCATGCTGCTGTGCAGAGGGAGTTGGGGAAAGCATGTGCATGAATCACAGAAGCTTGATTTGCAGGTGCAGCAGTTTATTCAGAAGGCAAATAGAATGATAGCCTTCATTGCTAGAGGGATTGAATTGAAGAGCAGGAAGGTTATGCTGTAAATGTACAGGGTCTGCATCTGGAGTACTGCCTGCAGTTTTGGTCTTCCTACCTGAGGAGGGATATACTGGCTTTAGAGGCAGTGCAGAGGATGTTCACCTGGTTGCTTCCAGAGATGGGGGGGGGGTGGGGTTAGTGGTTAGACTATGAGGAGAGATTGAGCTGCCTGGGACTGTACTTGCTGGAATTTAGTAGAATGAGAGGAAAGGGAATGAAAGGGATAGATAAAATAGAAGCAGGAAATGTTTCCATAGATAGGTGAGACTAGAAATAGGGGACATAGCCTCAAGATTCGGGGAGTAGATTTAGGACTGAGATGAGGAGGAACTGCTTTTCTCAGGGAGTGGTGAATCTGTGGAATTCTCTGCCCAATGAAGCAGTGGAGGCTACCTGAGGAAATATACTTAAGAAAGGTTGAATAGATTTTTGGATAGTAAGGAAATTAAGGGTTATGGGAAAAAGGCAGGTAAGTGGATATGAGTTTTATTGAATCATGCTCGATGGGCCAAATGGCCTACTCCTGCTCCTATTTCTTATGTAAGGGAATTTTGATATGAATACAAGCTGCTTAGTTGGAAAAGAGTAGACAACAATTTTTGTAGCTAAAATACTCCCATAGTTTTTAGTGAGTTCATGTTAGAATAATTTTGTGAGAGTGTGCGTTCTTTGTTTTTGTTAAATTTCAAGTTTTAAATAAAATGCTACATAAGGAAAAAGTCTACCTTTCTAATTATACTTTTACTGATCAATCCTCAAACTAATTTGGCAGGGGTGGGAAACTTAGTGATAGAACTGAGGATGGGGCACAGCTGGAGAAGAAGGATGCTTATGTGAGAATGCTGTTCTTGGACTACAGTTCAGCATTGAACACCATAAATTCCTCCAGGCTTGACAAGAAGCTCAGAGACCTTGGCCTTCACCCTGCCTTGTGTAGCTGGATCCTGGACTTCCTGTCAGATCACCAGCAGGTGCTAAGAGTGGGCTCCCTCACCTCTGCCCCTCTGACCCTCAACACAGGTGCCCCTCAAAGCTTTGTCCTAAGCCCGCTCCTTTAATCTCTGTATACCCATGACTGTGTCGCTACCCACCGCTCCAATGTGCTAATTAAATTTGCTGATGATACTACATTGATTGACCTAATTTCAAATAATAATGAGGCAGCCTATAGAGAAGAAGTCATCACCCTGACACAGTGGTGTCAAGAAAACAATCTCTCCCTCAATGTCGCAAAAACAAAGGAGCTGGTTGTGGACTACAGGAGGATGGAGACAGGCTAACCCCTATGGACATCAATGGATCTGGGGTTGGGAGGGTGAACAGCTTTAGATTCCTTGGCATACACATCACCAAGGATTTCACGTGGTCTGTACACACCGGCTGTGTGGTGAAAAAAACACAACAGCGCCTCTTTCACCTCAGACAGTTGAAGAATTTGGTATGTGCCCCCAAATCCTAAGAACTTTCTATAGGGGCACAATTGAGAGCATCCTGACTGGCTGCATCACTGCCTGGTATGGGAACTGTACTTCTCTCAATCACAGGACTCTGCAGAGAGTGGTACAGACAGCCCAGTGCATCTGTAGATGTGAACTTCCCACTATTCAGGACATTTACAAAGACAGTTGTGTAAAAAGGGGCCGAAGGATCATTGGGGACCTGAGTCACCCCAACCACAAACTGTTCCAGCCGCTACCATCTGGGAAATGGTACCGCAGCATAAAAGCCAAGACCAACAGGCTTCTTCCACTAGGCCATCAGCCTGAGTAATTCATGCTGGTGCAAATGTATTTCTATGTTACATTGACTGTCCTATTGTACATACTATTTATTATAGATTACTATAAATTGCACATTGCACACTTAGATGGAGATGTAACATAAAGATTTTTACTCCTCATGTATGTGAAGGATGTAAGTAATAAAGTCAATTCAATTCAATTGGTATACAAGCAGATGCAGTGTGTAGTGAGGATGTGCAAGCAGATGACAGGGCAAAATTTCAGTCATTGGGATGTAAAAGGGGAACAAAATAAAAATGGGTTATGAATACAGGACTTAAGGAATTATATTTGAATGCATGTAGTATATGAAATAAGGCAGCTGATCTTGTAGCCCAGTTAGAGATTCGCATGTATGATGTTGTGGGCTTCACTGAGTTGAGATTAAAAGAAGATTATGGTTGGGAGCTTAACATCCAAGGATACACATTGTATCAAAGAAGACACACACTGGCGTGGCTTGGCTCTGTTGATAAAAAATGAAATCAAACCCTTAGAAGGAGGTGACATAGAATCAGAAGATGTAGCATCATTGTGGGTGGAGTTAAGGAACTGCAAGGGTAAAAAGATCCTGATGGAAATTATGTACAGGCCTCTGAACAGTAGCCAGGATATGGACTACAGATTAAAACTGGAGATAGAAAATGCATGTCAAAAGTGTAAAGATATGATAGTCATGGGGAATGTAAATATGTAGGTAGATTAGGAAAGTCAGGTTGATGCTGATTTTGGCTCTAGAGAGAGAGCATTTGTAGAATGCCCATGAGATGGCTTTTTAGAGAAGCTTGTGGTTGAGCCCACTAGGGATCAACTATTTTGGATTGAGTGTTGTGTAATGAACTGGATCTGATTAGGGAGTTTAATGTAAAGGAACTGATAGGAGACAGTAATCATAATATAATACAATTTACCCTGCAATTTGAGATGAAGCTAATGTCAGGTATATCAGTATTACAGTGGAGTAAAGGAAATTATAGTGGAAGAGAGAGGAGCTGACCAAAGTTGATTGGAAGGGGACACTAGCAAGGGATGATGGCAGAGCAGCAATGTCTGGAGTTTCTGGGAGCAACTCAGAAGGCACAGGAAAAATATCTCCCGAAGAAGTATCTTAAAGGCAGGATGACACAACTTTAGTTGACAAGGGAAGTCAAAGCCAACATAAAAGTGATATCAGATCACTGGAAAATGATGCTGAAGAGGTAGTTATGAGGACAAGGAAATAGTGGACAAACTGAATAAGTATTTTGCATCAGTCTTCACTGTGGAAGACACTAGTAGTATGTTGAGAATGTCAGCAGGGCAAAAGTGAGTGCAGTTGATACTACTAGGGAGAAAGTGCTTGGGAAACTGAAAGGTCTGAAGGAAGATACGTCACCTGGACCAGATGGACTGCAGCTGAGGGTACTGAAAGAGGTAGCTGAAGAGATTATGGGAGCATTAGTAATGTTCTTTCAAGAATCACTAGATTCTGGCATGGCTCTGGAGGACTGAAAAATTGCAAATGTCATTCCATTCTTGAAGAAAGGAGTGAGGTAGAAGAAAGAATATTATAGGCTAGCTAGCTTGACTTAAATGGTTGGGAAGATGTTGCAGTCGATTGTTAAGGATGAGGTCTCAGGGTACTTGATAAAATAGGCGAAAGTCAAAACATAAAATCAAGGATGTAATGCTGAGCATTTATATGTCATACAGGGGGCACTGGAAGTGGACCCAAATGCAAGACACAGACACTGAAGTACTAGGAACAGGACAAGATTTATTAAGAAAGCAAGGGGAGTCAGGAAGAAACGACACTGGACAAGGACGCAGGCCCTGGATGAGACAAGGACACCGGGCCTGGGCTAGGACTAAGACTAGGAAAGCGGAACCAGGACAAGGAACTTGGAACTAGGAGCCTGGGCTAGGACTCCGAGCCAGAGACTTGACAGGGACTTGGAACCTGGGTCTTGACTTGGGCTCGGACCCTGGATCTAGGCAAGGACAAGACGTGGCTACAGGACTGGACGTGGAACTCCTGCACAGGACGAGGCACATGGGCAGGACGAGAACACAGAGCCTTGGACTTGAGCACAGGAACACAGAGCTGGGACCCCTCCTTGGGAACAGGAAATAGGGTCAGGTACACAGAACACAGAGCCAGGACCCCTCCTTGGGAACAGGACTTAGGGCCAGGGCTTTACACAGAGTCAGGACTCCTCTTGGGAACAGAAACTAGGGCCAGGACTCTTCTTAGACATGGACACTAAACACGGGGACACAAAGAGACAGTTCCAAACTCAACGATAGATAGTTCCTTATCTTGGCACGGCAAGGCTCTGGTCTCACTCCAGCAATTGAACTTGACAGCGATACAGGCAAGGACACAGTCGACATTGCAGGTAAGGTTGCAGGCGAGGGTAACAGACAAAGATTACAGACGAAGGTTACTGCCAAAGTAATTGTTGAGATAAACTGCTAGGGATTCAGAAGGGAAGAAAGAGGGGGCACAAGAGAGAGAACAGTACAGCAGGGAATCCTTGGTTTGCAGAGGTATTTATGTGCCAGCCCAAAACAAGAATCAGGTGCCTCAATTAAGGCACCCAATGGAACAAGGGAAAAAAGGAAAACCCGGAATAATGATCAATGAACTGGACCGTGAACCGGAATACAGATTTCACGGACCGGACCATGAAACTATAAGGCACTGATGAGGTCTCACTTGGAGTTTTGTGAGCAGTTTTGGGCCCCTTATCTAAGAAAGGATGTGCTGACAATTGCGAAGGTTCAAAGGAAGTTCACGAAAATGATTCTGGGAACATAGGTCTTATATGTGGAGTGTTTAATAGCTCTGGGCTTGTACTTACTACAATTTAGAAGAATTGGGAGTGGGGATCTCATTGAAACCTATTGAATGTTGAAAGGCCAAGACTTAGTAAATGCGAGGAGGATGTCCTATAGTGAGAGAGTCTAGGACCAGAGGGCACAACCTCAGAATAGAGGGATGTCCATTTAGAATGGTGATTAGGAGGAATTTCTTTAGCCAGAGGATGGTGAATCTGTGGAATTTGTTGCCACAGGCAGCTATGGAGGCCAGGTCATTGAGTGCATTTAAAGCAGAGCTTGATAGATTCTTGTTAAATTGAGGTGTGAAAGGTTATGGGGAGAAGGCCAGAGAATGGGGTTGAGAGGAAAATGGATCAGCTATGATCAAAAGGAGGAACAGACTTGATGAGCCGAATGGCCTAAATCTGCTCCTACGTCTTATGGTCTTGTAGAACTAAGAATAGCTTTGTTATTGTTACAATATTCCTGGAGGTATTTCTGTGTTGTACTTTAGTACTCAAGTCTGTGGCATACGTAGTGTTTATTTTTAGATAACTCAGCGAAGTTTAAAGTTTGGCAACCATTATCCCTACCAGATTCCAGTTTTAACTTGCTGATAAGTACAGCAATGACAGTCTGATGTTGAAATATCTATTTACTTTGACTTATTGAAATTATTCCTGATTTTTGATACAGAGGGAAACAGGTTCAGCAATATGCTGCATTATGTCACATATCAGACTATTGATGTAAATACACAACAGAAATGGGTTCAAATTCAAATTTTAATATTCATTTCTTGCTACAACTTCATAGCTAATAATGACATAAGCATAATCAGAATAGATTATTGGAGGTAGTATATCATCATGTATATCTTTGATATTTTGTTTCCACCTGTACAGTTTTCTCATTTACCAAAATTTTGTTGGTGTATGCATATAATTCATGCCCAGAGTTTAATTGGGATTTGTGATTAATGAATGAACAGAACAGGCAGTGTCTTAATATCAATGCTCAGGCTCATTCCAGTTACGTGTTGATGATTTAAGAGAAGAAGAAGGGAAGGTTTCACAGATTGATCTGTGAGAAGTAGAAAACTGTGTATTGTAAATAGATGAAACTGTTCTTTTCTGCAAACAAAACTGATTACTTAACTCGCAAGTGACAGCTGTTGAGTCAGTTGAAAGGTCAGCCTCACCAGCACAAGTCGACTATGGAAGGAGCATTTACATTGCAGTCTGTTAGGCTGTTGATCAATCTGTGAATCCTTCCAATATTTCACACTATTCCCCATGGAAAGAATTTGACAGCCAGCAATGAAAAAAATAAGCAAAAATAAAATTGCATCCACCCAAGTATCTTGCAATTTACATCTAAATAAACATTTGAAAAAATAAACAGCATAACATATTCTTTTAAAATGGAGTATTCAAAGTTCATGTGAGCTGAATTACACTAGTTTGCCAGATTAAATCAGATGTAGAAGGAGTAATGCCCATGATAGTTTTGATTGCGATATCTTTCCTCTTCGTTTTCCAGTTCTTGCATTGGAATTGTAATTTCGGCTGGAGTATTTTCCATTGTTTATGCGAGCAATCATGTATCTTGAACACTGGGCTGTTTTTCATGTGTAAGTATAGAATAAGCTCCTGAATCTAGCTAGAATGACGAGCAACTTCCTATATTTGAGCTTTCTATTGGTGCGTGGAATCTCCACCTACCTGGGGAGGTGAACTAATTAAAGAAAGTTTAAATGAGAGAAGACAATTATAAGAAATGCCCTAAATAATGATGCTGTTAACTGGATTTCTAGTATCAAAATGAAGTTAAATGAGCAGACAAGTGGAATGATAGATTCTGAATGAAATGGAAACAATGGATAAGAAATTAATGGGCAGAGATAAAAACACCATTTACCCATTTACGCCACCCTCGCTTCAATCTTTGTACCTTTTTTGCAAGGATTTTCTCATTCAACAGGGAGTGTAACACTGTAATAAGGATACCGAACTTCAGTCTTCATTAGGTAAAGCTGTTAAGATAGATGAAAGTCATGTGATATAATGTCATAAAATTTAATATCAAGAAGTCCAAAAGTGGAGTATAATGTTAGAAATTTTGAGATTAATTACTCTGATAATAATATAACAGCAGATTTTTAAGGAAACATGCAAATGTACTAATGCAAAGGGATCTGGGTATGCAATTATAAGATGTGAAGGGTAACCTGCAGATTTAGAAGCAAACAGGAAGGCAAATTGCACATTGATATTTATTGCAAGGGGACTAGAATACAAGAGGAAAAGTGATGTTGCAAATGTGTTGGGCTTTGATGAGTCCATAGAATATGAACTTTTGATTTGCCTTGGAGATGGCACAGCATAGATTATCTAACTGCTTCTGGGTAAGAGGTGAGTCTACAAACAGAATACAAGTCAAGCTGTCAAGTCACTTTTTATTGCCATTTTGACCATAACTGCTGGTACAGTACACAGTAAAAATGAGACAACATTTTTCAGGACCATGGTGCTACATGAAACAATACAAAAACTACACTGAACTACCTAAAAACAACAGAAAAACTATGCTAGACTACAGACCTACCCAGGACTACATAAAGTGCACAAAACAGTGCAGGCATTACAATAAATCATAAACAAGACAATAGGCACTGTAGAGGGCAGTAGGTTGGTGTCAGTCTAGGATCTGGGTATTGAGGAGTCAGATGTTATACAGTCTGGTCGTGAGAGCCCGAATGCTTCGGTGCCTTTTGCCAGATGGCAGGAGGGAGAAGAGTTTATATGAGGGGTGCGTGGGGTCCTTCATAATGCTGTTTGCTTTACGGATGCAGCGTGTGGTGTAAATGTCTGTAATGGTGGCAAGAGAGACCCCGATGATCTTCTCAGCTGACCTTACTATCCGCTGCAGCGTCTTGCGATCCGAGATCGTGCAATTTCCGAACCAGGCAGAGACGCAGCTGCTCAGGATGCTCTCAATACAACCTCTGTAGAATGTGGTGAGGATGGCGGGGTGGGAGATGAACTTTTCTCAGCCTTCACAGAAAGTAGAGATGCTGCTGGGCTTTCTTTGCTATGGAGCTGGTGTTGAGGGACCAGGTGAGATTCTCCACCAGTTGAACACCAAGAAATTTGGTGCTCTTAACGATCTCTATGGAAGAGCCGTCAATGTTCAGTGGAGAGTGGTCGCTCCGTGTCCTCCTGAAGTCAACAACCATCTCCTTTGTTCACGTTCAGAGACAGGTTGTTGGTTCTGCACCAGTCTGTTAGCTGCTGTACCTCCTCTCTGTATGCTGACTCATTGTTCTTGCTGATGAGACCCACCATGGTCGTGTCATCAGCGAACTTGATGATGTGGTTCGAACTGTGTGTTGCAGCACAGTCATGGGTCAGCAGAGTGAACAGCAGTGGACTGAGCACACAGTCCTGGGGGGCCCCCATGCTCAGTGTGATCGTGTTGGAGATGCTGCTTCCAATCCGGACTGACTGAGGTCTCCCAGTCAGGAAGTCTAGGATCCAGTTGTTCAGGCCCAGTAGGCTCAGCTTTCCAATCAGTTTCTGAGGAATGATTGAATTGAATTGTAATTGTAATTGAATTAAATGTCTTTATGTTTTTGCATTGTACTGCTGCTGCAAAACAAATTTCACATCATGTAAGATAATGCAAATAAACATGATTCTGATTCCAGTGCATACTCATGAAGGTTTAGGAGAGTTGAAGTTGATTTCTGAGTGTTGGCAAGAGTGGATTCTGGGAAGTTTTCTTCCTGTGTTTGAAATTGATAGGTCTAAGGGAACGTGGCTCAGGATAAGTAGTTAAGAATTAATGATTGTGAAATGGGGTGGGGAATTTTTACAGAAGAATTAGTGACCCAACAGAGCAGTGAATTCTCAGACTTTAAGCGTATTCAAGCGTGAAATCATTAGATTTTGGATATTTAAGGAAATCAAAGGTTTGGGGATCACAGTGGAAAGTGGGTTATTTCTCTTTTTCTCAAGTGCTTTGGATGAACAGTATCAACTTGTTCTGCTGGTATTTCTTAAGTTTTCCTCTGTGGAAACTGAATAATATTAACGATATTATCAGTTCCCACAAAACGTTATACTATAAAGATAAAGATTAGCTTTATTTGTCATAAGTACATCATAACATCTAAACATACAGTCAAATGCATCATTTGTGTCAAGGATGTGCTCGGGGCGATGCTTCTGGTGCCAACACAGCATGCCCACAACTTACTAATCCTAACTTATATGTCTTTGGAATGTGTGAGGAATTGTTACTATTAATATAATAGCAATGATATTTATTCCCCCAATGAAATCAGCTAAGAGCAAAGTCAAATATTCATCCTGAGACTGTTCTACTTTGTAAGACACAGAAGATCATCAACCCACAGCTGTTATCTGGTGATTCATTAGAGGAGCTCCAGCAAGTTCACTTAGAGTAAATCCTTTGAAAGTATCACCATGGAAAATGTAATGTTTTGTGATATATTTTTAGAAACTGACTCTTTCATGATCATTTATTCTATGAAAAGCAAAATGTCATTTAGTGGTTGTCAGACATCCCACCCTGCAAAAACTCGTTTCAGGGAGGTAGCACCACCATTTCAGGGAGGTCGCAGCCCCGCTCCCCCACAACCCCATATCCCCCCCCCCCCCCACTGGTCAACTTCCAAGGGTGTATGTAATACTTTGTTTAGTGATTTTGTCTAATTTGTAAACCAAGTTGGGTATATGCAGAAAATGTGACATTAAAATATGTACATATATTATATTATCATGTTTATTCTATTACAACTTTAAGCAAGTCTGCAGGGAGTTTGGCGTCATCATGTAGGACATCAATAAAGTAGCCCCTTAGCAGCTAGCCAGCTAGTTTAAATAACGTTCGCTACACTAATGAACGAATGACACCTGTTAAACACACCTCAGCATGTCTTTTACATTTTAACCCACCATGGGCAATAGAAAAGTCACAGTTGCAAACAGTGCAGCGAGCAACACTGTCATTATTTTTGAGGTCGACTGTAAAGCCCGCCCACAAAGAAAACTGATAGGTCTACTTAGCACGAAGAGAGACCAATCAGGATACTCACTCTCGCTCTCGCTCTCGCTCTCCCTCTCAAAAAAATTGATTTCCGGGATATTGTATATAATTTCCGGGCATCAGGGAGCCACTATCAATATGCGGGAGACTCCCAGAACTTACGGGAGAGGTGGGATGTCTGGATTATAAAGCTGTGATATACAGTTTTATTTTCCAGTGAAATTAAGATATGTCCAATCTTATCAAAAGATCATAACCAGAAAATTCTCATTTCTGCCAAATGTATGCTTCTTTCCCTTCATTTTGTACTTCTATATAACTATGTATAAAAGGCCCTTGCTACTTCTAAAATTGATAGGTATGCAAACAGACATATTTTAGGCCACCGGCACATTCATTCTTGAACCAATTGTTGATAGGTGTTAGAAAGTACAGTATTTTCAACCCCACTCTGTAGAATTGATTACCGTTGTTCAGTGAATAAACAAGGTTCCGCTGAGAAAGAAAAAAATGTGTGAAATTGAGATTAGAAATTCATTTCATAAACTGGTGTAATTGTACAAATGCACTAAAATACAATTGCAATCTGTCAACTGAAGATTAGTTTGTAACATAATAGGAGGGATAGGAGGGAGCTTAATGTTTACCTACTAGTCCTACAAGTGTTAGTACTTCTAAACATTTCCAATCATGTTTGCAACTCTTTTGGGTTACTATAGAACACTTCTGTTTATCAACTTTTATTGCCGTCAAATGGGAGCAAAGATATCGATTTCCTGCACATCATGTATCATGTCGAGTAATGTACAGAAACAAGGACATTGAACAGCAGAGTTTTGAGAAGAAACTTTACCACAGTATTTTTTTCACATATTAACGTATAGCTGGCATTAGTATGTGGCAGAAATAGCAGTGGTTAGATGAGTAGCCTCATGGTCATTGTTTTCATCAATATTATTTACCTAACATTCACAATGAAGAAAAAAAGATGCATTTCTACAGTACTGTGCAGAAGTCTTCGGCAGATATATAGAGCTAAGTGCCTAAAGCTTTTGTACATTACCATACATTTAAATGGCTTGGACAAAAATGTAGATGGTATGGTAAATGAGTTTGTAGACAACACTTAAATCAGTTGACCCGTGGACAGAGAAGAAAATTGTTAAAAGATACAGCAGGATGTGATCAATTACAGTTCTTGGTGGAGTAAAGGCAGATGGATTTCAATCTGGACAAGGGTGAGGAGTTGCACTTTTAGAGGTCACATGTAAGGGAGAAGTATGCAGTAAATGGTAGCACTGTTAAGAGTATTGATGCACAGAGGGGTCTAGGGGTCCAAGCGCATACCTCTCTGAAAGTGGTATTGCAAATAGATAGAATGGTAAAGAAGGCATTTGAAATACTTACCTTTATCATTAGAAGCAGAGAGTGTAAGAGTAAGGAAGTTGTAAGTCGGCAGTTTAAATAGTTTGGCATGGACTAGATGGGCAGAAGGGGCCTGTTACTGTGCTGTAGTTTTCTATGACTCTGTGATGCTAAGTTACAATGCTGTTGTGTAAAACTATGGTTCAATCACATTGTGTGCAGACAGGGGGCTTTGGAAATGATGGAGAAAACACTCAGCATTGACATTGATCTGCAGGCCTGCACTTGTGCTGTACTGTTCAATGATTTAGGTTCAATATAGACACACTACCCTTTAATCTCAAACAGCTCTACCTTGCATCTAGCCTGTCAATCTCTTTTAAAAATCTGTTAGCCTTTATAAGATCGCCTCTCATTCTACTAAGTTCTATTGAATACCAGCCTAGCTAATCTCACCTCATTGCCAAACCAGACCTCCCTGGAACCAGGCTAAAGAATCTTTAAGCAGCACACAAAAAAGTTGCTGGTGAACGCAGCAGGCCAGGCAGCATCTCTAGGAAAAGGTACAGTCGACGTTTTGGGCCGAGACCCTTCGGCAGGACTAACTGAAAGAAGAGCTAGTAAGAGATTTGAAAGTGGGAGGGGGAGGGGGAGATCCAAAATGATAGGAGAAGACAGGAGGGGGAGGGATGCAGCCAAGAGCTGGACAGGTGATTGGCAAAGGGGATATGAGAGGATCATGGGACAGGAGGCCTAGGGAGAAAGAAAGGGAGAGGGAGAAGAGGATGGGCAAGGAGTATAGTTAGAGGGACAGAGGGAGAAAAAAGAGAGCGAGAGAAATAATATATATAATAAATAAATAAATAATGGATGGGGTATGAGGGGGAGGTGGGGTATTAACGGAAGTTAGAGAAGTCAATGTTCATGCTCCTTGCCCATCCTCTGGGTTTCCCCCTCACCCTTTCTTTCTCCCTAGGCCTCCTGTCCTATGATCCTCTCATATCCCTTTTGCCAATCACCTGTCCAGCTCTTGGCTCCATCCCTCCCCATCCTGTCTTCTCCTGTCATTTTGGATCTCCCCCTCCCCCTCCCACTTTCAAATCTCTTACTAGCTCTTCTTTCAGTTCGTCCTGGCGAAGGGTCTCGGCCCGAAACGTCGACTGTACCTCTTCCTAGAGATGCTATCTGGCCTGCTGCGTTCACCAGCAACTTTGATGTGTGTTGCTAAAGAATCTTTGCTGTCTTCTCTCTATGGCAAATACATCTTTTGTTGGGTAAGTATACAAAGGCAATATTCACAAATGTGGTCTCGCTTGCGTTTTCAAGTGTTTGCTGCACATGAATACAAATATACCCACATCACTTTGTTCATTAACACTACCAAGTATCTCACGTTGAGCAAATGCTCTGACTTTTTGTCAAGGTGAGACACCATATGTACAGTACAGTGCCAAAGTCTTTGGCGCATATGGCAAGTGAGCCTAATATTTTTGCACAGAACTGTATATCCACAAACAATAGAGCATTACTCCTTGTGGTACAGCAAAAGTTATACAGCTCCACCAGGAATATTGACTTTCCACTGCTACCCTCTGCTTTTTATTGCCAAGCCAAATCTAAACTGAACCATGCATCTTAATCTTTCTGATCAACCTACCATGAGGGATCTTGTTAAAGATCTAACTGAAGTCCATGTAGATAACATTCACTACCCCAGCTTCATTATTCAATCAAGTTTATAAGACATGGCCTTCCCTGCACAAAGTCATGCTTATCAAAGTTGAAAGTTCAAAGTAAATTTATTATCAAAGTACATATCAACATATATCACTATATACAATATTATCAATGTAAGACCACACACCGAAAGGGCAGACAAGAACCAATATGCAAAAAAACAACAAACTGTGCAAATAAAAAAAGAGAAAAATAAAGAAATAATGGTAATAATAATAATAAATAAGTAAGCAATAAATATCGAGAACCTGTGATAAAGAGTCCTTGAAAGTGAGTCAAGTTGAATGAAGCAATCTCCTCTGGTTCAAGATCATGATGGTTGATGGTAATAACTTATCCTGAACCTGGTAGTATGGGTGCTGAGGCTCCTGTACCTTCTTCCTGATGGCAGCAATGAGAAGAGATCGTGGCCTGGGTGGTGTGGATCCTGGATGATGGATGAAGCTTTCCTGCAAAAGCGATCCATTTAGATGTGCTCAATGGTGAGGAGGGGTTTACCTGTGATGGACTGGCTGTATCCATCACTTTTTGTAGGCTTTTCCATTCCTAAATTTATTGTCCCTAAATAACCATTTTCTTCCAAATGAAAATAATTTGTACTAAGGATCTTCTCCAATAGTCTCCCTATCACTGATGCGAGACTCACCTATTTATAACTTCCTGGATTATTCTTGTATCCCTTCTTAAACAGAGGAACAGCTTTGCTCAATATCCAGTCCTCCAGAACCTTGCCTTTGGCTAGAGAGGATACAAAGATCTTTGTTAAAGCCCCAGCAGTCTTGTCTTTTCCCTCTTTCAATAAACTGGGATTGATCCCATTTAGGACTGAGATGAGCAAGAAGATCTTCACCCAGAAGGCACTGATCCTTTGGAATTCTCGACTATGGAGGGCTGTGGAGGCGCAGTCATTTGTTTCATGCAAAATGAGAATTGATAAGTTCCTGGATATTATGGGAATCAAGAGACAAGTCTCCAGAATTAACTGGAACTCTGTCTCTCACACTTTTAAAAACATTTTAAAAGTAATTTAAATAAGTCTAAACCATTTCAAAATAATTAAAAAATTTTATATTAACTAACCATTAGAAATTCACAAACCATTTGTGGAGATAGTTGAAAGTTTATCCTTAATTTAATTGGCCTTCCCAGAAGTCCTTTCAAAATACCAAAATTATTTTAGGGCATTATAGCCATTCAATTCCAGTCAATGAGGAGAGTCCCTTTCTGCTTTTCAAATATGGCACAGATTTCTTTGATAAGTTTTTAACATTACTGTCATCATTTGTTCTAAGCTTGTCTTCCAAGTTGAACTTGTGAAGAACCTAGTACTGGAGCTCAACATCTTCCATATTCCTGTATTTTCATATACATGGACAAAACTGCAGACAATTATTTGGGATGATGATGGTGAAGTCTGATAGCTTAATCGGCAGAAACAAGGCCTTTGATTCCAGATAAACAAATTGTTGGCCTGCTCATCTGATCTATGTAATGACAGACAATGAGAAGAGTTTCACTGACAGTGGATGGTGGTTCTGATAGGAACCACTGATGTTTAGACATTACAATGAAAGTAGGTCCCGGATTTGCATTCTTACATGATGAATGCAAAATTTACTGCATGACAGATGGTGATGCTTCTGTTACTTTGTTCAACTGCTGGACATCACATGGATCTAATGGTGAAGCCCAGTTTTTCTTGGATTGCTCTGCATTACAGTGTGGATTCACCACTTGCATCAATATCAGTTCAGTCCACAATGTGAAAGCCCTTTACTTTCAATGAGGGTTGGAGGTCTGCAGATTAGGAGTCATTGTAAGTATTTTTAAAAATATTATAGCTTACGCTTATTTCTTTATTGACCTTTCTATATGATTAGTTTTTAAGACATTTGTAAACTGTTAAAAGCAGTAGTCCAGCCCTCTATTTTGCCTTCTCTCAAAGCATGTCTGGGGATTTTGAAGGTGAGATTTCTGCCTCATCATGGTTTAAACTCCAGTGGGACTTTGCTACCTGACTCGAGGATGCAGAGAATCAGTAAGATTTGCCTATCATAACTAGACTGGTATAATATAAGTGGGTGTACAGTGTTGCGGTCGAAATGCAACACGATCTGGCCCAAAAGGAAATGTGGATACTGATGGGCAGACATAATGGTCCAGACTTTATTCAGTGTGAACTAGGCAGGGGCAGGAACCACCACATTGAAACGGGTAGGCCCAAGGAAAATGTAGCATATGGTTTCAACCCTGGTGGCAATAAAACCAATGGTCAGTAGAAACTTTGCGTCTGCCTCCACCCACCATTTAATTGGCATTGGTTCAGGAAAGCTGCACTGCTAGTAGCATGTCTCCAGCTGGTCTTGCAAAGCATTGGATGCTTGAGAGGGATCAAGTGGGAACTTACATGCAGCTAGCCCCATTCCTTTTATTTGGATAGTAGTTACCTGTAAAGGCTGATTTATACTTCTGCATCAAATGGACGCCGTAACCTACGCAAGTGGCCTACACGTGTTGTGAGCATTTATACTTGTGCATTGGTGTGGCTGCATCGCTCTGCAATTTGGGCACATCGCGCATGCGCACACATCTGCCCGTGCAAGGCTTCATGGTCATGGTAGTCTTTCTCGGGGTAAACAAGTTTAAAGCGAGCGTCTTTTTCGTAAAAGTGAAATGTGTCCTCCATAATTTCGGAGGTCTGTAAAGCTTTATGGAAAGCATTGCAGCCAGAGTTCCTTCCCTGCCCTTCAGTCACCCAATGGGAAGCTATTGCAGTGTAGGAGGAAATGCGATGTTACCAAGCGGACCAATCACAGTTGTCGCGGTCTGCGTTGCCGTGATGCGTAGTTACATTTTGGGAGAGGTGCGCATCAGGCCACGGCGTAGGGATCCACGTAGGCTCTGTGTAGGGTTCGCGATGATGCTGTACCTATGGCGTCGATTTGACGCAGGAGTATAAATCAGCCTTAAGCCTTATTAAATACAATGATACTGGTCTTTTCTGCAACAAGGGTACTGAGGTTCTTGATTGTCTATCTATGATGTGGGCCCAGTTGCCACTTTACTTGCCTCTTCCTTTGTCTTTCCCAGCTCAGCAGAAGTGCATCTCAGGCAAGGATTACCCATGCTACCTGCTTTCCACCATATTGAATGTGTCAAATGGAATAATACCTAGTAATTCCAAAGTTAAAGCTTGTGAACAATAAAAAATTCAACACAAGTCACATTCATAATAGTAGCTGTATCTACGCATAAAATTCTATTCAATGTATCTATTGAACTGTAGAAAATTGTATTTTTTCTATACTTCTACGACATCAACTATCTTCACAAATTAAACATTTAAGTATTAAATCTTCCAAAATATGTTCGTATGCATTTTAATTACTTTAAGTATTCTTTTCCACAACTATAGGATAAGTTGCAAATTATTTGTTTCATAAATTTTTCAATTTTACAGTCCTTCAATAAAATTTTATCAACAGATAACTGCAAATTGAAAGCATGTCTTGACCTGTAACCTGATCTAGTCAATATATTAAATACCTAATAAAATAGTAAAAATGTTTTCATTTTTTCTGTTTAACCAGACTTTTTTTTCAAATACTTGGATATTTGAAGCTTTACAGAATATACAATATCAGCATCAATAGCTTATAAATTGAAGACGTGCAGTGGGAATGAAATTAGTGGTGTTTTAAAATCTCTTATATGTACAAGTTAAATGAGCTCTCTGTATGGTTACATCAATCATGTGATTATTACAGGAAGTGATTATTATACCAGAAGGCTCTGACTGCGTACCAAACACAATGTGAGTTTAAACTTGGACAGAAACAGTGGAAAATTTGAATTTTTATACATTATTTGTGCAGACATCCTTCTACTGATAACAAATGATCTTTGACCCAAATAGGATATAATCATAAAATCATAGTCACATAAGTAATATTCTAGAAAGGTGTGGAATCAAATTGAATTAAACCATATTTCATGATAACTATAAAAATAGCTATTTGCTTAAGAGTAGCGATACCAGTATTTCCACATTTAACTGGTGAGCATAGTAAAACCAAATCAAAACAAAATAGAAGGGAGCAGTGACAAAGATAAGGATCCAGAGTTTAAACATGGACCTGTACTAAAGTGGAAAGTGTCAGAAAATAATCGCTGAGGTTAACCTGTGTCCATTTATCTTCATATAGGCTGTGCCCAAAGCTCGGGTGCTACCTTCCAAGTAGATATAAGTGAAGATATGAAGACAAGAAGGAAATTTTACAAGCAACACCAGTAGAAATTAAGCAGCAAAGAAATGAAGGTGAAAACATTGAGTGGAAACTACCTTTTTTGGGATACTGGTCTTGGTGAAGAGCAGAGGTTTAAGAATATTCTAAAACTGTAGGGGCTATGAAATCCTCCAGACACAGACTGGAAAGACATATTCAATGACCTTATGTACGTGGTGGGTGATTATCCAAATCATTAACTTCTGTGTCCTACTAGCCTTACATACTCTTCATTGGACCACATTCCCACAACTCACCAATGACAACTTCTGTCAGTCAGGACTCACAACTCACTGACTGTTCCACTCCCAATTACAATTACTCTAGAACCTACATTTACTTTTCACAGCTTCCATGCATTGCCTATGATTCATCCAGAACAGACACATCACCCACATACACTGCATCAACTCTCTTCCCTCTTCAGGCCAAAATGCTGGAAAACCAATCCCACAGCAGCAAAATCACCATAGGCTGAAGCAATCAAAGACCTTGGACAGTAGCATGTCTGTGGCCATTGAAATGTGTAATGTTGATATAATGCAGTAGGTTATAATGGTATAATGAAGGTAATGAAGTATAATAGGTGCACTTTGATACTGTGTGCTTAGCCTCTTGTTCTGTTCTCTGTATAAACATGACTGTGTGGCTTGGCACAACTCTGATGTCATATACAAATTTGTCAACTGCACCACTGTTCTTAACTAAATCACAGCTGGTGATGAGTCAGCATACAGGAGCAAGATAGGACATCTGGTTCAGGGGTACAACAACACAACCTCTTGCTCAGCACCAATATAACTAAAGAACTGACCATTGACTTCAAGCAAAGGAGCAATCATTACTACATTTGGGGATTGGTGATGGAGAGGGTCAGCAGATTTAAATTCCTCAGTGTTAACTAATCAGATTATCTGTCTTGCACCCATTGCATAGATGTAATCACAAGGTTAAAGTGATAGTCAAAGTCAGGTGCACAAATACATGCATCATAAATCAAAAGGAAGGCGTGCCAGCCTCCTTACTTTATTAGAAGGTTAAGGAGGTTCCCCCACTTGGGCCGGCTCCCCCACTGGACTTAGTCTGGTGAGGAGGGAGTGAGGACACCCAGCAGGACTGAAAAAAAGACAAGACCTGACAAAAGGGCAGATAGGCTCCTTGTGAGCCAACGGCCATCTTCCGTGGAAGGGATTAAAGCCTCACCACGTATCTATGAATCGTATGCTATGCACCTAGTTAGAAGAGATATGATGAACTTAGGCGCTGCACCGTGTGCCTGGACCTGCCCAAGGCCTCCGCATAAGGAAGGGCCGAGCTTGAAGAAGCGGCCGCGGCTGGAGGCCGACACTGCCTCGGGCTCGAGTTCGGCGGGGGCAGCGACAGGCGGTGCCAAGGCGGCCAGCGAGAACAAACTAGAAGAGAGGCTGTACTCAGTGCTGTCACAAGATTGAAGAAGATGGAGGTGCATAGCCACCAACCCTGGATTCGGGACGGCACCCACTGACTGACTGACTAAGGAGGTTCAGCAGGGACATGCTAACAACTTCTACAGATGTACTGTTGAATGTATTCTGACTAATTGAATCATGGCACTGTAGGGCAATTCAAATGCATAGGACATAAGAAGCAGACCAGGAAGTAGTGAACTCAGTCTAATATGTCACAGACACATTCCTCCCCGCCATCAAAATGGCCACCACCATCTGGTCATGCCATCTTCTTGCAGCTACCATCAAGTAGGAGGTACAGAAGCCTGATCCAAAACTATCAGGTTCAAGAAAGTCTTCTTCCCTTCAACCTTTTGTTCTTGAATCAACCTGCACAACCGTAATCACTACCTTGGTATAGTAAAACTATCACCACAATGAATTTTGTTCAGTTTTTTTGGTTCCAATCGTGTCCTTCCTTGTGCAATTCTTGTATAAATTATGTATAATTTATGTGCATATTTTCCTTTTAAATGTTGCACCTCTAATGCTATGTGTCTGTACTGCAACTGCAAATACGTTCTTCATTGCATCTGTGCAAACACATACTAGTGTGCGGGACATTAAACTCAACCTGACATGGCTTGCTTGCTTGTGCCAAATTTTCTTTCTAACTTCCCACCTCCTGCTCATGTCACATTCAACTTTGACTTGCACACTGCAGATTGTGCAAGGATATACATATCACACACCCTAACCTGTTTTGTGCCTTTCAGGTGCTCAAGCTGTCTAGAAGTGGTCAAACAATCAGACACACATTCTCTCAATCTGACACTTTTGGGCAACAGCCCAAATATCGACACTTGGTGGAAGGAAATAGGTTACAGGGAAACAAGTAGGGGATAAGATTGATGGAATTGCTTTGAGAACTGACAAAGACTCAATGACTTGAATGGCCTGTTTCTGTGTCATAAGAGAACATCGAAAGAAGACTGTAGGAGTTAGCCTAAAGGAGAGAACTACATGCAGTGTATAACTGAGTATGAGTGTCCAAAAGCCAGTGTTGTGAGAAAGGCTAGCTCAAGTGACAGTTTTCCAGATGGTGAGGTTGCACATGAATTCTGCTGCAGAGGTCTCTGTTGAGGCCTGCCATTGATGATCGTGCACAATGGAATGCGTGGGTGCTTGGTAAATCTTCCTGAAAGTTTGCAATGTCAAGAAGAGTAGAGAAGTCGTAAAATATATAACAAAGGAAGCAGGAATAGGCCGTTATATGAGAATATGCTGATGTACATTCTGAAAATTGAACTGAACTTTTAATTTAGGTCAGAAAATCGTATCAGAGATTCGTCTTCATTTCCATTTTAAAGGGTATTCAATTACTCTGAAACCATACCATTTAGTTGTAGAAGCCACTTTGAAGGGAAACATAATCTCAGCATCCATAAATGATAATATTGATGCAAAATAAGGGGCATGCGCAAGGTGAAATGAATTCTATCAACAAGTAACCTAGATCTGGTGGCTTCAAAGATGGTAACATTGCCAATTGTTCACTAATATTACACCAGCTAGCAGGTAACATTTGATAAGTACATGTGAAAATCTAGAAAAGTCTATTAGTGATTCCTTGCTTCTTCATGAGGTATGCTGTTTTGCATTCACAGCGTTATTTTGAGATATTTGTGATCTGAGCAAGTCCTCGATATTTACATAATTTTGGTATTTACAAATTATTCTCACAACCAATTGTATTGTAAGTGGTATGTTTTGTTGCAAGAGGTGTAAATTGGTGTTTAAATGTATAATCATTATTAACATTAATTTCTCTGACCCTGAACTACGGATTATAATGCCTTCAGATATTTCACATTATAATGGATAGTAAAGCTCTGCAAATTGACTGCACGGCCATTTTGATGATACCTAGAACCTGATGCCTAATTGTAATCTGCATCAGAAAAAGGAAAGTCCATGCCAAGAATTTCCTAGATCTTCGTGGGCAGCTTTGTTCAAGGTTGATAGTGAATGCTGTCAGCTCCCTGTAGACCAGAAAAATTGGTACTTATGAGAGGGAAGATTTTCTTTCAGTTACCCATTCAAGTGATGTCTCCCCACAGAACCATCATCATGCGCAGCAGCGGCTATTTTTCTAGAATCAGTCTTGATGCCTTCATTGCTTGCCAATCTATTTTGCCTCCATCATTGACAAAATACCTATCTTGGACTGCCAACCAATCCTCAAACTCTTGAAAAGCATCTCAGCTAGATGAAGTTATTCCTTGTCTATCATGTCCGTCATCAAAAGTCTGGCTTGCAGTTGACAGCAATGGTGAATAATGTTTGAAATGGTACTTCTCAAAATGTGTAGTGGTTAGCATTTAGGCTTTTAGTCATAAATGCAGCAGCTCAAGAAAGTTCTCATTCTCAAATAAACGCTGGATTCAAATCTAATGTGGAGTTGACTGATGCTTGGCTATTTGGCAGCTGGATGTCACTTTGTAGAGACATAATGTCCAGAGTAAGCCTTTAAACAACAAAAACTGGTCGAAGTGTGATATTATCAGTGAACTGTAGGATAAACAATCATCCTAACTCCTAATAATATTACAGTATGTGTACCGCACTCCATCATGCAATACAATCATTAATTGATGGACTGTTCTCATAATGCACTTCAATATAGCTTAATTTATTTGAATCTCAGTTAACTATATCTTTATAGAGTATCCTTGCATTTTCCCAGTTTACCTCTGCACATAATCCCTGAAACAATTTACACAGCTTACAAGCCTAACTCCACTCAGTCATTGACTCTAATTCAAAAATAAGGTGGAAATGAGAATGAATGAATGTGATTATATTTTATTTCACATAATTAAATACCTCAGATAACATGTCTAAATTTAATGAATAAAGATCTAATTTTTGAGATAAAGCAGATAAGAACAACCATGTGATCTTATTTTATTGCAGTGTAATGGTGTGATTGGAACTACTTTCACTTTGCTGATTATTACCATCAATCCGATGAATATCTAAACCTTTCAGTACAATTGCCACTGTTATGAATCTGTGTAGAAATTGCAGCAGTAAATGAGATGTCTCTATTAGAGTCCAATAAACCTAATGCTCTGTGAAAAGGATTGCTCGGGCTATTATGTGTAGTGACATGGTAAATATACTGAGAAATCTCAGAGAGAGTCTTGAGGCCATGCATTGGGAGCACACAGAAACTCAGTGTAAGTGGTGGAAGGGGCACAGGAGCTCATAAACTACCCAGAGTCCGCATTTCCCACATTGGCTTCATTAACTATATTAATACCTGAAAAGCTTGAGTGAAATGTCATCCTTGATCTAAAGAAGACAGCAATTATACTTGCACATTACCTGTAATTAAAAGTAATTTAGTGTAAGACAGAGTTATATGTTAAGGGGAAATATATACTAGACAAAAATGGTCCTGTAAAGTTTCTGATTCCTGTACATCAATATACTGTTAGAATGGGTTTATAATTGAAGCCTATTTCAAGTCTTTAATAATCCAGAAAGTTTAAATTCCTCTGTTGATTTAAGAACCATGGATATTTTTCCGAATATTGTTTCACATTTGAAAGTCTGGAGGAGTCGCTTTTGCTCTTTGTACATGCAATTATGATTTGTCCGTATACTGTGACTCTTGTTCATTGAAGCAGACAAGTGTGGCCAGATATAACTGGAGAAACGTGCACCAGTGATTACATTTCCAGAGGGAGAACATCACAGAAGTGAGCATACCCAGAAATAGACCTGGAAATCATTTCAGCATAGGAATTGTTCAGTTAGTAACTGTGATAACAGTTACTTTACATCAATGTGTCACATCATAGGCAGATGTATTGCCAAATCATCTACCCTAATTGTTTTCAAAGATTCCAGCACATCTTCTTTCTTAACGTTGACATGCTTCAGTATGCTTCATGCTGTTCTCACATTCATCAAGGTCCCTCTTATAGTAAAGTACCTTTCCTACCTCCTTTAACTCCAGGCACACATGTCCTCTTTTATCCCTGGTTGGTCCTACCCTCACTCTAATCATCCTCCTGTTCTTCAAGTACATGTCACCGACTTGGTGTTTTCCTTAATCCTTCCCACCAAGGCCTTCTCATGTCCCCTTCTAGCTCTTCTATGTCCATTATTAACTTCTTCCTGGCTACCTTGTAACTCCCTAGGGCCTGTCTGATCCTGCACTACAGCCATTTGACTGTGAAAAATAAAACAGAAAAAGATTAAAATACTCAGCTGTCAATCAGCATCCACGGAGAGAGAAATAAATTTAAGCTTCTTGCATGACAGGTCCTTGTTGAACCCAGTAAAGTTAAAGCACGTTTTTAAAAGGAAGGATGGAAATATGAGAAAGGGCAATGGGACTGGAGAGGATGTTGGGGAAGAGGCATAAATGAAATGAAATGGAAAATACTAGAAACACTCAGCAAATCAGTCAGAAGCTATAGAATGAGAAACTGAGTGTCTATTTCATGTCAAAGACCTCTTATCAGACAGGTCAGCACAGCAGCACCATGGTAATGTTATGCAGCACCGGTTTGGTGTTCAATTCCTGATGCCTGTAAGGAGTTTGTACATTCTCCCCGTGACCGTGTGGGTTTCCTCTGGGTGACCAGTTTCCTCCCAAATTCCAAAGATGTATGGGTCAGGGTTAGTAAGTTGTTGGCATGCTATGTTGACACTGAAAGCATGGCCACATTTGTGGACTGTCCTCAGCACATTTTTATGCAAATGATGCATTTCACTGCATGTTTTGGGGTTTCAATGTACATGTGACAAAGGTTCCCTTTGTAATCAATAACGCCAGTATAAATTCCAGAAAGAATCTTAAGTTGTATTTCATTTGAATCAAGTTTACCCCAGTGGAAACCTGTCTTTTGATGGTCAAGATTAACTCATTAACTATTTTCCTCATCATTTCAGTGGCTTCAATTAGTTGTGCATATTTTGATAATCAAAACCAAACAGAGATAAGATATTGCCCTCTAACCACAGCGTTTTCTTATTTTAGTGTGGATTCCTTTGACGTCCATTAACATAGAGTGCTGCACTTTATTGTTTTTTGTTGATTTCACAGAAAATATTGTTGTTAGTGTACCAAATCATCCCCATCTCATGTTGGTGGGGGAGCATTTTGGCTCCAGTGACCATAATTCTACTAGTTTCAATATAGTCATGGAAAAAAGTAGGATGAGTTCTCAAGATAAAGTCCTTATCCTTATGGCATCAGACAAAAACTTCAAAAGATGATTGGAGGAAACTGTTTGTAAGTAAAGGGATGTCTGGCAAGAAGGCTTTTACATGTGAGATAAGAAGATATCAGGGCCAATATATTCCTGTTAGAATGAAGAGGCAAGGCAGGTAAGATTAAAGAAAGCTGGTTGAAGAGGGGTATCGAGGAACTGATTTGCCAGAGGCAGGGTCCCAGAAGACTGCGGAATAGACAATATTCAAGAAAGACAACTGGGACTCAAGGATATCCTAGGCTGGTGAGCCTTACATCCGTGGTAGAGAAATTATTGGACCAGATCTACTCATATTTGGAAAAGCATGGACTTACTAGGGAAAGTCAGCATTGTTGTGTGTGAGATTTTTGTGGAAGTGATAAAGAGGATTGATGAGGGTTGAGCAGTGGATTTTGTCTATGTGGATGTTAGTAAAGCATTTGACAAGATCCCGCGTGGTAGGCTGGTACAAAAAATTAAGTCATGTGGGATCCATATTGAATCAGATACAAAATTAGCTTGACCAATAAGTCGTGGTGGTGTTTTTTTTTCTCTGACTGTGGGTTTGTGCCTGATGATATTTTGCAGCGATCAGTACTGGGCCGGGACTACAGGGATACAGAACATGTGTAGACGGACTTAATAGATTGGCATCATGGTCAGCGTAAACTTGGATGGCCAAAGGACCTGTTTCTGTGCCTTAACTTTCAATGCTGTACATTCTAAATTTCAGCTCAATGAATGATCTACTGCCTGAGCAACTGGTCTTGAGATTGTGACTCCACCTCACACTTGCACCCTCTTCTCTCCCACTTTACTGCCAAATAGTCACGCCTCAGGCTGGAAAAAATTGCAACATTTCATTTTCACTCAGTTATAGCAGTAGGCAGCTTACTAGTTCTGCTTAAATGAAGCCTGGGGTTCTAAATGACAGCAGCTTACTCAAGCAAGTGGGTGACCTCTCAAATATTATAAACATTTCGTGTGTATTCTGTGTATCTTTTTACATCCAAACTTTATGCTCATAAATCTTAGTTTTAGTCTGATTATTTACCCACTACCTTTTGAAAGCCTTTGATGGATCATTCAGACATGGCTGCCTGCTACCTTGGTGCCTTATGCGAACATACCTTGTTTTAATGAAATGGGAGATTTTAGGGGCTGTAACACCCATCCCAAAAATGCATCACTCAGACTTTCAGTCAGCCCTTTTACATTTGGTGCTTCTGTAGGTTGGCTTACAAAAGAGCAGTATCTGTGCGCCAGCTGGTCGAATTTACATTGCTAAAACTGGCTCCCTTATCCTGATTGCATAATTACAGACCGATAAAAGTGTGGATCTGCAGTTTGGCAGTTGTAATATAGGAACCAGTTTTAATAGTGCAAGTAAAGGGAGTTGGCACATGGATCTCACTCATCTGTGATTTGAACCGCAGAAACACTTTTTAAAGATGTAATGTGATGATTCACTCTATACTAATATTAAAAATATAGTCAGCATTCAAATAGTTACTTATGCATAATTTTTTAGGCATAAGTACACTTAAACACCTAGTGAACAAAAAGAGTCGACTAGTGAAAATTGATCTTACTCAGTTGCACTACTGTAAAACTGAATACAATAAAATTATTCAATAATGAACCCTAACCAAGCAGTTTTGTATTGTGAATTCACATCTACGTATTGGAAATACAGTGAGGTTTACTGGCACTCATGTGATTTAAGATCATTATTAGCCATTAAGTTAACATTTTTCAGTGCATCAACTTGATGTTGGATTTAAAGTTAGACGCATGTGTGAAGGCATTGCCCTACTCCATATTTGTGGAATTACTTTACAAGTAGTTTAAATTTGTCAATATTTTTTCATTTTACTACTAATGGCTGATCAAGTCATCTTAGTATAGCCTAGGAATGAAAACACACTCGAAAATTTATATATTTGTGAATAATAAATGTTATTTCTGTTAGTCATCTGGGCTCCTGAAAAATCAAGCTGTGGAAATATTTTGACCTCATTATTTATTATTTTGTAATAAGGAATGTTCAGTATTACAATTAGCTTTATGTATCTAAGTATTTAACTCAGCATGCAGATGTTTCTTTCACCTCTGTTTTCTTGATTGCTTCTTATAATTTTCGTTAAATACACACTTTATAGATTCTTGGAGCACTTGCTGGAAAGTTGCTTGTTTTCATCTTTTTGTGCAATTTAGATATGACATGTCATTAATCATGCGCTGTCTTTTTGAGGGGTTTCCACATATAGCTTAAGTGGGCAGCACGCATAATAACATAATTATGGGCAATAAAATGACGCAGTAGCAGAAGCATAGCTAATAACTTCTTTGTTTTCCATTCACACCCACAACGATCCACAGTTATATTTAGCTATTTTTTACACAATACGTATTATCATGGGCTTTCATATATCTGGTACTTTATAAGAAAAGGATTCCTTAGGTGCATTAGTAAAAATGATATGAATTGATATTAGTAGTAATGTAAACTTCAAATCTACAGTCTATATTAGTATTTTCAAGGTAAGTTTTTAAAGCTGCACATAGTTCAACTTGTCAGTCTGCACTTATCACAATGTTTTACCTCCAATACATAGTTCTTCTGGATTTGCAGATACAGTTTAATGAAATTTTATAAGAAACAACTGGAAATGTGTTTTGTTTATTTCATGCATTTGTCCTTTCAGGAAGAATGTCTGAAGTGACAAATATGCACTGTATATTCAAGCAACAAAAGCAACTTTGTGAATGAAGATCTACTGCAGAGACTTAAGCACAAGAGTTTAGCCAGTTCACTACCGAGAAGATGCTGCATTGTGAAGGTGCTGCGTTTCAGATGAGTCATTAAAATGAAAGTCATTTAGGTAGATGAAATTCATCATATGGCTTTAGTTCAAAGAAACGCAGAGGATTATTCTTGTGCTCAAAGCAAAATTTATTCTTCAATCAATGGGAGATTGCAGGAGTTTGCTGAGCAAAAATCATCTACTCCATTTCTTATATCATTTAAGTTTCTACACTTAGCAACAATTTATTGATCTGGATACTTTGAGATATGCAGAAATTATGAAAGGTAAATGAACACAAAATTTATTTGAGTGTATCATGTCTTATGATTGAGAATAATTACAGTGAATTTTATCTTATCAGTGACAGCTGCATCTAACAGACTGTAATTTTACAGGTTGATCTGGGATTTTACTTTTCATACCCTGAAAGGGGAGCAAAATCGGCGACTAAAACACTGGAGGGATATGGGAAGAAAACTAAGCTAATGCTTAAGTCAAAGGATTGTGGTTTGAAAACATTTTTTGTGTGGATTTGTGGGCTTGGTGTGTATGTATAGTGTGGGTAAATGGTGGTTGAGGGAGGGTTTGACTCCACCACAGAAGATATTACCTTGCCCATTAGTGATCTGGCACCTACGATATCTTTACCTTTAGAGAGCTTGAGTTGGCTTAGAATCAAGCTAGAACAAAAATGCTCTCATGCGTTTAATTTATGATAATAAAATATCTTTTATTGATTCTGGCAGAACACAATGGTGTGATCAAGCATGAAAAAGGACATTACTCTTAGTTTTGGTGCATTATTTGTCACAGTGATATCACTGCTGCTTAAGAACTCAGAACCTATTGGAACTTTTCACTAATACCAAACTGTTTTGGAAGCAACTGAGAAGCTTTTAAAAAGTTATGGTATTCCACTTTGTACTCTGCATGCTGTACATTCCAGATTTTCTTTTCATATATCCCTGGGGGAAAATTAAAGCACTGCTGTAATAAATCAGGGGAGGACCACCATTAGGGCACCATCCACCTTGTCTTCCCACCCGCTTTAACTGTTAAATAAATCATAACATCCTGTTAATAGTAATGATGTTAAGGATGAATAAGTAATTCCAAATGCTCGCCAAATTGCAAGTGTGTCTTGCTTCCAAGTTTTTGTTTATAACAAGTAACAACTCTAGACTTTTGATAAATGAGGTCTTTAAGGATAATGTTTTCCATTTTGACTACTCCCTGCTAATGTGGAAAGGGCAGAGGAATAGGAAATTAACAAATGAATGGGTTGTATATGCCATTCAACTCTTTGAACCATTCAACCTCTTTCATGTTTCATTAAGCCAAGTAGATGCTCATAATTATATTTTGAATATCTTTGACAGCTATTCTGTACAGAATCATTCCTTATCGGGTGAAATTATCTTAGGCAAAATAAATTTTATTAAGGAAATGCATAAAAACATTGTTTTCATTTCTAACTTCCTTTCTTCATTTAAGTGAAAGCAGTCTAATTTTACACTTTATTATGTTCATGTTAACTCTAGCAAAGATAACAATATACACATTAATGTTAATCAATGTGCTATGTACAACATGCAAAACCCTTTTAGTGAATATGTTTCCTAGGAGCATTATCATCTATAAAACCCATGATACTTAAGAAAGTGAACACAAAGTTGGTTGAAGAAGGAGGATTTAATATATGTGTAGCGATAGGGAGGCAGTGAAGTTTGGAAAGATATTTCCGGGTCTGGGGCCTAAATGCATGAAGGCAGAGCTACCACTTTTGTTGAAGGACGTGAAAGATCCAAAAAAGATGAATGTCAGAGAAACAGAGGCTCTTAGTGAGTTAAGGGGTTAGAGTGTATCACATGGGTAGGCATGGATGAATTTTTAAAGAGATTTGAGTAGAATACTGAACAAAGGTAAGGTGTCAGTGAGCAAAAGGAACATGTGATAATAAAGGCTCCTAACTTTGAGTTGGAGCGGAAGGAATTAGGTAAGCTGAAGGTGTGAAGCTAGTCAACTGAAAATCAGAATTGACAGATCAGGAGCAACTATCTCATGGATGGATGTTTCAGGTATATGGCGCAAGTGGAGATCAGACACATTAGGGAGATAGGGAGGTAGAAATAGGAGAGAAGAAGCAATGCTTGTTGAGTTGGAACCATAACTAAAGGTCAAGTGGAATGCCAAAGTTGCAGACCCTGCATGAATTTGAAAACAGTTTACAGCAAACAAAGGGCTGATGGGCTAAGAAACTATGTTTACCAAGGTACATTTCAGTCTTCTGAGGCATTAGCTTTCTGATAACATTTGCAAAGGTTGAGATAATCTGTTTCAGCAACTGACCTCAATCCCGCATTTGTGTCTGTGCTGATGTGGTAATCGCTGAGCACACACAGAATGTCTTGTCCCATAATGGAGGATCTGAGGACAATTCTGACCTGAGAAACAACCACTGGACAATGCTAGCTCAAGAATTAAACCGTATAGTCTGGGTATATCCAGCATGAATTCCACAACGATATGCCACTCATCTGATTCTCTTGTTCATCATCTGTACCCTTTTAACCTTTTAATATACGTTTGAAACAAATACCTCATCCACTTTTAAAGTAGAGAAGCTATCCAGCTGAAGATAGTATACTAATAGGGCATTTGTGTAAAGTCCCTCCTTCCGTGTTAAATTAGCTCTTAAATCCGATCATGAGTGCATTATTGGAACCATTCTTCTTTTACACATTTTTGAGATTTCTCTGAGGATAAAGCCACATTCCAGTTTATCTGGACATACTAGCATCACTCTCTTTTTGAAGAGTCCATGCATCGTTGTGCTAAACCCACAGAGAGCTAAAGAAAATATACGGTATTACTACCAGTTTGAGTTCTGTTGCAAATCTGAAGACCAACATTGGGCAGGTAAGACCTGCAGTATTATCTACAGCAGTACTTCCATGTCAGAGATACTAAAGGAACATAAACATCCTTCGATGGAACCAGATCAATATCATGTAGAGAAGTTGAACAATCTTGATCAAGGTGATTCATTGAGCAAAACTGAATAGAATCATTGTTGTGGTGTCCAAGCAGACTAAACCATTAGGCTTTGAATGTTTTTTACAAGGTAACCCCTCATGTGAATTGTTGATAATAAACAAAGTTATTGCCAATGTTGCAAACATATCTGCTGACTTACAAAACCCAAGATTTATTGTAAGTTGAAACTATCTCTACGCATATGCACAATTAATCCAGGATAAAGAAAATCAAAGCTAACAGTTATAGGAAATTTTGTTCACAAGTTTGGTGGGCAGCACAACAATCACTCTATTCAGCTTTGATCAAAATATTATGTTGCTCAAACTTGTTTAGCTGCTCCTCCCCTTGGTATTGATTTGATATTGAATAGAAGAATGCCTATATTCCTTCAGAATCTCTAAAATGGGGGTCAATGCTGTAGAATAGCCTTTCTCAACCTTTTTGCCCTGGAGGAACCCTTGAAAGAATTTTCAGGTGTTGGGGAATCCCTACGTAAAAATTATTAAATCTACAGATCATGATATGTTAGTGTGATCGGTAAGTTGTAGATATAATAATCCAAAAATAATTGTCAATGTTCTTTTGAGTAGAGAATCAATTTTTAGCCAAGCTTTCTTGAAAAAAAAGATAGTTAAGCTTAGCTTACCTTTCTTCAAATTAATCTCTTTCTTTCCCATTCATAAATATTAAAAACTCATGAGGCAAACATAATAAATTTCTGTTAAATAACTGGCTTAAGCCAAAATGGGACTTAATTTTTCTAAAGGTAGGCTTGGTAGATTTAATTTAAATAAAGGTTGTAAGTTGATTTTAATTAATGCTATTTACAACATGAAAATTTAATGACAATGTTGAATTGTAAAATTACTAAAAACCATAAGCCAAAGCAATATGAATGAAAATACAGCCCAAGATGCAATTTTATACAAGGCTTTGAAACAACATTTTCTCACTGAGTGACATGAGCAGGCACAAATGTAGGACTAGAATGTGAAACCCGTGCTTGTTTTTTGTTGCACAAATACTCAGTTCTGGGTCAAACATGAGATAAGCACACATGTATTTCACCTTCAAATAAAATGAGACAATCTCTATGCTTGCTCTTGATGCTTGTTAAACAAGAAAAAGTTGAAATCTGCAGCAATATGTTCATTGCTTTCCTATGAATGGCAGGATACTCTTCTTTCACTGAAATCCAGAACTTGTCCAGGGGCTGGTCAGTAAATCTCATCTCGAATGCATGATCACAAAGTTCTTCCTCTTATCTCAAAGTCAAGTTCTCAGGCTGAACAGAAGATTCAGACAAGGGGCCCTTCACCCAGTCATACACTTGTGTTGAAATGGAGGAAAAACACTGTTCAATTTTGTTCTGCAGTTCTTCCAGATGGTTTTCAATAAGACTCGAGACTTTCTGTTCCTTCCTCACTCTCAAGCCCAAGCAGTAGTGGAAAAATATCAAGATTTCTTTCTGCACCTTTGGAGTTTTTCAAAGATTCAGTTTCCATTTAAATCCAAGAATTTCATCACTTGAAGTCAAAATATTTTTGCCAGGGCCTTGCAGAGACCAGTTCAATTGGTCTATGTGAAGAAAAATGTCTGTTAAATAGGTGAGTTTCAGCTGCCATTTTTCATCTTCAAAGCACTCAGCAAAATTTGTCCTAATATTTTCTTGAAAGTACTCCTGCAATTCACTTTTCAGCTCAAACACCCTCATTCTCTGGTAAGCCACTGGATTTCTCCATGTGGCAGAAGGTTGGGTGTTCTTCATCCAGGATTTTCACAAAGTTTTTTGAACATTCTCAAGTGGGCTTGTCTTTGTTCAATAAAGTTAACCATTTTTGTAGCTTCATCCAGAACTTTTTTCATTTCATCTCCAAGGCACCTTTCAGTTCAGCACCTCTCTGTAAGGAAAGCAGTGTGCTGTGACATCAACAGGATTTTTATGAGAGAAATGAAACCTCTCGCGGAGCCAACCATTGATGGAGCACCATCAGAACAAATGCCAACACTTCCACACTTCCTCCATGACAGAACTTTTGTATCGTGCCTGTTTGTAATTTGGGCAGCTTTTTGCAACAGAAGAAGTTTTCTTGAAGTTCACCATTTTCATGCAAACAGTGGTGGGTGCGTGAAATGCACTGCCAGTGAAGCTGATAGAGGCAGATACAATGGGGTCTTTTAAGAGACTCTTGGATAGGTACAGGGAACTTAGAAAAATAGAGGGAATGTGGTAAGGAAATTCTAGGCAGCTTATGGAGTAGGTTACATGGTTGGCACAACACTGTGGGCCAAAGTGCCTGGAATGTGCTGTAGATTTTCTATGTTCTATCATTTACAAATCTTACAAATGCTACAACATGACATTTATTGGTGAAACCCGTTATCTCATCAAGGTGGATAGAGAAGCTGTGGTGTTTTCAGTTTGTCACACAAAACCTCTTTAGCATCATGTGACATACATCAATACATTGACTTATCGACTTATTGCTTTGTTTGAGAGTGGCTGCCTTCTCGTCCAAACAAAAAACATGCAAGACCCAATTCTTGAGCTATTACATGCAGATAACTGTGCTCTACTCACGCACACAGACTGCAGTCACAGTTCGCCAAGATTGCAAGGGCTTTCGGTCTGAAGAAAACAATGATCCTCCATCAGAAGCTCCCTCGTGGCATTTACAACCCACCTTGGTTCACCATTGCCAACCATGCTTTCACCACAGTTGAGCAGTTCACCTAGCATCATCTCCAATGACACTACAGTAGTGAGGGATGTTGACAATCGACTCATCAGAGCCAGCAGTGCCTTCAGGTGCTCCCAAAAATGTGTGTGGAAGAACTACCAGCTGCGCCTGTCTACAAAAATGTAGGTGTGCAGGGCTGCCATTGTCACGGCGGTGCTATATGGCTCTGAAGCCTGGGTCTTGTACCACAAGCAAATCTGGTTACTTGAGCATTTCCATCAGTATAGCCTCTGCTCCATCATGGGTATCAGCTGGTAGGATCGTGTCTCCAGCAACGAGGTCTTGGAGAAGGCTCAACTTCCAAGCATTGAAACCACCTTGCTGCTCAGGCAGCTCCGCTAGCCAGGACACGTGTCTCGCTTGGACGACTCCAGGTTACCAAAAGCAGTACTCCAGGGAGAAACCTCTCAAGGCAAAAGAGATCATGGTGCCCAATACAGGAATTACAAAGACCAACTTAAGCAGCTGCTCTCTGAGGTAAATATCGAGATCAATGAGTGGCAGCAGCTGGCTTATGACAGAGACCACTGGAGAACGCTGACCCACGGAGCAGCCAAGAATTCTGGAGAATCCAGAAGAGCAACTGCTGAAGAGAAGAGAAGATGCAAGAAGGATCCCACTACCCAAGCGCCTGCATCCTGGCTGCTCCCGTGTCTCTACTGCTCTGGGGTCTGCAGATCTTGAATTGGTCTCTACAGTCACCGACGATCATGCTCCTCAGGACTCCTCTTCCCTCTTGATCTTTGCAAGCAAAGAACCAACTATCATCATCATCATAGAGCATGTAACCTTTTCAATTCTTGTACTGCATCTTGTCCTAGCATTTAACACACTATAATTTTATATCCTGCCATTATTAGGTTCTCACCAACTGTGTGACTTTTTCTTTTCTGGGTAATAACTTCTGCTACTAAATAACTTGCTTCCTGTATTCTTTTATTGACCGCGACTTTATTAACAAAAGCTGTACTCTGTTTGTTTTAAGATTCCAACAGCTGAGTAAAATAATCAGCACTTTTATGAATCAAATGGCTGTGATTTGTAGTTAAGTGTCTTTTCAATTTTACTGGAGCCATTGTTGCATTTGTGAGTTGTTTGCCACAGACTAGGCACAAAGGAATAGGACAACCTGGATCGCCAGTCCATGTAAAACCCATTGATAAATAGTTTTCATTGTAAAGACGGACTATTTTGTGTCTGTTGTTGCACTAGTGCAGTGAAATGACTCAGAAAATTGTAATTCAAAAATCGGCACATTGGACCATCAGATATGCCTGTAAAACACAAGGGTTAATAAATATAAAAATGGGCGAGTCAATTTGATGCTCAGAAAATGCACATCATGCTCCTCACCAATCTACCTTTCTCCTCTCCGTGCTCTTGAAGTCATCATAAAATACAGTATTCAGAAAAATAGTGAGGAAATTGCACTGTACAATGGTGTAGCAATCAAACTACTGCTGTTTCGCTCCAGCAGCCCAGATTTCATCGGAAATAGTCTGTGAAATTTACACGTTCTCCCCATGATCATGTGGATTTTTCTCGAAACTCTTGATTTTTTCCACATGCTACAAGGTTAACTGGTAACTGTAAATTCCTTGAAGTGTAACAGACTTAAGGAGAAGTGGTGGAAGTTGATGGGCTTAATATGTTTCAGGGAAATAAGAGGAGAATAGGACTGTTGGGATTGCTCTGAGAGCTGGCATAGACTTGATAGACTGAATGGCCTCCTATGACAGGAAATATGAGAAATATGAGTCTTAATTGTAGAAGAGTTGACACAGAATGAGAATAAAGAAAGTTGAGAGGTGATAACTCAATATGTCTAAAGATGGATACTACATCATCTATTGAGTTTCTAGGATCGACTTATGGTACAAAGATGAAAGAAAGCTGCATGTCTGGGTAGTGTTTAAACTTGGAAGTCTGTAGATTTAAAAAAAATACCCTCCTCCTCAATTTTTAAATAGGAAACCAGATTAATATATATAAATAAAGGAACATTTGTTCACATGAGGATTTCCGAGTGCATTCTGAGTAGAACGTTAAATCTTTCAAGTTGCTTTCTGTATATGACTATGTACACCCTACATTTACTCCACCAGAATCAAGGACTCCCTTCCAATTCATTACTAGAGGGTTAACATTTTGTCTAAAAGCAGGCAATCCACGAAACTGCAATTTAAAAAATATTTACTTGTTTAGAGCTACAGCACGATTACAAGCCCTTCCCACCCGATTACACCCATCTGACCAACTCACCTACTAACCTGTACAGATTTGACATATGGGAGGAAATCAGCGTACCTGATGGAAACCCACACGGTCACAGGGAAAGCATCCAAGCTCCTTACAGACAGTCACACACAACGCGCTGGAGGAACTCAGCAGGTCAGGCAGCATCCGTGGAAACAAACAGTTAACATTTCGGGCCAAGACCCTTCGGCAGGACACTGTCCTTACAGACAGTGGTGGAAATGCTCCCGGATCATTGGCATTGTAATGGCACTACACAAAGTGCTATGTTACTGTCCGCTCCAGGGCCCAGTGTTAGATTAATGATATTGTTTACTCTGTGACCAAAGGTAAACTGTCTGTCATTGCAAGAATTTGCATTCCCAACCACCCAGCAACATATTTAAGTCAAAAGACACAATCTCTTGACTTAAGCATGTGACGATTAGCTCCTCATGGATCAGTTTGTGGAGTAGAATGAGCTAAAGGACTAGTATTTAAAGGCTAACCTATTGCACCAAAGGCATTTGAATCCCATCAATGCAAATTCAGGGAATTCAATAAATCTGGAATGAAGTGATAGCATGCCTAAAGATGCAGGAAAATGATAGATTGTTGTTTAAAAATCCATCTTCATGAAAGTAAATCTGTTATCCTCACCCACCAGATTACAGCTGTGTGTTTGACTGTTACCCATCTTCTAATATGGCCTAGTAAATCAAGTCACTAAGTGAAGAGGGATGGGTACTAAATGTTAAATTGCCAGAAATCTCCAGCTCCAGTGAATGAATAAATATTTAAAATTCCAGTGCATCGTATCTGGAATTTATGTCCAAAAACTAGCACCACCAATTAGAAACTTTGTTCCTTTTTTTTTCTGTTTCTCTTCAAATACTAGGGAGGAAAACTTAAACTTTAAACTGGTCCATTCTTTTTGGGATTTTCAACTGAAATAATCTTCTATGATTATGTCACTATCGTTAATGTCTAAAGGATATTAAGCCCACTTTATAGTTTACATACAATGCACTTCAACAAGTAAATCAAAAGCAACTGTTTCTATTTTATGATTCATAAAATTACAAGCCATTATAAATTACCCATTTATTTTATGTGGCCTCACCTGCTTCCCTACCCAAATGCCCTAATTTTCAGATGTATCACAGGCCTCTGGAGGCATCTGTAGTGTGCAATGGATGATACTAGTGACTGTGAAGTATCAGAATGCCTGCTGTGTAAGTTACAGACAATATTCTCCTTTTAATTAATTTTGTAATTACAAGCAATTAATTTAGTTTAAACGTGCTAAATCTTGTTTGATGGAGTCAGCATAGGCATGTTTTCTTCCCAGCATGAATCCCTGCTGCTAAAGTACTCAGTACAAAATGATTGCATTTAAGACCAGTACAAGCAATTTAAAATGAACTTCACAAACATTCTGTTCTGTAATTAGTATACTTAATTAGATCTGAAAGAAGATTGTTACTGTATCTAGTATTTTTGTTCTAGGTATTCTCTTTTCAGTTTATATGGACAAAAATGAATCAAATACATTAAATTATTTAACTCTTCCTCATTCACTTGAGTTGCTAATACAGTCTTAGGTTTGTCATGATGATTAATATTTTCTGAGCATCAGCAGGGATGCAACAAATACCTTAGATTATGAAGGAGAAAATTAGCCAGGCTTTTTACTTGGTATTGTTGATCATCAAGCCAAGGTGGAATCCAGGACAGCTTATCAATTGACATGGTCAGGAATCACCTGGGAAGAACAAGGATTGAAAAGGATTGATGGCTGTGGTAATGCAACCATATCTCTCCACTGTTAATTTAGTGGAAAGACAAAGGGTGGAAATTAATGCAGAGTAAAAAAAAAAGCAAAAAAAAATCTCTCAAATTCTTCTTCACACCTTAAGTTTTTCTAGTGCTTATATCCATGACTTATTCTTCCCTCGTAACTGCAGCCCCAACATTTAGATTCATCGATCATAATCAGGCTTTTCATCTTGGGTTTTTACTCTATTAATCTGATTCATGTAACTTTTCTGAAACTCCATGGTAGTACTCCAGCTATGTCCTATATCTTCTGGTACTTCAGAATTGTTATAAGGCTCAGAGTCTGGTTAAGTTATTTAAATGTGGTCTGTCTTTAACAATTGGCCTAATCTTTCCAAGGGGAGATATTACAAGGTGAACAGAGGAAATGATTCAAGGACGTGCTCAAGTTTCCAAAATAAATACAACATTCTCATTGTGTGATGGGAATCTATGGCCCATGATAATTCAAAATAGAGAAGTAGCATTTGAGATGGTATTGAGAATCTCAAGACCATGCATTGGAGGGACATTGGAAGTAGCAAGATGATCTCAACTGCACCTTATCAGTCACCTTCTGATCCACCAGCAGCTCCCACAGTGATCTGATTCACAAATCTAGAGTAAAGGTAAGTCAAAGGTAAGAGACTGCTTGAGGAGAAGAAAATAAAGATTGGCATTATCCTTTGTTAATCTTCACAATGGTTTATTTAACACTGGTATGAAAATACTTAATCTATAATTTGCTGATTAAACCCCTTTACCTTGCATTAATTTGACATAAATTCTATTTCTATTAGGTCAAAATCCATTCATTGTAAGAAGGGTCTCGGCCCGAAACATCGACTGTGCCTCTTCCTGGAGATGCTGCCTGGCCTGCTGCGTTCACCAGCAACTTTGATGTGTGTTGCTTATAGCCTTTTTAGTTGCTTTTTGTTGGATTTTCTCAATCATCTAACTTTTCACTCACTTTTACTACCTTATATGCCCTTTCCTTGACTTTTATTCAGTCCTTACCTTCCCTTGTCAGCCATGGTTGCCCACCCCTGCCACTTCACAACTTCTTCTGTGGGAAATATATATCCTGCACCTCATGAACTATTCCCAGAAACTTCCGCCATCTCTACTCTCCCATCATCCCCACCAGTATCCTCTTCCACTCCACCTGGGCAGGCTCCTCTCTCATGCCTCTGTGATTCCCTTTATTCTATTGCGATACTGATACATCTGACTTATGCTTCTCCCTCTAAGATTGCAGTATGTATTCAATTATATTATGAACATTGTCTCATAAGGGTTCCTTTACATTAAGCTCCCTAATAAGATCTGGGTTATCACACAACACCCAACCTAGGATTGCCTTTCTCCGAATAGGCTCAAGCACAAGTTGCTCTAAAAAGCCCACTCATAGGCATTCAAAAAAATTTCCTTTCTTGCGATCCGACACCAACCTGATTTTCCCCTTGCATATTGAAGTCTCCCATTTCAATTGTGTCATTACCCTTATGACATGCCTTTTCCAGCTTCCTTTGCAATCTCAACCCCACATGTTGGCTGCTATTTGGAGGGCTATATATGATTCCCATAATCACTTTTTTACCCTTGCAGTTTCTTAACTCCACCCACAAAGATTCAACATTTTCTGACCCTACGCCATCACTTTCTAAAGACGTAATTACATCTCTTAGCAATGTAGCCACACCACCGTCTCTGCCTTCCTGCCTGTCCTTTTGATACTAAGTATATCCTTTGATGTTAAGCTCCCAGCTGTGGTCTTCTTTCAACCATCACTCTGTGATGCCCACAATGTCATACCGACCAATCTCTAATTGTGCCATGAGTTCATTCATTTTATTTTGAATGTTACACACATTTAAATACAACACCTTCGGTCTTGCATTTTGCCTCTGTGGTACAACTGAATTCTTTGCTCTGTACCCAGTCATTGGCTTGTCCTTCCTTACATTCATGTTACATTCATTATCAACTTGTAAACCTGCTGGCTCATCCTCAGCTGTACCATCCTGGTTCCCATCACCCTGCCATATTAGCTTAAGCCACTCTGAACAACTCTAGTAAACCCTCCCACAAGGATATCAGTCCTGCTCAGATTCAGGCGCAACCTGTCATTTTTGTACAGGTGCCAGCTGCCCCAGAAGAGGTCCCAATGATCCAGAAATCTGAATCCCTGCTCCCTGCTCCAATTCTTCAGCCACACATTTATCTGCCACCTCATTCTATTCCTATCCTTATTGTCGCATGGCACAGGCAGCAATACCAAGATTACTACCCTTGAAGTCCTGCTTCTTAGTTTCCTTCCTATCTCCCTGTAGTCTTTTTTCAGGAGTTCCTCCCTTTTTCTACATATGTCATTAGTACCATTATATACCACAACTTCTGGCTGCTCACCCTCCCTTTTCAGGATGTTATGGATACATTCAGAAACATCATGGACCCTGGCACCTGGGAGGCAAATTACCACCCATGTTTCCATTTTGCATCCATAGAATTGCCTATCTGTCTCCTGACTATAGAGTCTCCTATTACTACCGCTGTCCTCTTCAGTTCCCTACCCTTCTGAGCCACAGAGCCAGACGCAGTGCCAGAGGCACAGCTGCTGTTGCTTCCCTCAAGTAGGTCGTCCCCCCAACTTTACTCAAAATGGAGCACTTATTGTTGAGGGGGACGGCCATAGGACTGCTCTCCCTTTCCTCTCCACACAGTCACCTGCTTATCAATCTCCCGTAGCCTTGGGGTGCCTACCTCCTTATATCTCCCATCTGTCACTGCTTCACTTTCTCTAACAAGCCGAAGATCATCCAGCTGCAGCTCCAGTTCCCTGATACTGTTTCTAAGGAGCTTCATCTCAATGCACCTGGTGCAGATGTGGCCATCAGGGAGGTTGGTGGTCTCCTGCAAATCCCTCATCTGACACCCAGAACAGAAAACTGACTCTGTAGACGTACCCCCTATTCTCTCAAGATTTCGATAAGAAATAAGGGATAAACTCACCTACTTACCTTGCTTCTGCCTTTTCTCGCTGAAGCCTTGTTGATTACTATTCTTCCTCAGACTACTCCAACACTGACCAGTCCCACCACGACCACTCCGCTAGGCGATACCTCTCTTTTACAGAGACTTTCATGGAAACAAATGCGTTTTAAAGTGACGTGAATGAAACACTCAAACTTTATCGTCGTTAAGTAAAATAAACATATTAGCCATTCTTTTTGGCTGATGATAAATGAATTGAAATTAACACCTTTGTCCATTTTATCACGTGTGCTTCTGATGAGACATCTGAAGCATTCAGATTCTGAAAATGAATATTTTATTTGACAAGTAAGCAATCCCCCTTTCAATCCCGGATTTCAGTTTTCTCCACAGCTGTTGTATAATTTTTAAAAACTTCAATGAAAGTTTGCATGTGCATCTTTTATGTTTAGGACGTCAATTATGTTATTGCAGTTTTCCCCAACGAATGGGTGATAATTGGAAGTGCCCACCGTGCTATCATCTGCTGATGCAGGCTGTTGAGACCTGTGACCATTTCATTAAATTGAAGTTTTTTTTTTCAGTAGCAAGGTTTACACCTACTTTATAGTAAGTATACTTAAGTATACCTTATACAGATCATACAGAGAATACTACCCTCAAACTGTCATGGGTTGTGAGATCAGGAGTCATTCCTAAGGACACTGATCACTTGCTAAATGAGATCATTTTATCTCGTGTGCCTGGCTGTATCTCTGGTCTACTTATTTCTATGGAATGTAAAGCAGGATCAGAAGCCAGAGTCCAAATCTGCATAAAATGGCCTTGCAGTCAAATGTCAGGAGCAAATACTAAATGCTAACATGACCGATCATAGTAGATTCAGGAATGAGTAATGAGGCAGACTTGGTTAATGATCTAACAGAAAGGCAAAATTCCTTGAAAAGAGAGAAAACAAACTTAAGCGTAGTAACAAAAATTCTGGATTTTCTTAAGATTAATATTAACAAGATGAGGCAAAACTATTCACATCAATCTAGTAAAAAAATTAATGAGAACAGAAGAAGGTGTTTAAAACCGATTTTAGCTGAGTAAAAGATCAGTCTCTAAGGGGCAAGAGTGACATTCCAATTAAACAAACATGATCAATAAAACTCTGAGAGTTAAACAAAGGAAAGAGTATCAAAAGTCCAAAGAATAGTGTAGATCCAAGAGTCTGGAACAGATATAAAGCAAAAAAAAGGAAGACAAACATAGGTCAATGCTGAAAAGTAACAAATTAAAAGAAACTTACAAGTTTATCAGAAATAACATTAAAATATTTTACAATTATTTTACAACTGAAAAGGTGGTCAAGGTTAATGTGGGCCCTTTAGATGTAGGAATATTGTGGGTAACATTGCCAATGAAAATAAGGAAATGGAAGACGTGTTGAATAATTACTTTGTGTCAGTCATCGCAAAAGAGGAAGAGGATAATATGCTTGAAATTCCAGGGCTGAAACTCACCGCAGTTAACGTAAGCAAGAAATCAACATTGGACAAACTAATGGCACTGAAGATTGACAAACCCCCAGGGGTTGGTGTTTTCCACCCCTGGCTTTAAAGGAAGTAGGCAAGGAAATTACAGATGCTTTAACTATACGTGTGCAAGGTCCTCTTGATGTACTGTTAGATTAAAAACTTGCAAGTATACCTCTATTATAAAAAAGCATGAGAGAAAGAAACTGTGAAATAATAGCCTCTTTATCTAACACATATTTTAGGGAAATTATCGGAACATGTAATTAAAACAGAGTAATGAAGCACTTGGATAAATTTCAGTTGGAGAGCAAGATTTGTAAAAGGAAGATAATATCCATAACATTTGTAACTAAATTCACAGAAGGGACTATCTGTGCATATAGTTTATATAGTTCTATATGAGGTCATTAGCATAAGTTAAACACTTGGAATTGAAAGCAACTTGTTGATGTAGGATAACGGGTGTTTAATTGAAACTGAAGGATGGCTAACGGTGTCTTATAAGGAAATTTGCTGTGATTTTAACCATTCACAATTGTTAATACTGTTTTCTCCATGCAGAAGGTGCAAGCATCTCGGTAAGTTAATTCGTAATTTTAATTCTAAGGAAGATTTTTAATAACTAAATATTTTTAGGGAAATGAAGGAAAAGCACATATATAGATTAAGGCAGAGCCAGCTATGATCTAATTGAACTGTGGAACATGGTTAAATCATTCAGTAGCCTTTTCCTGTACCTATGTTCCTGTGACTTGGTGTTAAATGATGTTACATTCTGGTATTTTACATCTGGATGCTTTGTTCTAGCATTATTAGAATGGAGTCACCCTTTAAATTGTTTAATTGTCCACCAAAATTTACAACTAGATTTAGCAGGCTTTCAAATCTTTGACCAGATGTGCTTGTTGAGATGGTTTCTGGTATAATGATGGGCTCTCATGTAGATTGTACTGCTGCCATTTGATATGACTGGAGAACCTCAATCTCCTTAGAGATCTCTTCAATAGTCACCAGAACGGTATTTTAGTCAAATGTATGTGTCTTCACATGCATGCGGTTTTCTGCTTGATGTCCTTTTCCTTCAACTCTTTTACAGTGCGCTATTTACTCTGCTACTGCAAGGTAAATTACTATTTTAAAGCTATGTAATTTCTGATATTATAAACTGTGAATGTTTAAACAAATTCTAAAACAGGTCACTTGATGTACAATGTCAAAACATCATTAGCAAATGGAAAACTACCTCTGATGGTGAATGTCTATTCCTGGCACAAAGGAAAAATGAAAAATGATCCATAATGTCAAGTTTTTATATTGCTTAGTGATTCTGCCATAGGGCTTTCTAGATTGATGGCTTCCTCATCACCTAACTTCCTAAACATTCATCGCAATTATTAGCCACAAAATATATTTGCCCTACTATGAGACTTCTTAAGAAGTCTATGCATCCAGTAAATGGATCCTTTCCCTCACTTCCTGGTATTATACTGCAGAAGGCTAATAACAATAACGTCCAATATTTAAAATGATTAAAATGTTTGGAAAAATTCCCAATAATTTCAGAATAGCAAACACATCAACAATGTATTACAACATTAAAATAACCTAAAAATGCAATATATTAAGAAGGGAAGTAGTATCGTAGTATTATTTAGAAAATTGTATGACAAATTGAATAAACGTAGGGACCACTATGTTTTCCCTTTTGAAAAATAAAACTCATTTTAAGTAATTTCATCATTTTAAAACTCTAAAGATTAAAAGGCAAAAGCTTTGTCCTCAGATGACAGATTTTGTGACTTTTTCCATCAAGCTTAATGGAAATGTTGTGCTGAATCTTGTTGATAAATGAATAATGAAATGCTAACATTGATTTATTATTGTCTTTGTAAAACTTAAGGGACCCTTTGTCCACTGTATAAATCAATAGCTTCCTAGTCCATCCCCCTTTTTATTCAGCATGATTTCTCAAGAATAATTGGACAACATTCCGTTTCACTTATTTGGCTTAATGTTTATAACAATTATTCTAAGAAGTATGCCTTTCAGAAGGATAATAAAGGTTGAAGTTTATTATTGATATTCATCAGAAGATGGATATTTAATCTTTAATCTTTTATCCACAGCTACTGCTTTTGATCAACTCATTACTTTGAACAAATGATGTGTCATTGCCATTATTTATGTTTCATTGCAGCCAAAGGATTGGATCACATCATGTAGCATCATTTATTAGTATTAAGCCTCCTACGTCTTTCTTGTCTCAGCATTGATTCCACTTGCTGTCATGACTTTCCCATTTCCTCTTTAAAAGGATGAAACAGTTGGAATTATATACCAACATGCATAGTTTGAAAGCTGTCAATATATCATCTTAGCAGAAATCATATGAATGTACTGAGTCCCCAAAATAGGTCATAATTTGTGTAAATATTTTTCTTCAGAATGACATTAGAGTAGTTAATGAAGCTGGAACCTTTCAAGATCAGATGAACTTAAGCATTTTTGCAGCAGGCTGCAGTTTCAGAGTCATTGAGATTCCGGGTAAAGTATGTTGTACAGATTGACAACCGTGGGATACTGATGGGGTTTAGCAAATTGCTTAATAGTCAACATATTTTCTTCATTACTTCCCTTGCAGTTTTGGAAATTTGTGTTAATTTCAATAGAATCTATGGATATTTTGGAGAGAGAAATTAATGGCACTTTAGCTCTTATTAATGTATTGCAAAAAAGCAAATGATAGTGTTCTCGAATAATATCTTCTACTAGTTATACAAAAGTAATTTCAGAATATATTTGGTTATAACAACAGTTCATTTTTTAAAGATCTTGTCCCTGTACAATTGGTCATGAAGTCTGTCCTCAGTGCTCTCTTACCTAAGATTTGAAGGTCTTTCTTCAGAAAACAGCAGTGATTGGAAGAGGGGCGTGGCAAATGGAAGAAGAAACAACATCACTAGGATTAAACTGGAAACCAGAAGAGTGATTAAGAGCAAATGAAAGAGAAGTTCAAGTTGGCTGTCTGGTTAGATTGCTAAACTTCTTGTGCATTCCATCCAGGTTCTCAGAACAACGCTGGTGACACAGGCTAACTTATCTATCCATCTGCATTGGTCCACAATAATTTGTCTGGATGCCTATTGCTCATTGATAGGCAAGGGCTTGCTTACATGCTCTGTGCCACATTGAAAAGTGTTGGGTGTCTGTTTAATATGTTGGCTTCTGTTGTTGCATGAATGAAATCACCAGAGAGAATTACTGGTAGCTACAAAGCAGCTTCTTTATTCAACAAAAACAAGGTACAGCAGGCATCATATGGAGATGCTTTTGGTGGAAAGGTGTGTTAGCCCAATGTGAGGCTCAATATTTATGTGCTAAGCACAAAGGACAATTCCATATTTATGAAGTATATACAATGCTTTCTTTTGAAACTACATACAAACTTCACGCCTTCTGATTCGCATCTATCCCACCGGCACCAGCATCATCTGGACTGGGATTCACATCCTTTAGGAATCCATTGTTCCAAATTAAATCTACAATACATTATCAAGGAACAGAAGACTGGTAGCCAAAGCCATTTGCCAAATGTAAATGACCTAAACCCAAAAATTACTCTAACAGCTTCTACTTCAGTCACTCTCCATTGAAAATGCAGGCTGAAGGGTTTCAGAGTAACTATCCTAACATATCCCATACCCTCCCATTTCTTCAACTACCTACACAAAACTTCATTAATTCTGGAAGTTGATCACTTATTTTAAATGAGACTATCTCATGAATATGGGTTCCACCAATCAGATAGTTTGATGGCTGTGGCATATACAAATACTGCTGCAAAATTAAAGGCAAGCCTTATTCCTATATCTACCTCAAACTATAGGCTCCATTTAAGTTCATACACAGCATTAAATGTCTTGATGCACAAACAATAAATTAATTGGAAAACAATTATTGTTATTCTCAGTGTTTTTATTCATGTCATATGGAAATAAGTATTTGTCTGAATTAAAACAATCAATTCCATCTGTCATTTTTTGATTGCTGGGCTAAGAATGGTATGGTTAAAATTGACTACCTTTAGCATTCAGTTGTATATAAATGGAGTAATTTTCACTTTTATAGTCACTAAGGGCATGATTAACATATATTTTGTAGTGAAGGGGCAGATCTGTCATGGTATTTCTCACAAGTAATTTGGAGTGGGAAATGATTATGGCATTTGAGTGCATTTTATTTCTGATCAGACCCCAGAAACTGGGGAACTGAAACAGGCAGGGCCAGAGAGGGGAAGATCAGCCTTTAACCCTGGAGTTAAAAACAAACTGCTAGAGGAACTCCGCATGCCAAGTAGCATCTGTGGAGGCAGAGGGATAGAATTGAAGACCCTGGATCAGGGTTGAAAGTGTATAAAGAAGTGAGAGGAAGGAGTGAGTGGGTGGGTGACAGAAGGAACCTGGTGATGTAGGCAGGTGAGGCCAGGTAGGGAATGAGAAGAAGAGAGTTTAGAGCCAGAAGCTGGTGAAATAAGGAAAATAAATAAGGCAGGTGGAGCCAGGTGGGGAGGGGATGGGGAGATAGTGGCAGAGACTGGAATTTAATAATTGTAACCTGTTGAAGCAGGACTGATGGAGACAGATGGGAGAGGGTAATGGATCTTGGTAATGGGAGGGGTAAAGGAATAGAAAAGCCGAACAAAGGGAGAAAGATCCTGGGTGGACCAATAGGAGCTGAAGTAGAAACAACTGCTATTTATATAATATATTGAACACTAATTCTTGCAATAAGTGAAATTACAAGAATTGTGACATTGGAACTTTTCAGGTTGCAAGCTCTGATCTTTCAAAGCTGGAGAGAAACTCTTGTCACTTCCCATTCTGAATCTAAGAACAAACTTAAATTACTTCCTCTGTTCACCTGGTAACCTTTTACTGTATGTTTCATGAGCAACACAGAGCAAGAGACAACATAACTTTTAAAACAATCAATTTTTAAATGCACATAAAATGTACAACAGAAAATTGTAATGTAAAGCCAACTGCAATAGATGCAGAACCAATGCAAAAGTAAATTTTGGATATACAAATGCCGTGTACATGTTTTGTATTTTAATAGCTGAAAATGACAAGCCTTTTTTTAGACAAGCTAAAATAATTTAGCTAGTGTTGTCTAGTTTGATGCAGGCCAATTAACATAATCCCATACAGTTGTTTTACATTTGGCTAATGCAGATGAGAATGTCTCATGGTCACTTCATTTTGCAAACCATATCACTTGAGCAGCCAGTCCCCTGCCGTGGGCCTGCAGCCTGTGCTCTGTAGGCAGTGCTGTTTGTTTGCAAAGCTGTCCTTTTGACTTCAGACTGATTATTGCTTACAATTTACATTCAGAACTGAAAGCTGGTTCTTGTTTACAACTGGAAACTGAGCAAGGAATATAGGTTAGAAGTTAAACTTTGTCACAAACAACTCTGGCATTTGAAGTTCATGCTGCTGTGCTGAAAAGCTGAAGTTAGCAGTAAGTCTTATTGTTTAAGTCTATTTGACTAGTTTCTAAGTGACTTTGAGTTGAGGCTGGATTTGTGAAAGACCATCAGGGCATCTTGGAGTGGAGCATCAGGAGGTGCTGCACACAGCTGAATTGCCACTGTTGGATGTTGAAGGGTAAGTGGTCAACTTGTTCAGTCCTTGGAACCTGCAAATGTAACCGCAATGGCTTTGAGCAGGAGTTAGGGCAGGGAGTCCATGGAGTATGATGGGCCTGGGACAATGTCTAATCATAAGAATGTGGTGATTAGCAAAGGAGTGCTTCATACAGTTAAATATTATTCATTGCGTATTGTCTTCCCCCAATCCCACTACAAGAATGGAGCTTTAAACAACACATTATTTAATATACATGAATGTATTCCTTCGAGTTGTTTCCTTTATTCTCTCCTTTCTATTATCTCCCTTTTCCTCCACTTCAAGCATTATTTTTAAACTTGACCTTGAAGTACTTTCTCATTTATCAAAACTTATAGGTACATCCAGTGGACTGCAATATTTTTTATTTATCTTCGTGCAAAGGAATTGTTCTTGGAGTGTCTCGGCATGCCAGTGACTACGGTGGATCTAGAATTGTAAGTGCCATTAGCAGTGATAAACATTCAGACTCTTCGTCATTCCTTTCCTGCCACTACTCCAGTGCCACCTCTCAGTCCCTGTGCTGCCTTAGGATCACCTCTCATCTGCGTGGATGTCATTCCCACTTAAAGTTACTCCACATTTAAAAAGTAGATTTGTAAAATATACAGCTGCAAAGGGACCTGTTCCAAAACATGAGTCATGAGAATTGGTATACTGCCTCCAACATGAATCATAACGAGGATATAAATAAACTGAAGAGTTCATAAGAGTTCAGAACTTATGGGGAATAGAGTGGATTTGATTGTATAAGTACACTTATGTGCTTTCGCATTCTTGTATTTATCACTTCTGTCAGCATGTCAGTCAATCAATTCTTATATAATCACACTTAAACTAACTCTTTCTCACTCTGCTGGCATTTATCACAGCTTATTCCTTAATTAGATTTACAACCACAGCAGACCTGAATATTTACATCCTTTTCTACCTTCAAAACATTGACCACCTATGCCTATCTAGCAAACTTACTTCTCTGTACTTACCCCACCTCAGTGAAACATTATTTTCGGCCTACGTCCACCTGCTAAAAATGATATCTACCTCAAGTCCAGCCTGCGATACATGTATAATACTGTATTTCCAAATTCTCACCAACATCTTCTAGCGCAGACATTCAATCTCAGGATCTTGAGCCATGTCTTTAAATTCCACAATTCTCACTCCCCATCCATTCAGTTCCTTGCCATTACTTACTTGCGTAACATTAGATCGTTGCTTGCCATTAGAAGATGATCCTTCATTAATTATATTTGCTCTCTAGAATTTGCTTCTAAAATCATTTTGCTTTGCTGCCATTCCTTTGCCTGTGTTATATTCCCCTTGGTTTTACTAGCAGCTCTTAAATTTCTCTGAGATATTTCTTAAGTGCAGGGTATTCAACATAAATATATTCTGAACAATTAAGGGTTTTCTGCTATAGTCCATTAAAAAAAGTAAAACAATAATATTTAACCATATGCCATTAGAATTGTTATTGCTTAAATAGCATAATATAGAAATAAAATAAGGAAAAAATAAATATTTTGATGAAACGGATGATTAACAGCATCCCAAACCAAATGCATCAGCTATTTTAGAAGATCATGTCACACAAAAGTAACTTTGTCAGAAATAAATTTATTTCAGTTTTGCTTCACATGATCCGTAACTCCCTATTCTTGGAGTTGCTCATTGCTGCTGTTACTCTGGAAACATAAGGACATATGTCTTATGAAACAAGTTGCCCTTAAATTTACTTAGTCCACTTCAGACACCTCTTTCCTCTTTCTCTATCTCTGTCTCCATCTCTGGAGACAAACTGTCTACCGATATCTTTTATAAACCTACAAATTCCTGTGGCTATCTTGACTGTACTTCTTCCCATCCTGTCACCTGTAAAAATGCTGTTCCCTTTTCTCATTTCCTCTGTCTCCACTGCATCCACTCTCAACATGAGGCTTTCCTTTCCAGGACATCAGAGATATCCTCTTAATTCTTCAGAGAACTGGGTTTCCCTTCCTCCACCATTGATGCTACCCTCACCCATGTCTCCTACATTTCATGCTCACCTCATCTTCCCACCAGCTTAACAGGAGTAGAGTTCCTCTTGTCCTCACCTACCACCCCATCAGCCTCCACATCTGACAGATCATTCTCCACAATGTCTGGCATCTACCACCAAACACATCTTTACCTTCCCCCCACCCACTCTTCTCTTTCCACAGGGGTCACTCCCTCTGTGATTACGTTGTCTATTTGTCCCTCCCTACTAATCTCCCTGCTGGCATGTAGCCTTGCAAATGACAGAAATGCTATACAGTACCTGCCCATTCACTTCCTACCTTAACTCCATTAAGAGCCCCAAACAGTACTTCCAGGTGAGGCAACACTTCACCAGTGAAACTATTGGGGTCATCTATTGTATCCTGTACTCCCATTGATGCCTCCTCTTCATTAGTGACATCCTCTCTACATTTCCTCCCCCTTCCCTCTTCTTCTATTCCCCACTTTGGCCTCTTACCTCGCATATCATTTCCCCTTGATGCCCCTCTTCTTTCCTGTCTCCTCTTCAATTAAATTCCCTCTTCTCCAGCCCCTTACCTTTCTCAACCAGCTGGCTTCACCTATCACCTTCTATCTAGTCCTCCTACCCGTCTCCCCACCTTTTTATTCTGGCATCTTTCCCCTTCCTTTCCAATCCTGAAGAAGGGTATTGGGCTGCAACGTCAACTGCATATTCATTTGCGTAGATGCTGCTTGACATGCTGAGTTCCTCTAGCATCTTGTGTGCATTGGTCTGGATTTCCAGCATCTGAAGAATCTCTTGTGTTTATAGCTGCCTAGAAGCTATTATGGTATGATTAGTTTTTCTGGCCAATTTTCAATAAATCTGATGTAAAATTTTGCTCAGCTTCTCTGGTACAACAAAACCACAATGTCAAATTTATCTTCCATTGTTTAAAGTTCCCCTTCAAAGTTAATGATACAATAATGGGAGAAATACATTAACATCTTCATAGAGAATATTTTAAACTATTTAAGGAAAAGGTGAACCACTGTCCTATTTTTGTTCATTAATGTTTTTTGATCTATGCTATAATATGTGAGTTGACGGCAACTCGATGGCACTCAATGACAACAACTGCAGTCAAGGTAGGAATCTCTGACTGACGTGGGTATAATCACTACAAGTTGTTAGCAATAAATAACCTTTCAAATCTAAAAATAATTATGGTTGTCAATTTGTGAATTGTCTTCCATTTGATTTAAGTTTGTTATGGATCATTAGAAATATATAGATGAAGGTGCACTCACTTTATCCCACCATTTGCCATTCATCTGTTCCCTTAACAGACTGGAGAGGCTTAATGATGTTCTGTTTTTATTTCCCTATGCCCTGAGAATGAGTCTCAGGTTTTCACCTCCAATGTCTCTTTTGTAAGACCATTCCAAAGGTTGATGATAAAGTACTTGACAAAGGTTTTCCTGACACCTGTCATATATCCAATTTAAAACAATGCTCCCTTTTACCCATCCTGAGCACCTTGAAGCAGCTCTTTGGATCAACTTTATCCATGCTGTTTAATATCTTCCAAATTCTATAAGGGCTCTCTAAGTTACCTTCTTTCAAAGAAGAAGAGCTCAAATTTCCTCAGTCATTCAACAGAACTTAAACCTTTGATACTAGAGATCAGCCTTGTGACATCTTTGAACTGTTGCCAGGCCCTTAACTGATTGCCTTTGTGCGTCGGTGACCAAAAATGAACACAAAGTAAACTCTGACCGAAGCACAGGGTTTTTTTTGTAAGTACATGCAACTTTTTTCATACTATGATGTTAGTGTTTTGTGTAACGAGTTTTTTTCATAGCCATCCACATATAGTATTCTTTATGAAACACTCTACCCCAGGTACTCATTACCTGCAGTATTATGTTGTCATTGCTGTCATTTTGTGATAAAATGACTTTAACTGGCATGTCTTGTAGGGATTATCAAGTTAAGCTCTCATGTTCCTCATAACTTTATGCATGGAGTGATTGTATATTGTATTTAACTGTTCTACCCATAGGCCTATTGAACTTTTCTTCTTATCTGCAGGTTGATACACTTCATCCTTTTAAACATTTTTTTCACATATCTGCTAAGTATTTTATTTTCTTCCTATTTTCTTCCTGGATTAACAATCTAATGTATTTTTTGCACCAAGCAAAGCCGGAAATGTAGTACCAAACTAATACTTATCTACCTCCATGTGAAATCTTTCTATTGATCTCACTTTCTCCACCTATAGGAACGAGGGATCCGGAGATTCACCACCCTTTTCAAGAAAAAACTTCTATGTGCCTCAGTATTAAATGACCGATCCTTTATCAGGGGGACAAGGAGTTAAGTCCCCTTGTTTGAGACTTCCATTGGGAAAACCATTCCAAAATCCACATTGTCAAACCTTTTCTGAATTATATATGTTTGAATAAAGACACCACTCATCCTTCTAGTTACTATAAGAGACACTGTTAAAATATAGACAACCATCATTAGTTTGAGTTGTTGACTGGGTAATAGATCTTGACATCCCCATCACTGTAGTCAGTGTGAAACACTTTGAATGATATCAAGGAATGACTGACAACATTGGATACAGCAAAGGCCAGCAGTCCAACAACATCCAGAGTGTTGTGCTAAAGGCTTGTGCTTTTTATGCTGCCTTAGTCAAGCTATTCAAGCACAGCTGCACTGTGGGCATTCAAGCCTGAGCTATAGAAAATTGCTCGAGCATAGCCTATTCACAAATCCAATGCACTTAATTAACAACTATTCTCAATCATTAAAAAACTGAAAAAGGTGTTGTTGTCAATGTTATCAACGGGTACTTGCCAAGCAATCTACTCACCTAGGCTCGGTTTTTATTCTACCACTTGGCTGTAGACCAGACAGGCTAGGTATGGAAAATGGAGCTGAATTTCAGAGGTTAATTGAGGCTGGTTACTAACTTTAATATCTAGGCAGTGCATGTGGTAAAACAATGTCCATGGAACGCAAAGAAAGATTCTCCATTGGATGTGGTCACACTTAGAACAATCAGAGATGACTATGCTGTAAGAAGTTTAACCATTTCAGTCCAGGGTACTGTTGTGGGGCAAACATCTTCTACTTCATCAAGCTTCCTTTCATCATAAAATCGGATATTATAATGATTATAAAAAGCACTACTCTAAATGTAGATCTAAGTAATGGAACAATGAATGCCCATTTTTGATGCAATTTTACCTGTTTTATAATTTATGTTCAGAAGTCCTCATTATTCTCAAAATTATATAAACATTTAGTGGAATTTCCATTAGAAATGACAAAAACATGATCCATCAATAGCACCATGATCTTGCTGAATGATAGAACAAGCCCCAAAGGGCTGTATTGTCTTCTGTTCTCTTAAGTTCTTATGAAATTCCAATATTCTCACCACAAGTATGCAGGGAGGTGATAGGAGGTTAACAGCAGAAGAAAGTGACTTCCTAATTCCATTAGAACGCTCCTGAGTCATAATCCTTACTTCCTGTCTCTGCAATTAACATCAAAAGCCTATGTTTCGTAAATGTATATCAGGCAAGTTATTATACAGCCACTTGCCTGCACTCTGTTCTAAATTTCTAAACAACAATAGAAGAAAAAAATAACATTTCCTTCTTTGTCTCCAAAAATAAATTAAATTAAGGGAGTTTTCTAATACGTATTGATCTTTAAATCTTCGTTGCTATTGGTTTTATGTGTCAGACTTCATTTTGCCTCTTCGTTGGCATGTGAGCTACAAATCACACAAGGAGTTGTGCTTATATTAACTCAGTGATACCAGCAGAAAACAGGATATGTAATTTTATTTGTTAGAAGTCATAACCATATCCTAAGCCTCTTCTTGTTGTCACCCTGTGTATTGGTTTTACCTATTTATTTATATTGGAATGCTGTGAGGCATACATCATATGATTATATATGTATATTTTACCTGTAGTTCTATTGAGTGCACTATTGCTATTTTATTTCAGTTCAGCAAAATGGATTTTATAAAGATAATGGTGAGAAGGGCCCACTTTAAACCACACACCAAAAATGCCCCCAGCATATTTTAAATAGCTAATTATTTGCACAATTAAACAAAACTGCTATTTTCAGTAATTTTTGTGATAATGTTTCCATTAGCACAGTCAATAAAGCATCTGACCAAATCAGCTGTTACATGCAATGAATATTATACTGAACTGTCTGGTGTAATTGGTGGGCAAAAGCATCCTATCCACTGTAAAAGTACACCACAAGAGTGGTAAGCAACGCTTTCCTCTGGGCAGCAATTGTTTGCAGACACAACATTATTTCATTTGAGATATTTATTGGGTATTGAACTGCTTGGTTTCCCAACAAACATGACCTATTATTTTGATAACTGTAAGGCATTAATACTAAATAAAGCACATTCATGCTTAATATTTTTATAAATACATGGTGAAAATTATGTGCTATAGAAAATTCCTGCAGAAATAATTTTAAGAGAAAATCTTCAGTAATAATTTTCAATTATGTATGAACACTTTCTGTTGGAAAAGTCTGCTTTTACAAACTGCAATAACCAAATAATAAAAATATTGAATATCAGTTGTTACAAGTGAAAACTAATGAAATGCATTGCCTTAAATATGACCTGTTCTACTATAAAAATATGATGGTTATCCTCAAACGATAGAAGTCAATTGCGCTTGACTAACTTACTCATGCACCAAGTAGGCTAATTATCAAGAAAGCAGGATTATCGGCACCTTGTTTTTGGGAATTGTGAGAGCACTTACATCCCTAAAATTGAATCTGTGGCATGCTTGCACATTTTTAGAGTAAATTGCACCACCTATCACTTCTCTTATGTTGGTAAGGAAGTTCCATGCACCCTGTGAACATATGCAGGATGTGGGAGGGCAAAGGGTGTTGCATTCAACACACACAAAATGCTGGAGGAAATCAGCAGGCCATGGAAAAAAATACAGTCACCATTTCAGGCCGAGATCCTTCCAACATTGGAGCATGACTGTCACCTGCTCAAGATCCAGTTGAACCCATCCAGATCGGTCCAATTCGGGGTCGCTGCTTTTACTATGGGGAAGCAGGTCACCTGCAGGCCAAATGTCTGATACTGCAGCCACCTGGGAAATTGCTAAGACCATCCAATGTTGGGAGAACTGTGACAGTAGCAGCTAATATGGCCGACCCCACGGATTCTGGTTTTATGCTGAAGGCGTAGTTTACCTGGGATACAAACCTGAGGCAGGTGAAGGTTTTTGTGGACTCTGCGGCAGAGGGTAACTTTTTGGTTAGAGGAACTGCCCATCAGTTCAACATACCACTGCAAGAGTTGAATCAGTCCTTGCCCACAAACGTTTTAGCTGCCCGCTGGGTTCCAGGTAGATCCAGCAATAGTCTGTGGCTCTGCAGATAAGGATAGGCGATCATGTGGAAGACATTAGTTTCTACATTATTGACTCTCCACTCATACCCCTGATCCTTGGGTAGCCTTGGCTGTCTCAGCATAACCCTTCCATGGACTGGAGGGAGGGGAGAATCACTGCTTGGTCCAATCATTGTAAGGGGGTTTGCTTTTTGGTTTGGTGTCAGGCCCCTATGCTCTCCTGAGACCAGCAGCCAATGAGGGGACAGTGTTCTACTCAGGATAATCCGGACTCTTCAGGAGACCCAATCCTACCTTCAAGGGAAGACAAGGCAGCTACCCCCAATAGGCCCGTATGAGTCCTGACCTAGTCCAGTCAGGGGTGCGCTGGAACGAGATCTCTAGTTCAGGTGCAAACCAAGGAGGTGCCCAAGCAGTCTGGAACTCGAGCAGCTAAACCAAAGGGCTCCAGTTGCCAGGTCCCATTTAAGGGGAAGGCTCCAAGATGGAGATCCTTGAAACCTTGTTCCAGGAGAACAAGGACTATTTGTTGCACCTCACTGCTGATGTTTGAGGAGCTGGATGAGAATTTGGACTGTAATTTGGCTTCTGTTTTCTTGTGGATTCTTATGGACCTATGGGGGAGACTCTGGGGTCTGCCAAAGCACCCCTACTACTGACAGAGTCTCAGAAGTCGTCAGAGGAAGGTTTGGGGCTAATTGCAGCACCCAAGCAGGTAGAAATCCTTTCCATCTACAAAGATTTGGAAGAGGTCTTCAGTAAGGGAAAGGCCTCGACTCTTCCATCGCACCAACCACACAACTGTGCGTTAGATCTACTGCCAGGTTTGTGTCCTCCAAGAGGTCGATTATACCTGCTCTCAGGCCCGGAGAGAAGCATGATGGAGGAACATATTAAGGAGGCTCTTGCCCTGGGATTCATTTGGCCCTCCAGCTCTCTAGATGGCACTGGCTTCTTCTTTGTGCAAAAGACAGATGGGAGTGTGCGGCCCTGCATTGATTATAGAGGACCGAATTGTGTAATGGTCAAGATTTGAATTAAATTGACTTAACTTCTTACATCCTTCACATACATGAGGAGTAAAAATCTTTGTTATATCTCCGTCAAATGTGCAATGTGCAATGATAGTAATTTATAATAATTAAATTGAACAGTCAATGTAACATAGAAACACACTCAAATCAGAGTAATTTCATCAGCCTGATGGCCTGGTGGAAGAAGCTGTCCTGGAGCCTGTTGGTCCTGGCTTTTATGCTGCGGTGCCGTTTCCTGGATGGTAGCAGCTGGAACAGTTTGTGGTTGGGGTGACTCGGGTCCCCAGTGATCCTTCGGGCACTTTTTTCACACCTGTCTTTGTAAATGTCCTGAATCATGGGAAGTTCACAACTACAGATGCGCTGGGCTGTCCGCACCACTCTCTGCAAGATCCTGCATTTAAGGGAGGTACAGTTCCCATACCAGGCGGTGATGCAGCCAGTCAGAATGCTCTCGGTAGAAAGTTCTTAGGATCTGGGGGCCTATACCAAACTTCCTCAACTGTCTGAGGTGAAAGAGGTGATGTTGTGCCTTTTTCGCAACATAGTTGATGTGTACAGACCACATGATTTCCTTGATGATGTGGATGGCAAGGAACTTGAAGCACTTTACCCTCTCAACCCCAGATCCATCGATGTCAATAGGGGTTAGCCCATCTCTATTCTTCCTGTAGTCCACAACCAGCTCCTTTGTTTTTGCACCATTGAGGGAGAGGTTGTTTTTTTGACACCACTGTGTCAGAGAGATGACTTCTTCACTGTAGGCCACCTCGTTATTGTTTAAGATTAGGCCAATCGATGTAGTGTCGTCGGCAAATTTAATTAGAAGATTAGAGCTGTGGGTGGCCACACAGATATGGGTATACAGGGAGTAAAGAAGGGGGCTTAATACACAGTCCTGAGGGGCTCCTGTGTTGAGAGTCAGAGAGGTGGAGGTGAGGGAGACCATTCTTACCACCTGACAGGAAGTCCAGGATCCAGCTGCACAAGGCAGGGTTAAGGTCTCTGAGATTCCTGTCGAGCCTGGATGGAATCATTACCCTTTTCCACTCATGAACTCTGCTTTCGAGGTTCTCCAAGAGGCAAAAGTACTCTCAAAGCTGGACTTGCAGAGTGCATACAACTTGGTACACGTAAGGGAGGAGGGCGAGTGGAAGACGGCATTCAACACACTGACAGGGCAACGGTGAGTATTTGGTCATGACCTATGGCCATGTGAATGTGCCAGCAGTTTTCCAGGGCTGTATAAACAACATGCTCTGGGATGCTCTCCATAAGTACGTCTTGGACATCGGAATGGGTGCAGTGTTGTCTCAATAGACACCTTTTCCAGGTGTCAATCCCTGGCAGAGGTAAATTACGACATTGGGAAGAGCGATCTGCTCACGCTCTGGAGGAGTGGTGTCACTGGCTCGAGGGGGCCAAGAACCAATTTATCATATGGACAGACCACAAGAACCTGGCTTATATTCAGGAGGCCAAGAGACTGTATTCAAGAGGGACCAGGTGGTCTCTTTCCTTTAACTATTTTAATTTCATCCTGACCTGTCGACCAGAATCTGAGAACCAGAAGCCAATTGCCTTGTCCCATCAATTTGACGAAGCTGAATGAGAAGAGCAGCATACCACAACTTTTCTCCAAGCCAAGGTGATAGCGCCAATTAATTGGAGGATCGACCCCCTTATTCGCAAGGCCGTGGCACAAGGGAAGATTCCTCAGAACGGCCCCCGGGTCGGATTGCCCGGAATCTTTGAGTTCATTAAGAGAATATACGGGTAGCCTGGAATGGCATGTGGAGTGTGCACCCGGAACTAGGAGCCCTGTACCCAACCTCAATGGCTCCTTCACCCTCTGCCAGTTCTGGAAAGACCATGGGCAGGTCTTTAGGATTCATGGCTTTCCGGTAGATAGTGTGTCGGATCGCAATCCACAATTCGCATCACGTTTCTGGAGGGCGTTTTGCAAACTAATTGGGGCAATGGCGAGTCTTTTCTTTGGGTTTGACCCACAGTCCAATGGCCAGACGGAATGGATGAACCAAGATATGGAATGTACTTTAAGATGCCTGGCTTTTGAAAGACTGAATGAGTGGAGCGACTGCTTGGTGTGGGTGGAGGTAGCCCACAAGACTTTATGGAATTTTGCACATGGGACGTCTCCTTTCAAATGCCAATTTGGGTATTCTGTGTCTCTCTTCCCTGAGCAGGAGGCTGAGGTTGGGGTTCCTGCAGCTGAAGATCTCGTCCATTGCCACAAGGAGAGATAGACTAGGGTGAGGGTAGATTTTGTTAGCTTCTACTCAGAAGGCTGAAATAAAGGCTAACCACAAGAGAAGACAGGGGCCAGTTTTGCAGTCTGGGCAACAGGTCTGGCTGTTGACTCAGTATTTGCCTCTCCAAGTGGAGTCTAGGAAATTGGCACCGAAGTTCATTGGACCCTTCAGGATTCTCAGGAAAGTAAACCCAGTGACCTACACTTCACAGCTCTCCAAGATCTTCAAGATTAATCCCACTTCCCACTTTTCCGAGTTAAAGCCTGTGAACACCAGCACATTAGCCCCACCACCATCAGCCCCACTGCCACCCAGGTTTGTTGCTGGGGAGCAGGATTTCACCGTGAGCAGAATTTTGGGTTGGTGTACTGTTAGAGGTATTCAGCAATAACTCATGGACTGGGAAGGATTCAGACCAGATGACAGGTGCTAGGTGCCTGAAAGAGACATCTTGAATCCAGCTCTCATCTATGACTACAATTATCATCTCGCCAAGTGGACAGGGCCATCAGGAGTTGGCCATAGTGGAGGAGGTCCTGTTATAACCCATCTGCTCCAGCTTCCGAGGTTTAACTCCCTGGAGTATGCAAAGCTGGCGTAGTCCCTTTAAAGGTTCAGGAAGTCCTGCTAATTGGCAATCATGTTTTGAGGTTCAGTGCTCAATTGTAAGCCCACTCATAATTTCATCTAGTGTTTGTTTTGCTGTCGGATTCATGATCCAGTTTGAAATGGCCTCTCGATCCTAGCCTCAGATACTCCAGCATCTGGGTGCAAGCCATTCTCATCAAAGACTCTCATCACAGTATTTCCAAAATAGGAATGGCATGCAGCTTGAAGGGAACGTGTCAATGGTGGTGTTCACATGCAACTTGATGGTAGATGTTTCAGGCTTGTGGGGTTGTGTTGGAGAAACCTGAGCAAGTAACTGCAGCACATGTTTTAAATGGAACTGACTGCAGACCGGGCTGTATGGATGTTTTGGGAGGTGAATCCAGCAGGACTGGATCAAGCAGGACTGGATGTTGTTGATCACATTGATACCCATTGCACCCACACTCATACAGTCTAATCGAGTTTTCTATCATGTGTCCAGTTTATTCCTTGTAGATGATGAAAAGCCTTTGTGATAACAGGCAGTGAGACACTTGCTGCAGGGTACTCAGTGTCGGACCTCTTCTTATGGCCCTCAGGATATTGGTAGTGGAGACAAAGTAATGGTAATGTTTTTGAATGTCTAGGATAGTTAGACTATTTTGTTGGAGATGTATATTTGCTGTCATTTTCTTGTGTGATTGTTATCTACTGTATCAGCCCCCGACTAATGATAGTCTAGCTCTTGTTGTGTGTAGGCATGGACATCATTTGCTGAAAGAGTGTGAACAGAATTTAACATTGTGCAATCATCATTAAGTATCACCACTTTTAATTTGTGATGGTAGGAACTTCACTGATGAAGCACTGATATCCTGAGGCCAGCATCTAATAAGGCATCTATCTTCCTTTGTCTCCAACCACAGGAGTGTTTTCCCATTGATGCCCATTGACTTCATTCAGTTTTGATACAGCACTTGATCAAATGCTGCCTTGATATCCAGACAAATCACCCACATCTCATCTGTTGAATTCAGTTATTTCTACCATGTTTGGACCAATGTAGTGGTGAGATCTGGAGCTGAGTGGATCTGGTGAAACCTAAAGTGGCCATCAATAAGGAGATTATTGGAGAATTAGTGTTTCAATACAGCTTGCGTCACTTTGTTGACTGAACAATGATGAAAGTAGTGAGTTGTATGATACTGAACTTCAATACAAAGGAACAGATGTTGCCTTTCGTTATGTGGAGGAAGATGACCATGAGCAGCATTACCAATTGCTTTCTTACACCAATTGCCCAGGAAGAAGTGTGGAAGCTGGAAATGCAACCACAACTCCTTGTCGTCTGTCTGCTACTGTGTCTTTCCGGCACTCCATATGAAATAGAAACATAGTATTTAGCATACCACTATTATGGTGCTAGTGTATTCTGCCACTGTCTATAAGGAGTTTGTGTGCTCTCCATGTGACCACATGGGTTTCCTCTGGGTGCTCCGATTTCCTCCCACATTCCAAAGATATACGTTAATTGGTCACAGGAGTTTGAAGAAGAGTTTTGGAATGTCAACAACTACACTGAAGAACTTCTATAGATGTACCATGGAGAGCATTCTGACACACTGCATCACCGTCTGGTATGGGGGGGCGCGGGCTACTGCACAGGACCAAAAGAAGCTGCAGAGTGTTGTAATCTAGTCGGCTCCATCTTGGGTACTAGCCTACAAAGTACCCAGGACATCCTCAGGGAGCAGTGTCTCAGTAAGGCAGCTTCCATTATAAAGGACCTCCAGCACCCAAAGTATGCCCTTTTCTCACTGTTACTGTCAGGTAGGAGGTACAGAAGCCTGAAGACACACACTCAACGATTCAGGAACGGCTTCTTCCCCTCTGCCATCTGATTCCTCAATGGACATTGAACCCTTGGACACTACCTCACTTTTTAAAATATACAGTATTTCTGTTTTTGCATGCTTTTTAATCTATTCAATATATGTATACTGTAATTGATTTACTTATTTATTATTATTTAAAATTTTATTAATTTTTTTCTCTTCTATATTATGTACTGAACTGCTGCTGCTAAGTTAACGAATTTCACGTAACAGGCCGGTGATGATAAACTTGATTCTGATTCTGATATGGGTGTAATTGTAATGGGTGTAATTCTGATTCTGATATGGGTGTAATTGAGTAGTTCAGGCTTTTGGGCTGGAAGGGCCCGTCCAACTAAAATAAACAAATTAATTAGTCTATAAGTGGCATTATATCATGGTTTGACTTGTTTGTATGTGAATAGAATAAGTCACTCTATTCAGGATGGGAGGATGGACCCCAATTTTGTGCTAAATCCTGAGCCTAATTGTTGATGACATTGAGATCAGACCTGCTGGGAGGGGTTTATGTGAACCAGGCAGTTCAGAGTACACATCCTTCTCCAACCTGTCCCATTAAGTTCTTCTTACTCTATTGCAGTGGATCTTATCTGTGTTCTTACCCTATATATTCTTACTCTTTGCCCCAGCTGCAGAATAATTGTGCCAAGTTTTTCACCCTTCAATAATTAGAGAATTGTAGGATAGGGAGGGGTTATACACTGATAATTAAAACAATTTTCTTTTTTGGGTTGAGGGGAATATAGAATATAGGCAGGAAAAATAGGTTTGATATCAGGCCTGTACTTGGCTATGGCTTCAGCTATGGATGTGCCAACACTGTCAATCACTCTTTGTTTATGCCAGCTAAGATATTTACTTACGCAGTTCCTCCTGCTTAGCTACTGCTCCTTCCGGTTTTATACAACCTTGCCCAGCCAGACAGAAGGAAGGATGTCAAGGAATGACTTTGGTAATGTGGCTGTCCGGGTCCAAGAGCTGGAAGTGAATGATTATTGATCATATTCAATACACACAAAATGCTGGAGGAACTCAGCATGTCAGGCAGCATCTACGGAGGGAAATGAAAAGTCAGCATTTTGGGCTGAGGCCCTTCATAACATTTATAAAATGTGAATCACTAATCTCCATTATCTGAAAATGAACAATACATTTTATCTCATCTGGTTATATGTACTTTCATTGATTTGCTGCCAAACATGTTACATTAGAATACCACAAAACTACATTTTTAGTTTAGGCATCTCATTGTACAAGCATATTTTGATAAAAAGGTTAGGTGATTTACCACAGTTCATTAAGATAAACTGGACCTTAAAAGCATAAGATGCAAAAAATCAGTAGGCTCACTTGTATTTTAATCAAATAAAATAGTAGAAGGCTTACTTTTAGATGAATAAAATGATAAATCATGTAATAAAATTATAATTGAGGATTTCTTCAACATGTGATCACAGTTAAAACTCCTTTCAATAAAACAACCAGAATACACACAGCTAAGTTCTAATTAAGTTCAGTGCAGTTAAAATAGACACTGTTAAAATAGTACCATTGAAACCTAGTGTTTCAGATATGAATATAATTCTAAAATAGCATCTTACTCTTAATAATATTGAGAGAGTAATTCTTCTTTAGTTACTGGCTGTAAAATAAATGGAACTGAATCTCGGGTTTACCTTATCACCAATTCTCTCACATATATTTAGCTCCAGTGACTTAAAGCAGATACCATCCGCACTGAGTTTACAAAACAGAAATGGGCTATTGTGCTCTAACCATTTGATGTCTGTGTTAATGTCTTCCAGATATCTTTCTTTCACCTTAAAGTGTACTACCTTTAATTGTATTCTCTATCTTGTGCAGATATTTAAGTCATACAAGTAAATAAAATGAATCAGTGGGAGGAGAAATTGGAGAATGATTGTGAGGAAAGAGAGAGGGATGCAAGCAGGGAAAAGTAAAATCACAATAGTTTGGACAAAGTTTGCTTTGGTGACTGAGGGAAACTTCTGCTGCCCCTCCCTGGTTCATAAGTTGTGCTCTGCAAGGCTGCTCCCTCCTTCCTTTCACTGTTGAGGCCTGGAAATCTGGTTAATTGCTACCAAATAGCTGTTAAAATCAGATAAAAGTAGCTTTATTAATATATTAAAATCATTGATCTTCCTCTTCAAGGCATCGTCCAATGCCCTAAATAAACTGAAAATATGCCATTATGTGAGAGGCCTGAGCTGGGTTTTACATTTTCACTTACTTAAATCAAGTTGTCTCCTCACTTCATCCTGACTTCTTCCAGTGTGGGGTTAGGGTGGAAGGTAGTTGGTGATTGTGAAGAGTATAAAGTTCTGCACAGTGGCCCATTTGAATCAAGTCTAGTAGAGGATCTTCACAAATCTTACCAATGATGACAGAGATTTTTATGATGAATTAAAACACTTGAAAGGCATCAAACAGCAAGTAATTGCTGACAACATGCAAACCTCAGTGTTGAAGTATATGCTTAATATGTTTAGCCAAATAAGTGACTTATTTTGACTTCCTCTTGAGATCCCTACCATCATAAAAACCAACTCAATTCACTCAACACACATAAAAGTTGCTGGTGAACGCAGCAGGCCAGGCAGCATCCCTAGGAAGAGGTACAGTCGACGTTTCAGGCCGAGACCCTTCGTCAGGACTAACTGAAGGAAGAGCTAGTAAGAGATTTGAAAGTTTGAGGGGGAGGGGGAAATCCAAAATGACAGGAGAAGACAGGAGGGGGAGGGATGGAGCCAAGAGCTGGACAGGTGATTGGCAAAAGGGATATGAGAGGATCATGGGACAGGAGGCCCAGGGAGAAAGAAAAGGGGGAGAGGGGGAAAAAACCCAGAGGATGGGCAAGGGGTATAGTGAGAGGGACAGAGGGAGAAAAAGGAGAGAGAGAGAAAGAATGTGTGTATGCAAATAAATAATGGATGGGGTACAAGGGGGAGGTGGGGCATTAGCAGAAGTTTGAGAAGTTAATGTTCATGCCATCAGGTTGGAGGCTACCCAGATGGAATATAAGGTGTTGTTCCTCCAACCTGAGTGTGGCTTCATCTTTACAGTAGAGGAGGCTGTGGGATAGACATATCAGAATGGGAATGGGACGTGGAATTAAAATGTGTGGCCACTGGGATCTCCATTCCCTTTCTCATATGTCTACCCACGGCCTCCTCTACTGTAAAGATGAAGCCACACTCAGGTTGGAGGAACAACACCTTATATTCTGTCTGGGTAGCCTCCAAACTAATGGCATGAACATTGACTTCTCAAACTTCAACTAATCCTCCACCTCCCCCTCGTACCCCATCCGTTATTTATTTATATACGCACATTCTTTCTCTCTCTCTCCTTTTCTCCCTCTGTACCTCTGACTATACCCCTTGCCCATCCTCTGGGTTTTTCCCCCTCTCCCCCTTTTCTTTCTCCCTAGGCCTCCCGTCCCATGATCCTCTCATATCCCTTTTGCCAATCACCTGTCCAGCTCTTGGCTCCATCCCTCCCCCTCCTGTCTTCTCCTATCATTTTGGATCTCCCCCTCCCCCTCCCACTTTCAAATCTCTTACTAACTCTTCCTTCAGTTAGTCCTGACGAAGGGTCTCGGCCTGAAACGTTGACTGTACCTCTTCTTAGAGATGCTGCCTGGCCTGCTGCGTTCACCAGCAACTTTGGTGTGTGTTGCTTGAATTTCCAGTATCTGCAGAATTCCTCATGTTTCAATTCACTCAATTTGAATTCAAGAAAGGGCTGATTTAACAAATGTTTTGGGACCAGAGCACATCCCAGCCATATTACTGAAGACCCGCGCTCCAGAACAAGCTGTACCCCAGTCAAGCTGTTCTAGTATGACAACAGCACTGGAATCTATCTGAAAATAAGGATAATTGCCCAGGTTTGTGCTGCTCACAAAAAGAAAGATAAATCCAATCCAGCTAATTACCATAAAACAGTTTATTCTCAATCATCATTAAATTGATAGAAGGTGTCACTGACAGTATATCAAGCAACACCTACTCACCAATAAACCTGCTCACTAAAGCCCAGTTTGGAAGTTGCCAGGGCTACTCAGCTCTGGATTTCATCACAGCCTTGGTTCAAACATTAACTAAAGAACTAAATTGCAGAGGCAATAAGAGAATGACTGCCTTTGGCACTGAGTCAGACTTGACCAAGTGAGCCGCTAAGAATCTCTGATAAAACTTAATGTAGATCAACAGCATCAATGGAATAATTGTACAATAGTTGGAGACATATCTTGGACAAAAGAGGATGGTTGTGATTGTTGAAGGTCAACGACCTCAGCCCAGGTTATCACTGCAGGAGGTCCTCAGAGCAGAGATTTTTATGTATTTATTGCAATGCAGCGCAGAATGGGGCCTTCCAACCATTCAAGTCACATCGGCCATCAATCCTGATTTAACCTTCACTTCATCATGGGACAATTTACAACGACCAACCCACCTACCAACCAGAACATCTTCAGACCGTGCGAAGAAACTGGAGCACTCGGAGGAAACGCAGGCAATCACAATGGAGAATGTATAAACTCCTCACAGACTTCAGCGGGAATTGACGCCCCGGGTTGCTGGTACTGTCAATTGTTGTGCTAACCACTACGCCACGGTGCTGCCCCAACTATCTAGTCCCGACTGTCGTCAGGTGCTTCAATGCAACAGTAGATGTTTGCCAATACTGCACAAGTTTTAATTCCATTTGCTACCCCTCAGCAAATGGCCCAGTCAAGACAGCAAGCAGCAAGAACTAGATAACATCCAGGTGTGGATTAATAAATTGCAAGGAACATACCTGGCACTGACCCTCTTCAACAAAACAAAATCCAGTCATTTACCCTTGCCATTCAATAGCATTAACATTACTAAGTTGTCATCGAGTCTGTGACCAGAAATAGAGCAGCTCAGAGCCTGGGTTTGCTGTAGATCCAACAGCTGTCAAGAAGCTTGATACTAGTCAGGATGAAGCAGCCCTCTTTATTGGTATTCCAACCACCACAAAAGTAAAGGTCCATTAGTGACAAAAGGACAATCAATGCAGAGATTGAAGATCTGAGTCCTGAAGAAGGGTCTCGGCCGGAAATGTCAACTGTTTATTCTTTTCCACAGATACTGCCTGAGCTGCGGAGTTCCTCCAGGGTTCTGTGTGTCTGGCTTTGGATTTCCAGCATCTGCAGACTTTCTCATGTTTGGAATTTATGCAGAGGACCGAAAGGAGTCGGCGCTGTCCTAAATAAGTACATTTTATTGGTATTCACAAAGGAAACAGAATTTATAGTTGCACAAACACGAGGAATTCTGCAGATGCTGGAAATTCAAGCAACACACATCAAAGTTGCTGGTCAGGCAGCATCTCTAGGAAGAGGTACAGTCGACCCTTCAGCAGGCCAGGCAGCATCTCTAGGAAGAGGCACAGTCAACGTTTCAGGCCGAGACCCTTCGTCAGAATTTATAGTTGGAGAGTTCAGCAAAAAGGAAGCTGAAATTCTAGTGCAGGTCTCCATAAATAAAGAGGAGGTACTCAATACCTTAGCTGGCTTAAAGATGGATAAACCTCTAGGGCCAGATGAGTTTTTTTTTTTCCAGACTGCCATGTGAGGAAAAGGATGAGATTGTTGGGGCTCTGACTGAGATTTTTAAATTTTTGCTGGCCATAAATGATGACTGAATGACAGAGACTGTGATTTGCCTTGTCCAAGAAGGGAAGCAGGGAAAAGCATCGGATTAATGATCACTTGAAAAGCACGGACTAATCAGAGATGGTCAGTGGGGCTTTGTTAAAAGGTGATCCTGTCTGACCAAACTGATGAAAATATTTGAAGAGGCAATAAAGTCTATTAATGACAGCAGTGCAGTAGGTAACAACTCAGGTAGATAACATGGTTAAAAAGGCATATGGGATGCAGGCCATGGGTCATTGGATATGAGAGCAAGGAAGTTATGCTCCATCTTTATAAAACGTTAGCCAGATCTTAGCTGGAGACTGGCATGCAGCTCTGGTCACCACATTATCGGAAAAATCTGATCATCTTGGAGAGAGTGCAGAAGATATTCTCCAAGATATTGTCTGGGATGGAGCATTTCAGATATGAGGAGAGACTGGTGAGTGTGTTTTCCCAGGAGCAGAGGAGGTTCAAGGGGACAAAGACTGTGATATATACCATTATGAGGGATATCAAGAAGTCAGGCTGAAGATGGAGATATGTTAGGGTCAGGAGAAGGGATCTAATAGGGACCTTTTCTATTCAGAGAGTTGTGTCTAGAATCGCCAAGGCGTAGAAGGTTGTGGATCAAGTAGTGGAAGATGAGATTGATGCAGATGGGATCTCATTGGTTGGTGTGGACATAATGGGCCAAGTTACTTGTTTCCACAATGTAACTCCATGACAATAAGTATTCATCCTCTGTATGACTGGCACTGTGATTGCAGTGTGTCCCATTCATCAAATGCATTGTAGTTACTTACTTAGGCTATTCCAGCAGAACCTCAAAAGCACACAACATCTACCACCAAGAAAGACAAGGAATGCGGATGAAAGGGAACACACAAACAGCATGTGTATCTCCAAACATACATCATCCTAACTTGGAAACAAACTGCCATTTTTTTCTATATTACTTCGTCCAAACCTTGGAATCCCCTTCCTAACAGCATAGTAGGAATCCCTTCACCGGAAGGATGCAGAGCCTGAGGAAGATGACCTATCAGCACTTTCTTAAGGGCAATTATTTGTATAGTAAAGATTGTTACATACTTACAGATACCTATGTCAAGGAAATTTTCTTGTTTCCTGAGAGGTTGCCGCTATCTAAAATTTAAGGCAATGTTCCATTGTTTCAATCATTTTCATTGCATAACCTTGAGACTTAGATCAGTGACTTATAAAAGTGATCAACTGTCTGAAGCATTGTTAAAGACATTAACGAGCAGGTGGCATGCTTCATATTTTTTATATAGAAAGGCTGATTTTTGAAATTGAAATTTACAAGAGCAAAAATCAAGGAATTGCAAGTTTAAGGAAATCATTTTATTTTTTGAAACCGTGCAAACACAAACACAATTATGAACATAAGAGAGATTGAACTGGGATTGTCTGACACTGAAGAAATGGAAGAGTTGTTTCAGCTACATACTTTGAGGGATAACCATCAAAATATTGGATTTCACAAAATAAATATTTTTACAGATTTGGTGGAGATAAATTTTATAACTGCTAAGTGGAATAGAATATGTAAAGGTTATTCTTTATCAAACTTACTGAAATTAAATTTAATTTATAAAGTAATTGATAAAGGTCAGCCTTTTCTTTGGATAGCCTCCAACTCTGCCAAGAGAGATAGAAAGGATGATTCATACAAAGTATGACAGAAAACTTTAGCAAGGGAGCAGAAGGACTAGTTTCTGTAGGTTCAGGAAGATACCAATCAATACATCATTTCAGTAATGTTGCATCTGGCAGCTACAATATTGGATCTAAAAAGGTTAGGACTAGAAATAAAACTGGTCTGTGATGCCAGGTGCAATAGGCGGATTTTTTAAAAGAGACTACAGAACAAGAGACATGATTGAACGGAGAAGCAGTGCCAGATCTAACAGAAGGGGAAGATGAAATATGAAACCTTCTATGCCAGTTAGAATTCTGTTAGTTATTTTCACTGACACAGATAAAAAGGATGAGATTCACAGAAGCAGCAGTTGGATGAAGGAGGAGTAAAGAACAATTCTTAAACATTCCAGTATCCGTCTAATGAATCATGATCCTCCAAAACTTTGCTGGCAATGTAGGGCATCACTGGGAGCAACCATGGATCAGAAAACTGGTTGCACCATATTTTGCATTAACAAAAATGGGATTATCAAGGCTGTGTTGCAAGCTTCATTATACTTCCAAATTTCATTGACATGGATCCCATGCTGGATCATACAGCTTTCTCAATGTTTTGCAATGGCAATTCTGCTGTCCCATTTGAAACGTATTCAGCTGAGTGGTGATGTATTAGCCTGCAGGCACATTTTTCTAAAACTGTGTGTCATGTTAATCTTTTTTAGAAATGTGGATTTTTTTTCACTCTTTCTGCACTTTTACTGGTGCATTGGGACAAATATTCCCGCAGCAAGACATCTCTAGCATTTGCCTCTAGTTAAACATGCTCTTAAACATTTAGGCTGTAATACTTTACAGGCTAAATTGCTGAAAGTGCAAATTGAAAATGTCATAGAAAATTTATGACACAGTAGGAGGCCATCCAGCCCATTGCAGCTGCGCCAGTTGAAAAAGAACTACCCCACCTGATGAGATATTGTGGCACTTAGTAGGTAATCCTGTCGGTGGTAGTTTGTCAAGTAAACACACAAGTCATAAGCACAGTGATGCCCTGAGAGGGCCATTGTCCAGTTGCCATCTGCAAATGCTGGATCCTGATGAAGGGTCTCGCGCAAAACCTTGACGGCTTGTTCCACTCCACAGATGTTGCCTGACATGTTGAGTTCCTCCAGCATTTTGTATGTTAAACACACAGGCGTTTTGTTTTTAATATGATGAGGGTTTCTGCTTCTGTATCCGTTCAGACAATGATGACCAGATCACTACCCATCCTCAGGATAAAACTTTTTTCTTCCCATCTATCCACCAGCGTTTCAACCAAAAAAAACTGAAATCTATTCCCCCTATTAATAGACTCTTTTGAAGAGTGGAATTAGTCTCTCCTATCTACTTTGTTTAGTTGTCTCATAATTTTATTTAAACACAAGAAAATAGGAGCAGGAGTAGGCTACCAGGCCCCTCAAGTCTGCCCCACCTCAATTAGGTGTCTCTTCACCATCCTCTGTTCCAACAAAAACAATTCTAGCTTGTAATCTTTCCTCACAACTACAATTTTCCAGTCCTGGCAACAATCTCATAAATCTTCCCTGAAACTTCCCTAGAGCAATCACAGCCTTCCTGTAACGTGATGACCAGAAATGAATGTAGTACACTTGCAGTGGCCTAACCACCAGTAGCATAACCTGCCTGCTCTTGTCGTCTATGCTTCAGTATAAAAAGAAAAGCATCCTGCCTTATTAACCTGTCTTGTGACCTTTATAAATTCGCAAAAAAGCACTCCAAAGTTCTTTTGTTTCATCTTAATTCTCAAAATCCCCCTTTACTGTGCATTCCCTGTTGTAATATTCAAGGATTTTCTTTCCACTGTCTACTGCAATCATTTTTTGTGTAAAATGCTAACTTCTTTAACATGTGCTCCCCCCCAACCACCCGCAATGTTTCAGTCTAAGTCATAAATACATATTTAATGCAACACAACAAGGGACTGAACACCGTGCTTATGCGACTGATAACATTATTTCAGAGAAACTAACTCCCATCAACTAATTTCCTTTACTTCCTGAACCTCAACCAGTTCTGGACCCAGTATTCTTCTCTTCCTTGGATCCTTAGGGCTATTACTCCCTTGACCAACCCTGCCATGTGGTATCTCTTGGACTTGCTAAAATCTCTGTAGATTTTAGTAGTACTGAAGGATTGGGAAATTGACATTGAGAAAATGAGAGATGCAGTTAAAGTTGGTGAATTCAATGTGCTAAGTTGAGAAAGGGAATTGAGGGATAGACTGTATTGAAAATGAAAAATGAGTTGGATGATTTAAAAAAGACCTCAATTGATATGATTAAATTCATTTTCAGACTTTGGAACCACAGAACAATGCTTATTTTCCACTATATTACACTCTTAGTCCATGAAACTAAGGACTAATTTTTAAACAATCATCTTCAACAATATTGAGAAGAGGGATTGCCAAAATGCAGAATGTCACAATAGTCAGTGATGCCCTGAGAGGGCCATTGTGTGGTAGCCATCTTCTGGAAAGCACGGTAGAGAGCTTTTCTTCAAGCTCTTTACCCTCACACTCACACTCACACAGGGCGATCTCATTGAAACCCATTGAATATTGAAAGGCCTAGATAGAGTGGATGTGGAGAGAATACTTCCTTTAGTTGGGGAGCCTAGGACCAGATGGCAAAGCTTTAGAATAGAACATCCCTTTAGAACAGAGATGTGGAGGGATTTCTTTTGTTAGAGGTTGATGAATCTGTGGAAATCATTGCCACAGATGCCTGTGAGGCCAAATCAATGGGTATGCTTAAAGCAGAGATTGATAGGTTCTTCATTAGTAAGGATGTCAAAAGTTATGGAGAGAAGACAGGAAAATGGGGTTGAGAGGGATAATAAATCAGCCATGATGGAATGACAAAGCAGACCCAATGGCCTGAATGGCCTAAATGTTCTCCTATGTCTGATGGCCTTATGGTCACCAATATGAAGCATTAACTTCCATTGACTGACCTGCTAATCCCAAAATTCTATTTTTATTTCAAAGATCAAAGTAAATATATTATGAAAGTACATATGTACCAGCTTGAAATTCATTTTTTGCAGACATCTACTTTGAGTCGGTGGGCTGAACAATATTCAGCGATTCATCTTTGAGTCTGAGTGAATTTGCCACAGTTGTCACCAACTTCATCAAGACCTGAATGGATGAGTCTGTGCCTTCGAGAACATTCCAGACATACCCAACCAAAAGCCATAGATGAAACAAGGGATTCATACTCTTCTGAGGGATAGATCTGTGGCTTTCAAGACTGGGATCCAGAAGTCCAGGTACAACTTGCAGAATTCTATTTTAATGGTGAAAAAACAATTCCAGTCGAGATTAGTGATGGAATTGGATGCACATCAGCTCTGGTAGGGTTTGCAGGACATTGAAGTGAAACCTAGCATCATGACTGGCTGTGAAGCTTCACTCCCAGAAGAGCTCCATGTCTTTATGCACACTTTCAGAGTGAGAGTCAAACTACACCTGCGCATCTGTTGACCCTGTGATCTCTGACTTGGAGGCCGACATCAAAACACCCTTTCAAGAGAGTGAACCCTTGCAAGGCGTCAGGCTCTGATGGTGTACCAGGTAGAGCACTGAAAATCTGTGCCATCCATCTGGCAGCAGTGTTCAAGAATACACTCAGTCCTTCATTGCTGCAATCAGAGGCTCCTACCTTACTCAGAAGGGATAATCATACCAGATTATCGACTTCTACCTGAGCAAGAAACTGAACCCATTGCAATTTGCCTATCACAACAGTATGTTTACAGTAGATGTAATCCAGTTAGTTCTTCACTCAGCATTCAATCACCTGGACAATAGTAAATACCTACGTCAGCCTGCTGTTTGTTGATTCATCATCATCATCATTAGGTGCTATGCCCAGTTTGAGCTTTGACTGCCATGGCCCACATACTCCTGTTTCGGGTCAAGTGGATCAATTCATTGGTATTCATTTCCAGTTCTCCATCATCATTTGTCTTTGTCTTCCTCTTGCTTTCTTCCCTTCAATCTTTCCCATAATTACCGTGCATTCTAACTCCTCTTTCCTAATCACATGTCCAATGGTTACGTTGCCTTTTCATGATCTTATACATTATTTCTCTTTTTGTGTTTGCTCTGTTCATGACATCCTCGTTAGATATTCATTTCATCCATGATATTCTATGCATCCTCCTCTAAAAGATGGAGAAGATGGTGGCGCGATGCAGCTCGCAGCAGCCACGCCGGTGGTGATGTCTGTTATTTGTCAAGTAGGATGCCGTGCACAATCCTGATTTGATGCAGATGGACGTAAGAGCACGGAGGAACATCTGGTGAAACTTCTGAAATGCCTGCTTCGCTGCTGCTGCTGCTACTGTGTGATCCAGAATCTCCGGAGGAGAAGGCCCCAAGTCCTCGGCTTTGCTTGTTGCTCGGCAGCTGGGGCGGGGTCGAAGAACTTGGCAGAGGATGGTGCTCGGAGAGGCTGTGTTGGAGGGGTTGGTCAGAGGCTCGAAGTTTTTGGACGGACTTAGAGTCCACTGCGGTTGGTGCTTCCAATGGTGCTGCATCGGCAAGTTGGCGGCGCTTGGAGGTTCATGGCAGGGAGAGATCCTCCCTTCTGCCGCCTGCATGAGATGATGAGCCTATCGGGACTTCGAGACTTAATTTACCGTGCCCATGATCTGCACTTTATCAAATTATGGTATTGCTTTGCACTGTTGTAACTATATGTTATAATTATGTAGTTTTGTCAGTTTTAGTCTTGATTTGTCCTGTGTTTTCTTGTGATATCATTCTGGAGGAACGTTGTATCATTATTTAATGCATGCATTTCTAAATGACAATAAACGAGGACTGAGTGTCCTCATAATCTAAAAAAAACCCATATCTCTGCTGCTTCAATTCGTTTCCTCATGTTACTAGATATCGTCCAAATTCTGAGACATATAACATAACTGGATAAACATAACATTTCAGTACTCTGAGGCTGGTTGTCATGCCTAGTTTAGTGTTGGTCAGTATACTCTTCATTCTCGTAAAGGTGTCTTTTGCCATCCCTATTCTTCTTTTGATGTCCATGTCGCACCTGCCATCTGATGTCACCCAGCTTCCTAAGTAGCAAAAGTTCTGTACTTGCTTTATGTCTTCCCCATTTATTCTCAGCCTGCAGATAGGATTCTCCTTCTTTCTGGATATCACCATACATTCTGTCTTTTTGCAATTGATAGATAGGCCCATTTTTGCACTTTCTTCAACAACTATATCAATTAAGTTTTGTAGCTCTTCCTCTATCCTTGCAATTAACACAGTGTCATCTGCATATCTGGAATTATTGATGTTTTCACCGCCAACTTTGATTCCCAAGATGTCTCTTATTTTTTGTAATATTGTTTCACTGTACACACTAAATAAATCAGGGGAGAAAACACACCCTTGTCTCATGCCTCTCTTGATTTTCGTAAACTGACTCACTTCTCCATCTATTCTTACCGCGACAGTTTGTTCCCAGTACAGATTTCTGATTAGGCGGAGGTCTTTCGAATCTAGATCTAGAGTTTCCTGTAATATTTCAAATAACTTATTGTGCTTCACTTTATCAAATGCTTTTGTGTAGTCGATAAAACAAATGAACAAATCTTTTCGCACTTGAGTAGCTTGTTTTGATAGTATCCTTAACATCAATATCACGTTTCTTGTTCCTTTGTCTTTCACAAAACCACATTGTTCTTTACCTATTTCAGCTTGTATCTTACTTTTAGCTCTTGTCAACAAAATTCTTAGAAGTATCTTGGTGATATGAATCATTAAACTTATGGTCCTATGTAATTAAGATTCTATTGCTCTAGATTTCTTATGAAGAGTGATAAATACTGATTTTTTCATCTCTTCTGGTATTATTCCAGTCTCTTAAATGTCATTGATTAAATCAGTAAGTTTTTCAATTCCATAATCTTCAAGGGTGATAATTTGTTCTATTACTAATTCATTAGGACCTGCTGCCGTTCCTTTCTTCATCTTAGTTATTGCATTACGAACTTCAGATTTTAAAATACTTGGTCATTCAATGTTTTTCTTAACTTCTGGTTTTTCACCTCGATCATCTTCAAACAATTCCTGAATATACTCAGTCCATCTGTTCATAATCTCATCTTTTTCCATAATAATGGTACCATTCTTTGCTTTCAAACATCCACCTGAAGAATGAGGAGCTTTTTACCAGATTTGTTGATGTAAACTTTTTGGTTCAGCTATAGGGATTCTTTCGATTTGCTCACATTCCTGGTTTAACCAGTCTTCTTCGGCTTTTTGACAGAAGCTTTTAACTTTTTTATCTAAGGACTTATATTCTATAAGATTTGTTTTCTTCCATCTTCTTTTTTCCATTAGATTTTTGATTTCATCTGTCATCCATTTATTCTTTGTACTTTTCTTAAGTTTTCTTCTTTAGTTAATTGCGAGTAGTCAAGGGATTATTCATGTTTTTGCTTCTTTAGTTTTTTAAGTTTTACTTTTACATGACATACTATTGGGTTATGGTCACTATTACAGTCTGCACCCTGATATGTTTTGCATTGTGTCACTGAGTTTCTAAATCTTTGGTTTGTAGCAATAAAGTCAATTTGATTTTTAGTCTTATCACCTGGACTTTCCAGGTCCACAAGGATCTTGGATGGTTTTTAAAGTAAGTATTCATAATGACCTGATTATTCATCTAGTTCTGGGTATGAGTCTACACTGTAACTGGTGATGAGGCTCTGATTGGGGACTTTCAGTGTTTTGGGGAAAGTGGAGTTACCCCTTAGTCATTCATTGCTCCCAGGGCTGCTCTGACCTGGAACGGTAGCACCTGCAAGGGTTCCTGCTCAGGATATGAGTGAAGGCCAACGGCAGATCCGGCAGTTTCAGTAACTGAACTTATGACGGAGAAGGCGGATGAACTAGGACCTCAATAGTCAATGGCTATAGTACAGGTGGATGAACATTTGGGAAGAGAAATGGCAATTTCTTTAGTTCGCCCAACAGAAGGCAATAACAAACCACAGCTGTTAGATATTAGGTTTCCTAGAATCTATTTGCTGAGCAAACCATGGTCAAACTCACAAAATGTATTACACAACAACAGCGTTAAGAGGATCTTCAAGACAATTCTGAAGATGCTTCGCTCGGTAGAGTTGATTCTGGGCAGCAGGGGATCCCTGACCGTTATCAAGCTACTGCTCATAAAATTCAAGTAACACAAAAGAAAATTATTGCCACTTGTAATGTAAGAACCCTGTATCGAGCAAGAAGATTGGACAATGTGATAAATGAAGTGGAAAGACTAAAGATTAACATCATGGGAATTTGCAAAATTCGTTGAATAGGTGCTGGAACATGTCAGAATAGAAATAAAACACTAATTTATTCTTGTGGAACATCCCATACTAATGGAATAGGAATTCTTATGGATGAAAACATGGCAAAAATTGTTTTAGGACATTGGGCAATATCAGAAAGAGTGCTCCTTGTTACATTCAGAGGACAATCATTTGATTTAACAATTATATAGGTATATGCACCAACAACAGATGGAACAAATGAGGATATAGATAAATTCTATGGAAGAGCTTGAACAAGCAAAGAATGGATGCAAATCTCGAGATATTGTTATTGTCATGGGAGATCTAAATGCTAAAGTAGGACAAGGTGCTGATGGAAATACCATAGGAAAATTTGGACTAGGGGAAAGAAATGAAAGAGGTGAGAATTGGGTAGTATGGTGCAAGATGAATAATCAGGTTTATTGATTACAGCTCAGCATTCCACACAATCATACCCTCAGTTCTAATCAACAAGTTCCAATATCTAGGCCTCTGTACCTTCCTCTGCAACTGGATCCTTGACTTCCTTACTAAGAGACCACAGTCTGTGAGGATCAAAAATAACATCTCCTCTTCACTATCAGCCAACCCTGGCTCAACTCGAGGATGTGTGCTTAGCCCACTGCTCTAGTTTCACTACATCCACGACTGTGTGGCTAGACACAGCTCAAAAGCCATATATATATTTGCCGATGACAGAACTATTGCTGGCAGAATTTCAGATGGTGACAAGGAGTCGTACAGGAACGAGATAGATCAGTTGTTTGAGTGGTGCTGCAACAACAACCTTGCACTCAACGACAGTAAGACCAAGGAATTGATTGTGGGCTTCAGGAAAGGAAAGTCAAGGAAACACACACCAGTTCTCATCGTAGGATCAGAAGTGGAAAAGGTGAGCAGTTTCAAGTTCTTGGGCGTCAATATCTCTGAGGATTTTCTCCTGGATTCAACATGTTGATGCAATTACACAGAGGCATGACAGCATCTATATTTCATTAGGAGTGTAAGAATAATTAGTATGTCATGAAAGATACTTGCAAATTTCTGCAGGAGTACCATGGAGAGCATTCTCAAGGCTGATTTATACTTGTGCGTCAAATGGATGCCGTAACCTACGCAAGTGTCCTATGCACATTGTGAGCATTTATACCTGTGCGTTGGTGTGTCTGCATCGCTCTGCAATTCGGGCACGTCACGCATGCTCACACACCTTCCCGCGCAAGGCTTCATGGTCATGGTAGTCTTTCTCGGGGTAAACAAGAAGCAAGCGTCTTTTTTTGTAAAAGCGAAATGTGTCCTTCATAATTTCGGAGGTCTGTAAAGCTTTATGGAAAGCATTACAGCCAGAGTTCCTTCCCTGCCCTTCAGTCACCCAATGGGAAGCTATTGCAGTGTAGAAGGAAAAGCGATACTACCAAGTGGACCAATCACAGCTGTTGCAGTCTGCGTTGCCGCAACGTGCAGTTACATTTTGAGAGAAGCGCGCGTCAGGCTATGGCGTAGGGATCCGCATAGGCTGTGCATAGGGTTCGTGGCTACGCCATCTGTACAGCGTCGAGTTGATGCAGAAGTATAAATCAGCCTTAACTGGTTGCATCACCCTTTGGTAAGGAGGACCAATGCACGGGATTGGAAAAAGCTGAAGAAAGTTGAAAATTGGACCAGCTCCATCATGGACCTGAGCCTCCCCAGCATCCAGGACACCTTAATCAAAGGCAATGCCTCAAAACGGTGGCACTCATCATTAAGGATCCCCATCACCCTCTTCTCATTGCTACAATTGAGGAGGAGGTACAAGAGCTTGAAGACACACACTCAACGTTTCAGGAACAGCTTCTTCCACTCCGTTGGCGGATTTCTGAATGGGCAATGAGCCCATGAACACTGCCTCAGTATTTTCCCCTCTCTTTCTGCACTACCTATTTAATTTTATATATCACAACATACTGTATGCCAGTGATATTAAAACTGATTCTGGTTCCGACATTCTCTGACTGTGAATTGTGCAATAGTGTTATAGGTCTTTATCTGTTTATATAATAAGCATAGGAATAACTGCTCAAGAATACTTCAGCTTAGTACGAGAATATATTGTCTTTTATGCAAACATTAAGATTAAGCTGATGCCTATACTTTCACAAATCTTGATAAATAAGAGATGATTTTATTGAAACATTCAAAATCATAAAGCTATAATTATTATGAAGGCTGATGCAAATTTGTTATACTGTCCTATTCTTATAGCAACACGGAAGAAGGCCATTATGTATGTGCTGACCTTCCAGTGAGCAGTTCCATTCTTCCTCTTCACCTTCTCCTTATGTCTGTGGCAGTCGCAAAACAGCCAACCGCATTCCAGCACTCGGTACAGAGGCTTGCAGGTTACCGTTCTTTGAGTACAAATCAAAGTCCCTTTTTAAAAGTGATGAATGTTTCTACCTTTACCACAATATTCCTTATGTCACCTTCAACCTTCTGATAAATTACTTCAAAGTTATGCTCCCTGCTTTTTTTTTTACCTGATTGCTTAGGGCAAGATCTGTGTGATGAACTCAGATTCTTCAGGAGGGTCATGAAGAACATGTAACATGATGGGAATAGCTTCTTGCACAGAATGTTGATCAGTAAAGTTAGAACACTTGGAATAGTGGAGGAGTATACTGGCAGTGGATTGAAAATTGTTAATTGGACAGAAATCAAAGAATGGGAATAAGCAAATCATCATCAGGATGGCAGGCAGCACTTGTGTTCCAGCTTTCCATTTGTATCAACAGTTGGCTGAATGTCATATTTTCAAGTTTTTCTGATGATACTAAACTAGTTAGGATTATGAGTGTAGAAGGCAATATAAAAATGCTTCAAGGGGATATGAAGAGAACATGCCAGGAGGAAAAATGTGAAGCTTCCGTTTTGATGCAGGTATCAGTAGAGTAGTCTTTGTCACACGATGAGAGACTAGATGGTGTTGATGTAGAAAGGGACTGAGGTGTGCTTGTATTCAAGTCAGCGAAGGGAACCAATGGGTAACTCAAGTGATTAAATGTGCACATGATTTTGTCATAGAGTCATAGAACACTACAGCACAGAAACAGGCCCTTCAGCCCATCTAGTCCAAGATGAGCCATTAATCTGCCTAGTCCCAGCGACCTGCACCTGGTGCATTGCCCTCCATACACGCCCCCCCCATCCATTTACTTATCTATATTTCTCTTAAATGTTAAAATCAAACCAGCATATACCATTTGCCCTGTCAGCTCATTCCACACTACCACCACCCTCTGAGTGAAGAAGATTCCCTCATGTTTCCCTTGTATATTCCACCTTTCACCCTTAACACATGACCTCAAGTTCCAGTCTCATCCAACCTCAGTGGACAAAGCCTGCTTGCATTTACCTTATCTATACCCCTCATAATTTTGTCTACCTCTATCAAATCCCCTCTCAGTCTTCTACGTTCCAAGGAATGAAATCCTAACCTATTCAACTTTTCCTTATAAATCAGGTCCTCAAGTCCTTGCAACATCCTTGTAAATTTTCTTTACACCTTTCCTGTAAATAGGTGGCCAAATATGTTAACATTTATTACAAGGTTTAACTGCAGGAATACAGAAGTTTTATTTCAATTGTATGGGCCTTAACGACGCTGAAGTATTGTGAACAAACTGATGTCTTTACCCGAGGGGTGATGTATTTGGCATAGAGGTATAAAGGCCCCACAGTAAACATTCACTCGACTGGCAGGTTTTCCATGTAAGCGGAAGTTAAGTAGATGTGGAATATATATAGTGGAGTGTAAATGGATGAGTCATCTCATCTGAACAACTGCTGAGAGAAACAGAACTCGACCTGGCAGTGTGTGTACCTCAGAGCTACCCAGAGCCAGAGAGGATAAGCTGGGTAGCAGCCAACACAATTCTGCTCAAGTAATTGAACAGAAACACAGAAGAAAGGAACAACAACCATTTAATGCATTGTGGTAAACAGCATGACTGGAAGAAGTAGATAATTTTCCACTCATGAGAAGGAATGTCACAAATGTTTAGAGATGGGACACTTTTCAATGGTAAAGAGGGAGGAGACCCAAAATATTGGTAAAGGCCCAAGGACAAACAATGACCACAGTTGAGTTGGCTGAGGGATAACATTTTGAGTTCAAAGTCATGATATGGATTTAAGCAGTGGAAATCGGAAAACTGAACAGATGGGGAAGCCAGGTGCTCATCAATAATCTTTCCTTTTAATGAAATAAAAGAAAGAAAGAAATATTTCCAGGTTAGCAGTGCAACAACATACACTGAGTAGTCACTTTATTAGGCATGTCCTGTACATAATAAAGTTGCCATTGAGTTATGTTCATGGTCTTCTGTTGCTGTACCCTATCCCCTTCGGGGTTTGATGTGTTGTGCGTTCAAAGATGCTGCTCTGCACAGAACTGTTGTAACATGGGGTTATTTGAGTTATTGTCACCTTACTGTCAGCTCAAACCAGTCTAGCTATTTTCCTCTGACCTCTCTCATTAACAAGGCGTTTTCCCCCACAGAACTGCTGCTCGCCAGATTTTGTTTTGAATTTGCATCATTCTCTATAAGCTCTAGAGATTGTAGTGCGTGAAAATCCCAGGAGATCAGAGTTTTTGAGATACTCAAACCTCCCTATCTGGCACCAACAGTTAAAGTTACTTAGATCACATTTCCTCCCCATTCTGTTGTTTGGCCTGAACAACAACTGAACCTCTTGACCATGTCTGTACACTTTTATACATTGAGCTGCTGCCATATGATTGGCTGATTAGATATTTGCGTTAGCAAGCAGGCACACAGGTGCATCTAATAAAGTGGCTACTGAGTGTGTAGCATTCCTAAGACATTGGACACAAGCTGAGAGGGGCGAGTACTAACAATACACAACTGTACAGCCACAAAACCTCCAAACGAGTGCAAGATGAAAAGGAAAAATCCAGAGTGGAAATAAGCACAAAGCAGAATTTGGTGTCCTGAAAGATAACTGGGCAACCTAGTGAACAATAACGTTGACTGTATAAACAGAGAACTTGATAGAAGAACTGCAAGTACCTCACTCAGCTAGAACTGAGTTTGCAGATGTTTTGAAAGGAAATGGAAAATCAGAGGAAAAATACCATCCAAAGCTGACTAGGAGGAAGCTGTGGCAGCACACCAGCCAAGAGCTATTCCAGTAGCTGCCAGAGAGAAAGTGAAAGCTGAAAGGCTAGTGGAAGCAGTGATCACTGTACCACCCCTTGGGTATCCAGCATGATGTGTGCACGTAAGACAGACAAGCTGAGGATCTGTTGGAGCCATATGATTTGAATAAGGCCCTGGAGAGGAACCATTTGTCGATGAAGATATTGTGCCAGATCTCAGCAGAGTAAACATTTTCAGAATGCTGGATGCTAAGAATGGATTTTGGCACAGAGAGAAGGTTCATTTACAATGATCTTCCACACACCTTTTCGAATATCAATGGCTGAAGATATCTTTTGGGACCAGCATTAAAATTCAGTGGAAATTAGGTCAGGCTCTTCAAGAACTTGCTGGTGTAAAGATCACAGAGGATATTCTTGATATTCTTGTCTTCAGAGAAAAGCGAACTGTTGGAGAGACTGAAGCAAATCATGACAGAAGGAAACAAACTATACTAAATAAATGCAGAGAGGAGTAGATGAAATGCGATGTTCAGAAACTAGAGGAAATGAAAAAAGACTGCAACTATGGAAATGTGAATAAAAATAGAAAATGTTCAAAAAACTCAGTAGTGAAACAGCAGAGTTAACTTTTCAAATCAATGACCTTTCCTCATATTGGAGATAATTTAGAAATGGATCATGCTTTAATTTGCCAAACAGAAGGAGGGGTGGAATGAACAAAGAAAATATCCGTGGTCGGGTGGAGCACAAGAGCGATTGAATGACTCAGGCGGTGGTGCTATTGAGCGAGAGAAGGTGGTGAAGGTTGGTCTGCTTTCATGAGGTACAAAGAGAAGAGGGATATGAACAAAGACAGAGGAGCAAGAAAGCAATCATTAATGTTGGAACAGTGAGGTGCGCAGAACAGGTTGATTGAAATTTGGAATAAAAGAGAAAGCCGAAAATACCCAGCTGTTCTGGAAATCTACAGAGATAGAAAAGCAGAGATTGTGATTCTGGTAAATGAGCCGTCACCAGAACAGACCAGTTCTTATTCATGCTGCAAAGGCCGATTATAAGAGAAGTTGAGGGAGATTGGACAGAGCTATATAAAATGAAGAGGGGTCTGGGTAGAGCAATTAGTGGAGGCCATTCCTTTTGATGGAGAAATAGAGGACTAAAGGTCATTGATATAAAATTAAGAGGAAGAGAATTTAGAGTGAAGCTAAATTATTTTTATGGCATGATTGGAATCTGGAATGAAATCCTACAGATGAAGTGCACAAAGGTTCCTGTGCGGCTATCAAGAGAGAACTGGATAAATATATGGTCAAAAAAATTACAAGGCAATGAGGAAAGGGCCAATCAGATGGAACTGGTGATTAGTTCTGGTAGAAGCCTGGCATATACAATATGGGCTATTTGGCTTCCTTCCATACTGTTCTATGATTCCAGTATTTTGTTAGATTCAATACTAGAAGAACCTGTTCTTCAAGTTTCATTGGAACAGTCTAAGAGGCTAAGTACAGAGATAACAGAGCAGGAATGGAAAAAGAGAAATAAGATCTAATTAAAAAATAATTAGACTGAATGAAGATGCTCTGCAAAGTGCCTTCTTATGGTAATAAGATTATGAGGCTCAAGTACTTCTAAGTCTACGATGGTTAACAAGATGGAGGATGTTCATATTGCAGGATTGTGTGTAGCTCACAAGTTATCTTATAAAACATATGGCCAAAAGTTCAAAGTGAGAATACCTTGTTCAGGGAAAGGACACTTTTTGGAGGCAGTATAATGCAATAAAACCCAGTGCCCATAGTAGACACGTTATAAATGTACTGGGGTCCATGGCTCGAGTTTGACGGAGTCTTCTTTATAAAGGCATGAACGCTGTCAAATTTCTGCAGGTCATCTGTCAGCACTCGGCCAGCTCCTATGAGCTGAAGGAAAAGCAAATGATTTCTTGTCTCCAGAATGGACTTTGGATTATCTTTTTCATGCAGCCGTGGACAGGTGCTGATGAAACCACCAACCTGCAAAAATCCCATGGCTAAGATGGTGACTTGGACTTCCATGGGCAGAGCAATCAACATTTACATGCAAGGTTGTACATCAGGTTGCAGAAGGTCTCAGATTTCAGAGAGCTAACAATGTGGAATGAATGATAGGCTTTCAAGTAGCACGTAAATCTGAAATAAAAACAAAAGATGATGGAAACACACAAAACGACAAAAAGTTTTTGATCCTCAATACAGGTTTCACCCGCCATCCAAAGGTAGAGTGTTCCTATGAAACGGTTCGTAAGCCGAAATGTCGTAAAGCGAAGAGGCAATTACCATTTATTTATATGGGAAAATTTTGTGAGCGTTCGCTGACCCAAAAATAACCTACCAAATCATGCCAAATAACACATAAAACCTAAAATAACAGTAACATATAGTAAAAGCGGGAATGTTATGATAAATACACAGCCTATATAAAGTAAAAGTACTTCTCTACAACGATTGCCTGCACAGATCTTCGTAGCAAAAATTTCACACAAGCGCTCTCGGCAGAAAATCTCACGCAAGTGCTGTTGGCATAAGCGCGCTCTCCAGTAACCTGTAAACTATGAAGCTGCCAAATCTACCAAATAACATGTAAAAATACACAGCCTATATAAAGTAGAAATAATGTATGTACAGTGTAGTATCACTTACCAGAATTGGGAAAACAGCGCTGAGCACACTGATGACGGTGTGTTAGACTGAGTCGTCGCAGGCTGGGTGGTGCAGTGGCCCCCACCCTCAGGGCCACCGACCTGATACATTGCCGTGAAGAACGCAGCAGTAGCCGGGAGGCACCCAGCACATCTTTAAGAAAAAAACTGAAATAAACATGCTAATTAATTAGGTGCTGCCCGACACGTAATTGTCGGCCCAGATCAGTGCCAATTGCAGATTGCATCGCCTCTGTTCTGGGCCGACAATTATGTACTAGGTACTTTGGTTCAAGTAGAGGGCTTTATAGATGGAATTGCAGGGCTTAGTTGAAGGGTAAACTGAAAGTTAAAATATAAAACAGTCGATTGAATAGCAGATAGAAGACAACATAAAGGAGATACTCTTAAAAATATGTAGGAGTTTATTTCCCTCCACAATCAGGACAAAACTGAGCAGGATTCTTAACTGTCCTAAATGGTATTATCTTCCATTTGTCCATGTGGTAACAAGGATGAAATCCAAGCTAGTGACTAGGGGAATTGCATTTCCTCATCCCAGTTAACAGCAGTCCTAGAACTACAATATGAAATGTAGGGAATAATCCTTGGTAATTTCAGTGAAGGTGTCAGATTCCACTATAGATGGGAAAGGACATTATGGGTGACTGTCCAACTCACCAGCCTGCTCTTTAAAATTTCTCTCTTATCAGAAGTTTCCCACCAAGAAATTCTTATTTATGTTCAGGAAACTGAGATAGGGCAAATACCAAATGACAGATGCAGGTTGTTTAACATTAGAAATCCACCTCAAAAAAGAGTCATAAGAGCAATCTATCTATTTGTGTTTAGAGACAAGAAGACATTTATTAAACGTTCTCATATAGCTGATTACCAGCTATCTAACTGCTGTCCCATGACCTCTGGAGTTTTCAACATCTCAATATGCCGATGATCTGTCAAGTTCAAAATTAGATGGTTGAGGGGGACGCAGTTTAATGCAGCTTGGAGTTAAATGTATTACTCTTTTGCAAATCCATATTTCAGGAAATCACTACTAGGTTTGCGACCAAGGCTTATAACCCCAAAGCACAACCAACAAATGTCAGCAGAACACAAAGCCATGCAATTCATTATAGAATCTTATTAGTAAGCTGATTCTATAATCTTCATTGTAGAATTCATTTTCAAATTTTATTGCTCAGATAGACTTTCAAATATGAGACATCAAAGAGTGCAATTTTATTTTGGCATGTTGCATACTCCTAAGCTTTGGCAATCAGAGCTGCTGACTTTGAAGTGAATGGGAAATAGCACTAAAGCGTTACTAGGGATAGAAAAGAACTCCAGCAGCCTGTACTAACAAGTAGTAGTGAGTTAACACTGGCACGGGAGAGTTACAAATTTCAAATTCATTTATGGGTATTTCTATGTGATTATGGGCATCCACTTCTTCTGTCCTTATAAGATTACTATATACAGATGTCAATCCATTACAGCGACATAAATATCTAAATAGAAGGCTCAAGGAAGAGAACACGATTTAGTTTCTTCATCTTATAACAGAACCTCACGGATTACCTGAGAGGTAATGCTTTGAAATCTAAAAATTCCAACCAAATATAAGATGCAGATCCTTTTAATATTACCCTCCAAACACTGGGGTGGAATTTCGTTTGGAAGGGAAAGAAGAATAGGCATTCTTTAATTAGCAACATTCTTTCCAATCTGTCTGATTTGTATCATATCAAATATATATCACCCTTGTAATGTTTTCAAAATTATTTCTTGGGTTGATGTGGAGTCTATGTGATTTGACCTGATGGGAACAGTAAACAGCTCCTAGGCATGAACATGATTCATCTCTGAACAATGATATCGAGAATGAAAAGTAGGGACGCAGGGTTAGATTTTAACAGGCGTTTGCTAGACTACATGAAGAGGACTATGCACAGCTCTAGTCACCAAACAATGAGAAGGAATAGAAGTTACTGAAGAAAGTAAAGAGAAGGTTCACACATATGGAGTATACGTAGAGAGAAGTGATGAAAAGACTGCTTTAGAAAAAATAAACTAAAGAGGGGGAACAGCTAATATGATGAAATGTCTTGACAAAGTGAATGCAGAAATGAAGCTTAGACCCATGGGGAAGAACGTGATCATGAACCATTATAAAAAATCCAAAAGAGTATTTAGAAGAAATCTATGGAGTGGTGAGAATGTGGAACTTGCTAACAAAGGAGAAGTTGCAGTATGTAACATTAATTTAAGGAAAGGCAGGGCAAACATATGAGCAACAGGAATTGAGGGCTATACAAGGATTTAGCAGAGTAAAGATGGGAGGAGTCCCACTGGAATACAAACGTCAGCATGGGCTGTTTGGGCCGAATGGCTCATTTCCATGCCATAATCTCAATGTCATTCAATGATTATCCTTATATTACAGTGCTGATGTTGTCAGGAGTACATGCTCTAGTACGTGATGAGGATAGTTCATCTACCTGAAGTGGTTTTACCTTCTGACTTGATGGTCGGTACCTGTAGATGTTCAGTAACTGATCTGATACTCAGTGTTTTGGTGCTGCTGTCTAATTCTAAGGACAAAGCAGGGAAGACTTGACTCTTAACAGAGTCAGTTAATGTCATTCAGTTAATGTGTCCTGCTGTGTAACACAGATCCTTCAACTACAATGGATTTGCTTGGTTTGTTCTTCTGAACAACTGTTTGAAAATTGTATTCTCACTATAGGACTTCCGTTCCACAAAGATTAGTCATTCAAAATTGTGTCCTCCAGTCCTTCCTTCTGGTCTGTGAATTGAAGGTAAAATTCCAGTTATAAATTTTGTATGCTCATAGCCATGGAAAACAATGGGGAATATGTCCTGATAGGTAGGGTCGGCCTGTCTGTTTTGATATGCAGTGGTTAATGTGATCCATTCGCTGCTGTAGTGCAATTCATGCTGAGTAATTATGAGGTCAAATGCTTCATTTCTTATTTGTTTAGGTATTTAACTAATTAGGGTATCTGCATATTGAAGTCTCTTACTTCTGGAAAACTGCACAAAGAGCCTTAGTTCTCATATTCAGCTGCGATCTAGTATCTTGAGTTTTAGCAGTTGCCTATATTAGATTTTCACAGCAATAAAATATGTCAATAATTCTTTACCTCTTTGAGAAATTCCATATTTAATAAATTGACACTTAGTGAGCAGTCTTGTATGTGTGAACTATTTTGACAGGAAGTCTGTGATAAAGAAGCACTGCATTATGTCTCTGCTTTTAGAGTTAAAGATATTTACAAATTTTTCTGCTGCTTAGAATCACCCTCCTTTTTACAAAAAAATAATCTCAATAAAAGCCTGATTTACAATCCCTCAAGCTGACAGTGCTAATATAATCGGCTAAATCCAGTGTTAGAGAAATGAAAATGGTGAGGATTAAATTGTATGAAACCTTTCTTTGGAGCATTTTTAAATTTTGTGTCACTTTAAATTGGATCACAACCATGTTGCATGCAGCTTAACTCCAGACGGTATGCTTTCACTTTTATTCCGCTCCACAGCAGGCTTACAGTATTAAGTGAAAGTCCATAAAGAATGTGTGCAGTAGGGATCATTAATGCCATAATCCTGATTGTTGAGCTCAAACACAGAACTGGGTGTTGGACTTCAAAAAATATACTTGATCTGCGATGGATTTGAATGCATAGGTGCAGTTTCTAACCACTCATTTAATACGTATGGGACTAAGTTCCAGAATCAGCTTCGTGGATTCTTGCCACATTTACGAAAGAGTTAATTTGTTTAGCTTGCACTCAGGCTTTCTGTACATGATTCATTTCATTTTGAAATACCACTGCACTTTAAAAAATACAACCTCTGCAGAATGGTCTTTAACGCAATGTCCTTCTGAGGTCCACTAAGAGGACAGAAGCTTTGTGATGCACTTTCTTTACTGGAGATATCAAAAGTATCAGATAACTTTAGTTGCATAGTCATTGTGATATCACCTAACATAACCTGCCTTTGGCAGAGATATTTTTCATCTTCTAATGAAAATGGAAAAAATAATTTAGGAACTCAGAAACAAATACTGTTATGATATAGGAGAAAACACAGCTGAATACATAACAAATTTGTTATAAAATCTTACGCTTACATTAATGTTCCTACAGGTAAAAGAGCCTTTTTTAAACATAATGGCTCATTATATTAAAAATAAGTCTTTAACTCAGAGATATAGCTTTAAGAGAAAAATGCATCTGTACCAAAATGAACTAGATACAAAAACGTATTCTGTTTCTTCAAGGTGAACATGATGACAGTTGCTAATTGTTTACTGTCAGAACATTATCTGAGAATTTGGAAGCCCTTTCTACATAACTGGTAACTTATCATTATGATAGTTTGCTTAGAATAGAATACTTGGACAATAAGATATATAAGATGTATTGAACTTCTGTGTTCAGGTTTCATTCCCTAACCTCACACAACTTTGATTTCTTCAACTCACACACCCTGTCTATTTTTCCCTCCACAAACTCATTTACTTCCACTCCTGCCTTAGCAGACTTGCTTCTGTAACCTCCATTCAAGATCTGGCCATTTCCATTTTCTCCTAACTGGTCTTAGGTTTCCTTTCACAAATCTCTGCTGTTGCTGTCCCAACTCACAGGATCCCGTTCATCCAATAATCTTGAGTATGGTTATTTACATTAGCTGCTGGTATAGCAATGGCTTAATTTAAAAATTCTCATCTTTACTTTCATATCCTTCCATGATTCCATTCCTTTCTCCATCTGTAACCTCCTGAAAACTATAACCCTGAGACCTCTGCACTGTGCTCATTTTGGCCTCCAGCCTCCCCAGTTTTGATCACTCCATTATTAGCTTCCTGAGTCCTAAGAATTGTCACCCTTCTTCTTAACTTCAATGTCATTTCATTTCAATCTTCACCTTTACAGTGCAGCTGAAAATCTATTTCTTGCCTGTCCAAATTTCTCTTTAACTGAAATCAATTTCTCTTCAGTGCTCCTGCAAGATGCCTTGGGACAGGCAGCTACATTGAAGAGAATAGTAAGCAGATTCTTATTGTCATTGAAATCTTTGTTCTGCTGGCAACAATTATTATGAAACCATGACTGCTTGTTTTGAATCAACACTGTTATCTTTCAAAATGTATAACCTGTGTTAGTTATCTAGCCTACAGTCTTATGATGTCCGAAAACAAAGAGAATGTTTTTTTGAGATTTTAATCCTAATAACATTAGTATATAGCCCAGTTAAGTAATGAAATGCATTTATTATTAAATAAAAGACAAATTACTTTCCACAGCACAAAATATGGTCATTTCAAGAACTAACCACATACTTCCATAATATGTGTGCTATTTTTTTTGGTCATAGAGAGATATAGCATGGAAACAAGCCTCTTCAATTCTCCTTCACATAATTATCCAAATTCCTTGTGAAGACTGCGACCAAATCTGTACCAAATATTCAATCATTCCAAATCTTAAACATGATTATTATACTTTTTTGTTCTTGTCACCTCTCTGGTACCTTTGCCAATCGCCATGAAGTTGTACCTTCTGAATATTAGCTATCAACAAATAGAAAGAGTTTTTACTTTATTAACTTCAGCCAAATTCTTCATAAGTTTACACACCTCCATAAACCTCTTCTTAACCTTCTCCATTCTTAAGAGAACTAGACTACTTCTCCAATGTGCTCACATAACTCAGAAAGTTGTACATGTGTATATGACTATTAAATCTCTTCTATATCCACACAAAAGGTTACACTTCCTTTGAGCTGATTAAGTACCAAGTAATGCTATATAAAGTGACATAATTATTCCCAGTTAGATTGGAGATGATTGGCAAAACTCTTGACAACCGTACTGCTACAAATAACTCAGATTAATTTTGCTTATGTTCACTATAGCAGTTTATCAAGAAAAATCTATAGAATGAGGCTATTTTGGTTTCTGCCATAAATTCCCTTCGCCGAACTCTTTAAACAGATTTTTATCAGTAAATTGCATTTATTTGCTATGGAATTGACAGGCATTAGCCTTCTCATATGCTTTTGTTCCACCTTCAGTGAAGAATGATTTATTAGTTTAATGTTTGTTTATTTAGTTGCTGCCATTTATTGCTTTTAATTGCCTGGCAGAATCTAATGATAAGAAATCTGATAGTAAAAAATCATTTGCTGCTTCATTTAACAGTAAGGATAATCATTATGCATCTTTTTATTATGGGTGGGGTTTAAATAATTAAGGGGCAGCACTGATACCATGTTTCAACAAAATTTTGCACGTGCCATCTTGCATGCATGCCATCTTGCAGATGTGCTATAGGTTCACTACCCCTAGGAATTTGAGCCTGAGGAGCAATAGGGGTAATGCCTCCAATATTTAGTTGAACAACATTTCTACTAATAGAATATCAGATAATGAGTAAACATGTCGGAAAGTGAGCAAAAAGAAATGACACGGAGGAGGTTTGATATCATCAGCATTGGCACAGTGTATCCAGATGATGCTGTCAAGGGACAATAGATGTTGAAATAAAAAAGAATGGGAATAGGATAGGTCTCTGTGGATCACCAGATGAATGGCTACAGGTTTAGGAAGAGATATCATTACAGATGATTCTCTAGCTATGAATGGAAATATAAGAACCCATTTAGGTGAATGTAACTCCTTCCAGATGGATGATGGGCAATAGATGCTGGAAGAAGATGTGTGTCCAACCACGTCAGAAAGTATAGACATGTTATAAATGTCAACAAGAAATACGTTACTTTCTTCAATGGTCATTAAATTCATACAAATAGTCTTGGTGAGGTGGGAACAAATTAGTGAGCCATTAGTATATACAAGAATCTAGGAGTGGAAGGGAACATTGGAGATGAGGAAGAGCTTTTTGAGGACAATTGGCTCAAGTGTTGGACTTTTGAAGCCAGGATTGATAATGTCAGCTTAATAGGAGAGGGAGACAATGAAGAATAGAAAACCATTTCTCTCTCTCAGCTAACGGTGATCTCTATCCCTGAGATCCGGCCCAGCTATGACATTGAAAACTAATTATAATCTTCTAATTATGATCTCTATTCCTGTTACGTCTCCCCAATGTACTGTAATGTTCTTCATTACCTCAGAACAAGGCTTGATAACACTTGTATTCCCATTGAACAGAAAAAGATTTTAAAAAGCTCTCCTAAACACATTCAGAAATTTTTTTTCTTATTTACATATCACTCCTTCTGTCCATTTTAATCATGTTATCATCCCATGCAGCTTTCAGGAAATACCAAATATCCCGTTCTAGCTCTTCCTGTTCTACTACCAGTCCTAGGATCTCTTCAAAGTGAAACAACAAATCAGTTGTTGTTCTGGCAATTTATATGTACTACATTCTGTGGTCCTGACCTGGTATCCTTTACATTGGAGAAGCCAAACTCAGATTGGGTGACTGCTTTTGAAAACACCTCCGATCATTTCACAATTGTGATCACAAGCTAACCAGAAAGGTGTCCTGAATAGAGTTCAAACATTCTTTCACTTCTCTGGTATAAGATCATGACCATAATACATAGGAGCAGAATTAGGTCACTTAGCTCATCGAGTCCACTCCACCTTTCAATTATAACTGATTTATTATCCTTCTCAGCCCCATTCTCCTGTCTTCCCCCTGCAAACTTTGATGCCTTTACCAATCAAGAACCTATCAACCTCCACTATATGTATATCCAATGACTTGGCTTCCATGTCCATCCATGAGTTGAACAGAATCACCACCCTCATAACCATGCTATTTACATAAAAACTGCTACATTTAAAATTCTATTTTTATTTTTCAATAAAATGATGGAGACCATGAACATTGTCCATTCCCAATTGGCTCAGAACTGAAAAGGATGTCAAAAGTTAACCACAATGAAACGAGATCAAATCACAATGCAGGCAATCCCAGGAAGGATGGTAAATTTACTTTCCTCATGGACATTTGTGAACCAAATGGCTTTATATAACAATCCATACATAGTTCTATGTTCAACAGTACAAATTCTAGTTTTATTCATTCCATAATTATTTAAATAACTGAATTTAAATTTACAGTTCCATGTTATAATTTGAGCTTGTGTCTACAAACTCACAGTGATCACAATGCCATTAGTTTCAATATAATTATGGAGAAGGATAGGACTAGACCCAGGATTGAGAATTTTGATTGGAGAAAGGCTAACTTTGAGGAGATGCAAAAGGATTTAGAAAGAGTGGATTGGGACAATTTGTTTTATGGGAAGGATGTAATAGAGAAATGGAGGTCATTTAAAGGTGAAATTTTGAGGGTACAGGGTCTTTATGTTCCTGTTAGGTTAAAAGGAAAGGTTAAAAGTTTGAGAGAGCCATGGTTTTCAAGGGATATAGGAAACTTGGTTTGGAAAAAGAGAGGGATTTACAATAAATATAGGCAGCTTGGAGTTAATGAGGTGCTCGAGGAATATAAATAATGTAAAAAGGATCTTAAGAAAGAAATTAGAAAAGCTAAAAGAAGGTACGAGGCAGCTTTAGCAAGTAAGGTGAAAATAAATCCAAAGGGTTTCTACAGTTATATAAATAGCAAAAGGACAGTGAGGGATAAATTGGTCCCTTAGAGAATCAGAGTGGACGGCTATGTGCAGAGCCAAAGGAGATGGGGGAGGTTTTGAACAATTTCTTTTCTTCGGTATTCACTAAGGAGAAGGATATTGAATTGTGTAAAGTAAAGGAAACAAGAAGGGTAGTTATGGAAAGTATGATGATTAAAGAAGTACTGGCGCTTTTAAGGAATATAAAAGTGGATAAGTCTCTGGGTCCGGACAAGATATTCCCTAGGACCTTGAGGGAAGTTAGTGTGGAAATAGCAGGGGCTCTGACAGAAATATTTCAAATGTCATTAGAAACGGGGATGGTGCCGGAGGATTGGCGTATTGCTCATGTGGTTAGCCTGTGAGTTTGACGTCAGTGGTGGGTAAATTGATGGAAAGTATTCTTAGAGATGGTATATATAATTATCTGGATAGACAGGGTTTAATTAGGAACAGTCAACATGGATTTGTGCATGGAAGGTCATGTTTGACAAATCATTGAATTTTTTGATGAGGTTACTAGGAAAGTTGACAAGGGTCAACCTTGAACCACAGGGGGACCAATATCCTTTCAGGGAGGTTTGTTAGTGCTATTGGGAAGGCTTTAAACTAGATTTGCAAGGGGATGGGAACCAGAGTGCCAGAGCTGACAGTGTGGCTGGGGTGAAAATAAATGATGTTAAAAGTTTAAGCAAATCCGCTGATAGAAAGGTTGTGAGTGGTGGTAAAGATCTTCTGAGGTGTATATATTTCAATGCTAGGAGTATTGCGGGGAAGGCGGATGAGTTGAGGGCGTGGATTGACATGTGGAATTATGATGTTGTAGCAATTAGTGAAACTTGGCCACAGGAGGGGCAGGACTGGCAGCTTAATATTCCAGGGTTCCGATGTTTCAGATGTGATCGAGGCAAAGGAATGAAAGGTGGGGGAGTAGCATTGCTTGTTAGGGAAAATATTACAGCAGTGCTCAGGCAGGACAGATTAGAGGGCTTGTCTACTGAGTCCTTATGGGTGGAGCTGAGAAACAGGAAAGGTATGGCCACATTAGTGGGATTGTATTACAGACCACCCAATAGTCAACAAGACTTGGAAGAGCAAATCTGCAGAGAGTAGCAGGCAACTGCAGGAAACATAAAGTTGTGGTGGTAGGGGATTTTAATTTTCCATACATTGATTGGGACTCCCATACTGTTAGGGGTCTAGATGGTTTAGAGTTTGTAAAATGTGTTCAGGAAAGTTTTCTAAATCAATATATAGAGGGATCAACTAGAGGGGATGCAATATTGGATCTCCTGTTAGGTAACGAATTAGGACAAGTGACAGAAGTCTGTGTAGGGGAGCACTTTGGTTCCAGTGATCATAACACCATTAGTTTCAATTTGATCATGGACAAGGATAGATCTGGTCCTAGGGTTGAGGTTCTGAACTGGAAGAAGGCCAAATCTGAAGAAATGAGAAAGGATCTAAAAAGCATGGATTATGACAGGTTGTTCTCTGGCAAAGATGTGATTGGTAGGTGGGAAGCCTTCAAAGGGGAAATTTTGAGAGTGCAGAGTTTGTATGTTCCTGTCAGGATTAAAGGCAAATTGAATAGGAATAAGGAACCTTGGTTCTCAAGGGATATTGCAACTCTGATAAAGAAGAAGAGGGAGTTGTATGAAATGTATAGGAAACAGGGGGTAAATCAGGTGCTTGAGGAGTATAAGAAGTGCAAGAAAATACTTAAGAAAGAAATCAGGAGGGCTAAAAGAAGACATGAGGTTGCCTTGGCAGTCAAAGTGAAGGATAATCCAAAGAGCTTTTACCAGTATATTAAGAGCAAAAGGATTGTAAGGGATAAAATTGGTCCTCTTGAAGATCAGAGTGGTCGGCTTTGTGTGGAACCAAAGGAAATGGGGGAGATCTTAAATAGGTTTTTTTGTGTCTGTATTTACTAAGGAAGCTGGCATGAAATCTATGGAATTGAGGGAATCAAGTAGTGAGACCATGGAAACTGTACAGATTGAAAAGGAGGGGGTGCTTGCTGTCTTGAGGAAAATTGAAGTGGATAAATCCCTGGGACCTGACAGAGTGTTCCCTCGGATCTTGAAGGAGACTAGTGTTGAAAATGCAGGGGCCCTGGCAGAAATATTTAAAATGTCGCTGTCTACGGGTGAAGTACCGGAGGATTGGAGAGTGGCTCATGTTGTTCCGTTGTTTAGAAAAAGATCGAAAAGTAATCTGGGAAATTATAGGCCGGTGAGTTTAACGTCAGTAGTAGGTAAGTTATTGGAGGGAGTACTAAGAGACAGAATCTACAAGCATTTGGATAGACAGGGGCTTATTAGGGAGAGTCAACATGGCTTTGTGTGTGGTAGGTCATGTTTGACCAATCTGTTGGAGTTTTTCGAGGAGGTTACCAGGAAAGTGGATGAAGGGAAGGCAGTGGATATTGTCTACATGGACTTCAGTAAGGCCTTTGACAAGGTCCCGCATGGGAGGTTAGTTAGGAAAATTCAGTCACTAGGTATACATGGAGAGGTGGTAAATTGGATTAGACATTGGCTCGATGGAAGAAGCCAGAGAGTGGTGGTAGAGAATTGCTTCTCTGAGTGGAGGCCTGTGACTAGTGGTGTGCCACAGGGATCAGTGCTGGGTCCTTTGTTATTTGTCATCTATATCAATGATCTGGATGATAATGTGGTAAATTGGATCAGCAAGTTTGCTGGATGATACAAAGATTGGAGGTGTAGTAGACAGTGAAGAAGGTTTTCAGAGCCTGCAGAGGGACTTGGACCAGCTGGAAAAATGGGCTGAAAAATGGCAGATGGAGTTTAATACTGACAAGTGTGAGGTATTGCACGTTGGAAGGACAAACCAACGTAGAACATACAGGGTTAATGGTAAGGCACTGAGGAGTGCAGTGGAACAGAGGGATCTGGGAATACAGATACAAAATTCCCTAAAAGTAGCATCACAGGTAGCTAGCGTCGTAAAGAGAGCTTTTGGTACATTGGCCTTTATTAATCAAAGTATTGAGTATAAGAGCTGGAATGTTATGATGAGGTTGTATAAGGCATTGGTGAGGCCAAACCTGGAGTATTGTGTTCAGGTTTGGTCACCAAATTACAGGAAGGATATAAATAAGGTTGAAAGAGTACAGAGAAGGTTTACAAGGATGGTGCCAGGACTTGAGAAACTCAGTTACAGAGAAAGGTTGAATAGGTTAGGACTTTATTCCCTGGAGCGTAGAAGAATGAGGGGAGATTTGATAGAGGTATATAAAATTATGATGGGTATAGATAGAATGAATGCAAGCAGGCTTTTTCCACTGAGGCAAGGGGAGAAAAAAACCAGAGGACATGGGTTAAGGGTGAGGGGGGAAAAGTTTAAAGGGAACATTAGGCGGGGGCTTCTTCACACAGAGAGTGGTGGGAGTATGGAATGAGCTGCCAGACGAGGTGATAAATGCGGGTTCTTTTTTAATATTTAAGAATAAATTGGACAGATACATGGATGGGAGGTGTATGGAGGGATATGGTCCATGTGCAGGTCAGTGGGACTAGGCAGAAAATGGTTCGGCACAGCCAAGAAGGGCCAAAGGGCCTATTTCTGTGCTGTAGTTTCTATGGTTCTATGGTTCTATGGTAAGGCGGTGGATGTTGTCTATATGGACTCCAATAAGGCCTTTGACAAGGTTCCACACAGAAGGTTAGTTGGGAAGGTTCAATCGTTAGGTATTAATATCGAAGTAGTAAAATGGATTCAGCAGTGGCTGGATGGGAGATGCCAGAGAGTAATGGTGGATAACTGTGTGTCAGATTGGAGGACGGTGTGTGGTGGTGTGCCTCAGGGATCTGTACTGGGTCCAATGTTGTTTGTCATATATATTAATGATCTGGATGATGGGGTGGTAAATTGGATTAGTAAGTATGCAGATGATACTAAAATAGGTGGCGTTGTGGATAATTAAGTAGGTTTTCAAAGCTTGCAGAGAGATTTAGGCCAGTTAGAAGAGTGGGCTGAAAGATAGCAGATGGAGTTGAATGCTGAAAAATGTGAGGTGTTACATTTTGGTAGGACTAATCAAAATAGGACATACATGGTAAATGGTAGGGCACTGAAGAATGCAGTAGAACAGAGGGATCTAGGAATAATGGTGCATTCTTCCCTGAAGGTGGAATCTCATGTGGATAGGGTGGTGAAGAAAGCTTTTGGTATGCTGACCTTTATTAATCAGAGCATTGAGTATAGGAGTTGGGGTGTAATGTTGAAATTGTATAAGGCATTGGTACGGCCAAATTTGGAGTATTGTGTACAGTTCTGGTCACTGAATTATAGGAAAGATGTCAATAAAATTGAGAGAGTACAGAGGAGGTTTACTAAAATGTTGCCTGGGCTTCATCTCCTAAGTTACAGAGAAAGGTTGAACAAGTTAGGCCTTTATTCTTTGGAGTGTAGAAGGTTGAGAGGGGACTTGATAGAGGTGTTTAAAATTATGAGGGGGATTGATAGAGTTGACATGGATAGGCTTTATCCATTGAGAGTGGGGGAGATTCAAACAAGAGGACATGAGTTGAGAGTTAAAGGGCAAAGTTTAGGGGTCACATGAGGGGGAACTTCTTTACTCAGGGACTGGTGGCCGTATGGAACGAGCTTCCAGCAGAAGAGGTTGAGGCAGGTTCGATATTGTCGTTTAAAGTTAAATTGGATAGATATATGGACAGGAAGGGAATGGGAGGTTATGGACCAAGTGCAGGTCAGTGGGACTAGGTGAGAGTAGGAGTTCGGCATGGACTAGAAGGGCCAACATGGCCTGTTTCCGTGCTGTAATTGTTATATGGTTACATAAACTATTAGTCGAAGCCTCAAGGTAATAAGTAACATAACAACTGTGCTACCACAGTCAATAGTACGGTAGCTAGAATCTCCCATTTCAGTTCTCTTCTGTCCATCAATGTGCTCAGCAAATTATCTGCAAATCTGCTCTTCTGTTACCCACCTATATTTGGCCTATAAAGCACACCCGTTGCTGTGTTGCTTCTGTCAGCATCATTGTAAATACAGTATTTAGTTGCTCTGCAGATAATAATCAAAGTCCTTGGGGCTACAATTGAAGAACTATAGGAAATAGTCAGCTAGTTGATGTAATGCCTCGTACAGCCTCCCCTTAGCTCCAGGATCCCTGACCTCAGGTGCTGTCTGTGTGGAGACCGTGTATTCTTTCCAAGAACACAAAGGTTTCCGTTAGTGGCTTGGTTTCGTCCCTCATCCCAATGATCGGCTGGTACGTTAACTGGCTACTCAAGTTATTCTTAGTGTAAGTAATTAGTAAGTGAACTAAAGAGGGATTGAAGAGCATGTGTTAGAAACCAAATTGCGGGGGTACAGAAAATAAGAAAAGGCAGAATGAGAATGGTAGGATTGCTTGGCTTGGAGCAGCACGGACTGATGGGCTCAAAAGTTCAAAGTTCAAAGTTAATTTATTATTATTTTTAGAAAATCCATAATATAATAATAACCATAATAGAATCAATGAAAACTGCACCAACTAGGCGTGCAACCGGTTTACAAGAGACAACAAACTGTGCAAACACAAAAAGAAAGAAATGATAATAATATTAAGCAATAAATATCAAGAACGTGAGATGAAGAGTCCTTGAAAGTGAGACTATAGGTTGTGGGAACAGTTCGATGATGGGGCAAGTGAAGCTGTGTGACTTCATCCCCTCCAGTTCAAGAGCCTGATGGTTGAGGGGTAATAACTGTTCCTGAACCTGCTGGTGTGGGTCCTGAGGCTCCTATACCTTCTTCCTGATGGCAGCAGCGAGAAGAGAGCGTGACCTGGATGGTTGGGTTCCTTGAGACTGGATGCTGTTTCCTACAACAGTGCTCCCTGTAGATGAGCTCAATCATGGGGAAGGCTCTACCCATGGTGGACTGGGCCATATCCACTACTTTTTGTAGGATTTTGCATTCAAGGGCATTGGTGTTTCCATAACAGGTTGTGATGCAGCCACTCCATATACTCTCCACCACACTTCTATGGAAATTTGTCACAGTTTTAAATGCCATGTCGAATCTTTGCAAACTCTTAAGGAAGTAGAGGCACTACCATGCTTTCTTCATAATTTGACTTACTTGTTAGACCCAGGATAGGTCCTCCCAGATCATAACACTAAAGAATGTAAAGTTGCTGACCCTCTCCACCATTGAGGACTGGCTCATGGACCTCTGGTTTCCTCCTCCTGAAGTCAATATCTGCTCCTTCATCTTGCTGAGATTGAGTAAGGGATTGTTGTGGCATGATATTCATCGCCACCTTTGATAAGGCCTACAATAGGGGATAGGGCCTACCATAATGCTCCCCTGCCTCCCTCGACCACCGCGTTATTGCCCTAATCTCTGGAGCCTTGCTCTTTAGCCTCTGCCTGTATGCAGGTAGGAGAATGGCCTACCAGCACACAGACTACCTGAATGGCCTGCTTCTACTCAGTATAAAGTAATTTACACCAAAGCAAGACCTCATAAACAACAAGGTGGTAAGGACTCAGCTTTTGGAGTCCGCCAATGGAGGAATATCAGGCATGCTTATGAGGGAAATCACCCATTCTTCCAATAGAAACATGGGATTCACTTCTATTCGAAAAGGCAGCCTGGACCTTATTTTAGTGTTTTGTTTCCGAGAGGTATCGTTCGTAACAGTGAGGCACTCTCTAAATGCCACACCAAAGTGCCAGCCTAAATATTGTGTCAATTACTGAATTCTGTGCAACTCCACTTTGTTGGTACAGACCGAGTAATGACCCACACACCAATCCAAACTTACTTTGGTTCTTTACAAGAATATCAGAAAGGAAATGAATCGCTTATCAGTCTGAGTTAGGTTTGCTTCCAGCTTCCAAGGTCAAAGGACATTGTTCAAACACATGGTGCCATCAGTCTGGAAAATATGTATGAGCATCAAACACTGCAACATACCAGAAAGTTAAGTGTTTCATAGTCGAGCGAAGAAAATCTTTCTTCCTTTGAAGTTTCCTTGAGCTGAATTGCTTCAAAGGTATACTTCGTATGTGTAGATCATCAGATCTTGGAGGGTTTTAGAATAGTTATTATTGAGCCTCTTGTTCTGTAGATGCCCAGTGTAATTTCAGAGAGCTCTTTTGAGCATGAAGGAAAATAGTGAGAAATAAGGGAAATTTAAAACCTTTTTGACATTTTTGCCAAAAAAAAGTTAGAAAGATCAAACGACTTTTGTCCATCATAAGGGAAGCCTACTTCAGTGGGGTTATCACAGACGCCTTTCATTTGAACCACGTTGGCAAAGATTTATAAGGTCGTACTTTTATGATGCTGTATCAAAATAATTTTAATATATGATAAAGTCTCTAAACAATCATTATCAAAATTAATTGGTTGAAGGCAGTTGTTAATTGTAAGTGAGTTTTTCACTTAATGTGAGTTTAATGTACCCTTGTTTCTCAGGAGGAAACACATCTGTCATTTCACCATGTGCTGTCTGAAAAAAAACAGGTCAGGCAGCAGATGAGTGGAAACATACAGCTGCAGTTTACTTAGCCCTTCCATATTAATGAATGTGACTCTGGTAGAGTATTAGGATTGCTCCACTAACTTTTTACCCAAATTTAAAGTTGTGTCACTTCAGCTGGTAATATAACCACACTGTCAATTAGAAGTAGTAACGCAATTCAGGCAGCCACCCATTCAACTTTTAGCAGACTATACGAACTGTTCCAAATGATTTTATTTGGCTATTGAATGGAAGCATTTCTTTATTCAAGGAATACCTGAGATTGTAGGATTATAAAAAGTTCTTGCACTTTTGTGTAAAGTTCTACAAAGTATCCTGGTGGCACCTGCTTTCAGCTATTATTTGTTCTGTATACTTAACTTTTGTTTTGATTGATCTTCATCTACTTATTGCTTATTGATCAGTAAATTATTGAATATTACCAAGGGTACAAATAATGAAAACCATCATATTTGGACATTCCAATGTGACATTAACACATATTTTAAAATAATCATATCAAGTTCATCTTTCTGTAATTTGATCAGAGGCATTCATCTTCTTAAAGTAAATACGCTAAAGCAGCAGTGTATTGAAACTATGGGAGCATGCTTAATGTACGTACAGTTACATGGCTCACAGTGGATTGCAGGTTTCAGCTTCCATAGACAGAACAGCCATTGACAAAATTCTATCACTTAAATTTTTAAAAAGTGATTTAAGGGTAAAATAGGTAAAGTTTGCAACTAATTATGACTGTACTTTAATTTTTTTTAATATATCTCTATTTAGTCCTTTGTTCTTTGGATGGGGTAAAGTTTAATTATGTTCAATGTGAGATCTGCTGAAATCACTTATGGACCTATATACTAGCTTTAAGAGGACAAACACCAGTGATTTAAAGTGCCTTTTTATTTAATTCCAGTCTTTGTGGGGATGATGCAGAAAATGATTGGAAACTTTGCAGCAAATGCAGTCCAGTTTATTTTCCTGAGAAACTTCAGTAAAGGCAAAAGGTATTTGATTAAGTCGGTAGCAGAAATACAAGCAATAAAGCAAGACTCAGTGCCAGAAAAGGTTTAGTAACCTCTCTTTGTAGTAGGGTAGTGAATTACATTTTGAGCTTTGGTAAAGCGTGGCAACTTTGAAATTGAACTTTTGAACTTTGATAAAGTGGCCTGAATTCCTCTACCTGCATTGTCTCTCAAAACTGTAAACTCTGTGACCAGCTCTTTTCATGCACAATACTTGATCTTACTTCTTTCTTTCTATAGTTATGTATTGTGCCTTGATATTAGACTTCTACTGCATGTGATATCATCAGAGTCTTTCATTACTTAATTATGCAACTTGTACATTTGATGACTGCTCTGGGAGTGGGGTGGAACTTGTCATATCCATGCCCACTTTGATGTGATCCAGAACTGTAAACAGGTATTCTGGTCTCCTAGGATCGAAGAATTTACTTTCTGGTTCAAAGTAACTAAATGGAGAAATGGTGAATTAATCTAAAATAGAGACATCAAGCCAGCTGTTGGAGATGTCATATTACCATATGTATGTGATTACAGACAAGCTGAGCTGGTTGAGCAGAATCTTTAAACTTCCTGTGGTGCACAACCTTCTATGTGGAAGCACATGGAGTGACATACATTCAGTTAATTACTGCCTGGTCTTTTGAAAATCCTTCCAATGGGATACATCTTTCAAAGATGTAACATTAGCAACATGGGTTGTCTGACAATCCCTGTGCAATAGTATGATTTAACAAACTATATCTAAATCCAGCATAAACAGTATGCAATCACTGCTTAAGAAAAAAAAGTATTTCTGACTCAGTACAATGTATTAATAAAACTATGTTGTGTTTTCAGCATTAGAGGCTGAGAATGAATTTCAAGGCAATTTCCCTATTCTTATTATTGTATCTTTAGTTATTGCTTTTTCTTTCTCTAGCTCTCTCTGATAATACTTGATTCTGTCTTGTCCTACCTAAAATCAAGTCTACATCCATTATCAAGATGTAGGTGTTAATGCTGAGGAATTCAACTTCTTCTAATACTTCCTATATTGAATCACAAAAATTTAGTTTAGGCTCAAATTCAGGAGGATTCTCTTTTCCAGTATTTTAACACATTTTTCCATTTCTACCATTCCTGCTACTACCAGCCACTCTAATATAAAGCATAATACATCCATTTACATCATGAGGTTCCAATTAGCATAGTAGAGGTTTTCAACTTTAATCAGAGGGGTTGTTGCATTTTCCCAATGGTAGGCTTGGAGAAACATGAATGTAATAGCCGAGGGGGGAATGTGAAAATGTTCTGAAGTGACAATGGGACATAAATGTAATTATTTACAGTGTGCTTTTGGTACATGTTAGTTTTGGTTGATTGCTAATGTAGTGCAATCTTTCCTTGCAAAAAAATGCATCATCATATCAGAGTAATGCAAACCTAATAAAAACGCCCCATTTTTCCAGATTTTATTAGTCCTTTATAAAGAAGGAAATCCTCCTTATAAATCATCTCAATAATGGGGTTGATCACTGATTAGCTCGTATTTCACATTATTTCTTTAAGCTGCCAACTTCAGTATTTAGTTTTTTCATATTTCTGAGCTCAAATCCAGATTTCATATAGTGAGCAGTTGACAATTTTTAGGGCCTTGTACTTTTATTTGAGTTTAATAGGTTCACTGCGATGAGACCAGAAGTAAACTCCAAGTCAAATATCAGCTGGTTCACTCATCCTTGTCTTTTTGTTTATGTTCTAATGTGCTGAAGCTGCAAATCAGGACTCCAGAAGCAGCAGATGGCCACTGGTGTCCTTCAGAGCACTGAACATTATTTTATCACAATAATGACACTTTGTGCATGAATTTCCTGTATTCAGATTGTGCATATTATTCAAAATTAATTCTTGAATAGCCAAAATGCAGATAGGGTATCAATTGTGACGTGTGGTTCTTCGGTGTTACAATGACAGTACACGACTTATGAGTGAAAAATATTTGCTTCTTCAACAGAGTGTAATTTTATTTCATTGAGTCATTGTTAAAATGAAGAAAAAGCTGAGGGTGTTTTTTTTTACCACAGAAATAAGGACACAAATATAGATGTAATCCAATCCAAGTTTCTATTTATAATTTCTGAAAATATTTCTCTCCAGTAGGCTGAATTCTATGCATGATAAGTCCTATTGCTCAGACTTGCTGTCTTATTGTGTGTATGATTCAGAGAGAAGTATGCAATCACATTGGAGTTCAGAAAGGATGCAAAGCTATAGGAAAACTTGAATGTTTTTCATTTCTACTTCAGTTAGTGTATTTGTGGTTGTATAATCATTGGAATTTAAGGATGAGGCTATATCTTATTGTGGTGGGCAACATTCTGATCAGATCATTGGCAGAGAAGCTGGGAGGATGATTCTCCTTGTGGTTGAAGAATTGTCCTGCCAAATGATCACTTGATCTGTGTATGCTTCCTCTAATATACAGCATGAGCACTGAACTTAACACACTAGACTGGAAGAAGCGCAAGTGAATTGCTGCTTCACAAGGCAAAACTCTCTGCATCCTAGGATGGCGGGAAGGAAGAAGGAAAAGGATAGGTGTTGCAACTCCTGTGGTTGCAAGGCTCAGTGCTGAGAGAAAGGGTGTAGCTGTGGTGAATGTAGAGAAGGCCAGGAAGTTGTGAAGTGAATGATCCGTTCTGAATGCAGAAAGAGGAAAGGAGGGAAAGATGTGTTAATGGTGACGTCTACTTGGAAATGCAGTAAATTGCAAAGGAAGGTCTATTGAATGTGAACATTGGTGGGTGGATGATCATATACCTACCTCAGTTATCCAGAAGGGCCTTTTATATTCAGCATTATGATTTTTTAATGCTTTATTGTTCCTCATTGTTATAATTTCCTACGTCTTTGTGTGATTCAATCCTTACAGATTTACTATATAGATTGGTAGATTTTGTAAATCTGCAGCTTGCTTTGGAGTGCCTTGAAAATGTATAAAATCACTCAATTTGGATTCCTTGAAAATGTGTAAGATGATTCAATTTGAATTATTTTGCTGATATATTGTTAAGTTTAAAGCGTCAGATAGACAATAAAATAAATCATTGGGATAAAATCTTTCTTATAATATTGCAATGAACCTTTGAAATTTATCTAGGGCACACACTCTTATGAATAGATTAGTTCTGTATTTCCAGTGCAGATGAACATACATTAGTCCTTCCTGTCACATTATCTTGCATGAAAGTTGGCAGGTGCAACCATTGCTCCTTGGAGTAAATAAGATGGAAGGAGGTTTGATAGAAAACAAGATTAATGGGGGTATAAATAGCTTAAATAGGGAAAGCTGTTAGTAGTGTCTGGAGCTTCTTTGGTATTGTTGCAGGTAATAACATTCAGACTAAGCAGAATTAATAATTTCTCTTTGATGTGCATGCTGCTTGAGGCATCTTGAGCATTTTCTTTTTCTCATTGCCTCTCCAAATTCTAGGGAAGTTTACAATAACTTTCTTCTCTAAGATCTTGTACCACACCCCATGATGCTGGACATACTTAAACCTTTATGAAGCCTTCTGCTTTGCTTTCCATTTAGCTTATTATATCTCCAGCATCTCCAGAAGATCAGCTTTCCACCTTTGCAAGCCTTCCAACTTGCCTTTCTCGATCTTACCCCCATATTTCCTGTAGTTTTTGAAATATGCTGTCCACATATTGAGATGCGACTCTACAAATTACTCCTTTTTTTCTCAGCTTCTATGCTCAGGAGTTTCATTTCCCATGACTCTGAGGATTTTTCCTGAGTAGACCTTGAACTAGTTCAGAGTAGGGTGCCGGCAATATTGCAGATAAAAATCCTGCGGTATCACAGAATGACTCACCTTTTTATTTCTATGCTTTTTTACTGTAGTTCCTCTTATAAACACGGTAGCATAATTTTTGGCTACTGAATACCACTTTTTCCACCTCTTCATTCTTTGTTAATGTGTAATGCTCAGAACCCCAGTGATTTTATACCATTAACCTGTCTCTCTGCTTTCTGCATAACTTCTCTGCAGTTTCTTAACCACATGAAATATTGTAACACTAGGGTATTTTGAATGAGTGTTCCAAGACTAAATGTCTCCTATGATATCCATAGCAAGACCTTCCACACTTTCCACACTTAACTGGCCTGCACTCCTGCAGAGACCACCTACTACGTCCATGTGCCAAGCTTGATAAATCTGACTCCGTAGACTTGATTTATTCTGGACCACTAAATCATGTGCAAACCAAAGCTGCCACATGTTTTCTAGTGGTCAGCTCCTGCTTCCTGAAGCATTAGTCCACCGAATTAATACACTTTGTATTAATTCTCTCAGCAACTCTTCAAAATTCTAGATTAGATTAGATTAGATTATGGGGACACGCAGTCCTCTTTTATTGTCATTTAGTAATGCATGCATTAAGAAATGATACAATCTTTTTCCAGAATGATATCACAGAAACACATGACAAACCAAGACTGAAAACTGACAAAAACCACATAATTATAATATATAGTTACAGCAATGCAAAGCAATACCGTAATTTGATAAGAACAGACCATGGGCATGGTAAAGTCTCAAAGTCTCTCGAAAGTCCCATCACCTCACGCAGATGGTAAACCTCCAGTGCTGCAAACTTGCTGATGCAGCACCCTGGAAGCATCCGACCACAGTCCGACTCCGAGTCCGCCCGAAAACTCCAAGCCTCCAACCAGCTCTCCGACGCCGATGCACGGAGCACCATCTCTGCCGAGCGCTTCGACCCCGGCCCCGGCAACAGGCAATAGGCAAGGCCTATTTGGGGCCTTCCCTCCTGAGATTCTCTATCGCACAGTAGCAGCAGCAGCGAAGAAGGCATTTCAGAAGTTTCTCCAGATGTTCCTCCATTCTTCTTCACGTCTGTCTCTATCAAATCAGGATTGTGCATGGCATCCTACTTCACAGATACGATATCATTCAGAATGGCCAAGCGCACTGCGTCACGTCGCCATCTTCTCCTCCCTCCTAGATTAAATAAGCTATTCCAGGACCCATCTCTGAAATTTGTTTTCAATCTTATTTGCATGGCCTAGATCCTTAAACATGATCCAGATGTCCATATGAAGTGGTTCAATCCAAATTTTCGACTGTCCATTTCCCTTCACAAATACTATCCAACCTGCTGAGTTCCTCCAACAGCCTATCTTCCTTGTTCCTACACCACCATCACTTGTCCCCTTCACAAACTAGTTATGTGGAGATACTAGGTAAATCTAGGTCATTCACAATAAGCTTTCTGGAGATGTGATAAAGAAGTTCAAAATCATAGAAGGTCTTGGTGGTATAAGCAAGGATTAATTGCCTTTGATAATGCAAGAAGTCCTAATCATAAAAAACTGGAAAAAGAACTAGGGTTCTGGAGGAAGATTCAATAATGGTAGTGTGGAGGAGCAGAGGGATCTGGGGGTACATGTCCACAGATCCCTGAAAGTTGCCTCACAGGTGGATAGGGTAGTTAAGAAAGTTTATGAGGTGTTAGCTTTCATAAGTCGAGGGATAGAGTTTAAGAGTTGCGATGTAATAATGCAGCTCTATAAAACTCTGGTTAGGGCACACTTGGAGTACTGTGTCCAGTTCTGGTCACCTCACTATAGGAAGGATGTGGAAGCATTGGAAAGGGTACAGAGGAGATTTACCAGGATGCTGCCTGGTTTAGAGAGTATGGATTATGATCAGAGGTTAAGGGAGCTAGGGCTTTACTCTTTGGAGAGAAGGAGGATGAGAGGAGACATGATAGAGGTGTACAAGATAATAAGAGGAATAGATAGAGTGGGTAGCCAGCACCTCTTCCCCAGGGCACCACTGCTCAATACAAGAGCACATGGCTTTAAGGTAAGGGGTGGGAAGTTCAAGGGGGATATTAGAGGAAGGTTTTTTTACTCAGAGAGTGGTTGGTGCGTGGATTGCACTGCCTGAGTCAGTGGTAGAGGCAGATACACTAGTGAAGTTTAAGAGACTACTAGACGGGTATATGGAGGAATTTAAGGTGGGGGCTTATATGGGAGGCAGGGTTTGAGGGTTGGCACAACACTGTGGGCCGAAGGGCCCATACTGTGCTGTACTATTCTATGTTCTATGTTCTAATGACTTTCAGAAAGGGTTTAAATAAATGCTTGGTGGAAGTGTTTGCTGGTCCACAGGGAAGGGCAGGAAATTTTGCCACAGGTATTCACTAATTTATGAATATTCCATTTATGAATTTTTGTTATAATATCATTGACTTAGTAGAATGATGTCTTTCATTTATGTAACAATTTTTCACTCCAACGAATAGTTCTCCAGCTTGCCCCCATAAACTACATCGATCTTCTTGCTTTATTAAATTTTGCTTAATGAAATGCTTTCTTGAAACACATTCCTTCTGTAAGCTGAGAAATTACTATAATTGGAAAGAACTGACACAGCCATTGTGGACTGACTGGCCCATTTCTGCTCTTCATCACTGTATTCTCACCTGTGCCTTGTGTCCTGTCCTTGTGGCTGGTTTGTTTATTTAATCCCCATCTGTATCTCTACATCATTATTGTTCCAATTGGACCATCAGCTTACTGAATGGATACACCAGAAATAGCTAATTATTTTAGTCTTAGTTTATCATAATCAATAGAAAGGATTTCTCCATATGTGGCTGATTTGTGACCAGAATCAACGTTTCATTTGGGTGAAATGATGATTCCGTTTCCTGTGCATGATTCCTGTAATTCCTTCATTTCAATTCACCTGACAGCCTCGATGGCCACATGGCATTGGGAGTGAATCCTGCTTCAGACTTGGCTCATCACTCCTGACAAGAACATGGACACAGCTGCAGAACTGGCCAACAGTGAGACGCGTAGTTGCACTAATGACTTGCAAGCTCAGACAATGCTTTGCTGCATGGATCATTTAGATGAGTTTTGTGGTTAAAGCATAGGTATCGAGATTTGTGGCTGTTTACTGTATTACCTTGCTGTCTTGTCACCAGCTGGAGAGCAGGAACACAGCAGGAGGAGGACGCTGAAGATGAAAAAGTGTAGAAGTAGGACTGAGTAGCTGGAATCACTAGAGAGCAACATCATGCAACCCAATAACACCATGTAAACCATTTACATTATCAACAATATATTACTAGCACATCGATATATTATATACAATAGAACATATATTAAATAGAATATCACATATAGATGATCACAAATGAATTAATAGTGAAGATGTTGTGGAAGATCAGATGCGATAATATTCTCATTCATCTAATAGATCCTTCAAGAGGATCACAACCTTGTTGTGGCTTGGAGGCTTGCATATCTCAATGACCTGGAGAGCTATGTTGGCTGGAGTCAGGGTTTTATGCTTTGGCTCTTGGTAGGGTCACCCATGCCAAACAGGTCTAGGGGTAGAGGCCAGACTAAGAGTGGTCCACTGGTCCTCCAGGTTCAGAGGTTCAGCTCAGGGCTAACAACCCTGACTGGTAAAACAAAATTGTTATGGAAACAAGCAATGAAAAATTTTCCTACATCTGAGAGCAACAGTATTCCTGAGTCTCCACCCAGGACTTGCATCGCTGACAGTAGTGAAGACCGAGAGGAACCTAATGGCACGAGAAAGGAAGCCTTGAACGCCGTCAGAGATGGAGGACCTGCATTGCTGCCCTACCTGCCAACAAGGTAATGAGCAGTAAGTAAGTAAGCAGCTAATAGACCTAACTGTGCAAGAAGAATGACACTACCACCTCTGAGACCCAGGAAGCATTCTGCTCACAAAATGTTTCATTCCAAGTAATAATTATACAGTCTTTTTTTTAGTAAAACTTACACCGAGCTTACTAAACTAAATCAATAAGGTGATGTCAGCCATGTGCAGTTTGGAGAGAGTCAGTTTTGGTTTGTGTTGAATCTCTGGGGTATTAAGATAGTCTGCAGAGTAAATGGTGATGAGCCTAGGGGTTTTACTAAATTCTTGTTGTACTAGCACAAGGACTTGTGATGTGATGGTTGGGTGAATTGTGGAATGTCCAGGTGGAAGTCATGAACTGCAGCATTAAGACTTTATTACAGATAACGGGGCTGAGTTGATAGCACACTTACATTGTTTTCCATTCATTACAGAAGTAATTTCTGCTCTGAAACAAATTCTACAGAGATGTTTTTTTCCAATGCTGAGTTAAATTCAGTTTTAAAACCAGATCATTTATAAAGTTTGTTCCTGCCTGCAGCCAGTCAGCTTAGTACATGTGGTGGTGGCATCCATTAGTCTCGCGAGACCATGGATCTGCGCCAGGCTCCAGGGTGCAGCCTGGGCAAGGTTGTATGGAAGACTAGCAGTTGCCTATGCAGCAAGTCTCCCCTCTCCACAACACCGATGTTGTCCAAGGGAAGGGCAAGGGCTGATACAGCTTAGCACCAGAGTCATTGCAGGAGTTGCCAGAAAGAGCTTGAAGGTAACGTCGGACTGCCTCAGAGACTCCAGCTCCAGACTTGTCCTCAGGGATTACTCCTGAAACCTTTCCCATGAGTGGGTATGGCCGCAAGGCAGCGGAGGTTTGAAATCAGAGTTTTCCCTCTCTTAGATGGACTGCCTTCCCAGGCTGATGAGCTCCATCTACCTGAAGCACTGGTTTTAAGGCACCAGGACCCGCCTTCGCCCCTTCTCCTGTCAGTAGAAACAGTTCCACCAGGCTTAGAGGCTAAGCCACACGAGAAGGCCAGGAGTTGGACTTGGTTGTCAGAGGCTATTTGAGGTGCATGCCGTGAGGAGCACTTTTAGGTAGTGGGAGCTTATCCCCACTACCATTCCTCAGCTTAGTACATGTATTGCTTTTTACTATCAGCCATTAAAGCTATTCTAGTACATAAATGTATGCATATGTGCTGTGCTACAGATATTTTCATGTTATAGTACAATCTGAAAGAGTGTTTTGTACAGAAATTGTCTGCATGCCCATGACACAGTAAACCAGATACTGCCTAGAGTAATTTAGCTGTAAGAGTGCTGAGCCACCATAACCAGTTCATCTTGAAACCTGCAGTGATATGTTTGAATGTTCATTGATATGTCTGGACTTCAAAATGCAACACCGGCGTACAAAGTATTGTTTTATAATAATGTGGAGAAAATATTTTAAAGAACTTATTAAAGGAATACTTGTTTGGTTTTAGATTTCTAGACTTCTGATCCACATTATAGTTTCCAGGCACCACAAGAAAACAATATAATATGTCTAATGAAATCTGCAGTAGAAAATTCAAAGGATTAATTGAAATTTCAATATATTTGTATTATTAATTATACACAATATAATAGAGGTACTGGTATGATCACTAAATATCATCTGTAATCTACAAAATAATCTGAATACTGAATGTCTTATTTGAATTTCTAAGTGTTCTATTGCAAAGTCTAATGGAATTTGTCTTATCTGGTTCCTGCACTTGGTGTAGTTGATCCTCAAAGTGCTTATTTTCCTTCATGTTAACAAGGTCTACATTTCATCCTGATTATTGATGTACTGAAGGATACATGCACCCTATCTTATCGATTGCTATTATGCTAATAATCTGTCCCTGTTCTAACTTGAAGAAAAACATCACAATAGAAATTACAAATAGATTAAGTGGCTAAATGTTTTCCTTAAGGCACTGGAGACCCTTATCCCGTAAAAAAAAAATCAGCAATTAAAATATAATAGTTGCATACAAATCTTACGTCATTTTTGCCATCTGTTTACATAAATGAATTCTCCTGCTGTTATAATTTGCTACCAATAATATAATAATGATCCATTGTTATTACTAATTAGATCAGGTGTACATTAGCATTGTTCATTCAGCACTGTTCACACTGTTTCAGTGAAGTATTTGTGATATAATTCATTCTTTTAATTATACACAAAATGCTGAGGCGGTTGACTTTGCAGCTAGCGCCTTCTGAATTCATTAATCCTTAATTAGGGCCAGTTGGGACCAGCAGTTAGGAGGTTAAAGAGGTTCTGACAGCCCTAATCATTGCTCAGTAAGCTGAAAATATATGCAAAGTCTCAGCAGATGGGGTGAGATCTGTATCTGCCAAGTGATAAATGTTATTCCTTTGCACTTCCAAAGCTGTCATCATAATAAGCACCTTTATATTTATTAATGTGCTAGTTGCAATGTGTACAGTTGCTTCCTATATCTCAATTACAGCAAAAGAAAATATTTCTGCAATTCACCTTGAAATAATGATTTTATTCTCATCATACAGGTTAGAATCTATAGCAACTTAGCCAGCTGACAGTACTGCACCTTATTGTACACACTTTAGAAAGATGCAGTGGTAGGTAGCAAAATGAAAACTGACTTCTTGGACGATCAGCTGAGGTATGAATTGTACTGAACTGGACATATTCCACATTTTATCCAGGGTTTCAATCAGTTCTAAATTTAACATAATTACTAATAAAACCTTATTACTAATATGTACATATGAAGAATAAACAAATGTCAAGTTTCAGTGTAAAAGAAACCTCAAGCTGTTCTACAGACATAGAATATTTCATTGGCCAACTTGATAAACATTAACCATGGACAAAGGGTTCCCTATCTTCACTCTTTCTAGTGAAATGGTGAAGGCTTTCTAAAATTAAATGTATACAATTTGAAAGTGAAAATTAGTGAAAATCTTTCCACTACTCTTACAGTTGCTATCCACAAGAGGAACTTTTCCTTCATTGTGATTCATGTTCTTTAGGAAAAATTAAAACAAAATTTTCAATTTTATGTTGTCTAAACTTTACAATGATCAGAGTGATGAGGTGACATATTGAAGCATTAAGATCTGAGAACTTCCTTTTAGTTCCAGATCAGATGAAAATCTCGTTAAGTATTCTCTTGGTAAACATTCAAATTGAAATGAGTTTACGCAGTGCCATTCAGTTTTTTTTCTGGGTACGAGTTGATAGTGCCCTACTCTGACATGAGTTGCCACTCTTAGTTCTAGAACCTGTAAGGTGATTGTTGCAGAGAATTGTGCAGTAATAAGAAAACACTGGATCTTGTCATTCAGGCATATTACTGAAAAAAGTAATGAAAATACTGTACTTAGTTAGGTTCTAACAGTCCTTTGCATGATGCACAAATATTAACAAAGGGCAGTGTGTATCTGGCCTAGCGATGCCTTGTGTTCAGTTCTATTAGACTGCATAGGCTGAGGCAAGCTAAGAGTGGCAGCTGGACCAAGGATATTGGAAGTTAATTCCTCACCTACCTAACTCCCTAATGACTTTTAGAAAACAAAGTCATTTTTAACAGTTTCTAAAGGATTCTGATGTTCAGAGACATTTAGAAATAAATGAAAAAAATTAAATAATTGTAAAAAACAGAAAATAATCAAATTTATTTAAAAGCATTTGGCTCTTAAAGATTAGTCAAAATATAAAGGTCAATTAAAGTGAAGTAAGTGAACAAATCACCTACCATATGAGATTGATCGATTGTTTCAAAGAACAAGGCTCCACTAGATGCTATAGCTGTTGTGAAGCTGATGGACCAGATCCAAAGAATGTCTAACCTTTCCATTTAGTGAGTTATGGAACTTGTCTAGCACTCAGACCTGAGTCCAGGACATAGGAATGCTTTAAATGTGAGAATGTCTGACCTATAACTTGTTCTGTATTTCTGTACTACAGTGCACAGGCATGGAAGTTCAGAAAACACTGACAGCTAGTGATCTCTGGCAGGAACCAGCCACCAGTCCATCATATGTCTGATGTGAGAACATTTTCTGGGATTGTATATTATTAAACTGAACTTGAGTGGAAAAAGAAGTTTTTCTTTCAGTTATCAAATATTCATAGCTGGAGGGTTCTACATCAGTCCAGGAAACTTATGTCATAGCAGAAATAATCAAACTTTTAAAAATTCAGATGTGGTCTGTGTTAAAGCAGCTGCGTCACAACGCCAGAGATGCAGGTTCAGTCCAGGCCTTTGATGCAGTTTGCTACATGGGTTTCTTCCAGGGACTCCATCTTCCTCCCAAACCCCAAAGGCATGCAGATTAGTAGGTATATTTGCCATTGTAAATTACCTATATTATATATTTGACTGGGAGAATCTGTGGGGTGGGAGTATTGATGGGAATATGAAATGGGATTAATGGAGGATCAGTGAAAATAAGTGGTTGATGGTCAGTGCAGACTTGGTGGGCTGACAGGCGTTTTTCCTCCATGACACCACAAGGCTTTTTTGTGCAGTCTTATTAGGTGCTGATCTTTTTCATTACCTGATTTAGGAAAGTCTAATTTCTGTAGCAAATTCTTTTTAAGTGAACTAATCTACAAGAGTCAGCCTGAACAGACAACAGAACAGGCTTACTCAGAAAAAGTAATGGATGGTCCTGGAACAGGCCTCTTTAATAAGGACCAATGTGTAATATTTCAACAATGTTCAGGACATACATGGGTTCAATGAAGAGCTGATATTTTATGCTGTCTTCAGATGGCTGCAAGTATCAATCTCCTGAAGATAGTACAGAAACAATATCAGTCTCTGTAGGAGGTGCTAATAGATGGAGCTTGCCTGTGTTCATATTTCCACCACATTACCAATTCATTTCATGAAATGAAAGTACATCATTGTAATAATGTAATCAACAATGACTGCACACAGAATCTCATAGATGAATAGAATGACACATTATAAAACTCGAGGATACTAGGTTCTGCTTTTATCCAACTTAAGTCATATTTTTCCATGTATATCACTATAAACTTATTGAGGAGGAACATGCTCTTAGTGTATAAAATAGTAGCAAAGAGAAGAGGCTATGTAACATTAAGTGGCAGGAGCGCCAAAATGAAACAACAATCTAGTTAGACTAATCCCACTTCCTAGCTTTAGGTCTGCAGTTTAAAAAGACACAGCAGATCACTTTGTTCACCCAGGCATCTATCTAAAATCTTCTGAGTGTATTCCTGACTCCCTGTCTCTCTAACAACCACTCCAGAATCTCTGGCAGTTAGCTCAAACTTATGACCCTTTGTGAATGACTTCTGATGTCTGGGCTTCACATAAATTTTAATATCATAATTAAATCTTATTTTTCAGTTTCTTCTAACTGCCCAGCCCAACAAATCTCTCCTTTAGATTAACATTCTCTGGCCCTAGCAACATCTTCATAAATCTCCTCTGCAGCCACTCTGATGCAATTACGTTCTTCTTGTATTTTGCTGACCAGAACGTCTGCTGGTACTTTATTCATTCCAGCTTACTTCCTGTCAACAAAACATGATTTGCCTTTTTGCTACAGGCAACCTACTGGGTGGTAAATTAATAAGAATTATTCAGTTCTTAACAGATTATACTGTACATCTTTTTCTAAATAAAAAGGGCTGGTTATTTACTAGCAAGAGAAAATCTACTGATGTGGGAAATCCAAAGCAACACATACAAACTGCTGTAAGTCAAGTAACATGTATGGAAAGGAGTACAGTTGACATTTTGGGCTGAGACCCTTCATCAGGTTATTTACTTGGGCAGCTTCATGCGTGGAAGATCAAGGTTTTCTTAGTGTTCCTGAAAGTTGTGATATTTAGCCCAAAATCAAGCGAGATTTGGAAGTAGGGCAGGTGTTGTTTCGAATAACTTCATGGACCTGAATCTTACTCCCCGATTCCTAGCTTTTATAGTATTCTTAGATCCCAGAGGGGCACAGGTGGGGGGCGGGGGGCGGCAGAGGTGGTTTACCCTGGAGGAAGTGTGGAGGAATTCTGATGATGGAAGTGCTTGGATGCTGAAGGGAAGTCCTCTTGTTCCTCCTGAAGTTGTTTTCATTCCCCTGCAGCTTTGTTCGCCTCACTGTAGTAGCCTGGTTTCCAAGAAACTCAGCCAGTCATGAAAGAAAAGCAGGTTAAGTCAAAGGCCTCCTGCCACATCAACACGTTTAAAACACCGACCTGCCTCCTGCCAGTGGCTTTGACCTTCTCCTTAGCTTGAATAAACCTTGAAGCAGCCATTTGGATTCAGATTCACAGTAGACTCAAATTAACTCCTATCCAGATCCAATCCAGCACTGACTCATGTTAAGTTCTCCAGGCTAATCCAACACCTAAAATGGCATAGCACAGGAGAAGGATAATTTGTGTTTGTGCCTTGTGCTTCTCTTTGAAAGAGCTATCCAGTTATGGAACACATGAATTAAAATATATTTTGTGCTCCTTTCCTGAATACTCAAAGTTTGATTAATTTAAAATCAGTAAACTAAATTATTGACACATGGAGAAGAAAGATGGAAAAGTGCAGTTATTCTGATTAATAAAAATGTTTTCCCAGAACCAGTTTAGATCCATGAGTGAGTTCCAGTTCCAGACCTGTCGTTAGTTGTCACTGTGCTTTGTCAGTCAATTGCAAATTCCCATGTAACACTTGCATCTGCTTCAACCAGCCATTAATGAAAATCAGAAGCAGCTACCTTAAAAAAAACTAAATCAGATCCTCAAAATGTTCTCAAAAACTTCTTTTTAGCTGCTTCTTTGAGTTTTTCAAGGAGCTATGCACACCAGGTAGAAGTAAGAATCTTCCACAATAAGTTTCCTTGTCAATAACATTATCCAATTTAAAATGCACTTGTCATTTAATAGCCCACTTGTCTCAAAGGATCTTCAACCTGAAAGAGTAAGTGTGCTTCTCTTTCCATTGTTGCCGTCTGATTGGCTGTTTTATTTGCAAAGTATTCACTTGGAGGCCATTCATGGAACACTTGATAACATATTGTTGTTTTGGAGCACTGTCTTGAGAATATAAATATCATGCTTTAGCGTTTGGAGATAACCCAGGAGTTTCCTGGGAATATAATCTGACAGAATGGGATGGATCAGAAGCAGGAGACCACTGGCTGCCTGAGCCCTGGAGCCATGCTGATTTTCCCCAGTGTGTCTCCTGGACCACCTACGCCAGGCAGAGCCTCTCCCAGGACAAGTGGCTGCACAGATAAAATGGGTCTGGCAGGTAGAAAATCCCAACCCCCATCTTCTTATTCAATACTTTCTCTTCCTTACCCTGGAGTATAATCTCCAGACTCTTCAAATCAACTCTCCATGGCTAACTTGCTGTAATAAGAATCAGAATCAGGTTTATTATAACTGTCATGTGACGTGAGATGTCCTTGTTTTACAGCAGCAGTATAACGCAATACATAAAAAATTTCTATAATTTACATAAAAAATATATAAAGAGTAAATGCAATGGATTCTGGCTAATTGGGCCATCTGTTAATTGGGGACGCTGCTTATTCGATACTACTCTTAAAGAACAAAATCTCTGGGAAAGTAGCCGCAATTCCCTTCATTTATTTGGAATATTGTACTGTTCAATTGGGACAGGAAACTTGCTGAACAGTTTCTAACTAGTGTAAATTGTGTGCACTTGTGTGACCATTAGACACCACACTGTGTTCAGAGCAAACAGTTTTTAAGTAGTGTCAACTGCATGTATTTGTGTTCAAAAAGCAGTGATTTTTGTCACTAACAGTTGGTGTGAAGTAAGCAGTAAGGCAATGCAGAACTGTTTTGTTCACTGTAGTTTCAAGTATTCAGATTTGTGGGGGGGGTGTGATAAACGGTCAGGGGTGAAAATGCACTCCTTCAGCGAGTTATTAACTACAAAGAATTTGAAGGTATCAACAATCATCTTGAACTGCAGATTTGGAGGATGCAATCATCGAAGGAATTGCTCATTATCTGCACAAGGTGTCTGGGCTAATTTTGTTCATTTACTGTTAATTAGTACAGCAATTCCTCCATCGGTAACTATTAGGAACTATATGGCTAGGTATAGTTCAAATGCCATCTATTAATTTTCTGATCATACAACCATTGCTGGTAGAATCTCAGATGGAGACAGCATACAGGAGCAAGATATACCAGTTAGTTGAGTGATGTCACTGCAGCAACCTTGCACTCAACGTCAGTAAGACCAAAGAGCTGATTGTGGACTTCAGAAAGGGTAAGACAAGGGAACACGAACCAATCCTCATAGAGAGATCAGAAGTGGAGTGAGTGAGCAAGTAAGTTCAAGTTCCTGGATGTCCAGATCTCCGAGGATCTCACCTGCTCCCAATATATTGATGCGGCTATATAAAAGAAAACAAGACAGTGGATATATTTCATTAGGAGTTTGAGGAGATTTGGTTTGTCACTTAAAACACTTGAAAACTGCTAAAGATGTACTGTGGATAGCATTTTGACAGGCTCCATCACTGTCTGGTATGGGGAGCCTACTGCACAGGATCAAAAGAAGCTACAGCAGGTTGTAAGATTAGTCAGCTCCATCTTGGGTACTAGCCTCTGTAGTATCTAAGACATCTTCAAGCAGTGGTGCCTCAGAAAGGCAATGTCCATCATTAAGACCCACCACCCCCATCACCCAGGACATGCCCACTTCTCATTGTTACCATCAGGGAGGAGATACAGGAGTCTGAAGGCAGATATTCAATGATTCAGGGACAGATTCTTCCTCCCTGCCATCCGATTCTTAAATGGACATTGAACCCATGAACACTACCTCACTTTTTTAAAAATATTTTTTCTGTTTTTCCACTACTTTTATTTTAACTGTTTAATATACATATATATGTGTTGTAATTGATTTACTTATTTATTTTTTCTTCTATATTATCATGTATTGCATTGAACTGCTGCCACTAAGTTAACAAATTTCATGACACATGCCGGTGATATTAAACCTGATCTGATTCTAGTGCAGTTTTATAGTACTGTAGTAGTATTGGTAGTGTTCTAATTTGCTCCGTATTTTATTTAAATATGTAATCTGTTGAAGATGATAGCAATCATGTAGAAATGAAGTTTGCAGAGAGATTTAGGCTAGTTAGAAGAGTGGGCTGAAAGATGGCAGATGGAGTTTAATGCTGATAAGTGTGAGGTGCTACATTTTGGTAGGACTAATCAAAATAGGACATACATGGTAAATGGTAGGGCATTGAAGAATTCAGTAGAACAGAGGGATCTAGGAATAATGGTTCATAGTTCCCTGAAGGTGGAATCTCATGTGGATAGGGTGGTGAAGAAAGCTTTTGGTATGCTGGCCTTTATAAATCAGAGCATTGAGTATAGGAGTTGGGATGTAATGTTAAAATTGTACAAGGCATTGGTAAGGCCAAATTTGGAGTATTATGTACAGTTCTGGTCACTGAATTATAGGAAAGATGTCAACAAAATAGAGAGAGTACAGAGAAGATTTAGTAGAATGTTACCTGGGTTTCAGCATCTAAGATACAGAGAAAGGTTGAGGGGGGACTTGATAGAGGTATTTAAAATTATGAGGGGAATAGATACAGTTGATGTGGATAGGCTTTTTCCTATTGAGAGTAGGGGAGATTCAAACAAGCAGACATGAGTTGAGAGTTAGGGGGCAAAGGTTGAGGGGTAACACGAGGGGGAACTTCTTTACTCAGAGAGTGGTAGGTGTGTGGAATGAGCTTCCAGCAGAAGTGGTAGAGGCAGGTTCAATATTGTCATTTAAAGTAAAATTGGATAGCTACATGGACAGGAAAGGAATGAAGGGTTATGGGCTGAGTGCAGGTCAGTAGGACTAGGTGAGAGTAAGCATTCAGCATGGACTAGAAGGGCTGAGATGGCCTGTTTCCGTGCTGTAATTGTTATATGGTTATATAACTCTCTAAAGGATGCCTTGGTAGAATCAGCAAAGTCAGTGATTCCTAAAAAAGAAAAAACAAAGAGTAAATGGATGACAGATGAAATCAAAAATCTAATGGAAGAAAGACAACGGAGGAAAGCAAATCCCATAAAATTTAAGTCCTTCGACAAAAAAGTTAAAAGCTTATGTCAAAAAGCCAAAGAAGAATGGTTAAACCAGGAATGTGAGCAACTAGAAAGAATCCCTATTACTGATCCAAAAAGGTTACATCAACAAATCAAGAATATCACTGGTAAAAAGCTCCTCTGTTCTTCAGGTGGATGTCTGAAAGCAAAGGACAGTACCATTATCATGGAAAAAAATGAGATTATGAGCAGATGGGCTGAGTGTATTCAGGAATTGTTTGAAGACGATCGAGGCGAAAAACCAGAAATTAAGAAGAACATTGAAGGTCCGAGTATTTTAAAATCTGAAGTTCGTAATGCAATAAATAAGATGAAGAAAGGAAAGGCAGCAGGTCCTGATGAATTAGTAATAGAACAAATTATCGCCCTTGAAGATTATGGAATTGGAAAACTTACTGATTTAATCAATGACATTTATGAGACTGGAATAATACCAGAAGAGATGAAAAAATCAGTATTTATCACTCTTCCGAAGAAACCTGGAGCAATAGAATTTCAATTACATAGGACCATATGTTTAATGAGTCATATCACTAAGATACTTCTAAGAATTTTGATGACAAGAGCTAAAAGTAAGATACAAGCTGAAATAGGTAAAGAACAATGTAGTTTTGTGAAAGACAAAGGTAGACATCCCACCTCTCCCGGGAGTTCCTGGAGTCTCCCACATATCGATAGCGGCTCCTTGATGCCCGCAAGTTATATACAATATCCCGGAAATCAATTTTTTAGAGAGGGAGAGGGAGAAAAAAAGAAAGAAAGAAAATGAATGAATCTTGCTTGATCTCTCTTTGTGCTAAGTAGACCTAACAGTTTTCTCTGTGGGTGGGTTTTACAGTCGACCTCTCTCTTCCATATTCCATCAGTTCAGTTACTGCCGTCTGTAATAATGCTGAAATCATCTGAACAACTGTCAGTAATGAAGTACAAAAGCCTGGTGAAGACATTCCCAAGGCTGGCGGTGACAACCTGACTATGCGAGGCTGTCCTATACGGGCAGGGCGCGTTGGTACCTTAAAGGGGATTACAGCGGGGTTTAAATTGGAGAGAAATTCCAATATCGTCCACTAAGACATCTTTAAAATCATGCTCGCAGCAAGCAAATTCTTCGGGTTTTTTTTCCTGAAACACTTCCACTTTCAGTTACATCGAAGCCCGCGATGGGCTGGGTCTAAGCGCAGCCGTTTTCAGAAGAAAAAACAATTTTAATAAATACCCGGCCATCACTGAGGTCTCGTCATTAGGACAGTGAACTGTTTACCTGTGCTGCGCACTTTATATGCATTTTGAATTACACTTTGTTAAATAATATGGTAATATATTGTTTTATGTGGTGTGCATGGTATGTGTATTGTGGCTACACCGTGGTCCGGACAGAGGTTGTTTCATTTGTGGACAATCAGCCAGATGACAATAAACTTGAACTTGAAGATACAGAACTTCTAAATCACTCATTTAAAATCCCCCATTTTGATGTAAAAGAAGTAAGTTCTGATCCCGACTATTGCAGGCAAATGCATGTGACTACGAACATTTATGTGATCGGACGTTGTCGATTAAGCGGCGCACACCTGTAATAAGGACACACCTTATGCTTTTATTTCTTTTAGGGACCACAACATATCAGGGAGGCTAAGCGCAGGAAACGCTGCTCAAGCATTTCACAGTTCTTTTCAGCGGAAAACCAAAGTCTGACAGAGAAGGTCACCAGAGCTGAGCTGTGCTTTACATCTTGAGCATAACCTGCCATTCCAGGTGTGTAAGCACACAGGCAAGCTATTCAAGAAAATGTTTCCTGTTTCAGAAATAGCAAAAAACTATGCCCGCTCATCAACTAAGACAGCAGCTATTGTGAACATAGCACATTAAGACAGAATTCAGAAGATAGCTGTCTCACAGAACGCTTGTGAATCTGATGTATTGCAAAATTAACAAATTCATTGACACAAACTGCTATGAGGTTGAGACTTCTGGTTGAGATCTCCCTGAAATGAGGTTGAGACCTCCCTGAAATGAGTTTTTGCAGGGCGGGATGTCTGCAAAGGTACAAGAAACGCGATATTGTTGTGAAGGATACTATCGGAACGAGGTATTCAAGCGCAAAAAGATTTGTTTGTTTTATCGACTACACAAAAGCATTTGATAAAGTGAAGCACAATAAGTTAATCAAAATATTACAAGAAACTCTTGATCTAGATTCGAAAGACCTCCGCCTAATCAGAAGTCTGTACTGGGAACAAACTGCTGCTGTAAGAATAGGTGGAGAAGTGAGTCAGTTTACGGAAATCAAGAGAGGCATTAGACAAGGGTGAGTTTTCTCCCCTGATTTGTTTAATGTGTGCAGTGAAACAATATTACAAATAATAAGAGACATCTTGGGAATCAAAGTTGGCAGTGAATACATCAATAATTTTAGATATGCGGATGACACTGTGTTAATTGCAAGTATGGAGGAAGAACTACAAAACTAAATTGATATAATTGTTGAAGAAAGTGCAAAACTGGGTCTGTCTATCAATCGCAAAAAGACAAAATGTATGGTGATATTCAAAAAGAAAGAGAATCCTATCTGCAGGCTGAGAATAAATGGGGAAGACATAAAACAAGTACAGAACTTTTGCTACTTAGGAAGCTGGGTGACATCAGATGGCAGGTGTGACATGGACATCAAAAGAAGAATAGGGATGGCAAAAGACACCTTTATGAGAATGAAGAGTATACTGACCAACACTAAACTAGGCAAGACAACCTGCCTCAGAGCACTGGAATGTTACGTTTATCCAGTTATGTTATATGGCTCAGAATGATGGACAATATCTAGTAATATGATGAAATGAATTGAAGCAGCAGAGATGTGGTTTTTGAGGAGGATGCAAAGATACCATGGATGAAACGAATATCTATCATGAACAGAGCAAACACAAAAAGAGAAATTGATCTGCTCACAATTCTGCAATTATCAAAAGATGAAAAATGGGTTAATCAATATTTTGCCTTATTTCTGAATGAGTTAAGTGTGAAATTTTTGTTCTGTATTCTATGAACTGAGCATTGTTATCCTGGTATCTGGCTCACCCCAACGTTTGTGCAAAACCTAAAATTTATTTAACATTAAGCTGAATCAGAACTGGCACTGTTCCCTTACAGATTGACTATTTTTTAATAATGTTGAGAGCTCAGACTCAGCTTTAGTTCAAGTGTCTGACTAATCTCTCTTTCACTCATAGCCACAGTGCTGCACAACTCTGCCAGTCTAAACTCAGAGCCTGACCAAAGCTGACATCCCAGTCACTGCACTATCTGGTGGTCTTCCAGAAGATTTCCTGCAAAAAGAGAAGTGGTTCTGTGTTCATCTCATCAGAAATAAGTAAAAAAACTGAAGAATCATCTGACAACACCCTATATCCACACAGAATGAAATCCCCATTTTCATACAGTATGTAATCACACCTCACAAAGAGAGGCTAGCTGCACCCACAGTAACAGAACTAGGTGGCTGTACAGTAGAGACTGTGTGTGTGTGTGTGTGTGTGTGTGTGTGTGTGTAATTCCAGAAACTGACCAAAGGTTTGAAGTCCAAGCATGCCATGAGAGAACGATGATATTTGTAAATGTACAAGGTGTGAGAACAGAGACAGAGAGTCACATATAAGCAATTGTTGAGTTTCCCTCCACCCACTATTGATGCTGCCCTAACCCATATCTCCTCCATTCCCTGAACATCCACGTTCAACCCATCTTCATGTCGCCTTAATAGTGATAGAGTTCCTCTCGTTCTTACCTACCATCCCATCAACCTCTGCATCCAACACGTTATCCTCTACAACTTACACCATCTCCAAAGGGAACCTACTACTAACACTAATTCACTCCCTCCATGATTCCCTTGTCCATTCATCCCTCCTGGCACTGATCCCTGCAAGCAGCTTAAGTGCTCCATCTGTCCATACACCTCCTCCCTCACCTCCATTCAGGGCCTCAAACAGTCCTTCCAGGTGTGACAGTCTTTCAAGAATCTTACATGCATAATCATGTATACAAACAGGAATTTGTACACATGCATGCACACCCATAGATATGCATGCACATTTGCAGTACATATATGCCAACACACATACAAACATATACCTGACCTTTGACCACATCCGATCCATGTTTGCTCTCATCCACTCTCCCTGTTCCTCTGGTTCTCAGCTTCACCTTCTATCCCACCAGTGCATGGATACAATGGATCATCCGACAGTGTGTGTATGCAGTTTCAAAAAGTTTCCAACACCTGATTTATGTTCCCCTCCAATCTCACTTCTACATTCCGAAGAGACTGGTTTCTTTACTCGTTCCTAGGTCTATCTTCCACCAGCACCTACCAGTGAACATTTAGCTTGTGATTAAATGTAAGGTCCACTCTGCATTATGCCTCAGTCAACAAATCAGTCATGTCTTTGAACATGACCTCTGAGCATGTGCACAAGCGAGATATGTCTGCATGCTGCAGCTTGGTGACTGAGGTCATTGAGGTAACATAGGTTCATCAGATTCCTATTTGTCCTCAAAATTCCACGTTTTCTCTTGGTTAATACGGTAAATCCAAAAGTTTCCATGACACCAAAAAAAAACTACATGTAGTAATTGATGTGCTCCGTGCATTTGTTGATGCTAAGTTAAGATTCTGTCCATTATTCCTCACATCAATCTTCCTCTTCTCACATCTTCCTCTTGCACTCCTTTCTGGAAGATGGTCATGATTATTGGATCTGTGAGATGGCCTGAAAGACCCCCACCACCCCCAACTTCCCAAATCGGGTGGGGGGGGGAGATTATTATTTTATGTCTGATTTTCTTTTCTGTCAAGCTTGAGAATATTTGCAAGGATATTACTTGCCATGAGGCTTCTCAGATTTTGCCACCAGATGCCTTTCTCCTCCACACCCCTTTCAGCGTTTTGAAAGGTTTGCTCCCTTTGTGACTCACTGATTGACTCTTCAGCTACCTACTTCCCTTTTTATGGCATTTTAGACAATAGACAATAGGTGCAGGAGTAGGCCATTCGGCCCTTCGAGCCAGCAATGTCATTCACTGTGATCATGGCTGATCATCCATGATCAGTATCCAGTTCCTGCCTTATCCCCATAACCTTTGATCCCACTATCCTTAAGAGCTCTATCCACCTCTTTCTTGAAAGCATCCAGAGACTTGGCCTCCACAGCCTTCTGGGGCAGAGCATTCCATATATCCACCACTCTATGGGTGAAAAAGTTTTGCCTCAACTTCGTTCTAAATGGCCTACCCCTTATTCTTAAACTGTGGCCTCTTGTTCCGGACTCACCCATCAGCGGGAACATGCTTCCTGCCTCCAGCGTGTTCAATCCCTTAATAATCTTATATGTTTCAATAAGATCCCCTCTCAGCCTTCTAAATTCCAGAGTATACAAGCCCAGTCGCTCCAATCTTTTGACATAAGACAGTCCTGCCATCCCGGGAATTAACCTTGTGAACCTACGCTGCACTCCCTCAATAGCAAGAATATCCTTCCTCAAATTTGGAGACCAAAACTGCACACAGTACTCCAGGTGTGGTCTCACCAGGGCCCTGTGCAGCTGCAGAAGGACCTCTTTGCTCTTATACTCAATTCCCCTTGTTATGAAGGCCAGCATGCCTTTAGCTTTCTTCACTGCTTGCTGTACTTGCATACTTGCTTTCAGTGTCTGATGTACAAGAACACCTAGATTTTGTTGTGCTTCCCCTTTTCCTAACTTGACTCCATTTAGATAATAATCTGCCTTCCTGTTCTTACCACCAAAGTGGATAACCTCACATTTATCCACATTAAACTGCATCTGCCATGCATCTGCCCACTCACCCAGCCTGTCCAGGTCACCCTGCATTCTTATAACATCCTCCTCACATTTCACACTGCCACCCAGCTTTGTGTCATTGGCAAATTTGATAATGTTACTTTTAATTCCCTCATCTAAATCATTAATATATATTGTAAACAGCTGTGGTCCCAGCACTGTACCCTGTGGTACCCCACTGGTCACTGCCTGCCATTCCGAAAGGGACCCGTTAATTGCTACTCTTTGTTTTCTGTCAGCCAGCCAATTTTCAGTTCATTTCAGTACTCTGCCACCAATACCACGTGCCCTAATTTTACCCACTAATCTCCTATGTGGGACTTTATCAAAGGCTTTCTGAAAGTCCAGGTACACTACATCCACTGGCTTTCCCTTGTCCATTTTCATAGTTACATCCTCAAAAAATTCCAGAAGATTAATCAAACATGATTTCCCCTTTGTAAATCCATGCTGACTCAGACCGATCCTATTACTGCTATCCAGATGTGTCGTAATTTCATCTTTTATAATTGACTCCAGCATCTTTCCCACTACCGACATCAGGCTAACCGGTCTATAATTCCCTGTTTTCTCTCTTCCTCCCTTCTTGAAGAGAGAGACAGCGTTAGCCACCCTCCAATCCACAGGAACTGATCCTGAATCTATAGAATGTAGAAACATAGAAACATAGAAAATAGGTGCAGGAGTAGGCCATTGGGCCCTTCGAGCCTGCACCGCCATTTATTATGATCATGGCTGATCATCCAACTCAGAACCCCGCCCCAGCCTTCCCTCCATACCCCCTGACCCCCGTAGCCACAAGGGCCATATCTAACTCCCTCTTAATTATAGCCAATGAACTGGCCTCAACTGTTTCCTGTGGCAGAGAATTCCACAGATTCACCACTCTCTGTGTGAAGAAGTTTTTCCTAATCTCGGTCCTAAAAGGCTTCCCCTCTATCCTCAAACTGTGGCCCTTCGTTCTGGACTTCCCCAACATCGGGATCAATCTTCCTGCATCTAGCCTGTCCAATCCCTTTAGGATCTTATACGTTTCAATCAGATCCCCCCTCAATCTTCTAAATTCCAACGAGTACAAGCCCAGTTCATCCAGTCTTTCTTCATATGAAAGTCCTGCCATCCCAGGAATCAATCTGGTGAACCTTCTTTGTACTCCCTCTATGGCAAGGATGTCTTTCCTCAGATTAGGGGACCAAAACTGCACACAATACTCCAGGTGTGGTCTCACCAAGGCCTTGTACAACTGCAGTAGTACCTCCCTGCTCCTGTACTCGGATCCTCTCGCTATAAATGCCAGCATACCATTCGCCTTTTTCACCGCCTGCTGTACCTGCATGCTCACTTTCAATGACTGGTGTATAATGACACCCAGGTCTCGTTGCACCTCCCCTTTTCCTAATCGGCCACCATTCAGATAATAATCTGTTTTCCTATTTTTGCCACCAAAGTGGACAACTTCACATTTATCCACATTAAATTGCATCTGCCATGAATTTGCCCACTCACCCAACCTATCCAAGTCACCCTGCATCCTCTTAGCATCCTCCTCACAGCTAACACTGCCACCCAGCTTTGTGTCATCCGCAAACTTGGAGATGCTGCATTTAATTCCCTCATCCAAGTCATTAATATATATTGTAAACAACTGGGGTCCCAGCATTGAGCCTTGCGGTACCCCACTAGTCACTGCCTGCCATTCTGAAAAGGTCCCGTTTATTCCCACTCTTTGCTTCCTGTCTGCTAACCAATTCTCCGCCCACACCAATACCTTACCCCCAATACCGTGTGCTTTAAGTTTGCACACTAATATTGGAAAATGATTATCAATGCATCCACGATTTCTAAAGCCACCTCCTTAAGTACCCTGGGAGGCAGACCATCAGGTCCAGGGGACTTATCAGCCTTCAGACCCAACAGCCTATCCAACACCATTTCCTGCCTAATATAAATTTCCTTCAATTCATCCATTACCCTAGGTCCTTTGGCCACTATTACATCTGGGAGATTGTTTGTGTCTTCCCTAGTGAAGACAGATTCAAAGTACCTGTTCAACCCGTCTGCCATTTCTTTGTTCCCCATAATAAATTCATCCGCTTCTGTCTTCAAGGGCCCAATTTTGGTCTTAACTATTTTTTTCCTTTTCACATACCTAAAGAAGCTTTTACTATCCTCCTTAATATTCTTGGCTAGTTTACCTTCATACCTCATTTTTTCTCCACGTATTGCCTTTTTAGTTACCTTCTGTTGCTCTTTAAAAGTTTCCCAATCCTCCGGCTTCCCACTCGTCTTTGCTGTGTTATACTTCTTCTCTTTTATTTTTATACTGTCCATTACTTCCCTTGTCAGCCACGGCCTCCCCTTACTCCCCTTAGGATCTTTCTTCCTCTTTGGAACGAACTGATCCCGCACCTTCTGCATTATTCCCAGAAACACTTGCCATTTCTGTTCCACTGTCATCCCTGCTAGGGTATTGTTCCATTGAACTTTGGCCAGCTCCTCCCTCATAGCACCATAGTTCCCTTTGTTCAACTGTAATACTGACACTTCCAAGTTTCCCTTCTCCCTCTCAAATTGTACATTAAAACTTATCATATTATGGTCACTACCTCCTAATGGCTCCTTTACCTCGAGGTCCCTGATCGAATCCGGTTCATTGCACAACACTAAATCCATGCAACTAGAGGAGGTGAAGCACCTATTCTTTCACCTCTTTCCTTCCCACCATCCAGTAACCCAGTCTTTCCAGCTTAGCTTACACTTCTTGTCATTTATTGTACCTTCAGTGTTCACAAGGTGGGCTCCTTTACAGTAGAGAAATACAGCTACAAATCAGTTGACTGTCTTGTAGATCACCTGTGCTCAGTCCACAGAAATGACCCTGGGTCTACAGTTGCCTGCCATATGAAATAAACCTTTCCCACTCTGACCTCTCTGCCATGTAACTCCAGCAGTTACATTGAGGCCCAAATCAAGGAACAAGCATTCTTTGCCTGGGCACATTGTCACTTAAAGTACCTGACACCAACTTCTCCAACTTTAAATAACCTGTTCTTCCTTTTTATATTGGATTAGAAGTAACTGTTTTCCCCTGTCATCCCTTCTACCTCCCTTTTTTAGTAGGCCAGACTATACAATCATTACACATTTGTCTAACATATTAGCAAAGCATTAAATGGAGTAAAATAGGCTTCCCTGCACCTTAATTCAAACTATCAGAGAAATTCTCTTTAGCTCCACCTTTTGCTTTTCCCCATCTTCTCTTATCCACGGTCTAACTCGTTTCTCTTTTTCTCAAATCTGATGAAAGATTTGAAAAATGATTTTTTTTTCTTTTTCCACAGATGTTATCTGATTTTTTTTAAATTTTCCAACATTTTCTAGATTTATCTCCAGAATCAGTGTTAATTTCTTTTTTCATTTCTGGGGCAATATTTTGTTTTATATTTTTGGTGGTCATTTGCTCTTATCCGCTTCTTATTGCTCTGGAGTAGTGGCAAAATTGGAGTGATGGATTCAAGGATATTCATATCAAAGAAAATGTTCTTTGAAGTGTTCATTCCAATAGGAAGTAACTGCCTTTGATAGCATCACCTACATTCTTATTTTTGTCAGAGAGCTAGGCCTTAATTATTTGCCCTATGTATTGTCTTGATATAGCTGAAGAATTTGAGCACATCTCAGTTTCTGGATCCCTGCTGTCTCTCCATCAACCATCTGTTCTTTAGCTCACTGACTTTCTGTTGGACTTCAGCTCTCAAGTGTCTAAAAGAACCATTTCCTTCCCTTTGATACATAATAATCCAAGAAATTTATAGTAAGTTAGCTGCTGCATCTCCTGCTCATTTTCATCAAAGCAGTTTTGGTGTTTTCTGATAGAGAAACCAAAAATCTCTAACATCTCTGTGGCCATTCTGCAGCTCCAGCTGGTTGGGCTATTTGTGAAAAACTCTCTGAAGAGAACTTTCTCTGTGGGATCATTTAGAGCAGCGGTTCCCCACTTTTTTATGCCATGAACCAATACTGTTAAGCAAGTGGTCCATGGACCTCTGGTATAGACCTTCAGCACTGATTTTCTTTAAGCAATGTTTTTGATGCTGTCACTGTTTTGGGGCCAGGGTGATGACCCCCGAACATCTACTGTAAAATTCTATTCATAGCAACACTGTTTTCAGGTTAAAGAGGTCAAAAGGTAAAGGAGTTTCAGATGCCTATCACAATGAATATTTTAATGGATATAGCTTCCCTCTGTCGTTAGAGATCTATGTGCTCACCACGTTGGTTTCTTCCAGGTAAGTCTATTATTGACTGACAAATGCAAAACAGCTCTCAAACAAAAGACATTGAAGCTTAGAGGAAGACAAGGCAATCTACTTTGGTTTCTTTGTGTGGTACCAGGAGAATCAAAGGAAAACAGACACTAGTTAAAAGAGAATTGAAATGTACAGGATCAGGAGGTATTGTTCTCAGTGCTGTGGAAATAATCAGTGATTAAACAAGCACATGGCAGAAGGATGAACTCAAGGATTATCAGGAAATAAGGTTTTGTATAAACACAATAACTAATTTTATTTGGTTCTGATATTTTGAAAACATATCCTTTATTTACGAATAATATTTAGTCTAAGAATAATTAGGTAGAAGATGAAGATGTCGACACAGTAGATTTTCTACGCTACTCAGGATGGTAACGTGAACTTTTCCTAAGACGACTTCTTTCATCACACCTTTATACCAGAGCACTTTAATGAGGAATGAGTTTCAATGGAATACAAAACCCCTCATGACTGCTGAAGGGAAGCTGATTATATTGTAATTGCTCTTTTATTGCATCTCTGCATATGTACCTGCCCAGTGAAAACATAGCCACTAGGAGCAATTACCAATGTTAGAGGCAATCAGCATTTAAAAAAGGACATGAAAGCATTCATTTCAAATTGATTGGAAAAATGACACAAAACTTTCTGAACTGCTAGTGCATTGCAAAAGTACTATATTTTAAAAGCTGCATGATTTTTTATATATTGATCAAGCACAATTCATGTAAGTATTTTTATCTGTGATGAGTTCATAAAGGTTACATACCTGTTCAATGTAATGAAAAAAAATCCACTGATAAGATTAACACAAAAGCTGGGGTTTAAACTGGTCAAGTTGATGATGCAGCCAAGTCTCATTAACGCAGTTAATGTGTTTCTAAAGAGCAGCTGCTGGACAACAAGTACTTAAGTTAACAAGCATAAACACGATGGACTAATGATGGACCATTGCAAGGCATGTTCATTGTAGCGGCAATAACTGCAGCTCTGTGCATACAGACTTCACATTGAGCATATTCAGTGTGCAAGTACATTGCATCATCATAGATTTCAGTTCTGTGCTTTTCGAGATATCCTGCTTTCCTTAAATAAGAAATTTTGTATTTCCATTATCTAAACCAAACATAGCATAAAACACACAATATTACACATGCACTAAAGACATGCTAGCAGCATTAATGTCCAAAAAGCAGCAAAGAACACGTTGGTAAATTCTAAGCATTCCACATAAATCTGCTGGAACTTTCCAGGTAAGTTTTGGCAAGTTACCATTTCCTGTAAGAAGGGAAGCCATATTCCACAATCAGATAACAGAATACCAGAATACAACCAAGAAACTGTGCTGACAAATTCTTGGTTGTACTTTGTTAGCCAATAGTGTTGCAGGAGTTGTTGAGCGTCCCATTACTGGGATCCTGCCTTAATTCACCAGCCCTTTCATTTGGATAATGATTCTTGGGCTGTGCTGAACAAAGTCATTCTAATATTTAAATTATTTAAAAATTATTAAGATTTATTCATCGATTTATTTTTAAATATTAATAACTGTTAAAATATTTTGGTCATGTATTCTATTTAACAATTTTTAAATGTTTCTGAACTTCAGGCATGTTCAGTAACTTAGCACTGACAGATTGGAAAGCTGGTGCCAGTGCTTTAGCATCTGTCAACATTTTGTGGGTGGGGTCGTTTTCTAGTCCGTCAACATTATCCTTACCCCTTGGATTCAGGAACTTGCTGGCCAGATTCAGGGCTGAGGGGTATGCAAGTGTGAGAGAGAGCAGTGGGCTCGGGAAAATGCATCATTTCCTTCAGGGTAATGAAATACGTCCATATATTAAACATGCAGTTTGTTGTCTTTCACCTATTATGATGACCTACTGCTGAGCATTTAGCATGTGCATGTTGCTGTGGTAAGGAAAACAAGCAATAAAAGGACCTACAGCAAACTAATGACATGATCACAGATGAGCTAATGCAATGGGAATCAAGAGCAAATTTGAGTGGAACAGGAAAAGGAGGCAGTGATCAAATAGACAACAGCATGGTGAGATGATTCAATCATTATGTTACATGCTGCTGTTACTTTAGTTAAATGGCAAATTTTGTGAGGTTAAGGGAGTTGCATCTGTGTAGAGTGCACCAATTTATTTGTTGTATATATATTTAGTAGCTTAGGTTTGCAAGCCTGATGTGATGCAGCATCACCATTGCAGACATCCCACCCTGCAAAAACTCATTTCAGGGAGATGGCAGCCCCGCCCCCTGCAACCCCATACACCAACCACCGCCCCCCCCCCCCCCCAGTCGACCTCCAACGGTGTATGTAATATTTTGTTTAGTGATTTTGTCTAATCTGTAAACCAAGTTGGGTATATGCAGAAAATGTGACATTAAAATATGTACTTATATGATCATGGAGTTGTTTCTTTATTCTATTACAACTTTAAGCAAGTCTACAGGGAGTTTGACCTCATCACGTAGGACATCAATAGAGTAGCTCCTTAGCAGCCAGCCAGCTAGTTTAAATAACGTTAGCTACACTAATGAATGAATGACACCTGTTAAACTCACACCAACAAAAGTCACAGTTGTAAACAGCGCAGCGAGCAACACTGTCATTATTTTTGAGTTCGACTGTAAAGCCCGCCCACAGAGAAAACTGATAGGTCTACTTAGCACTAAGAGAGACCAATCAGGATGCTCGCTCTCACTCTCACAAAAATCGATTTGCGGGATATTGTATATAATTTCCGGGCATCAGAGAGCCACTATCAATATGTGGGAGACTCCCGGAACTTCCGGGAGAGGTGGGATGTCTGCCATTGAAGGGAGGACATGATTACAGCCTATGACACAGTATGGTCACAGAAATTAATTATGGCCAAAAAAAGGAAAAATGTGACAAAAACATTTTTTGTTAAAATCTGACAGATTGAATACTTCTATTATAGATAAATTCGTAAGTAAATATAGTAAAATTAAGTGCAGCCCATGATTGGATCATTAGTTTATTTTATCTGTTTTTTTTTGTGCAGTCTGGCTTGCTGGGCATGTCCAACAGCCTTTCCGTTCACAATGCAGTTCATAAAAAAACGCTTAATCCAACTTTAACAGCTCCTTAATTGACACATGCTGTTCTCACTCGATCGAAGATTTTCCCTTTCTACCACACACCCTTCCCCTCCTTCTCTAATATCTAATACTAACTTTTTCCTTCTTTCCCAGTTCTGATGAACAGTCCACATGTAAAATGTTAACCTTCACTTTCCACAGAGACTGCGTAACCTGCTAAGTGTTTCCAGCACTCTCTGTTATTATTTCATATTTCCAGCGTCTGTATTTTTCCTCTTGCCCTAAGGATAAGTTCCAAGCAAGGTCATGTCATCATGTGGTTAAGTGGACAGGTAGGGAAAGAGAATATGTTCTTTTATTCATAAAGCTCCAAATTGAGGGAAGTTATAGAATGAAACTACAACAAGTAAAGGTAAAAGTCACAAAATGCAAGAGCCTAGGAGGTTAGTTATAGCTAATGGAGATGGAAAAACAGGGGGATCTCATTGAAGCCTACCAAACGTTGAAAGGACCAGATAAGGTGAATGTGGAGAGGATGTTTTCTATGGTGGGAGTATCAAGAACTAGAGGCCACCGCCTCAAAATTGAGGAGTGACCTTTTAGAAAAGTGGTAAGGAGGAATTTTTTTTAGCCAGAGAGTGGTGAATCTGTGGAATGCTCTGCCACAGTCTGTGGTGGAGGCCAAATTTGTGGGTATATTTAAAGCAAAATTTGATAGTTTCCAGATTGGTCAGGGCATTGAAGGATATGGCGAGAAGGCAGGTGTGTGGGGTTGAGTGGGATCTGGGATCAGCCATGATGGAATGGCAGAGAAGACTCAATGGGCTGAATGGCCTAATTCTGCTCCTATGCCTTATGGTCTTATGGAAAACTGAGCTGACATTACAGGTGGATAACCTGGCCTGTTCTGATACAGACAAAGAAAACTAGTTGTATCTGATACTGATCGCAGAATGTTCTAATGTTTCCAGGAGGAAGATGAAGTGCTGTTCCTCAAGATGGCATTTGGCTTTGTTACAACCATTCGGGAAACCACAGACAGACGGGTCAGAATCTGAGTGAAGTACTGAATCGAGGTGCCAGGGCAATAGGAGTGGGCCACAGATGCTCCTCAATATGGTCGGCCAGTCTGCATTTGGATTCCACATTGTATGACAGATCACTCGGTGCAGTACACCAGGTTAGAAGTTGTACGCAGGAATAACTACTGCACCTGGAAAGATTGTTTGGATCCTTGGAAAGTGAGAAAGGAGGATGTGACAGGGTAGGGTGTTACATCCCCTGCAGGAAATAAACTGTCTTTCTGTTTTCAGAGTGCAGCTACTTACGCACACAACTTGCTATAAATTGTCCGAGACTTTTTTTTGTTTCCTCTTGCAGCTCACATTTCTGCATCCACCCAACACTCAATTCATATTATCTGCATATTTCAAAGCATGTTTTTCATTGCACCTGTGCATTTGTGCATATGACAAACTCAATGTCGAGTTTCACTTTGAAATGATACATTTACTTGCCTCATCCAAACATCGATATTTATAATTATTGATTCTTTTGTTATTAAAAATAAATTTAATCACATAATCTGTCTTCACAATTTAGTCACCCAAGGCCTGGAACCACCCTGATGACTTCACTTCTCTTATTACTGTACAACTCATTATTAGCTTCCTCAACAAAGTCAAAACCATAAAGCGAAATCTTGAACCGGCCTTAAAAATAATCTGAATATTCCACTGCAACTTGTTCTGATTGATAATTGAATGCTCTCAAAAACTTGCCTTATTCCAACCAAATTCATTTAGAACATGTCTAATAATCATTCACAAGTCATTTTCCTATCCATCGTCTTCCGATAAGACCATTTCATGTTGTGTACATGTTGGTTTAACTTGTTCCCGTATGTTTACATAGAGCACGGCCATGTCCCTGGAGTTGTATAGTTTTCGGTTTCCCTGCAGCCAGTTATTATTCTCCCGTTATCCAAGTACGTATTGTGATCACATTTAATAATACTATATTACAAACATACAAACACATCCAGAGATATTGGAACATGTTAATGAGGAAACTCACTGAATATATTTAAGAAGAGGAAGTCTTTCCATTTATTACTACTTTTGGAGTGACAGCTTTCACAGATTGCAAAGTGGCAGATTAGCTGCTTACTATTTCTCCCAGTTCTGGTGTCCATTCTACTTCTCACCAAAGCCAAAAACTTCACCATTCAGCTTCTGCCTAGCAACACATTTCTCAAGCTGTGTGCACAACTTATGCCAACCAACTAGTGGGAGTATTCAAGGTCATTTTCAATCTCTCACTGCTACGATCAGAAGTTTCCACCTGCTTCAAAAAGGCAAAATATCAATACAGCTATAAAGAAGACAAGACAGTGGCAATATTTCATTAGGAGTGTGAAGAGATTTGGTTTGTTAAGTAAAACACTCGAAAAATTCTAAAGATGTACAGTGGAGAACATCCCGACAGGCTGGTGGGGTGGGGGGGGGGTGGGGGGGGGGGTGAGGGAGGTGCTACTGCACAGGACTGAAAGAAGCTGCAGGAGGTTGTAAAATTAGTGAGCTCCACCTTGGGTACTAGCCTCTGTAGTATCCAAGACATCTTCAAGGAGTGGTGCCTCAGAGAGGCAACATCATTATTAAGGACCTCCACTACCCAGGACATGCCTCTTCTCATTGTTACCTTGAGGAAGGAGGTACAGAAGCCTAAAGGCACCCACTCAGTGATTCAGGAACAGCTTCTTCCCCTCTGCCATATGATTCCTAAATGGACAATGAACTCGTGAACACTACCTCACTTTTGTTATTTCTGTTTTAAAACTATTTTTAATCTATTCAATATATATATATATTTACTGAAATGATTTAGTTATATTGTGTATTGCATTGAACTGCTGCTGCTAAGGTAACAACTTTCATGGCACCTGCCAGTGATAATAAACCCGATTCTGATTCTGACAATTTGTCAATTATTCCATGAAACATAAGCTTCTTTAAAAGATACATACTTTGTCTTCTTTTTTTTTCAAAATACACTTGGATAAATAAATCTCTTGTTTTTATAAGAGAGCTAAATCACCAGAATAAATACATGAAGTTGAGTTTAACAACTGACATACCACATTACAGGTTGCATAATGACATGGTCAATGAGCTCAGGGTTATGACGCTGGCTCTACAGATACGACATGAGTGATTGAAATTCCAGTAAAGTTCAATCAGGTGAGGCTGTGGATTAAAGGTCAAAGTTTTGGAGAAAAACTGGCAACTTTGGAAGTACTAAACAGAATACATTTGTGGTTTGAAGGATAGTTTCTCTAACTGTATAGTGTCACAATTTAATAATTATAGAGCTAGTTTAACGTAACCAATAGACAAGACTTGAAAGCTAAATAAACATACATGGACATATTAGATTCCTGCTGGCAAGAATTCAATGTGTAATGTAGTTTAAACTTGGCAGGCAGCTAAACAGGTTAATGCAACCAACAGGAGCTGTGCTACAATCTGCTTTCACTGTTGGTTTTGGTGGCAGAGGAACTGAAACAAAATCTGTATTATACTTTGGTTTCACTCAGATAGGAGCTGGACCATATTCAATTCTGGCTGTTGGTTTGGCCGCTATTAGTGATGGCTTGCTGTCTTCAGTTTAACAGATTAACAGTCATTAAAGAAGTCACCTACAGTGGCCTTAGGAAAGTTCATAACCACTTGGCCGCTCAGCAAAATCGGATGCACTTCATCTGGGATCCATGCAAGGGAAGATTCCAGTCAATGCTGTGCTTGAGATAGTGTTCGTTCATGTCCACACATCTTTAGGAAGTTAATCTACCATCAAAGTAAAGGTAAGATACTATACAAAAGAAGGGTGCATAAATCAGGGCCTGCTGTGTTGGGCTAACACTGAACATGCCTGGTATCCACAAGCACTGCTCTAAGCTTAAATAAAGCTTATAAGGTCTATCAAATAAGGTCTATCTTACTTGCCTGAAGTATCTCGAACTTTAGCAACAAAGCCTTGGGTATCAACCTGACCTCAAATTGATAAACCAGTAAACTGGCAAATGTATTCATTATTGTCACACGTACTGAGGGATAATGAAAAACAGATCAATCATCACAACAGTGTACTGAGGTAGTACAAGGTAAAACAAGAACAGAGTGTCACAGTTACAGAGAACGTGTACTGCTGCTTGATAGTAAGATGCCAGGTCATAACAAGGTTGGCTCTG